>NW_024466502.1:51292500-52492500 GCF_017591425.1 Ochotona curzoniae
TGAGATGTTGAAATAAAACATGCTCTATGAAATTTGTAAGGCAAATTGCTTTGATATTCATTACTTCATTGAATTAACAAGGGAGTTGGGAGAGTATCTTATGATTTGTGTATTGGTGTTTATAGGTTAATATTGCCTGATAACTTTCTTCTTTATATGTGGTAAAATTTTCTTTTGTTTCTAGCTCTGAATCTCTAAGAAATGATATTGAACTTGAATTAAAGCCTCCTTTGTCAGATTTTGAGAAAAACAAAAAGATTTCTTGTCTTCATTCAAGCAAAGAAAAGCTGAGAAGGTGAATTCTAATAATCCTTTTAGCATTATTAATTTGTAGGGAGAAATCATATTTACAGATTTAATACTTTTAAAATTTACAGTTAAAAGTATAAATGAAACTAGTCATGTTGCCGCCTGAAAACAGGCCACTCAGTCATGCAGCCTAGTCATTGAAAAAGTACCTAGATTGCTCATAGTGCCAGAAAATATTGTACCGAATGGCAGCTGCTTCTGTCTGGTTGACTTTCAGGTCGCAAGTGGGAAGAGACAAGAGGTGCAAGGCAGAAGGACGATACCGGGAGGTTAGCTAGCTGGGGAATTTAGTTATAGCCTAAACTGTTAAGGAGGTGCTGTGGAAAGATAACAAAAGAGTAATATAAAATTTATGTGATAGAATGAACACTCTCGCAGGATGTTGGAGAGTGAGTTGCCTGGGGCCACAGAAGGAGTCTGTAATAAGCAATGTGGTCTTAGGATGTGGTATTGCAAATGGTACAGAGGGTGAAAGGCCAATTTGAGTTATAGATAGGTATACTTGATTTGAGAATGGCTGAAGGAGTCAAGTATGACTCCCAGGTGGATGGATCGATCATTGAGTAAGCAGGCAGTAGTAGTGATAGCAGTTGGTGGTCTGACAAGTGTGAAGTAAGCATTCTTTTATTCCTTTTTTTTTCTTGTTGAATTTGAACATCTCCAGATCTAAATGGAATAAGCAATTGGTCCTTTGATTCTAGAGAAAGCTTAAAGTTAGAAATAAATCCTTAGAAGATTCAGGACACCACATCTGTTTGGAGCAGTGGAGATAGAAAGTGATGTTTGATGCCTGAAGAAGCATGCCTGGGGAAGTCAAGTGGAAAAGGACACATTGGGGAGTCCAGCGGCAGAGTAGGAACTAGGGGAAAAGGAAAGGCCATCCAGGTAGATAAGAAGAAAATCGAGAGGGGGCTGTGTTGAGACCAGCAGAGAAAAGTTTCCTAAAAAAAAATGTGTGTTTGTATCACAGGACACAGAGAGGTAAGTTATGAACTGATCACAGACCACATTTAGAAAATCCAAACACCATTGATGTTGACAAAAATGATTTCACTGACATGGTATTAGAAAGAAGGCACCCTTGCAAAAAGATGAGAAGTGAAAAGTGGGCACAGGGATGAAAGGAAAGAAAAGATGAAGGTATATGATGTAGAACTTGGGACTTGGACTGAAAGATTTTGGTAAGGTTGGGGCAAGTTTGAGTATGTTTATTTTTCTATTGCAAAAGAAACAGCTTGAAGAGAGGGAGAGAGTGCGTGCTTTCATGAGGGGGCTTGGTCATGAAAATACTCATGTTCTGGTTTTCTGTGACTGAATCAAAAACAAAACTGAAGTGTGTTGGCTTGAAGCAGAAGCTGTTTTATTTTGTCTCATAGTTTTATGGACTGGAAGTTTGAGCAGGGTCAGCCAGGCAAATCTAACTGAAGTCACTTAGGACTTTTCAGCTAGTGGATTGTCTTGGGGTGGTCCAAGACATCCGATGTCTGAAACCTTGATGAGGAAGGCTGGATAGCTGAGCTCAGCTGGGAATGACCTCAGCATAGTCATTTCAGGGTTTCTGGCCTTCAAGAGCAGTTCAAGGCTTCTAGAGAGGTTACAAGACACAGGAACTGGAAGCAAGCAGATTTTAAGACCTGGACTCAAACCAAGAACTGGCCCACAGCCACTTCTGCCATGAGATAATAGCTAAAGCAGCCCACCCACATCCAAAGGAGAGGAGAGGGATGTCCCAGCATGGAGCCCAGAGCTGTTGGTGATGGATTCAGCTTCACTGGAGAGATAGAAGGCTGTGGAATCCAAAAAGGCTCAAAGAACACCTCTTTCTATGAAAATATAGAGGAGGAATTAGAGCCCCAAAATGGATACAGATAAAAAAATTTAATAGGACAAGACAGGAGAGGAAATTGCTTCCAAGATCTGGGAAAGTTTTTGGGGTTTAGAGCCTCATGAGATGGGCTAGTGGATGGGGCTAGTCTGTTCCAAATGGGCTTCACCTAGGTTTGTGCAATGACCAGGGAAAGAGCCAAGAACTATTAACTATTTCTGTCCCATATATTTCACTGGTTTGCAGCAGAATGAAAGAAACTACAGTGTAACGAGTATTTTATTGTTCAGTTGATATCCTGAGATTACATTCTCCTCATACTTTATTTGGTATTAAACTCTTGGTGATGTTGGTAAATGGTTACAGCAAAGCAGTATTACGAATATAGCACGTTTCCCTTCACATACACCAGGTGTAATGCTGATATCCTTCATGGTCCTGCAATGTTATGTGTCTTTTTTTTTTTTTTTGATTTGACGATTGATGAACATTACAATCCAAGAACCACTCATCTGGTAGATTAAGAAGATGCCTAGAGAGTGCACCATTATTCAAAGAACTAGAAATCTTTATTTCCCCCAAAAAAGGTTGTGATAAAGACCTTTCTTTTTCCCCTCTGAAGATTTACCTGGCAGATTCTGGAATATACACAAGCCATTGATAATTCCTTTCCTTTCCTGTAACATTCTGCCCACACCCGCTGGCCTTATAGATTTTTGTGTTATCGCCCTTCCTCCTCTTTCTCATTCTCTTCATAATCAGCTGCTTTTCCTATGTACTTGTTTTGTTTTTAAGAAGTGTAGGGGGGCATGATGTTTGCTGACATTAAGGAAATGATGTTTCTTGGAAATGGCATTGACTTGGGGAGGGTTTTTTTTTTTTCCTCTTTAGCAGTGCTCGTATCCTCTCCCTTAATTCTTTATTGTAACATTTTAATAAAAGTCACATAATTCTAACATTCTTAGTGGAATACCTTTTGTCATGTACTTAAAACACATGTAAATATGTGTTTCTCTAGACATGTGATTGTTTCCAAGGGCTGTCCACATTTTGTGTGTGTGTCCATGGATCTGACATGATGGGGGTGTCACCGTGTTGAAGATGTCTTCTCACTTGTAAAGAAATGGAAGTGAGTCAAGCCACAGCCTCCCTCAAGTCAAGGTTTTTCCACATCTGCCTAAATCATGAAAAATTCAGGGAAGGTCAAACAGGAAATTCTCTGAGCGCTCCCAGGAGCTTCCTTTTCAAATGATCTTTGATATTAATTCTCTTTATTTCAATGAGAATTTTATAATAAACATGGCAATTTATTTTCTTAAAAATCTCCACAAGCTGTTTTTTGTGATTGTGTTTATTTAAATGCATCAGTTTGTTAGAGAACTGATATTTTACAATTCCAATCCACTCTCAATTTTTAAAAGATTTTCTTTAATTCCTTTCAACAGTGTTTTCCATGAATGTTTTGTGGGTTTAAATAGTATTGTAAACAGTGCTTTTTTTTTTGTTTCCATTTGTATTACCCAAATTTTCATCCCAACCATATGGAATGCATTTAGTTTATTGGCCAAGTACCCTGCAACTTTTTATATCTGTTCATTAATTCTAATAATTTGGGGGTAGATTTATTAGGATATTTTTAATATATATAATTTTATCATCTGTGAATAGAAGCAGTTAATTTTTTCCTTTCCAGTAATGGTGGCTTATTTTTTTGCTGCCTTAATGCCCCAGCTTTGTCTGAAATTTCTGATTTTCAAAAAAGTAGGCATCAGGAAAATTTCTGGTTTTCAAAAAAGTAGGCATCCTTCTGTGGTTTCTGATCTTAGAGGCAAATTGTTAGCTCTTTTGCCGTGACGTGTCATAAATGCAACAGGATTTTCAAGCCTTTCATCAACTTAAAAAACTTTACTTCCACTTCTACTTTAGTTTTTTTATTATTAAGAATAAATATAAAATTCTGTTTTTTTCCTGTGTCTTTAAAGGTTATTATGTGATTTTCTCTTCTATTTGTTAATGTGATCAAAGTATTCATTTTTCAGATGCTGAAAAATGTGCTATCCTTTTATTCATTGCAGGGTTACATTTTGTTTATATGTGTTTTCATAAGTATACATGAATATATTCTATTTTCTAATAATGTTTTCATGTGATATTGATTTTAGGGAAGTAACAAAATCATGAAATGAAATGAAATGAAATGAAGGTTTGCTTTCTGAAAGAATTTATATAGAGACTATATACCTGATGGAAATTAACCATGAATTCATCTATTGGAATTTTCTGTCAGTTGGTTTTTATTACAAATTTATTTCTTTAGTAATTATAAATATTATTTGAGGTCTTCTCCTGTGGTGGTTTTAGTTAATTTATGTTTTTCAAGTAATGTCATTTAACCCGGGTTGTGACATTTATTAAGCAGGTTTTTTTTTTTTTAAGATTTATTTATTTTTTACTTGAAAGAGTGACGGAGAGGCAGTGAGAGATCATCTGCTGGTTCACTCCCCAAATGGCCTCAACAGCCAAAGCTGAGCCAGTCTGAAGCTAGGGGTCAGCAGCTTCTTCTGGGTCTCCCACATTGAGTACAGGGTCCCAAGGCCTTGGGTCATCCTCTATGCTTTCCCAGGCCGTTAACAGAGACCTGAATCAAGTGGAGCAGCCAGGACAAAAACCAGTGTCCATGTTGGATGCTGATACTGAAGGTGAAAAATTAATCCAATATACCACTATGTTGGCCCTATTGAACAGTTTTATGTTCATAATATTCTCGTTTTATTATTTTATATTATTTTCCATTGTACAATTTTATAGGTATATGGCTTCCCCCATCCCTTTCTTTCCTCTCTCCCCTCTTCCCTTCCCTCTTTTCCTCATATACAAGATTACTTCTGAGTTACAAAAATTTTCTATGTGTTTCCTTGTATCGTGTTTGCTCCTGCATCCTCCTTGTTTAATCTTGGGCTGTGATAATCAAAGGTGTGAAAAGTGCAAGGGCAGTTTTTTCTTATATCTGTAGAGGAAATTTTATTAGTAGATATCATTGTTCCAGACACATCTAGTAGATGCATACTAGTGGTTTTTAAAATAGTGATAAACTAGCAACTAGCATTTTATATATACTACCACATTAATCATGTCTGTATAGGTCATCTGTTTTCCTTTACTGTATTGAGTAAATCATATTTTATCAGCTAAAATTTCCAAAAAGAAAGTAGTAAGATAAGGACATTTTCAGAAAAAGACCTCTTGGAGATTCTGATGCCGGCAGACCTGTAAGATTAGAAGCCTAAAGGATCTTCTTCTTTTTTTTTTCTTTTTATTTCATTTCATGACACAGTTTCATAGGCTCTGGGATTTCCCCAATCCCTCCCCATACCCTTTCCCTATGTTGGATTCCTCCACATTGTTGCAGTAGTACAGTTCATATCCAGTCACGATTCCTTCACTGTGAGCATGTACCATGCATGCATAGAGTCCAGCATCTTATTGTCCAGATAAATTCAACAGTTTCATTGGAAGACCATCCCTGGTCTGGAAGCAGAGCTGGCAGAATATCATCCCCTCCAACAAAAAGCCACAACACAACATCAACAACATTTACAGCATCATGGAGTTAATTGACATGGTATTGAGAAAATTAACCACATCGTGTGACTACTTCATTGACATTTCAATTTTAGTTTATACACAACCAGCTGCTATGCACCTTAAAATGGTTATAGGGTACTATTCAGCTGTCTCGTGTCTATTTTAATTTTTATATTTAGCAGTTTATAGTATTGAAGCATGATTTTTACTGAACTTAGCAAATTTTAGGATAGTCCAAACAGGCTTATAACTCTAACAAGGCATATGTTAACACTTGAGGCGCAGAATAGTTTTAGGAGGGGTGTGCAGAGAAATCTTCAATACCTTAGTGAGGAGTAACTAATATTTGTGTCCTACCTAGTAAGGTATGGTAGTCCAAGCTGACTGTTTCCTGTCTGTTCTAAGCTTTCCTTATTGGTCTATGTCTATCTGATCTAATTTTTGCGAGGGGGGGTGGGGCTCCAGAGCAATCCTGATGGTTATTGCAAGAGAGGGTGGGGATCCAAAGTTGGAACTAAATAAGGACCAGAGAAAGCTCCTCTTCCGAGTCCCGAGTCCCGGTGGAGGTTTACTGTTATTTTGTTTCTGAGGACTGCTCGGGGCTCCTGGCTGTTGTTCTGATGACATTAGATCCTGTGAAGAAGGATCTGGGTTTCTTCCATCCCATGTAGGAGATCCAATAGGGAATGGATGATCTCAGAGTTCTCGGTCTACGAGGGCACTCCAATCCCCCGTAGTCCACCTAAATGATATTCTTCAGGCTGAAAGGAAATAGTACCAATTGGTAACTTGGATTGCCAGGAATGACTGAATGGCTCTAAAAATGATTGATTTCAATAAATGTTTTCAAAATTTTATTTCATGTATTTAAGTGTGTAGGAGTTCTATAAGCTGAAATTATAGCATTGTATATTGAAGTTTGTTATATTTAAAGATTTAATGATTATGACCACTGTGGCATTAAGAATGAATGGCAAAATGTACTTACCAGGACCAGAGCCTTTGTATTTTTATATGCTATCACAAAATATATGAAATTATTATTAAATGTTCAGATATATATTTTAATCCCTAGAACAATCCTAAAGGATTATGAAAAGGGCATGTTTATAAAGATAAAATTAGATTTTAAAAACTATCAAAAGTTAAAATGACATCTTTGTTACTTAGTTAAAAAAGAAGACAGTTAAGGAGAAAAAAAGAATGAAACACCTAAAGAAGTCTGAAGGAAAAAATAGTAGACTTTTATTCAGTTATCTGAAATTTATAGGCACTCTCAGAAAAGATAAGAACAAAATATAGGACCAATCTGTAGAGGAATAGCCTTAGTTTTAAAGGTATAATGAAATATATTAATAGAAAAATGCAACTTTGGAAGCTACATAATAAAAATCACATTGGTTGTATTGATATCTAATGTAGAAGACTTGAAGAAAAATGATATTACTTCAGTTAAAGATCATACAGTAATGATAAAAATGTCAGTTTATCAGTTTGATGTAAAATGTTGAAATGTTGATATTACATATATAACATTACACATATGATATGTTATATATAATTATGTTTTTATGGATAATAAATATGCTATTATCATGCAATATATAATATGTAACATAGCAATAATATTTAGTTAAGAGTTAAAGAGACAAATAATAATTCTGTGGCTCTTTAATTCTTTTAGAATTTTACACAACTAAACACCAAAGAATCAATAATATGATGATAAAATCACTGTTAAGCCCTAATCTGCTGGATGCCCAACTATAGTAGAATGTTCTCTTTCAGGGATACGGAGGACCGTCTCTGAGATAAGTGTTGAGATCTGTAAGGCATCTCAACGCATTTAAAACAACTGAATTTGTCAAGATTGGATCTCCTAACCATGAGGATATTAAATTAGAAATTAATAAGAATAACATTCTAAAATAAATAATCCATACATAAAAGAAAAAAACAAAAATTAGGAAGGATGTTAAGATAAATGACACAAGAGTGGAATATGGCCAAATGTGTGAGATGCAGCAAGAACAAATTGTAGGGAAATAAATCACTCTGGCTTAAATGCTTGATTGGAAAAGAGAAAAAGCCTGACAATCCCTAATATAGGATTCTACCTGAGGAAGCTGGAAAGAGTCACACAAACCCACAGTGGGCAGCAGCTGGGGCTGAGACAGGATTGACCAACTTCCTAAGTGAAAAAGGAATTATCATCACGCATCTTACAAACATTTCAATATATCAAAGATACATGCTTTGAGAATTGCGTTCCAATCAATCTTATGACTTAGATAAAAGGGACAAATTCTTTAAAAATACAATTTGCGAAAACTAATCCCAGGTGAAGCAGAAAAATCTAAATGTTTAAGCAGTAGCAGTTGGTAAAAACCTGATCAAAACATCTTGTCCCCATGGTTTTTAACCAATGAATTCTATTGAGAATTTCATGAAATAAAACCAGTGTTCAACAAATTCTTAAAATGAGTGAACATGTCTAACCCATTTCATGAAGTCAACAAAATATTAACCCTGGGAGACACATTATTTAAAAATTTATCTTTCTATCTATGTCACAGGCAACTCCTGGTATACATAGTCAAATGAAAACAATTTTGTCAAATCCAATTAGAAAAGCGAGGCAGGTGTAACATTTAAAAATTGCCCAATGCAATTTACTACATTAAAATGAGAGACCACATGATCAACAGATTCAGATAAAGTACTTGGCAATATTTAGTATCTCTTCATGATGAAAAATGAAAAGTTTTCAGCACATGGATATGGAATAGAGTCTCTTCAAGGTGTGAAAGGGCAGTTATTAGAAGTCTATAGCTAATATTGCACTGACATCGTTTTGTCTGTTCCTTAAAAGGATCAAGAAAGCAAAAATGCCCATTCTTACCATGTCTGTTCTTCATCATATAAATAGTTCTATCCCTTGCACATGTTAAAGAAAACAATAAACACACACGTATTACAAAGAAGCCAAGCTCCCTTACTTAGAGGTTGTTTGATTTTTTGTGTGTATGAAATCCTAGACATTTATAAAACAACTGAAAGGTAAATGTAGCAGAGTCTCAGGATACAAAATCAATGTACAAAAATTAAATGTATTTTTATCGATTCAGAGAAAATATTTAGAAATGGAAAGTTATGACTTATAATTTGAAGTCATAGATAATACTGTATTTTGATCATGTGTATTTTGAACTTACACATATAAATATATATATATATATATATATACATTGTAGAATCATTAATTCTAGCTAATCAATAAATGTGTTACCTTACATAGTTACCTTTTTTTTGGTGAAATCACACAACATCTACTCTCTTTATATTTGTTGAAGAATTTAATGTCTTCAGTAACTGTAATTGCCTTGCTGTCAGATTTCTAGAAATGTATACCTCTGCTTTGCCTACACTTGTGAATCCTTTGACAAACGCATGTCCACTGTCCCTTCTTAATATCCTCAGTCTGCTGTAATTGAGTACCTTTGTAGTTTCATGTCTGTGAGATTAACCTTTTAGATACCACATGTCAGTGAAATGATGCAGTATTTATCTGTGTCTGACTTACTTCCCTTGGAATAATATCCTCCAGGTTCATCCATGTTGTTGTAAATAACCAAAATTCCTCCTTGAAGTTGAGCCGTGTTCCCTTAATCCATGCATACATTGATAGACGTTTACGTTCCATATGTTAGCAGATGTGAATAGTGCTGCAGTGCACATGGGATTTAAATAACTCCTCAAAAGGCTTATGTCTTTTCCTTTAGAGGTATCTGTATCATAGTGGGATTGCTGGATTACAGGATAGTTGTATTTTAAAATTTTTGGAGATTGGCCCTACTGTTCTTCATAGTGGCTATATTAATTTGTGTTCCTGTCAACAATATAAAAGTATTCCCTTTTCTTCTCATCCTCATCAACACTTGTTTCCGTTTGTCTTTTTGATTATAGTCATTTTAACTAGGGTGAAGCCACATCTCATTATCATTTTGATTTGCATTTCCCTTGTGATTAGCGATGTTGGAAAAAAATAACTTTGGCTAAAGCTGGATCATAGCCTAAAAATATAAGGCTTCTGAAATGGACTTTTTTTTTTTTTTTTTTTAAAGATTTATTTTTTTTTATTATTTTTTATTGGAAAGGCGGATATACAGAGAGGAGAGACAGAGAGGAAGATCTTCCGTCCGATGATTCACTCCCCAAGTGAGCCGCAACGGGCCGATACTATGCCGATCCGAAGCCAGGAGCCTCTTCCGGGTCTCCCACGCGGGTGCAGGGTCCCAAAGCTTTGGGCCGTCCTCGACTGCTTTCCCAGGCCACAGGCAGGGAGCTGGAAGGGAAGCGGGGCTGCCGGGATTAGAACCGGCGCCCATATGGGATCCCGGGCGTGCAAGGCGAGGACTTAACCACTTGCGCCACCGCGCCGGGCCCTGAAATGAACTTTTAATAGGACTTTATTCAGTGTTAGAAATTGCTTATGGTTGCATCATCCAATACAGTAACCAGTAGCAACATGTAATTACTGCATTTTTGAAATGCAGATGTTAAAGTGTAGAGAATTTAATTTGAAGTAAACTCAGTGGGCTGATGTCTATATTGGACAGTACATTCTATAAGAATACAGGGTAGTGTCTTCCCCTGTTAAAGGCAGATATCTTTTAGATAATGTACACATATCAATAACCACTGAAGAGAGAAGAGTTATGGTCATCAAAATTTGAATTTTTGTTCTCAAAAATACCTTTAAGGAAATAAATGTATAACTCAGAGAAAATAGTTGCAAAACAGATATCTGACAAATACTGCTATATTAGACCTCCAAAACCTCAATGATAAAAAGACCTGCAGTGCAATTAAATGTAAATAAAATATTTGAATATATTGGAAAATAAGTTGTGCAAGTGCTTGATAAGCACAGGGGAAAGTACCGAGCAGTATGAGTTGTCAGGGAACTGGAAATTAAAGCATAATGAGGTACGACCACATGTAACAGGCCAAAATGCTAAAATTAAAACCATTGGCAATATGAAATAGTGCCCAGGGTTTGGAATGATAAGGAGTCAGATGTTCATAGTGGAAGTGCAACATTTTACTATTTTGGTAAAAGTTAAGCTGGCTTTTGAAAGTTTTATTAAATGATCCATCATTCCTTTTTCTACATATTTACACAAGAGAAGTTAAAGCATGCATTCACACACAAAATACAAATTATTCATAATGACCAAAAATCAGAACAAACCCAGATGTTTAGATAAATGAGCAGCAGCATGTTTACCTTATGGAATACTGTCATTCAACAAAAAGGAACAAACTGCTAGACAGTCACACAAACTTGAAAAATTTCATGCTGAGTAGCAGAAGGTCTCTAAATGAGTGTGTGCTGCAAAATTTAATGTGTATTTTGTATACTGTTTGAGGATTGCCAGAAAAGATGTGGGACAGGAAAAATGTCCAAAAAAGTGGTTGATTTTTATCAAATGGACATTACATTGACTAGAAGCAATGCAGGGAACTTTCTAGAGTTCAAATATTATTGATTAGAGGTTGTGTTACAAAGTTACACGTGTTCCGACTCATAAATTGTATGCTTAAAATGTATATGGTTGTTTTAACTTATGCCCCAAAATAAAATAATTTGAGCTTCGGCTCTTCAGGGTGGAGTGTAGTATGCCTATAATTTATTTTAAACTGTTTAAATAAAATGAGCTGAGATGGGGACTGTGGGATGATACATGTATGGCAAAGCAATTACAGGAAATGTTACTTGTAGACCCTCAGTTGTAGATACAGAAATGTCTGCCGTGTGATAATTCTTTTAACTCTTCTGTGTAGTTGAACATTTTCCCATAGAATGCTGGAAAATGTGTTCAATCAGATTTTTCATCATGGAAGTAATAAATGCCTAGCAGAACTGCTTGGAAAACAGAAAATAAAAGGAATCCATATTTATTCATCATATAGCCATTCTGAAATAATTGTGGCCTAATTTTCTGCTTTCAAACATTTTATGTATCATTTTGGTCTTTTAATTGTTAGGATCAAATTTTATATTCTGTTTGTATCTCACTTCTTTCCCACTCAACTTTGTATCACTGCTATGTGAGAACTAATGCACAATAGCTCACGAAAGCATCCCCCTGTGGTGTGTGTGTTCATGGTTTTCCATGTTTTACTCATGCTGCTGTAATTGGCATCTTTGTATAAAATATTTGCTCATTAGGTTGGAACTTTGTATGTGAAAGCACCTCATCAAGGCTATAAAAAGTTCCAGAGCCTTCCATTCATTCCTGAGATTATTGACTCTTCCATCCTTTTCCTTCCAGAACACTTCCTGAGGAACCTCTGCAGAACAATGAAAGCACCACGGTTCTAAAACATTGAAGTCACTCACTGGCTTATTATATAACAACTACATGTCTTATTTAATGTCATTGTCATTCCAAGGTTCAGAGAGGTGTAGTCATTAGCCCAATGCCCCAGCTAGAAAGAACCAGAGCCAAGAGTTGAGCCTGTGTATATCAAAGTAGTATCTAGAACAAGATGTTTAGTACTCTATTAAATCTGTGGATAAATGAAGACACCAAGGGTTTCAATCAAGGAAATCTGCGTTGTTCTATGTATTTTCCTTGATAAGCATCAGAGATTTAGCTTATTGATCTGGGTGTTGCTCTCATTGGCCTATTGGTTTATTTCTTGGGTCCATTCCTACCTCATGTAAAGGAAACAACCTTGTATATTCCTCGGACTCAGACCAGAGTTGTCTGTAAGGCCAGTGTATTACAAGATGCTATTTGATCTCCTGTTGGAAATGTGACCCAACCCCAGTAACATGCACAACCTGACTGCTCTTACTTTTAAGTGTCTAGTGATATTTGCTAAGGGATTCATAGGTAGAATGTGGTTCTCTCCTCCAAGGGCATAGGGTCTGCAAACTTCCACTAGTGGGGATGAGGGAGGCTTAGGCCATGTCCAACTGTCTGGGCCTCCTGTGTTGTTGCAGTGGTTTGGTCCTGGAATGAAAATACAGGGACTGTGCTTGGTGGTATCTTGGGAAAAGTTCCTGTGCAGACCCAGAGGCTTTGATTCCAGAAGATGTGAGGGATGCTGGCCTATTGGGACATGGCCTTTTTCTGAAAATGAGAGTAGAAGAGAAGGGGGCTACTTCTTTACCATCAAATCCAGGAGGAGGCTTATTTGTCTTCATGTTTAAGGAAGAAGATGAGACTAATGTATCCTTTATTTTCTGATCAGAGAGCGAATCAAGTATTGCTGTGAGCAGCTGCGTTCTCTGTTGCCTTATGTCAAAGGGAGAAAGAATGATGCAGCTTCCATTCTGGAAGCAACTGTTGATTACGTGAAGTATGTCCGGGAGAAGATCCCGCCAGCCATCATGAACCAGGTATTCAACTCCACACGTTTTGAATTCGTCATGATAGGCTAACCTGTCATGCTATAATTTTAATGTTTATCATTGTCAGTGTGTCTTAGTAGATATGAGAAGTATATCCAAATCTATTTCAGTCTATCCATCTCTCTATTTTTTTGTTGTTGCTCATTTGTTTTTCAGATTACAGAAATCCTTCAGAATAGTAGGAGATTTTCTAAGAAACAAATGCCCGCTCAGCTCTCCTTCCCAGGCTCAGTCATGGCACAAAGGTATGGTGAGAACCCTTGGTAGTCTGAGCTCTGCTCATTGTTTTCCTCCTGCCAGTACTACATGTGCAGATAGGAACTAAATCCAACTGTGATGAAAGCGTGGCTGTCTGTCAAGGATCATTGCACTCTTCCCATTTCAGATGCGTGTCATTTCATCACAGTGACACATGCCAGAGTCTCAGATTCTCAGTCCTTCCATCATTTTTTTAGCATTTTATTTTAGTCCATTTTTAAGTTTACAAAACAAAAATTGTGAGGCTGATAATACAAGGAGTTCCCATACACTACTCATTCATTTCCACTAACATCTTTTATTAGTATATTTGTCACGGTTGATGAACCACATCTGGTTTCCCCTGTCTTTTTTCTTTGTTAATCCAAACTCCCTTTTCCCTGCCATGCATGGCAGCTTCCAGTAATCAACATTCTGTATTGAAATTTATTTTGCTTGTTCTTTTAACTCTTACATGTAAGGGATTAACTACAGGATTTGGCTTTCTGTGTTTGACTTATTCTACTCAACATGGTGTCCTTCAGTTCCATTCACTTTGCAACAAATGATAGGATGTCACTCATTTTTTTTGTAAAGCTGACTAGTGTTCCACAATACATTTTCCAACTTTCTAAAGATTTATTCATTATTTAGTTAAGAGGCATAATTAGAGAGAAAAAGAGAGAGAGAGAGAGAATCTTCCATCTGCTGATTTACTCATCAAATGTCCACAACAACCAGGTCTGGACCAGGCTGAAGCCAGAAGTTGGTGCTCTTTTCAGATCTCCCTCATGAATGCAGGGTTCCAAGTGCTGAAGGCATCTTCTGCTGACTTCTTGGGAGAATTAGCAGGGAGCTGGTGTGGAGCAGCCAGGTCATGAACTGGCGCCCATACGGTATAGAAGTATCACAGGTAGTAGCTTAACTCATTGTGCTAGCCCCAATATTCCACCTTTTCTTTCCCTATTTGATGATGAATGTCTTTACTGATTCTGTATCTCAGTTTTGATGAGCATGGCTATAAACATGGTGAAACAGATACCTCTTTGTTGATGAATGCATATATTGAATAATAACAAGTTGTGTGATTGCTAGATACATTCCCGATAATGGTATATAGGAGTTCTCCTTCCTCCACATCTTTGCCAACGTTGATACGGCTCTCTGTCTTTTGGATGATAGCTGTTCTGACAGGTGTGAGGTGATACCTCATTGTGGTTTTGATTTGCTTTTTCCTGATGGCTAGTGATGGTGAGCTTTTTCTTCATATATATTTATTGGCCATTTATATTTCTTCTTTCAAGAGCTGTCTATTGCTATTCTTTATCCATTTCTTACGTAGTTTGGTTGTTTTTCTGTTGTCCACTTTTTTGTGTTACTAACATATTCTGGATATGAATCCTTTGTCAGATAATGAGCTTGCAAAATATTTCATCCCACACTGTTGAATGTCCCTTTACTCTATTGGCTGTTTCCTTTGCTGTGCAGAAGCATCTGAATTTGTGATAATCTCATTTGTCTAGTTTTTCTTCTGTTATCAGCACTTTTTAAATTTTATTTTATTTTCATTTTATATAATTTTACAACACAGATTCATAAGCTCTGGGATTTCCCCAGCCGCTCCCCAAGCCCTCCCCCCATGTTGAATTCCTCCATTTTGTTACAGTAGAACAGATCATATCCAGTCATGATTCCTTCATTGTGGGTTTGGACCATATGAAGAGTCCAGCATCTTACTGTCCAGATAAATTCAGCAGTTTCATTGGTTTGAAAGTAGAGCTGGCAGAGTATCATCTCCTCCAATGAGATGTCAACCACAACACTTCAACAACAGGAAAAAACATTGAAATTAACACCATCATAAAGTTAATTAACATGGTATTGAGTGACAAATGCTACAAAATGCAAGTTCTTAACCAAATCCTGTAACTACTTCCTTGACATCTCAATTTTATTATATATAGAACCAGCTGCTACAAACATTCTTTTTTTTCTCCCAAGCTAACATGTTTTTGAGTTTAACCTAAATCAGAGTGGCACAGGAACAGTGGATCAACATTAACATCCATCATTTCTATATCTATATCTATATCTATATCTATATCTATATCTATATCTATATCAGCTGAGTACAAACTTAACATCAAAGTTTCTGTGCAGTTACATCTTGTTTAGCATTTACAATCATAGATTGATAGTTTTTTTGGGAGAAAATTAAGCCACAATTTAAACTTTGCAGTACATAGTGGTTAAGCATGGTTTTACAGAACTTTGCATTTTAACAATTGAAGAGTAGAAAAGTTTTAGGCCGGTGAGCAGGGAAATCCCCAACAGCCCAGTGAGTGAGGAAGAATTTAACTCTGCATCCTACCTAGTAAAGTCCAGGAGAAGCAAATAGGGAGCCTGGCCAGTAAGTACAGGCTGAGCGATTATAGGCTAGTTGGCCCTTTTGAGTCTTATCCAGGAAATTATAACTTACAACAATGTCTTGAAAGGGTTTCTCCTGTGCTTTCTTTCTAGCAGTTTCATAGTTTCATGTCTTACATTGAAGTCTTTGATCCATCTTAAGTTGATATTTATATGTGGTGATGATCTAAATTTCACTTTTCCACATATGTATTTCCTATTCTGCCAGCACCATTTATTGAAAAGACATTTTTTTCTATAATGTATGCTCTTGGACCTTTGTGAAAAAAAATCATTGGCTGTGTGTATGTATGTATGTGGCTTAATTTCTGGTCTTTCTGTTCTGTTCCACTGATCTATGTTATGCTTGTAAGCCAGTACCATGCTGCTTTAATTACCATAGCTTTGCTGTGTGCTTTGAAATCAGGTATTATGATGCGACATCAACTTTCATTTATTTATTTGTTATTGCTTTGGCTATTTTAGGTCTTTTATGATTCCATTTGAGTTGTAAATTTCTTTCTTTAAATCTGTGAAGAATGTAATTGATATTTTGGTAAGGATTGCATTGTGGATTACCTTAGATAATACATTTTAACAATGTTAATTTTATGAGCAAGGAAAAATTTTCCTTTGGAAACTTTTATCTATGTAAAGGATTTTTTGTGTCCTTAATTATATCTTTCATTGAAGTTTTATCATTTTTATTGGAGACATTTTTCACTTCTTTGAAAGTATTTTTCCCTAAATATTTGAATGATTTTGGTAGCTATTATGAGTACAATTGCTTTCTTGATTTTTGCTTTCAGCAAGATCACTAACTTTTATATCCTGCCATCTTACTGATTTGGTTATCAGTTCTAGTAGCTTTTTGGTAAAGTATTTGTCTTTTCTTTGTAGCATCATATCATCTGCAAACATGGGTATTTTGACTTTTTCCTTTCAATTCCACTGTCCTTTCTTTCTCCTCCCTAACTGCTCTTTTGGTGAAAATGGATATCTTTGTCTTGTTCTGGATTCATCGTTGTATCTCCTTTTGTTAATTCTGAATTTTTTAAATTTTATTTGAAAGGCAGATTTATAGAGATGGAAAAAGAGAGAGAAATAAAGGAAAAAAGAAAATCTTCTACCCACTGATTCATTCCCCAAATGGTTGCAATGACCACAGCTGGGCTGGTCTGAATTTGGGAGCCTGGAGCTTCTTCCAGGTCTCCCATGTGAGTGAAGGGGGTCCAAGCACTTGGGCCATCTTCTGCTGCTTTCCCAGGGACATTAACATGGAGCTGCAGTTAGTAGGCAGTAAAGAAATTCCTTCGTCCATTATGTGATGTTCCCAATAATTGCCTATCATTTAGATGTATTAATATATGCAAAGCAAAATTCTGCTGTTCTGGTTCTGACATGTCCTTAACAAATCATTGCAGATCCTGTTCAGCTTTTCATTGTCATATGTAAATGATATCTAGTTGAGGTTTGCAAGTGTTGTTTAGAACTGAGAGCAACTGAACTCAGAGATTCACATCATCTTCCCAGAGAAATGTGTATTTTTTTATGTCCTTCAAGGGAAAACAGTGCACTGACAAGCAATTTCTCACCCATGAGAAGCATCAAATTCCTGACCAACAAGTGCTTGAATGTGTATCCTGCTGAGGCTGCAGAGGGCTGCTTGGATGAAGCTGTGAGAGGTTAGTGCTGCCTGCTGCCTACACTGCTCTCTGCGGGGTTCCCTGGTTCACCCCTGGATTCCTATGCATTCCCTACTGTAGCCTGGAAAGATCCTTCCATGGGGCCTGCTGATTGTCATCCTGACACACACAGGTAGATATGGTTATTTGAATTGTGTCATGCCAGAAATAGACCCCACCTGGACCATAATCCCAGAGAACATATCTTACTGATGGATGATAAACAGCTGATGACTTTATGTACTAAATGAATAGACGCTAAAGGGGAGAAAGATAAAGTCATCTGTCAGTATCCTAGGAGACTGGTTCTAGGACCCCTCCCATTCCATCAAGTTCCAGATTCAGTGGTTGCTCAGAACTCTTACCATGATTGCACAGGACTTACTGCTTGTGGGATACCTGTAAATATGCTTATGTACTGTATTACTCAAAATATCTGACTCAACATCAGTGCTGCTGTACACAGATTTGTTATATTGTGTTATTTAAGGAAAAATGATAAAACCCTCACATATTCCAAGTGAGATACTTTTTTTTTTCTTGAGATTTGTTGATTTGCAGGTTGTTGCATCCCTGGATGCAGAAAGAGCCAGCACTGAGTACTGAATCTATTCCTGTTAGCTTAGTGCTGACTGTAGGAGGAATATCAGCATGGCAACGTATTTACCTCAATTCACAACTCTGATGCATTCCACTTCACGGCACTGCTGAAATTCCCTGTGTGTGTTGTTTATTATCTGTCCTCTCTCATCAGCATGTCAGCTCCACAAAGGCAAAGCTTTTTGCTTATTGTATTCCTTACTGTAGTTACAATACCATGAACTATGAGCAGCATACTATAGCTGCTCAACAAATACTCTACAGACATTGCAGAACATGTTTACTCGTGGAGAGGCTTCTGGGGGTGTGGGCAGGGGGCATCAAATGGGTTGTGTAAGTCTAGGATGCCCATGTAGTTACAAAAATAAGATGAAAAAAATAGAACCAGAGGGTTAAGGCATGGTTACCAGTGGATCACTTTTGTATCTCTGTAACTTACTTTCTTTTGAGAAGCCTATAAGGTATGGCTCTCTTAACCCAAGTGTTAGGTGCTAGAAGATAGGAAAGCCCATGTCTACCACCTGTTAGTTTTAGGTGACTCTTGTACTGGCTTCCTTGAGGAATTCCGTTCTCACCCAGTACCGTCCCAGTGCAGGGAAGGGAGTGTGTTTTGTTGCATCTTCCGTGAATTAACCTCAAGTCTAGTTTCTTATTTTCAGTTTACATGGCCCTGCTCAAAGATGAGGAAGATGAGGATACAAGGGAGAACAAAATGCAGTTCTGGTACTTACAGAGCTTCCACATTAGTGGCAGAGAGGCTCACAAGAGCAAAAACAAAAAAACGGTTCATGTAGTCATTTCAGTTCTGCAGTAAAGCTGTCACGTGTGTTTGGGGATTCAGTGGAGGTTACAGGAACAAATGAAGTTATTAGGGCTAATGTCTAAGGTCAAAAGAAAAGGAAGCCAAAATTAGATCATGGCTTCTTTTTTCATATGATCAAATAAACCTCAAGGTATTTTTACTAGTACATTTAGATTTTTTTCCTGGCTCATGGAAAAGGGGGAGAAAATAGGAAAAAAGTTGCCATGAGCTGTGCTTACACTTCTTTGAGTAGCTTTGGCCGATGGTGATGTGGACTGATTAAATCAGCCCAGATTAAATCAGATGGAGGGCAGGCCACAGGCAGATGGCTGTCAAAGTTACTTCTTGCACAGACAGTGCTATTTATATTCTTCAGAAACTCCGAGAAATCCTGATCATGGAGTAAGTTCAGACCTGGCCTTGCCCCAGTATTCTGTGGTATTGTAGCAGCTAAAATCTTGCTGTTGGGAAGAGTCAGTTGTACCAGGACTGTAACCTTAGGGCTTGCTCAAATCAGAGGAATGCTTGGTGATCAATGCACCAACCTCCCTAGTTTAGTTTTTTGTAATCTGTTAAAATTTTTAATTCCTACAAAAGTAACAGATTTCATGTTTTTCATCTATATGGTTTTAAGAATGTAACTGCCTAACCTATCCTCCCTCATTCATGGCCTCCCTCCTCTTTTCTTTCAACTTTTATAGTATACTATAAAGTTACTTTATAATCACAAGTATAATCTTCAATTAAATAAAGAATTTAACAGCTAGTAGAAAGCACTGTTCCTAAAGAATATACACACAGGCTATTTATATTAATCAAATTCCCAAAGGTCAATTTCACTCATTTACATTACATTTTTTGACACTCTGTTATTAGTTACCACAAATCTGTCTTTTGGGGACTTGACTTATTTCACTAAGCATAATGGTCTCCAGTTACATCCATTTTTATGAGAATGTATATATATTTTTTTCATTTGAAAAGCAATATGGATCCTGTAATATACAAAGATAGTAACTGTTCATTGTGTATTTCCTTCACATCGTTGTTGAGGTGTGTTTTTCCCTAATGGTAACCTTACTGGACATCTTGTCTCCTGATTATTTTACTTAACTTTGTGTCATACAATGGTGCCATCACCATTGTAATGGCCTTAATCATTTATCATGTGTTTGGGTAATTTTTTTAACTATCCAGTTGCTATATTTAGCAGTTTGAGTAGAGAGTTACTTTGAACATTGTGTGATAGGAAATGCTTTCCTTAATATAGTTTCTTTTATTTTAGACCTTTCCTTGGGCTGGAATATGGGAAGTGTGTGAGAGAACAGAGAACATGAACATATATATAGCTCTTAATGCATGTTGCCAAATTGATTCTGAAAGATCGAAAGAGTTGCAATGAGCTTAAGTCTTCAAAACTTCACTTTCACTACCCAGATCAGGAAACTGCGAGGTGGAGAATTTACATGACCATCCCACAGTCACAAGGTTTCTGTGTTAAGCCTTTTCTGTAACACAAATCAGTGCAGGCATCATCAGCTTGCTTTTTTGTGTTTTTTCTCATAGATCTTGAGCATATGTCTTTAAACTACTTTTCACAAATATCTTGGAGACATTAGTATTTAACACAGACATAAAATTATGTTATTTTGCTTGCATTACTACTAATGTCTGGAAGAAAATACACATTCACAGTGTTGCTTGGGGTTACATTGTTAGCATTTTGTAGTTACTGTGCAGGATGTAGATGTATTATGGTATAATCCACTTCAGTGATGCAAAATCAACACACACAGTCGTGACTAAACTGAATTATTCTTTTCTATGTTCTTTCTTGTTCCATAGGATGGTCCATTTTGTCTATAAGGAAAACCAAACACACACACACACACACACACACACACACACACGCACGCTCCTGCACACAACGCCCCCACCCCCCACATAAACCACTACAGACCTCAAACGGCAAAGAGATTTGCTCTTCTAAAAATCTGTTTTAATTACACACAAGCACTAATCTAGAAGTTTGCTCTCCTATCAACATTGGAGTGTAGCTATAGCACAGTGGTTTGACACAAGTAAATGAAACAGAAGGCAGTTTTCTTAAATGCAGAGTGCAGAATGCAGAGCTGCACAATTACGTAGACAGTATTGATGGATACTTGTTTTTCTTTCTCATGAAAGGTCAGTCAAGCTCCACTGCAGAGAATGCTGTTGGTGATCTGTGTAAAACTCGAATTCCCAGCACAGCGCTCGCTCTCAATTCCTTCCATGCTGTCAGTTATTATTCCAAAGTCATCCCTTCCTATGATGCAGCTGCTGTAGCAAATCAGAACATTTCAATTCATTTGCCATCGGCTGTCCCCAAAGTCTCCAAGTTTATTCCTCAACATTGCAATTCTGTATTGGACCAAACATGCACAACCCATTCCAACGGTCTGGTAAGTATTCAGGGACTCCTGGATCAGACTGGGCTCTCACAAAATGTCCTGCAGTTTGTTAAAACTTGGGATGGAAAGGCTGTTTAGACTGGGATCAAGGGCTGTGCTGGTTTCCAAGTTCCTGCACCTTGATGAGTGAAAAACAGGTGCAGCTCACCCAGACTCTCGTTCCTCATGCTGCAGGGCTGCTTTGTAGGGATCCAGAATATCCAGAACCAGTGAGTGTGGCTGTGCCTTTGCTGGAGCTTCCGTGACCAGATGCAACTTGATTTTCTGTGGAGCTGATTGCCCCTCCTGTGTGCGGACCGTGACTCAGAGCTTCTAGGATGCCGCATCTCATCACCACCATCATCCTCCTCTGTCTCTGTAACTGGCTGCTGCTTTCTCGCTTGGGCGGCAGTTGTCCTCACCCATGATCAGAATCTGTGTTTCTAGTCACCAACCTGAATGGGGATAGCACACATCCTCATGCTGCAGATGTCTATTGAATACCCACTACATTCTGGCATCATGTGTACTCCGTTGTGCTAAAAATGTAGTATGCAAATACACACATGATCATTGCCCTCAGGAAGTGCAGACATAGAAGCAGGCAATTGTGATATGGTATGGATTGGAGCAAGTTGGAATGCATGATTTTATATGATCCATTCTTGGGAAACAGTGGAGACTGGTTACCTGTGGAGGACATGCTGGCTCGTTTAAAGACCACGGAGCCAACTAGAAGCTTCAGAGTCACGATCAGGGAGGAAAAGAACATTCTAGTCTGGTGGAGCAGTTATGTTAAATAGAGGCATCCTAATTCTCTGAAAGAACTGTCCCGTTCTAATGGAATACCTAAGTCAGATTGGCTCATTTGAAGTATATTTTTGGTAGCCCTATTATAGCCACTAGTGTTTTTGTATATTAGTAATAGCTAACATGTTGTGAGTACTCAGGAAGTAATACGCCAAATACTGTATGTACTTAATGTGGATGATCTAATGAATTCCTGAAGGAATCCTTTTGGGGGTAGATACTATGACTATCTCCATATGACAACTATAAAATGAGAATAATAGTGACCTTCTCCATTCATAAGAAAAATAGTAAACATAAAATTGTAAGGAAATGTTAAAACATGAAGTTTCTACAGATTTTAACTTTTATCCATTTATTTTCATTTTTATTTGAAAAATGGAGAGAGATAGAGATCTTCCACCTGCTGGTTCACTCCTCAAATGCTCATAACAGCCGTGTCTGGACCAGCCTGAAGCCAATACTCTGAGCCATCATCATGTGCTTGCAGGGTACATGTTAGCAGGAAGCTGTTGGATCTGATGCAAAGTGGCTGGGACTCCAACCAGGCACTCTGAAGTGGGATGCCAGCTTTTCTTGCAGCCACTTAGCCACTGTGCCAGACTCTTGTCCCTCTACAGATATTAAGATGTTGCTAATGATCACCAGTATTCCAGACCAGGGTACATGTAAAAAAAAAATGTTACATTACTTTTTAAATTGTTAATGCATACTTAACTCTGTGGGTTTATTGCAGAACTGTTGTGAGAAAGTCATCACTTTAATAACAATAAATAACGTATTTTAAATGTCTGTAGGTTTATTCACCAGCCAATTCGATATGATTTTATAACTCATTTTATATTGCTATAGGGCCTATAAAATCTACTAGGCAGGATTCTATTAGAGTGGTTTGTTTTTCCTCCTTTGCAACAACAATTTTGGGCATATTAATAGCACATGTTTTAAATCCATGCTCTACACTGCCTGCTGGGCGCAGCCTGAGAATACTGGAAGAGTGGAACAAAGAGTGAGTCTGAAAGCTATATCCAGAAACCTAATATCAAAACAGTTAGCCTTGTGTGGCTTCTGATACATGTGTGAAAAGCTCCCACAGATGGGAAGGAGGGTGACCAAAGTGTTAGCGGCACACCCTGGCTTAACTTCACACATGCTCCATCTCCCCCAACCCCACAGCAGCAAGAACAAATGGCCTTGGTGACCTCCACTGCTTTTTGTCCTCAAAAAAAATATCCCATGTGCTATGAAAAAAATCACACTAGAAAGAAGAACCATGTGGACCTGAACAAGTGACAGGATTGGGAGGCTGCACGGGAACCCTGTGTCACCCAGTACAGATGCTGCTGTGTGCTGCTTGTTTTTACTATCCCTGTGAAGTGCTGCTGCTGATTTCTAGGTGACATCTTTTACAGATTTGACATTTTAGAGAGTTTCCTTCTCTAGTCACCATCCAAACTAACATACCCAGAGATGCTGAGGGAAGTGCTGACCTCCTTACTTGACCACTAAGTTGTAATTTGGTGTGTTTGCTTTTGCATTTCATCAACTTTTGAGTGAAATGACATCTGATACATATATTTTGCGGTCTAGTGCTCACTTTGGCAGCACATATACATATATTTTGCGGTCTGAGTCTCTTTGGTGACAGACTAGCAGAACTTTCTTATTTTTCTTTTTGCCCTGGCCCCAAGTACTAGAAAAATCTATTCAAGATAAAGGGAGAGATATCTGTGTTCCCAGCTAGTGTTGGTTGCTGCAGGGACTTCACCCTTATATCTAAATCCATATGTGAACCATAAGAAACATCTGTGGCCAGGGTTTCACGTGTGTAAGCTCTAGAGCTGTCTATTTGCTGTACTTGGTACCATTTTATTCAACATGAAAAGGGAGGCTACCAGATCCATTTTTAAAGCAACAAGGCCAGTTCCCACAATCCTGTATTCCATGGAAGTGTTCAAAATCATTTCTTTTGCTTTATACATAAGGATGTATTTTTTCCCATGATAGATTTAGATGCATAGGGGAGCATCTTTTCCCCTTTCCCTCTTCTCCTTGCATGTATCTCCCTCCTATTAACTATAACTTATAACTATAACTTATTATATTGACATAGTCATTCATTTCATCATTATTAAATGGGGATCTAATTTATTATAGCTCATTCTCTTCCAAGAAAGCTCAACTCAGTCAAGGAAGAAAACTTAACTGGGCTATAGTTTAGTTATTGATCATATACAATGAACATGATATAAGAACCTTGCCTTGAAAAGGTAATGGCTTATGTGATTAATAGTGATGGTGGCAGAATTAACAAGAATTGGAGGATGACTCAATGCTGTAGTTGTTAAAAAGGGACAAAGAATTGGGGCTTGTGTGATGGCTCAATTGACTAATCCTCCACCTTCAAGCACTAGCATTTCATATGGGTACCGGTTTGTGTCCAGGTACTCCACTTCCATCCAGCTCCCTCCTTCTGGCCTGGTAAAGCAGAGGAGGATGGCCCAGAGCATTGGGACTCTGCATCTGTGTAGGAGACCTGGAAGAAACTCCTGGCTTATGATGAGCTCAACTAGGGGCATTGTGATCATTTGAAGAGTGAATCACCAGATAAAAGATATTTCTCTCTGTTTCTCCTTCTCTCTGTAAATCTGCCTTTCCAATTAAACAAATCTTAAGGGGGAGGTGAGACAAAAAATTGAGGACACTCAGGTTGCCCTAAGAGGGTCATGTAATGCTGCAATTCAGTATTGTGTAGATCATCATCGTGTATTGTAACAAGTCATGTGATCAGGCTCCTGAGGACTTTGCAATTTACCAAAGCTAGGAGTGCATGGGTAAAACCCTCCAACACAACGTTTCCTATGGTTGCTGACTGGATGCTCTTGAATTGTGATAAATTATACTATTTTGTATTTCTAGTTCTTGAAAATTTCAAACCTAGGCTTTAATGAACCTGTTTGTAGGTGACAAAATAGCAACAAACTTCTTAGGCTGACGGATGCCTATATATGGCTATTGATGTCACTTCATTCATTGAAGTGACTCACCTGGTCCTTGTTGATATTCCAGTTTGACTCTTGAGGGGAGAGGAGGCCTCCTATACAGGGAGGGGAAACTTGCTGAAACACAGGTTCTTGGCTCTGTCTCAGAGCCTTAGATGTGATAGACCTTGCTTGCCTCAGAATCTGCTTTTTAACAAACATTGCAAGGTGTATTTGCAAATATCTGTTTATCTTACTTAAAAACACCTGGTGCAATAAGTGGATAAATATATCCACAGGGAACAGAAAAATTCTGCACCATTGACTTTGGAGGTGCAGCAGAAGCAATTGGATATTTATTGAAACACTTTGCATCTCTTTCCCACTGATACTGATTCCATAGTTCTAGAGAGGGGCCCAGTATTCTGCACCGGATGATTCTGATGTAAAAGTAGCTTTGGGAGCCACTGTTGCATTCCTGACAGGCTAAGGAAGTGCATGTCTGAAACTGAAGTCAGGAAGAGATACAGCATGAGCTCAGCCCTGGTAAATCCAAGCAGGTGAGAATGTAGTGAAGCATGGCTTTGGTGCCAAGAGATGCAGAGGCTTGTGCTGATAAAATGAGTTCCAAATCACCTTGAGGAGTGAGACAATGAGCCTTTTGATATTGGGGAAAATTTTAAGGAGGTCTGGGAGTTTTGAGTAAGTACACCTTAGAAGAGTGAAAAACCAGGAAATGTATCTGAAAAGCAGAGAGGTGTGGTTAAATTTTTGCTAGATCCTTCTTAAGTTTTGTAACATTTTTTTAAGGAATTGATAAAAATGGGACGCCACTTACATTAATGAACACTGAGTATATGGTGTCTGTGCATGAATGGCATTGCTGTTGCATATTCTGGCAGTCAGAAACCCAAGCCTCAGGGCAATTTTCTATCTGTTTGTCGAATGTACCATTGATTCTCTCCTGTGCATCTCTCTGTTAGTTGAAATGAGGAAGCAGGAAGCCCAGAGATCACCTTGATTAATCTGATATCAAGAGCCAGTTTCATCACCATGGAAACCAGACACCCCTAAGGCAGACAAAGAAGCTTCTTATCGCTATATTATTTAAGATTGTTTTCACATCCCAGAATAATATTTCTTTCAAAACTACACATACACATGATTACATGATATAGTACCATGTGCTGTTGAATTTTACTCATCAAACGTAAAAATATTTTTAAAATGTTTTTTCTCAAAATGAAGAGTTGTATGGTGCAAGGAGAAACTCTGGAAAACTATACTTCAAATACATAGGTCTATGAACCTGTATCCCAAGAAATTGTTTCTGCTTCTTTCCCAAGTTCCACAAGGCTATGTGAGGGTGTTTGGGAGAGGTGGTGTTGTGTGAAAAACTTGAGTTCTCCTCTCAATCTGTTTCTTCATGTGACTCAAAAGACTAGCCAGATTTTCTTTAAAAACTAGCTTTGAGCGTATGCAATCCTTTGCCACTTTGACACCCTCAATGACAGGGCCCAACATTGCAAGCATCTGTGTCCCTGAACAGGAAGTCAGCTTTTGAATGGAAAACTGCTGAACAGAACAACACTTTTTCCCATGTGGATGCTAGGGGAAGGGCACAGTACTGGTTTGCACTACGGTTCCTTATGAAGAGAACTTGGGTTCTTTCATGTAGTCGTACTCTAAGACGCCAGTGTCTATAGAGCTGTCAGGAACTGGTGGGAAAAACACACAGGATTTACAGTCTTGATTTTTTTTTTATGTTTCACAGTCTTGATTTTTAATCTCCTAGTGGAACTATATTTGAACTAGACCCTATAATCTTCAGCTAGTAAAATGATTTAAAATATTTTCTTAAGGAGACATTCTGGACTTTATTTTTTCGGCACCAAAGATAGCTGTACTCTTACATAGGGTTAATGCCTCAGGAACTGGACAAAAGTGTCTTTAAACGTTTGATAGAATTAAGAAATGGAAAGAGGTGAAATTCAATCAAGCGAATTTAAATTTGGAAGCCAAAATGTATGGGAAAATTGAATATGAGTAGGTTGTATTGGCAAAAAGGGACTTAATTAAGGGTTAATCCTAATCTTAGGCAACTGAGAAGCTTCCTGAAGATTAACTGAGCAGCACAGAGCACTCCTTTACATTCGTGAGTCATGTGAGAGAATTGTTTATTGGAAAGGGAATTCCTTTCTTGACCATCACTGCCCTCACTCTGTGGATAAATAGCTATGAGTTTCAATATAAACATTAGTGCTGGCCACAGGATTCCCCAGCTCCTTATAAAAAAAAAAAAAGAAAAACAGAAACTTTGCCAAATTGTGTTTATACTTAGTATCACTATCAATTCTTGCTGAAATCAAATATCTGCAACAAACGAGGCAATAAAATGCAGCTCTCTGGGGCAGGATTGTGTCAGCCTAAGGGACAGTTACTGGGAGATCAAGTTCAGGGATTTACACTTGCAACTTTGGCTCTGGGCCAGCCAACGCTGGGAAAAATATTGTTCTCTATGCCAGCAGCAGGTGATGTAAATTCTCTCCAGAAAGTGGCACGTCTTCTGGCCTGACTGGGCAGAAAGGAATGGGAGGGTACTTGTATAAATGGTTCCTTGTTGAGGTCCAAAATAGTTTATGAAAAGAAGGAGCCTAACTAGTATTTTATCACAAGTTAACTGCATTGGAGAAACAGGGTTACAATGTTAAATCTCAGCTACTAGACCTGGCTTTGTGTCGTTTGGTTTTTTCTTTCAAATGCTAATGAAAGCTCAAGAATACTAAGCAGATCTGGTTGGCAAAGCCAAGTCATTCATAGCAGGCTTCCAGCTGAAAATGATTTTTCACTGTCTACCCTTGGATATTCTGCTCCCACTTAGACAAAAGCAAGGCAAAGTCATTGGTGACTGTGTGCTTGCCATGCCCACCCAGGCCCAGCCTCCCTCACATGTCTTTGATACTTCTTTCTCATGTTCCCCACGCCCTTACAACTGTGTTAAATACAGCTCAGCCTCCATAGCATCAAACCCGGATGGCTGCCCACGTGCCCCTTACTCACTGCTCAGTCCTGGACATGGAGTACCTCACACAGCAGCCCCCATACTGCCCAGGACAGACAGCTCCATGTCCCAAGAAAAGCCATGAGGTTGGAAGTCAGAATGGTAGCCTGGTGCCCTCCATCATCTACTAGTTGCATGTATTTGGATAAATTGTTTACCTCTTCTCACCTGCTTTCTATAGAAATTCACTCGCTTAATCTGATTCTGAAGATAACAACGGTGTTTAAAAAGTTCTTGGCATCTACCAGACCCTCATCAACTGCCAGTTGCCACCTGCCTTTCCTGCAACTGGTCTGTCCTGTTCACCAAAGCACTCAAAAGAAGACCATGGAACCAGGATTGTCTGGTACTCTCCCCATGTCCAGAGTCCTGAACAGTGAGCATGTGCAAGTTCAAAGTCCTGGCAGAAGGTGCCTCCTTTTCTTTTACTCTCAGCAGAGCAAGAATTTATATGTGACACCTTCTCCCCACCTGCCACCACTCCCCAAACATATGGCAGGAACCCACGTACTTGGACCATTATCCACTGCATCCCAGTCACATTATTAGCAGGAATCCAGTTGGGAAGCACTCTGATATAAGATGGATGTGTCCCAAACAACGACTTAAGCCACGGTGCCACACAACTGCTCACCAGGCTCTTTCAGTTACTGTAGGTTTGTGATACATTTTAATGTTAGGCAGTAACATATCTCTGTTGGCTTTGCTCAAGATTGATTTGGCTATTCAGTGCCTTTTTTGGTTCTAAACAAATTTTAGTTGTCTTTTTTTTCTTTCCAGTTTTGTGAAAAAGTTTGTTAGTACTTTGCGAGGGATTGCAGTGAATCTCCAAATCATTTTGGGTGGCGGTATTTCTGCTTCTGGTCTGTGAGCACAAGGTGTCACTCCATCTCCTTGTGCTCTCTTCAGTTTCCTTCATTAGTGATCAGTAGTCTTCATTGTTGACAGATTTCATCTGTTTGGCTAAATTATTATTCCTCAGTGTTCTTATTTATTTTTTGGAAGCTACTGTAAATGGGATTGGGTTTTTTTTTTAATTTCCTTTTCAGATAATTCACCATTGCTGTATGTAGCACCCACCGTAACACTGATCTTTGCACATTGACTTTGTGCAACTTTACTGAATTTATTAGTTCAAGTAGCTTTTTGGAGACACCTTTAGGGGTTTCTGTGTATAAGATCATATCGCCTGTAAACGTTGACAATTTGACTTTCTCCTTTTCATTTTTTGCTGTCTGTAGGATTCCATATTATATGGAACAAATTAGGTGAGCTTTCTTGTCTTCTACAAGATCTTAGAAAGGAAGCCTTCAGCTTTTCCTCATTCAATTTAAATGTTACATGTGCCCTTTATTACGCTGTGGTATGTTCTTTATATACTGATTGTTGTTTAGAATTTTTATCATGAAGGGAGAATGAATTTTATAAAATGTATTTTCTATGTCTGTGGAGATTATAGTGTGATTTTTGTCTTCCATCCTGCTGATGTAGTAGATCACATTTATTGATTTGTACATTTTAAATCATCCTTGCATCTCTGGGATGAATTTCACTTGATCATGGTAAATACTCTTTTTATAAAGTGTAGCTTGCTAGCTAGTATTTTGTTGAGGATTTGTGCCTCCATGTTTTCAAGGATTTTGTCCTATTTATGCCGTTGCGTCCTTTTCTGGTTTTTATATCAATGCGATGTTGGACTCATAGAATGAATTTGAAAGATTTTCGAATCTATTTTTTGAAACAATTTGCAAAGTTTAGTGTTAATTCCTCCTAACATGTTTGGTGGAATTTCACAGGGAGTTCACCTGGTCCTGTACTTTTTGTTGATGGCAGACTTATTATTACTGAATCAATCTTACTACTAATTTTTTCATTCTTTAGATATTCTATCTTTAGATGACATAATTTTGGTGAGGTGCATAAATTCAAGAATCTGTCCATTTCTTCTAGGTTATCAATTTTGTGATATAAATAGTCATAATAATCTCTTGCACTATGTCCATGGTGTCCATCCTGTCTCCATTTTCATCTCTGATTTTATGTATTTACTTTATTAGTCAATCTGTTACTCAATTTTGTTTACTTTTCCAAACAATTCTTCATTTCATTTATTTTTTATTTCTATATCATTTTATCGCACTCTGATTTATGGTCCTCCCACATATGTGCGGGGTTCCGAGGGTTTGGGCTTTCCTCTTCTGCCCTCCCAGTTCACAAGCAGGGAGCTGGGTGGGAAGCGGGGCTGCTGGTGTTAGAACCAGCACCCATATGGGATCCTGGTGCACGCAAGGCAAGGACTTTAGCCACTAGGCTACCACACCAGGCCCTTTATTTATCTTTTATTTCATTTTGCCTGTGAAAGTTTTGTAGTCCCTTTGTAAAAGTAATGCAATCTCCACTTGCTTGTTCCTTTTACACCAGTTTGCCGCATCCATTCCTTGATGAGGAGATGCAGTATCCCACTTTCCCCTCCAAGTTCCCTTTTTTTTTATGCCTCTCTCTTCAAGCCATTGACAAACATCAACGAACAGCATTATCATTGGTATTTTTCAAAATATATCTTGGTTATTGTTTAATAGTAATATGGGCCGATGAAACTTAAAGTAACTGGGTAATTTAGAGTGATAGGGGTGCTGTTAAGATACAAGAAATTTCAGCAACTCTGTAAAGAAGTAGTCTAATACAGATAAAGATGAAGAGATTGATTCCTGCAGATACGTTGAGCAAACTACAGGGCTGTGGTGACCAGAGCAGCTCCTGCCCATCCTTAGGAGCAGGAGTAAGGCCAGCAGACACAGGTTCAAATGCAAGAGAGATAGCAGAGGTGACAGTGGGTGCTAGGGATGATTGAAATGGAGAGAAGAAATTCAGAGTGATAGAGTGAATAAAGCATGGGAATGTAGAATTGCCTTGTGGTGCCAGAATCCCTTGAAATATTTGGTCATATGTCTAAAGTGAGAACAGTGAGCATAGTTCGTGTGTTTTTCCAGGTGCATTTAACTGTCTGGTTGCTGGTGTGGGTTTCCATTGGGCTTCTCCAAGCACTTTGGTGGAGGAGATAGGGCGAAGTAGAGGATGTATAAGAGAGGCATGATCAATAAGGGAATCTTGGCTCTACAGGTGAGCAGGCAAACAGGACCCGCAGAGTCAATGGACACAAGGAAGCAATCAGTGGGTAGAGGATCTGGTCTTGTATGATTAAAAACATGTTGCCATGAATGTGTGAGTGGAAAAAGAAGCAAGAAGACAGAAGGGTGAGAGCCAGTGTCATAGAGAACAGGGTCCTTGGAATGTGGGGGCTGCCTGGGGTGGGTAGTATTATTGACATGGAGAGGTGAGTTGTGATTGCACAAACTTAGGGAGAGGACATGTAAACCAGTAACCACAGAAAGAGCCTATTTGTCAATTACTGTCAGTAATTAAGGAACCCATGCATGTGACCACTCCAGAAGACAACTACACATACATTTATACTGTACAAATACAAATACATTTATCTGTATTTCTAATGGTCAGTTAATAGAAAGCTGTAAGCATATTTCTAAGAGAGATTGCACTGGCGTAGAATTCATGCACCAAGAGAGTGAGAGAGTATGTGAGTATTTCAGGGAAGAATGTAATATCAGTCAGTATTTTCGAAGATCAACCCATTTCCAGAGAGTTACACAATCTTCCAAAAGTAATTGAAGTCTAGTTTTGTACCAGAAGTGGGAAGGAGACCCTAATGAGTTATTTGCAGATCATTCATTTGCATAAGCAGGAGCTTCATAAAGACACAGAAGCACAGTAAGAGATTGAGTGAAGTAGCCTCAGATCCAGTTTTCAGAAGTAAGGCATAAGTGTGAAGCACTCAACACGCTGGGATGGTACAGAGAAAATCCCTTGAACTGATGAAGTGTGACCAGGTCCAGATGAGTCCTCCTCTTGAGCTGGATCATAAGTACATTTTAAATGGAGGGGATAAAGTTAGTATTTCAAGGATGATAAGGAAAGCTTACAGTTCCAGAAACTGTCAGGGGACCACTGACTAGCTATTTGGAAAACAACAACAAAAATAGAAGTAAAGCCACATTCCTACTTTACCAAAGAAAATACATTCTTGTTACAGTAAAGATTTAGAGAATTAAAAAAAAAATAACATGAAAGAGACAACAGATGCACATTTTTATAAACTTGAAGTGAAGACCTCTTTTAAAGAATGATAATGAGGTCCAGATCCAAGTGATTCAACATCCTCCACCCCGTGTTTCAATAAATAAAACTGGGCACAGGCTTATTTCCATAAAATTCACAGTGCTACTAATGAATATGTAAAATACAAGAAATCAGAAACAAAAATGAGTAAAGGACTTGAACAGCATTTCCTGAAGAAAAAAACACAAGAAAAATAAATATGTAAAAGATGTTCGCAATGATCACAGAGAGAACAGATTTGAGAATATAAACTTTAACCCAACATTGGTGAAGGAATGAAAGGAAACTGTAACATGGGTAGAGGTTTTAATTTGCCATCACTCATTTGGCACCATTAAGATTTTGAATATATGTAACCTTAATTTCAGAATTTGATACTTAGGAATTATGAATTTAAGACCTCATAATTCTGCCAAAAATGACACACGGGTCACAAAGAAGGCTACTGATGGCTACTGATTTTTCTTCCACTATACAAATAATCTGCACTCCTCCTGCCCCAATCGTTAGGAACTGTCACCTATCTTCCCCTAAATGGTCATGAGGACTAGCTCCAACATTCTCCCCTCACCTGCTTAATTCACTCATTACCAGAAGTCAAGACTTCTCCTGTCCCTCTCCCATCACTAGAGCTCTTGTTGACATCTCCTGTTTGGACCCAGTTGGCTCCTGCCTGACTCCAGACATCACCTCTGCAATTTAGATAGCCACCGTGAAGCCTGTGTGACCCTGCTGCTTTACAGTACCTCCAAGTCCACTCCCTGCCTTGGTCTTAATCCTTTTGACTCCTTAGGGATATTCGCCCAAGGGTTGTTTCCTCTGCCCCTGGGTTCCCTCCACCCAGGACCAAGTCCACAGCACAACAAGCTCTACCAGTTCCCATTTTAAAAACAATGCCTGTTTCCTGTACTTCCTAACCTTCTGTTTTCTCTCTTAAGCATTTTTACTGAAGCATAATTAACCTACTGCAAAGTGCATGTAAATAGATATACAGCTCAATGAATTCTCTGAAAGTGAACATACCATGTGTTAACCTAGGTCAAGAATCAGAACGTTGTCCACACCCCAGAAATTCAGTTCTTTCTTCCAAGTACCATTCTCTCCTCACCAAATCTGACTACTATCATTACTTGTAACTCATTATTTGGCCTGTTTCTGACACACTGCTTTAGAACACTACTGTATTTCTCCTTTAGCATGTCTCCTCTGGTACTACATTATGTTCATGAGAGTTCTTTCAAGTTGTTAGACCTGGTAGAGGCCAGACCACATGGGACCTAATAAGTCTGTGTCTTCATTTTTTTGTTTTTCTGAGTGAAATGAAACCCTTGCGAGGCTTTAACAGAAGACTGACATGATACAATCTTTGCACTCCAAGATTCACTTGGCTGCTACCTTGAGAATAGACTGAATAGACTGGGTTAGAGGGTGAGGATGAAGATAAAGGCCGATGGACTAGTTAGGAGATTCTTGCCACAATCCAATCACAGTATTAATTCTCTGGCTTTAAAAGGAAAAGGTATTTTAGGTCAGTCCCTCGGTGGAGCTATATCAAAGCAATCATAAGCCAAGCTCAGTGTTGGGCCTCAAGAATTAGGCCAACTCTCACAATTCAAACCCAGAAAATAATTAACACCTTCACAACAAAAATAGCCTTCAGAAACAACTGTAACTTTTTACACTTAAAACAGGATGATCTATGGTTGGGAATAAATAGAAGCTTCCATTTTTTTTTGAAACGTGGGAGGGTCTTAAAAGCAATGCTTCATCAAATACAGAAAGCAGACTTAAGGCTAGAAAATCAAAGTGATTTCGACTTCAAGGGGAAGGACTGAGTAGGGAAGACTTATTGAATGAAAGCTGATTAGTAAATAATAGACCTATGAGTTTCCTGGGCAGTGGTAATGGGAGATACAGTTTTGTACTCCTGGCTTTGCCCTATTGTTTGTTACACTCATGCTTGTATGAGGCTGCGGCATCATAAGGTCTTACTTCTGAGTGAAAACATTTTTATCATGGAATACAAAGATTCTCGAGGCTGTATTTGCTTCTGTGACTGCATGTTATTTCCTTGGTCTTGGAAATTTCAAGTTTTTGTAACAGAGTTTTAATAGTTCTTGGGCCATACATTTTATTCTATGCTGGTTTTTCACACTACTCAGTGCAAAAGTTATGGCTGGATGTTGGTGGATTTTTTGAGTTTAGGAGTGTGACTAATAATGGATGGTCAATGTTTTATGTAGTTCTGTACATTTCCTAAGGGAATGGCACTGGTGAATATTTTTAGTTGAAGGCTTGAAAGCCTCAAAAGATTATTGTCTCAAATATAATTTCACTAATCTACCAGTTAAAAATCTATTGCTAATTTATTATCTGGGCAACATGTCTTAGCTTACTTTGTTATAGCCTCAGCCACTTATTAAGGAATGTTTTCCTGTGGAACAAAAATTTTCTAATGTATTTCTTAAAAAATTGTTTTTCACAATTCTTTGTTAAACTTATCTCAACAGGTTTTTATTCCCAGTATGCTTTTGTCAGTGTAACCCAAAGTCTGCACATTGTCTATGCACTAACTTCTCAGAATATTCTTTTTTTTCTATCAACCATCCAAAACAAATTTGTTTGAGTGTATATTCTGACAAGAAGGAAGTCATTCAAATGAACTTGAAGGCAGGCTGGAGGTAAAACCAATGGTACAAGGACGTTGGGATCCTACAAAGCTAAGCTGGAGTCCACCTTACATAATTTGCTAGTGCATCACCATGAGCAGCTGCTTTAGCCTGCGTGACTCAGTTTCTTGATCTGTAGAAACAAGAAGTTAATAGAATCTGCCCTGCAAAGTTATGGGGAACATAAATCAGAGAATGGATCTGGCATACAGTACCCATCCATTGTGTGTGAGCTGCTGTTTTTGTTGTTGTTGTTACTGTGAATGTTGTTATTGCCATCTGAGGCTATGGGTGTCAGTAAGTTGTGTGCCAAACAGAGCCCTCCCTATAAGTCTTTCTGTGGGAACTGATGCCTCTGCCTGTGGCTCAGGCTGCTTTATTTGACTTCCTGCCTGCTGGAGGCATAGATCAATAACTTTGATAATAGCCACAGCTCCTCTGGGATGAGGCAGGGGGAGAAGGGGATCAGACATAAAGGTGATCATTGAAAAAAGTGATGGCAAGGCTGTACACTTAGCACTCCATAGGTGTAAACAGTGCTAGCATGGAACTGGCCTTTGTATCCTTTTTAATCTCTTTGCAGTTCCTAACTGGAAGCTTCTCATAGATCGAGCTGGCGCCTGTATTGCCATGGCAAAGCCAGCAGCCCCCCATCATTTTTTTCCTACCGCTTAGAAGTGAATGCCAATCACTTGAGCTGTTGCTCTCATGGGGATGCCCAAGTGTCTGGGAAATTCACAACACAACAGGAGCAGGCTGTACCTGTTGTGGCTGGGCCCTCCTGTCCTGGGGAGATCCAGTGTTGGCCTCTGCCCCAGGGCCTAACAGCTGTGATCAGGGATTACTCATCCTTCCTTTGTCCACATAATGGGAGACTCAGCAGCTTTCCATGTAGTGTGAGAGCCAGCACCTGGAAATTTCGTTCACCAGCTGCTCTTGTATCTGGAAACCAAGGGTGATTCAAGTGATCAGTTCAACTGCTGACCCTGGCTCAGGGTCAGGGCTATGGCTTAATAAAGCACAGCTCCCAGGGAAGAGCCGTTTCTCTGCCCATTTCCGGTAGGGTCATTCTTACAGGCTGGCATAACTGAGGACAGGCATATTGCACAGACATCCAAGTCATTGCCGCTAACACAGCAAGCTCCTGACCACTTGCCTCTGACTTCTTCAGTTGTAAAATGAGATATTTACATTAAATTGCTTTTCTTTGATTAATTATTTTTGAAAGAGCAAGTTAGAGAGAGTTCTTCCATCCCCTGGTTCATTCTCTAAATGGCTACAACATCCAAGGATGGCCAAAGCTAAAACAAGGAGTCAGCAGTGCCATCCAGGTCTGTTCCATGAGTGGCAGGGTCCAAATACCTAGGTCATCTTCTCCTGACTCCTCAAGTTTATGAGCAGGGAGCTGGCTCCCAGCTTCAGATAAGCTTAGCTCCGGCCACTGCACCCATTTGGGGAGTAGACTAGCAAATGGAAGACCTCTCTCTCTGTCTCTCCTTCTCTCCGTACAGAGAGGAAGAGGGGATTTTAGACTGATTGCAGTGGGGTGAATGTTTGAAGCAAACAGAAGTAGAATCGTTGAATATCACCCAGGCCTCCTGCACTTCCTGTCAAACAGAGATAAATGGATTATGAGACCTGACATTAATTACAATTATGTGCAGCTTACACTTTCTCACTTCAATACTATTTCCTACAGAAAGTAATTCTAGGGTAATTCATCTACAGAGACATTTATAATTCACCTAGATTTTATCATTCTTCCATCAATGACCCCTCTACTCTGCACTTCTAAATCACAGCATCTGTAATTACATAGTTGATAATATGTATGTCTCAGAGCATCATTAACTGAAGTAAATTTTTGGGGGCACTCATCTACAAATGTCTTTTCTCTATTGGATAAATGTAAATGCTTTTTTTCCAAACTTAAGCATCGAACATGTTATCAGTCAGCAATCCATTACAATGGAGTAACCCTTCTGTCACAAGCTGTTGTGATTGTGTAGGTGTGTGAGTAATGATTCAGAATGTGATGTGATCCTTAAAGAAAGATCCAGACAGTGGACTCAGCCAACACGCAGAGAGAATAGCCAATGAGTCATATGTCCTGGCTCAATCCAAGCTGTGTTGGGATTTACAGGAAGAATCTATTTTCTTAGAAATTAATTTTTTTTCTCTCCTAAACCCATATACTTCTGTTGTTTTTTCAAGCTTGGAACTGAAATAACTGAGTTATTTAAAACAAAAGTAGGAAACCTAAATATGTCTATTGTTTCCTACATTTGGATTATTTTTATTTTAAAATCACTTCTGCATTTCCCAGATATCCTTTATGATATTTGACTTAGCGTTTTGAAGAATGTTCATTGGGTACAGATGATATGTAAGTCCCTGAGAAAACAAGCTGAGTAAATGTTCATCTTGATTTTATCAACTTGAAAAGCATTTGGTGAGAATTTGAAATGGATCTAATACCATCTTGAGAAAAAAAAAAAAAGGATGTTGAACTTGAAAACATGCAATCTCAGCCTAGTTACATCCTTCAAAAAACAAACAACTGTCGAACTCGTTTTGGGGGGAACATTAAGTCCTTGACTCTAATAGAAATATGAAGTGTGTAATCTCAAAAGCTAAGAAGGGAGAGGAACGGAACTGAAGGGAAGGGAAGGGAAGAGAAGGGAAGAAGGAAGGAAGGAAGGAGAGGAGAAAAGAGAGGGAAGGGCTGGTCCATAGGAGAACCAAATAAGTTGAAGCTACTTTTTCAGTTAATAAAATAAAAGGAACTATCTTCAAATACAAACAGTTAAAAACAATAAATAATAGCTGAATACCCATTTTTGGGCTTTTTGGTAAGTATTTTCAGGCATTTCTCATATAATATTTTGAACAATTATGTGCGAAGAATTATCACTTCAGTTTTACAAGGGGAAATCCAGGATTTGAAAAAGTTGCTTAAGCTTTTCACAATTTCACAACCAGAATTTAAACTACATCCTGGACTTTTTTAAGAAAAGATTTTACAGATTTGTTTATTCTTATTTGAAAGGCAGATTTATACAGAGAAGAGATCAAGAGAATATCTTTTAAAAACCATGGGTGCGTCCGGAACCAGTATCGGGCTTGCTGGAGCGCCATGGACTACCCACGGAGCTCTGTGAAGTGGGTCCGACTGCTTCACTGCTTGCCTGCAGCCTTGAGCTGGGGGCAGGACCGGGAGGGGATGGAGCTTGAACCTGGGGAAGTAGTCTTCCAGCCACTGCCTGGGGGCTGGAAGCCCCCCCCCCGCCCCCTGCCCCCCCCCCCCCCAAGTAGTGTCTCAAGGCTGGATCACACGCTGCCGCTACCATGCATGGCATTTGGCGGGAGGCTCCGCCTGCTGGCTGCCCGGCCAGAGAGCTCTGGGATTTGGTTTCTATGATTGCTGCTTAGAAAGCTCCATGATGAACCCTCAGGGCTTTGGGTACATGAATCAACCCTAAAGATTACCAATGACGTAAATCTCCCCCGATGGACCTCTACCTAATATGGTCTCAACCCACGTGTTTTTAAAATTGTATAACCAAATATATTTTCAAAACCTTTTACTACTCAGAAATTGGGTGGGAGAGCAAAGAAACCTTCCATCTCCTGTGAACGTGTGAGGAAACCGTGTAGTGTAACCTCTCGGGCACATAACAGGTAACTTGTAGACAATAGATTCAAGACAACATTAGACAACAGTAAAACTACAAAGACATACAGGGGGAATCAAGAGCGACCCTGACAACCTATTAACAGGAGGTCATATGCACAGAACAGTGGGGGACCACAGAGTGGAGCAGGTGGACAGGAGGAGGCTTGTATCCCAAACCCGGAGTCTCCCGGATCCCCACCAAGGGCTATCAGTACGGGCGCCAAGGACCACATCCCAACTGCCAAAGAGACCACGGGGGACTGGAATGCCTTCGGAGGCCGAGAACTCAGAGGACATCCCCTCCCCTTTTGGACCTAGCACACGGGATGGAAGAAGCTGAATCCTTCATCATAGGAACCAAGGCCATTGGAACAACAATCAGGAAACCTGAGTGGTCTTCAGAAACAGAACAGTAAACACCCTTCAGGACTAGGGAGAGGAGCTATCTCTGGTTCTTACTTAGCTCCAACCTCGGGTCCCCAACCTCTCTGCAATGACCATGAGGGACGCTCCAGAGCCCCCCTGCAACACACACACACACACACACACACACACACACACACTCACTCACTCACAAATTGGAATGGATAGGCAGAGGACAACAAGGAAGGCTTGGTCAGCATGGACTCACACACACCTTACTAGGTAGGACACAGGGATTAAGTACTCCTCACCAAGGTATGGAAGATTTCTCTGCACACCCTTCCTAAAACTGTTTCGCACCTCAATTGTTGAAATGTCATTGAAATAGTCACAGGAAGTTGTTAAGACCATGCATCCAATTTTGACAAATTGGTTGCTCAATACTTTGTCAATTTATCCCATAACGTTATATATTGTTGCTGATGTTATGTTGGGGCTTTTATTGACCGGGATTCTACTCTGTTGGTTCTGCCTTTGGACCGGGGAGGGTCTCCCCAAGAAGCCGCTGAACTTGACCGGACAATGAGATGCTGGATTCTATGGTTGGTGTATGCTTGCAATGAAGGAATCTCAACTAAACCTGAACTGTGGTTGCGCAAGGGGAGGGAGCCCACCATGGGGGGAGGTTTGGGAGAGAGGTAGGGGGAATCCTAGTGCCTATATAGAACTGTGTCACATAATACAATGTAATTAAAAAATATATATAATAAAAATAAATTTAAAGAAAAAAAAAGTAACTGAGGGCCCGGCATGATAGCGTAGTGGTTAAAGTCCTCGCCTCACCTTGAAGGCGCCAGAATCCCATATGGGCACCGGTTCTAATCCTGGCAGCCCCGCTTCCCATTCAGCTCCCTGCTTATGACTTGGGAAAGCAGTCAAGGACAACCCAAAGTCTTGCACCCTGCACCCATGTGGGAGATCCGGAAAAATCTGGCTCCTGGCTTTGGATCGGCTCAGCTCCAGCCATTTCAGCCGCTTGGGGAGTGAACCATCAGACAGAAGATCTTCCTCTCTGTTTCTCTTCCTCTCTGTATATCCACCTTTCCAATAAAAAAAATTAAATAAGTGAATCTTAAAAAATAAAAAGTAACTGAAGCAGGTTTAATTCTTCTTCAGGGTTAGAATTTGTTCATTGGAACTTGAATGCTGATGCCAACTGGTATCTTCTTAGGCACGCTGGATTTGAATTCACATCTCAGTTTTGAGTACTCAGTTCCCAGAATAAAAGAAAAAAAAAGAGTAAGAATATCATGAATTCAAAAGTACTCTTGAATGCAAGCTGGAGAGTGAGACATCAGACTGCCTGTTCCCGTTTTGGTCCATGGGAGATAAACTGCACCACAGGACATGAAGGCCACTCTGGAGGACTCTTCATGACCAGTGCTCCTGTCTGCTTGACAAAGAAAACATTTGTGCATCCAGCCACTGAGAGATGTTGGGGCTGAGGAAGATGAACCTGCAAGACCAACAGTGAGCTTTCAAATGTATGAGACAAGACATAGCCACATGTCACCTGTTGTCAAGATCAAAGGAACTTCACTTTGCTGTACATTTAGAGAACTAGAAACATTCCAGAAAATGTCAGGGGACAGAAAACGTTAACAACAACAACAAAAACCCTTCTGTACAAACTATCTTAAAAAAAAAAAAAAAAAACAGAAAACACAAATCAAAATGCTTCTGCTAACACAGGTTGTTCTTACAAAGCCAACACCGAGAGCCCAGTATTGTGTCTCAGCAAGTTAAGCTGTAGGCTGCATTATCAGCATCCAATTCAGAGCTCCAAATCAAGTCCTGGCTGCTCTGTTTCCAGTCCAACTCCCTGATAATGTCTTCCTCGGTTAACTCTGAGGTTGACAAAGGACTTTGCTTTATTGTGGGGGAAGCTTCAATAATATTCATTGTGCATCTGCCTCCTATTTTGTCGTTAGTCATTGATATTCTGGTTAGCAGATTTCTCTCCTTAGGGAGGGTTTCTAAGATGTGCTGCCCACTGGTCTACGGGTTGATTTTACTGCTTGCATTCAATACCTGATTCTTCTTTAGTCATGCCATTCCTTTCAGCGAGTTTCAGTCCCAGGCTCTTGTGCTAGGTTTTCACTATTTTGTCCATAACGCCAGCTCCTGGCTCACCACTTTCCACCCTCTGTGATCCTTCTGCTGTGGCCGCACTGTTTCCTGCACCTTTCTCCTACTCCTGGTTTGAGCAGTACCCTGGATTAGGGAGATGTTAGCTGTCCTAAATCACTGGGTTGCCAATGGTGCTGGTCTTGCCAGAACCTGCTGGCCATTAGGTCTGAAGACCACTTAGATCTATTTTGAGTGGAACCTGTAGGATGCCAAGTAAGTATTGTTTTCCCTGTGAGACCAGTACAATGCATTGAATTGAACCTGGGTTCTATCCCAGCTTAGCACATGTAGAGTTCATTGTTGTTCCTCAAGCACCTCTCCAGCCTTTTACTCAGTATACATAGTGCCTGATGTGGCACTGGTGAGGGTTTGCACCTACTATTGGTCAAATCTGGGGGCTAGGTGTGTCTAGACCTATCTTTGGTGGAACCTGTGGTATGCCAAGTCATTACTATTTTCCCTGTGGGGCCAGTGCAATGTATCAAGCTGAAAATGAGCTCATTCCTAGCTCAGCACATGCGCAGTTCACTGTTGCCCCTCCAACCCCACATCCTTTTCCTCAATACACAAAATAGCTCCCAATGTGGTACTGGTGGAAATCTAAGCCATGAAACCCATCCCGTTCCTGCACCTGCCCGCTTGTGCTCTGCTACTCTGCTCTGCTCATGGTTGAATCAAGCAAACAAGAATGGGAAATTCTATGCTTGGGTTTGCCTCCTGAGATCCCAGTGAACTCCCCACCACTGGCCTGACCACTAGTGGAGCTCCAAGAGCCAATTGCTGATTGCTGCCACACTGCTCCACTGTCTCTGCTGCTACCCGAGAAGTGCACGGGTCTCCAGGTGTCCCTCTGCCTTCCCTCTCCTATTTCTGAGGATCACGCCCTCTCTTCCCTCCTTGGATAATCCTTCACCATCTGCTTAAATGTGTGAGGACACCCTGTTCCACCATCCTGCCTTTCTTCTGTCGTTTTCATCAAATCCACGACATCATTTTCACTGCAAATAGATATGTATCTCTTCCTTTTCAATCTGGATAATATCCATCTCTTTTTATTACCTTATGCCAGTTAATTAGACTTATACTGTGAGGTTGAATAGAAGCTGAGAATTGATATTGGGAGAATGTATTCACCCTTTGGTTTTTAAAATATTATATTGGATTTATGATTTTAATAGTTGTCCCTCTTAATATTAAGGAAGTTCTTGTCTATTACTAGTATGCTATGGTACACACTGAGCATGGATGAATGTTGGATTTTGTTAAATGCTTTATGTAAAAATGATAATGTGGCTTTAATTTTCCTTTTTTGTTCATATATTAAATTACACTTTTTTTCTAAATTTTAAATCAACTTTGCATTTTTTGGTCAAATACCATCTTGTTTAAGAAGCCTTCAGATGTAAGCATTTTATGATAGTTTGGCTTGATTTCCTGGAAATTTTGTATCTGTTCATGAAAGAGACTGATCTTTTTTTAAATAAAAATTTTTAATCAGATTAATGCTGACCTCTAAAATGAATTGGAAAGTACTCCCTTCTGTTCAGTTTTCTGAAACAGTTCAGATAGAATTTGTTTTACTTACTTGTTGTTTTTGTTTAGTATAATTCATCAGTGAAGTTATTTAGACTTGGAATTCTGAATTACTTGATTCATTTTTTACCAATGTGATGACTTATATAATTTGGATAAAATCCAACCATAGTAAAAAGAAATACAGAATACACTGATTTCTTGGTTTTATTAATATTTCTTTACAGAAACCAGTCTATGGCAAATTTGTTTGAGTTTTTTGCTTATAATGGTTTAATTCCAACTGTGAGTCGCATATGTCAACCTACTCTTAAGTGCATTTAAGTTTCCTCACATTCTTACTTCTTTTTCATATTTCCTCAAATGCACTGGCTCTCGAGGCACTTTCAATGATACAGTAATACAGGCTTCATGTTTTAATAGATCGTGGGCTCCTGACACTGATTTGCTTCCAAATTATACTCTGCCACATTGTGATTATGAGACTTTGGAAAGTTATTTTATTTCTTAAAGTAACTTTTACTTCTTACCTATTGCTTTCCTAACAGATGAAAGACTTTTGGTAACTCTTAATTTTTTTCCGGTACGTGATAGTGCAGTTACAAGGAGGCCTCCACAGCTTCCTGTAAGTACTGCACTTGCTCTAGGGCTCCTTGCTGAGTACCTAATACTTTCCAATTTTGGGGAGCTTATTACCAAAGGGAATTTGCACCACACCCTGCCATGCACAGTCCAAACTCACAGGCGTGAAAGGTCTGGATGTCTGGATGACTGTGTATGAAGGTGTTCACCTAGGCACCCAGCAGGGTGATGCACCAGATGTTAGGGCTGACCACCATAACCCTCCTTCCATCCTTCTCCAGTCCTCTCCCTCACTCCTGATTGCTACTTAGTACTGGCTGGTTAAATTTCCACAGACCTTTTAGAATCATTTTGTCAAATTTTACAACCAAAAAACTCAGTAATTGAGTTTAACACAATATGCTTAACTGAGCTTTTTACTCTTTTCTCTCATGGCTTTTAGAGTTCTCTGTGTGTCTTATTTTTGAGAGTTAGGCTATAATGTGTCATAATGAGAATCTTTTTTTTTATTATTTATTTTTATTACAAAGTCAGATATACAGAGAGGAGGAGAAACAGAGAGGAAGATCTTCTGTCCGATGATTCACTCCCCAAGTGAGCGCAACGGCCGGTGCTGTGCTGATCCGGAACCAGGAGCCAGGAACTTCCTCCAAGTCTCCCACTCAGGTGCAGGATCCCAAAGCATTGGGCTGTCCTCGACTGCTTTCCCAGGCCACAGCAGAGAGCTGGATGGAAAGTGGAGCTACCGGGATTAGAAGTGGCTCCCATATGGGATCCCAGCACGTTCAAGGCGAGGACTTTAGCTGCTAGGCCATGCCTCCGGGCCCCATAATGAGAATCTTTCCCAGTCACCTGTATTTGGGATCCTACAGGCCTCCTGCACTCAAATGTTTTTATCTTTTTCAAGATTGGGGCTTCAGTTATCATTTCTTTGAATATATTTTTGATGCTGTCACTCTTATCTGTCAGATTCCCACAACTAGAATATTTGTTTTTAAAACAGTGTTCCAAATGTCTCAAAGATTCTAGTCTTTTTTTCTTTTTTTTTTTTTGCGTTTTTCTTGTTCTGATAGAATATTTCAAGATTTGTCTTCAAGTTCAGATGGTCTTCCTTCTACTTGATCGAGTCTGTAGTTGAGGCTTTCAACCGAGTTACTTATTTGATTTTCTGAGCTATTCATTTCTGAGATATGTGTTTGGTTCTTTTCTGAATGCTCTGCTGCTTTACTTAATTTCTCACAGCACAAATTATTTTCCTAATTACTCTAAACTTTGTGTTCTCTTGTATCTGACCATTCCCATAATCAATCTTTTAAATTCTTTATTAGGCATTTTATCAATCTCCTTTTCTGTGAGGTCTCTTATGAAAGCATTACTGCATTCCTTTGGGACGTTATATTGCCTTGCTTTTTCATACTTCCCGTGTCCCTATATTGACATTTACAAACCTGGTGGATAAGTTGTCTCTGTTGCTTTTAGTGAGTGATTTTCTTTGTAAAAGAGCTTTTCCTGAAAACATGTCTTTGGGTGTTGACTTGATATACTATTTTGATTTTAGTGTCAATTGGATGCTGCCATGTATTCTCTCTATATTTTCTAAATCTATAATGCCTATACCATCATAGTGACAGACCAAAGATTGGTACAATGTCTTGGCATTCACCCACCTCTGTTTCTCCAAGGAGAGGATCACTGCTTTGCTTACTGGAGTGAGCAGTCTTGTACCATGTATACCATAATGCTAGACCATATCTGGATCTAGCCTCAGTCCCTAAAACTCAGTGTTATAGAATAGGGCCAAGCCACAATTTGCTATGGGCTGTTGTTACTGAAGTGGCCTGTATCCTGAGGTCACTGCAACCAGCCATAGTTGAGGCTGGCTGGGATACTGGAGCTGTAAGTCTGTTTTGGCACCATGGCAGGCCTATAGGTAAGATTTGAAAGCATCGGCCTGGGGGCAAGGATGGTAGAAGCCAATGATGCGTTTTTCTCGCTAATAACTGAGTTCCAAGATGCAAACCTGTGCTCACTTTGGTGCCCTATTCTTCAGTGACTAGTGGTTTGCTTCTGTCTGTCCAAGGTTGGGGGAGTGGTGGTAAAGACAATATTTTGAAGAAGGCTGACATTAAGCAGAGTTACATATGCATTTCTCAGTTGCAGGGCTCTATACTGTCTTAGAGGTATATACCAGGCCCATGCAAAGCAGGGAATGACACAGGCAGGACACTCATCTGTCCTACCAGAATGCGGTTCTCCAACTAATGCCAGGTCAGACCTAGAGGTTCTGTCTGTGAATCTTGGCCTGATGAGAGGGGTCACTGAGGATCATTATGATGCTGGGTCTCACTGGGCAAAGTCCTGAGCTCACTTTCCTGCCAAACTCTGCAGAAACTACAACTTTTTTCTGTTGCTAACTGGAGACCTCTTATAGGAGGTCATGGAGGCTGTCCCTTGGCTGTCTGATTAAAGAGGGTCCAAAGACTAGCCTGCAGTGCTGGCCTGGGAGCATGAGCTGTGGGGCCCTATCCAGATTTTCGTGATGGTAGATCTGGTACAGAGTTTCAAGTTTGAGATCTGGATTTAATTCCCCTTGCCCTCCAATTATTGACAAGTATCTGTCTCTATAGTGTGCCACTTGAACCTGAAGGAGGGCTGACATGGCATTGCTTTCCTTCCTGCCTTCATCAGTACATCTTTACCTATTATATCAAAGCCAGCACTGTGGTCTCTCTAATGAAGGTGGCAGGGGGAATGAAATTTGTTGAAACTGTTGAAATTTGTGTCTCCGTGTGGAGATAATTACTGGATCATCTTAACTGACAGTTTGCTGTATCTTCTCGAATATTTTATTGAAACCAGTAAGGATAAGGCAGGGCAGTTTTTCAGTTTAGTGTCAAATACTTGCACACTGGACTCTGGATTTGTGTTTTGAAAGCTCCAAATACTAGCAGGAAAGAATGTGTGTGCTTCACTCTGTGCAATTTTGAAAACCATTTTCTTGAATTTTCAAACTACGAAAGTAAGAAATGTTCACTGCAACAAGACACTAACACATATACACAAAGAGAAGATCAATAATTACAGTTCTGACCACTCTCCAAACCATAGTTACCTTTTAAAATATATGTTTGTCTTTAGTCCTCTAAACATATGCAAATAGATAAATTTTTGTCACCAAATAATAAGCTAGCACAGTAAGAATTTCTGACCGTAGCAGATCATGGTCATTCTTCCATTTCAATATTCTTACCATGATTCATACATTACAACAGCCGTCATTTAATCACCACCATAATGCTGGTAAATTCCATTACCCAAAAATTTCACTTGTACTCCTTTGTAGTCAGTTTTCTTCTCCAAGCTTCAGTCTCTGCACCCACTGCTTTCCTTTCTTTGCCTTCTTTATTGTATATTGAATTACGCAATGTGAAGGTTTTTGTACCTGCCTTCTGTCACTGAACATGATGCTTTGAATTCCTTTCCATGTTGTGATTAGTGGTTTGTTTTAAATAACTGAATAATATTCCATTGTATAGGGTTAAACAATATGTTTTTTCATCAACCATGTAGGCATATTTTTCTTCCTTGTGGATGTTTATCTAGGGCTGTCCTCGACTGCTCTCCAAGGCCAGAAACAGAGAGCTGGATGGGAAGTGGGGCCACTAGGACTAGAATTGGTGCCCATGTGGGATCCCGGTGTGTGCAAAGTGAAGACTTTAGCCGCTAGGCTACTGAGCTGGTCCCTTAAATGCATTTTCTCAAAGGTCACAAAACTCAAGATTAAATTTAGGATCCTTAAAGTTTTCACATTTAGACAGTGATAGATTGTACAATTACACACAAGCATTAATTTTAGGCAATGACTGTACCAAGAACAAGCTGCAATTTTACATAGTATTCTTCTTTTAGAGATGCTATATATAAATACATGAGCTTAAAAAACCCCACGGATTTGAATACTTTAGCACGTTTCAGATTGGCATCCCAAAGAGACAACTACATTAGACATACAGCTTGGGTTTTCCCTCCTGCTTACTGTTTTTCCCTGCTACCCTTTCCAGCAAAGACTTCGATAGAAAAATCTTTTTATTCCTCTATTCTTCTCCAGTGATCTCCAATAGCAGCCAGAAAAGCAAGAGAAAATGTTAAGCATGCAAATCAGATCGCACCAATTTTCTGATTAAAATCCTCTGGCGATTTCTCTTAGGACAAAGTCTGCATTGCTCGTGTGGACCCATGGGCCCTGCAGCACTGTCACTGCCCGCCTTCCTAGCTGCTCTCACCAGTCTTGCTGCCCTTGCCCCAGCTCTACTGCCTTGCTCAAGCTGCTTCCCACCTCATTTTCACATGGCTGTTTCTTCTGCTTGAAATAGTACCCTTAGCCTGGTTGCCTAGCTGACTTCAGGTCTCTGCTTACATGGTACTTCCTTGGGGAAGGGAGGCTGTATGGGAAGCTCTGTGTCCTTTTCCTTCATAGTAGTGCTAAATACTTCTTTGTGTGAGTGTAAGTTTGACACAGTTTGACACCCAACCCCCTGCAAGCTGTCAATGCCTAAATACAGCGTATTTGTAACTCTGTCTCAGGTTGCATTATTCCTGCCTAGCCCAGTGCCTGGCAGCTTGGCAAGTATCAAAAATCAATGATCAGACTAAAGGTTGAATGAGTGAAAACTATATATGAAACTATCTATCCATCTATATGCATACACGCTCATAATCTTGGATGCAAAAAATACGAATTTTAGCTAACATTGACTTATAGGGGCATTTATTTGTTACCTTTGTAGTTTACCCAAGTACAGCAAAAGAGTCATTGACCATCATCAACTTTCAACCTGGAAAGAGATCATGGGTTGTGAATATGGAGCCTGCTGGGACCATGTTCCTGTTGGATGCTTTTAATAATAACTGGGATACGGATGTTGGTGCAGTGTTCATTAAACTGACGGCAAACCAAAGGAATCACTCATACATAAGGTAACATAACCAGTGTCTAAAAGGTCTCAGCGTACAGGTTAGAGAAGAAAATCAAATAACAACACATAACTTCATTTTGTACTTAGAACCCCCAAATCTAATGACACAAAAACAGAAGGAGGGACCCCCAAGAATAAGATCCATAAAAAATATTTAACTGATTGGATGAATTAATAGCATGGTATTCCTGTCAGAGACATTGATTTGTTGTAAGGCTACCCCAATAGGAGCAATCTGTGAAGCACCATTGAAGTCACAGCATTTCTGTAGTCAGACCACCCTCGCCATTCCATGTTTAGTTCTGAGAAGGAAAATTTGCCATTATGGTGCTGTGGAATTCCAAACCATGCAATATAAGGTATAGGCAAATGCCTGGAGATTCTTAACAATGAAGAATCTAATTCAGGATAATATAATGGAACTGTTGAATAAAAGAGTCACCGCATTCTATGTAGGTCCAAAAGGTAGGCCTGGGTCAACAAGGAAATTCCAAGGGATTTGAGGAGCTGTCCAGCAAGGGAGTGGCTTGCACAGTTGTTCTTTACTAAAGTAGATTGTAGTAGCTGAGCTAAGAGGGATAGAAGCATTTTGGGAAGTTTTCGGTGGGTTTATAGAAGGACTGTCAGTGCAATATGGGCCCTTCTTCCTCTGTGCAGGTGCAGAATCTTCTGTAGCTTTGACCTCAGTGTACTTGGAGTGTGAAGGCAGACATGAATGTCCAGTAAAACCAATTATTTTTAAAGATCACATATGTGATGTCTAGGATTCCCTAATTTTACCCTACTGCTCAGAGGCATAATTTTATCTCCTCACTTTTGCCTCACAGCCCAGCTTTAGAAGCAACAGAGCTCGAAGAACATTTGCTGTGGAAGGAAGTCATATACTTTGTAAACACTAGACGGATGTGTAAGTCCCTCATCCCTGGGCTTCTGTGATTTTATCAGAAGACAGAAGTAAGTGTTCTGTAATTAGATGAAATATGGTCAACTATAGGGAAATGCCACAGTGAATCTTCACCTTAATGGAAGACATATAGAGGACAATAAAGATCGTATTTTGGGCCCAGTGCAGTAACCTAGTGGCTAAATCCTCACATTGTATCTGCTGGGATCCCACATGGTTTGTATCCCTGCTGCTCTACTTGCCATCCAGCTCCCTGCTTGTGGCCTGAGAGCGCAGTAGAGGACGACTCAAAATCTTGGGACCCTGCATCCACATGGGAGACCCAGAAGAAGCTTCAGGCTCCTGGCTTCAGATCAACTCAGCTCTGACCATTGTGGCCACTTAGGAAGTGGACCATCAGGTGGAAGATCTTCCTCTTTGTCTCTCCTTCTCTCTATAAATCTGTTTTTCCAATAAAAATTAAAATAAAACAAAAGGAACGAGCCATCCTCTTTTAAGAAAGATCATGTTTTAAAGAATGATTTCTCATAATTATGACAGTCACTAAACATCCCAGCATTCCAACCAACAAGCACTGGATGCTCTTGGCCACAAAGGAGACAGTATGAGTAGGCCAGAGTAAATTCTGCCCCCTAAAGGGAAAAACAGGAAGTGTCTCTTCCTGCTAATATCCCTTACTTTGTAACTCTGTTTTAATCTATATTACAAACATACTTTCTATTGAGAAAAACAATATACCCAGAAAGAGATATGTGCCTGGAAAGAGATAAGTGGTTGATTAAAATTTATTATTCTTTGGTTCTCTTTCTTCTGCCTGGTTTTCACTAAAAATGTACTTTGAAAAGAACAAACATATTATAAATCAGATTGTTCATTAATTTCATGTCAGAGGTAAAGTGCAAATGTTCCTATTAAAACTTTCAGCCAAAGTAAACAGAGGTGATGGCGCTCATCATTAAAGGAGGCAGTTATCACGACATAAAAAATTGTTCATTCCTTGCTATGAAATAATAATCTCTTTGATTAAAAAGTCAGCATTTTCCAAAAGAAATAACTTTACACTAGAATTTGGTTTTGCTTTGTAAGCAAATGACTATAGCCAAAGGAAAACTGACTTGCATTTTCAGACAAAAGGATTTTCAAAATTGGATTTGGGCTTGGCGTTAATCAGCTACCCGTTTACGAACAAATAATGTAACCTGTCTGTGTCTAATTTCCTTGATCTCTCAGTTGAGGATAATCTGAGTAACCCCTACATAGAAAATGTGTAAGTGTACCCAGTATGGCAGAAAGCAAGCACTGGGCTATTAGGAGCCACTGACAGAGCAGCAGTCAAGACATTGTCATTTTGTGGGATGTAGGATTGTGGCTGCTTGGAAGAGTAATTGAAGTGAGCAATTTCAATAGCATTAGCTAGATGCAACAAATGTTCATAGGTAAAAGAATGTGTTCATTTCCATTGCTTCTTTGATCAATATGTTAGTGATGTAAAGAAGTAACATCTGTGTTTGAAAATTACTTGAATGAGGGTAGCCTGGTAAATTTTCATTCAAATTCAGAACTGTTACTGAATGTGTACTAATTTGCCAAAGGCTTTAGCCACTCTGAAAGCAACACAGTTTTGTAAATAGAATTGCTGCTTTCAGGTACCAGGTATAAATGTGCACCAGTCTGTTACACTGGACTACATGATTTAAAGATGCTGACCATGCAGTGGATACTGGATACCACCCCATCTGCTTCTCCGTTGCCCTTGGCTTCCTGAGAGTTACTGATGCACAAGGGCTTTGAGAGCATTTTGCTATTGAAACTCAAACACAAGGATGTGTCAGTGACTACCTAATCTACATGTGTGGCTCTGATGGAATATCCATAGAGGTTAATCAATGGGATTTGTTTCTTGATTTAGCATTTTGGTAGAAATCACTTGGTATTGTCACTAGGAGAATAACAAGAAGCTCTGATTTCTGTTCTCAAGAAAATATCCTTGGCTCCATTCCTCCTGCTACCCCAGGGTCTTCCTTCTGCCTCAGAATTTGAAGGAAGGGGCTTGGTTCTTTGCATTTAGATAATTTGGTGAGTTCATTGTATTTTCATCCCTGTATTACATATAGCTCAAAAATAAATCTTGCATCATTTATTGAATGTGGAACATGCATCTCATTTGAGCTGTGCTTTTTGACAGGTGTTAATTATTTAGTATTTCCATAATACTTTGAGAGTATTTCAGAATAGCTTTTATTAGTAATACAATGGTCAAAACTACAATTTTGATTTTCTCTGGAAAGGCATAAGCTCAAGAAGAGTGGAAAACCACATATATGTATTTGTATTGGCCAAACATGTGTTCTAAATGACAAGGTTGAAAGTCAAGAACTCAGCTGCACCCACACTCAGGCTGCAAGTTGAGCCAGCGAAAGGTTTTGCAGAATTCTGGAACCTGCTCCCACTCCCTGGACGTGTGTGCAAAGACCAAAGAGAAAAAGCTCTGAATCCTGTGGGCTCTTGGAGCATTCCTTCCCTGGGAGGAAAGGCCTGGATGGTTCATGGGGCATTCCACTGCTGGCCAGCCTTAAGAGTCACAGTGTCGGCTAACCAAACCCAGCCCTTAAGTGATCAAGGGCTTGTTGTGACATGTTTGGCTCTAACCAGAGGTCACTGCTTCAAGGGTGACTCACATCTTGGGGTCAAGTGGAGTTGACAGGTGGGATTCACGAGCCAGTCAGACCATTCGCAGTGAAGGGTCTGTAGGCAAAACCCAAGGACACGACTAGGTAGGGTCCAGGCTCGTCCCTTTGGCTCTATGCACGCATCCGGGACAAGAAGTGACAAAGATGCTCCCACTGGGTTTCCATAACCCCGGCAAAGGTGTCAAACCATGAGGCCTCGGCAAATGGTGTGGGTGTGGAGACAGGACATCCTCAGAGTCAGGGCCTCACCTCGGGCTCACCTCACCTATGGACCCTGCACACTTTCTGGCTCAATTCTTGCTCTGGCTGTATTCCCGATGCTCTACCCCTAGGGCCACCATCCCAATTCCCCCCAATCTCTAGACAACCGCGTCTGGGCACTGGGGAGATGTGGGCGGTTTGGACAACCTCGCGGCGCTCAGAGGGCGCGCAGAGGGCGTAGGACCCGGACCGCGGCCGCGGTGGGTGCGCCCTGCCAAGAAGGGCGGGGGACGGGGCGCGCACGCGGAGGAGGAGGAGACGGGCGTGTGAGCGAGTGAGACACAAGAAAAGGGAGCGCGCCCGCCGCCGCCGCCGCCGCCGCCGCCGCCCTCCTCAGGAGAGAGAGAGAGCGCGAGCAAGGCTAGAGTGAGGCTGTGCGAAGCGCCGCATTTCAATGAGCACGGGCCAAGGCGCATCCCTGCACTAGCAGCCACCGCAGCCCAGCCGCCCGCGCTCCCCGCAGCCGCCCCCGCCGCCGCCCCCACCCCAGCCCGACCCCGCAGCCCCGGCCGCGCCCGCCCGGCGAGGACAGCACCAGAAGGCAGCCCCAGCGCGGCCACAAAGACCCGCGGCGGCATCTCTCGGCGGACCGGTGCGTGGTTTTCCTTCCCTGGGGAAAGGGAGCTGCGAGGAGGGCCGTGTGGGGGTCCCCGCGGAGTCCGCTCCGCCGCAGCCGCGGGGCGCGGAGGGCTGGGCCGGCACTCGGGTTGACCGTGGCCGCCACGCCCGCCGTTCCTCGAAAGGCGGCCGCTCTGCTCTGAGCAACCTGGCCCCGGCCGGGGGCGTTTTGCACGGGCGGGCCCCAGTGCTGCCGGCACCTACCTCTTTTGTCTGGTGCCACCGGGCTTTAAACTGGGAGTGGGGCGAGCAGGTCCCCAGGTTTTCCTCAGCCTTGATAGCAGAGAGGGAGAGAGTGGGCGGAGGAGCCGGGAGAGGGGCTTGTCATTGTCAGAACTGACTGTGGAGCAAGGACCAAGTCCGCGCCTTGGAAGGAGTGGCTGGGCCAGGCCTCTTATTGTGTGTGTGCATGGTGTGTGGTGTGGTGTGGTGTGGTGTGGTGTGGTGTGGTGTGGTGTGGTGTGGTGTGGTGCGCTGCTGGTGGTGGTAGTGTGTGTGTGTGCTTTTCCCATGTCCCCGGGAGGGCGGTGTACGCCTGATGATGGGGGTGGGGTGTGGGGAGGAGAACCTAGCGTGGTGGTAGTGGCTGCACTATGGGTGTAGCAAGTGCTCTTGTAGGGTCTCAAGTTCCTTCAGGGATAGCAAGGCTGCCTCATGTACAAATTAGTACCTGCAGTGCTAAAAGCACGCGGAGAGGAAATGGCATTTTCCTCCTAGCGGGAGCACACACACAGCCCCGCATTGCTCCACAAAAGAGGCTGCTTTTGAAAAACCAGGCTTATGTGGAATCGATGGTGGGTTTGGCGAGGAGACGCTGGTCCATGAGAGTGGAGGAAAGCTTTCATTCAAGCAGATTTCCTCTCTGCTGCACCTGTGCCTGTGTGTCCGGTTTACAGAGCACACGCTTCAGCTGCCACACTAAAGGGTGTTCCCGGAATATGCATTATGACTGTTCCTAAATATATCACCTTGCATCGAGAGAGGAAAGTAGGGCAGCATTTTAAGTATGATATGTCACATGCATGCAGGTCAGAAGAGATTGTAAGGAAGACCATATGTAGAAAATGATAAAACAATAATAATAAGCACATGCCCCATGAAGTCTACATCCGTGGTAGTGCATGCATTGGGGAGGTGTATGTGTGTGTGTGTGTGTGTGTGTGTGTGTGTGTGTGTGCTTTTTCTTCCATGCCTGTCCATGCACCTGCATGCCAGGCCTGAGGAATTCCAAGTCCACAGTCTTGGCACATGTTGTAGCTTTTGTGCCACATCCTTTCTTGGTGTGTGAATTTTGTACATTTCTGAAGCAGGAACTCATATGTTCATCTAGAGAAGGATGAACACGGAGATGCCTCAAAATGGTGAGAAATCCCACGGAGAACAATCAAGGATGTCAGCTTCCTGGCAGGGCAGCATTTAGAGGAAAATCAGTGTAAGAGCCAGCCCCTGCTTCTTCCTCTCCTGATGCTGGGGTGGTCAAGGCACTGTGGTTACCCTCTGGGTGCCACAGCACGTGTGTCCCCAATCCCTTAGTCACCTATGTTCTCTGACCACAGTGCTGTGTGTTCAGCAGCTTTCCATGCAGGAAGTGTGAGCCTGAGGATGCCTAAGGATTCTTACTCAGGAATTCATGGTTCACATGTGTGGCTTAGCCAGCTGAATGGCCAACCCAAGGCAAGGGAAAGAGCACCTATTTGGGTGTCACACATAATTACTAGAACACAGCACAGTGTCATGTGATCTCTGACTTTCACTCAGTGCTGGCGGTAGCCATGACAACCATTTTCCTTGATTACACCGTTGCCCACTTTTGGAAAGGCTCAGTGATGGCAAGTAAGAGGTGTAGTTCCTATCATGGATGAATCTATGACCCTGATGGGGAAAGTTGGCACGTAAGTTAAAATTTTCACCTTTACTGTAAATTGGTGAAATTGGTCTCTCTCTCTCTCTCTCTTCCTTTTTTCTTTTTTCATTTGTTATGGATTTTTTGGTCCTAGAAGCCCACTTCCTCTAGGGAATTCAAATAATTGCCAAGTTATTTGGCCTTGTACTCTGGTGACACAACTGTGGTATCCTTTGCTGTGGTTCTGTGTATTTTCTCTTCATTTATGTCAATTTGGGAGGAAACTCTGATTATTGGGTGGAAGAATAATCACAGCCATTAAAAACTAAAATCAAGTTTGGCCTTTACCGTAAGTTTTGCAGAGCTTGGTGAGTTGGCATAGTACTGGCGGTTTCCTCCTCTTCACCTCCTAGACACCCATGTTTTGGGAAACCCAAGCTGTATACATAAGAAAGTAGAAATGGCTGCCCCTAGCATGGATGAAATGCTCATTCTCTTACAAATTGTTGCCCATAGAATCGGATATCAACTCTCATTGTTTTAAAGTTACTTCAGAATCAGTGAAACCAGTTCATAGCTATCTATACTTGGTGTTTTGGAGGAATACAAATTTAGGTATAAAGGGGATGTCAGATTTGGACTTCGCTTGAGTCATTCGCTTGAGTTTAAGTCACTTCCATCTCTACCCCAGCTATCTTAGCTCAGTTAGCAACAGAATCATGAGCTCATGAGGATCTTAAGAGGCCTGGTTGATCGGTAAGGGATCTGTTCAAGACTGTTGAGCTCCTTTGGAAGGAGTACTTGAAAAACTCTTCTTTGTGGGCCAGCAAGAGGCTGTTCTCAATTGTGCATAGGGATGAAAAGCAATGAATCTTTGCTGAAGTCCCAATTCCTTCAGCTGCAACTTTGGTTCCCTGGGTAAATCCCACACTCACTCCCAGTTTCCATACTCTTCCCTACCTGGTTGGGTTATTCTGAGGTTAGGAGCAGACTTTAGTATATTATACAACTCATTGCTGAGTGTCAGGAGGATTCTTCAGAAAGTTTGTAGCAAAGCACAGTATAAAGAATTATGCATGAATTTTTGAAAATGCACCAAAATAAATATACTTCAATATCACTTTCCACAGACTTTTAAAAGTTCTACAGTAGTGTCAGGTACATATTGCATAAATATTGCCTTCTTCCTCTTTACTCATTTTGGGAGCATCAGATCTCCAGCTGTGTTTTGAGCAAGAACATGGTGTCTCTCTGAATGAATCAGAGGTTAGTTTACCGAGGGTCAGAGAAGGGCCAGGAAGACTGAATGGCACTTGTAGTGAGCCTTGGTGACCTTGAAAGAGGCGATGTCATCTATGTGGTGCAACATGAAAAGTACTTGGAAGGTTCTTGTCTCACATTTTCCATTTCCCATATATTCCACTACAATGTAAATGGGATCTTGTTATTAAAGTTTCCTTCCTTTGAATACTGAAGTTTTGTCATCTTTAAAATTTGATCCCTCTGCAAGTGGTAATACCATGAGCCTTTATCAACCAACCTCTTAGCAAGGCTGAATTAATCCCACGGGTAGCTCACTGAAAACAAAGTCCCATAGAAAGTAAAATGCATTGGGAGGGGAGTGGGGGTTGCAGGTGTGCCTTTGAGAAGGCCAAGAAATGGAGATCCAGGCTTACCAAGCCCCTCCCTCGCCAGAAAGGGGAGATTCTCTTCCAATTAGTGCTGTTTGTTCTGGTATCAGAAACAACAACAAAAAGACTTTGTTAGTAAAATATGAACTTACTGAATGCTAGACACTATCCTAAATGTTCCAACGCATTGACTTATGCAACAGTCGGAAGTAACTGTGAGATAGGTACCATTCTTGCCTATTTTGTGGTTGAGGACATTGAGGACCAAAAATATCTATCAAGTAGACTTCTCAAAGTCATCTAGGTCAAGTCTGAATCAGCAGTGTCGGGTCTCAATCAAGCCCCCAGAGAAATTATTTTTTTTCAACTGGTGTTGCTGTTGTTTTTCCTCTCCTTTCTCACCACCTTTCCCTCTTCCTCCCCCTCCCTTTGTATTTTTTTGGCCCAATTATCTGAAGCTCTAAATGTAAGTTAATGAGCTTTGGTGACTCTGCTTTTGAATATGTGAATACACTGGAAAATCTTCCTGAAGTTAGAAGAACCTACAAACTGCTTTAATTTGTTCTCCATCTGTCCAAGGGGAACACAAATACTATTTAACACTTTTAGGATCTGACTGCTAAGCGCTGCTTGTCCCCTTGCTCCCCTGGTCTGCCAGGGCCACTTACCTTTAGCTGTATGGTGCTACCAGGACCCATGGTCCACCCCTTAGCAGGATGAGCATACGGTCCTCATTGGGGTCAGGTTGGGGTCAGGCACACCTGCAGTAAAGCTCCTGGCACGAGCATTTCTTAGCTGTATTACTTGGGAGAAATCTTTCAATGCCTCAGTTTCTTCATCTGTAAATAGGGGTGGTAATCGTTTGAAACATTATTTTGGCCATTGGAAATAGATGTTTGAAGCATGGAAGTTGCATGCAGTCAATATCTGGGAACTAATTCTACCAAAATCATGGTTTATAACGATCAGTTATTTCTGCAGAAATCTGCCTCTTTTGTTTTCTGGTTCTCTTCTTTCTAACTCACACTAAGTACAAGTATACCTCCAAACGTTTGTTGAAAATGAAATTAAAATAATCCAGTTTGCTGCCAAAATATATGAAATACACCCATATTTTTATTTTTTCAAAATATACACTTTCCCTATATTATGAAAAAATATTTTACACCAAAATAAATGGATATTTTTTGTTCTATATACCCACAATTTTTTTTAAAGATTTATTTATTTTTATTGGAAAGGCAGATATACAGAGAGGAGGAGAGACAGAAAGGAAGATCCGTCTGATGGTTCACTCCCCAAGCGGCCGCAACGGCTGGAGCTGAGCCAAACTGAAGCCAGTAGCCAGACGCTCTTCCTGGTCTCCCATGCAGGTGCAGGGCCCAAGACTTTGGACTGTCTTCTACTGCCTTCCCAGGCCACAAGCAGGGAGCTGGATGGGAAGTGGAGCGGCCGGGATTAGAACCGGCGCCCATATGGGATCCCGGGCGTGCAAAGCGAGGACTTTAACCACTATGCTATCATGCCGGGCCCCACAAATGTTTTTGAAGTACTTTGGCCTCACATTCATTACAGCCATAGTTCCACTAAGTTAAGAAAGGGCTTTCAAATTGTGGCCTTCAAATAACCCCACTTGTGTGTCTGTGTTTGTTTCTGGGGCTTCCAGGTGCCACGTGTAAGCCGCCCATCATGTCGTTTGGCAGAGACATGGAGCTGGAACATTTCGACGAGCGGGACAAGGCGCAGAGGTACAGCCGCGGGTCGCGGGTGAACGGCCTGCCCAGCCCAACGCACAGCGCCCACTGCAGCTTCTACCGAACCCGCACGCTGCAGACGCTCAGCTCCGAGAAGAAGGCCAAGAAAGTTCGCTTCTATCGAAACGGAGATCGCTACTTCAAAGGGATTGTGTATGCCATCTCCCCTGACCGGTTCCGATCTTTTGAAGCCCTGCTGGCTGATTTGACCCGAACTCTGTCGGATAATGTGAATTTGCCCCAGGGAGTGAGGACCATCTACACCATTGATGGGCTCAAGAAGGTTTCCAGCTTGGACCAACTGGTGGAAGGTCAGTACCTAAAATGACCCCAGTGTGGTCTGCAATGGTCTTTGTCGTATATGTGTATCGTTCTAGTCTTTTCTTACTTGGCTGTATGCTTTTTTGGCTAGAATCCTGCTAGAATTTTCACTATTGTAGGGTTAAAAAGCAGAAATGAATGGTATTGGGTCAGGTGGCTTAGAATAAGGTAATTCTTGGTATTTGCTCTTCTTTCTCACATACATGCTACATTACTTTTAGAAGTTCATTTTATATCTTCAGTCTCATACTTTATTTCTCCATGCAAATTGAATTTTTGCTATCAAGATGTACTTGAACTGAAAATAATTAATGGATCATGAGATGTTAGAACTGAAAGAAAACTTAGATCGCTATCAAACCCATTAATTTTATCACTGGGGACTGTGGCCCAGAAAATTCCGATGATGTGTCTGTGGTTATATGGTTAGTGATGACACTACCCCAAGAATGACATTTTCTGACAGTTTTTCCCATTCATTTTAAATTTGAAGGATTGCCATTTTACAGGGTTTTTTTTTTTTGATAACATAAAAGAAATCCGTCTGTGTACTGTATCTTTTAAATGCAGTTATCAGTTTTAGATATTTCATGTATAAGTAGGACTATTTTGATCAAAGGGTAATGCCTGAAATCTCATGTGAGCAGAGTAGGGGCCACCCGCTCCGTGTGACCCTTGCCTCAGGATTGACCCCGTTTGAAAAGCCTGCAACTTCTTGTTGCTTTAGACATCGTAATCACATTAAAGTGACCTGGAGAGAAATAACTGTCATTAGAAGTATGCTCGGGTGTAAATGAGGAGAGCAGAGCCTCTTTGGCATTTCTGAGATGAAGGACCTGATAAAGGTGTGGATGGTACAAAAGGAAGGCAGCAAAAAGAAGGTCCAATTGCAAGAGCTTGATTTTGCCCTGTTCAGGTTTACTCTGGTGACATTCGCCTGGGGCCTGTTTTCCAACTCGGCCCTGGAGGGATGCTGCCGCCCACTTTCCTTCCTCCCGTGTACAGGCAGCACTGACTACACACTAGCAGAGGCCCCTCTTGGCTTCCTTAGGAACCAGAGTGTGTGTGATTCAAGGCTGAGGGCTCTCCCCATCCCTCGTCCCTCAGCCGCGACGCCAGATGGACCACAGTAGGATTGGACTTGGGAGGGCATGCTGGAGCCTAAGCTTGGTGTGTTTGCTCTGTGGGAATTCACATCTCTGTTTGGTAACTTGTCACTTTGCCAAGATGCCTGTAGACTTGGCCTTTTTCCTTCTATTCAGAGGTTGCAGCTTCCAGTAAATTAAAGGGGAAGAACAAGCAAGCATCTCTCTGCATATGCTCTGATTTCCAAGTCCTGTCTTTGGTCTGACCTTGAGAAATATCAGGATTAACTAAGTATATGGAGCTATATTCTGGAAGACCTTAAGATGAAACCCGCCGTCAGGTGCATGAGCAGTCACAAGCCAGCCCATTAAGGGCTGACAGCACTTGAGAAATACAGCAAGGGCTGAAAGCACATCCTCAGCAGGGAGCTGACACCTCACTCTCTTCTGGAATCACTTGTGCAGAATCCAAGGGGCCTGACTTTCCCACCTGAATTGATCTTTACTGAGAAGTGGCCAGAGGTGTTCCTATGAATGTCTTCCACCAAGAAGAGGGTTTGGGAGGTAGCAGGTAACAGCACTCCTTTGAAACCTGAAGAGAGCAAAATTGTGGTTTGCTTGCCACCATTTTCTCTTTCCCTATTTTTTTTTTTAAACCATGAAGTTATGCTTGCTGTGGGAGATGGTGATGATGATAATTATAGCTCCCAGTCATTGAGCATGCATTGATTGGTGTTGCTTGTATATGTGAATGCATTTAATTCTCACAGTGGTCCTCATGCTAAGATGAAAAGACAGAGGCACATGGTGGTTAAGTAATCTATTCACAGGTGGACACTAAGAAATAGCAGGTGGGATTGGAACCCAGGAATCCTGATCCCAGGGTTTGGGCACAAACTCCACAAAGATGTAATAGCCATGAAAAACTTCTATAAAAGGTATTCTGGTGCTTATTTGAATACAGTGAGTGACTTTTAACATAGTAAAGGGGTAGACATTTTAGTGGAAAGTTAACAACAAACCTTAAGTTGTTCCATCACTGTTACTATGCTTAAATGAACTGTTGTTTTATTAGCTTCTTTTTGCAGATATGTTTTTATTCTTGACTTATTTCCAGGAATGGAAAAGCTTACTCCTGGAAATATTTTTCATTTTTACTGCCCCAGATAGTCAAGGTGAAGAAGTTGCGGAATGAGTAGTCTGATGTTCAAAAATTACTTTTTTGGGGCAAAATACAATTTAGTTCACACACTGGCTACACTTAAGTTTTCAATTTCCACTTTAAGCAGATTTTTTTTCCCCTAATCTGTAACACTGAAAATTACCATGCAGCTGCACTTAGTGTTTAAATAGCTGGAAATCCATTTAGATTTGCCTCTTTGCCAATTATTTTTTTTTGCTTAGTCTGTTCAAATGCAAACCATAGCTTCATATTCATCATTAGGGCATATCTCTCATTTTACATACTAATTTTATGTCAACATCAATGGATGTTATTAGCTTTGCATTTCCACTTCCAGTATGATGATGTTTGAGTTTTAAATTAAATCTTCTAAGTGGGTGCAGTGACAAATGTATTTGATTTGTAATTTTTTTTTAGTTTTTCCTTTATCTCAGACTAAAAATTCTGAATTAGAATGATGTATGTTTCTGTATTTGTAACAGCTTCATGATCAGATTCACTCTTTTGTTTTGTTGTGCTGATTGTTCTGCCTGAGTGTAGTTCAAGCACATTGGTTGGGCAGACTTTAAGCTCCAGTTATATAGTGAGTGGATGTGTATGTCACAGGGGTACTACGACAGGTTCATGCAAAAAAAAAAAAGAAAATAAAAATGTCAGTTTATTTGGTGAAAAAATTGAGATTCTAGTATAGGTTTCCCATAATACATATTCTCCATGAACTTTTAGAAGACCCCTTGATACAGTCTCAAATATGACAATAAAATGGTTTATCTTTTATTTCCATTTTCTGTGAAGTTTTAGAAGATCTTTCATATAATTAATTATCTGTATCTACATATGCATGTTTGCATGTACACACTACACATTTAAGTGTGCATCAAAGGCAACACTAGTAAGTGCTTTTAAAGTGGCCTCACTGTGTTTCCAAACATTATGATGGAAAGCTGAACTGCAGTACTGCTTCTGTCGGTAATTCACCTTGAGACTTGGCCTCATTTCCCTCCCACCTGTGTACCATTTAAATTTTACAAGGAGTGTATAAACGTGGCTGAAGATGAATGAAGATGTAGCATTTAAACCCTTTGAACTCTTAGGAGGTGTAATGTAAATCCTAAACATTGATTGATCCATCAGTTCCTCAACTGATTTTGCCTCCTTGTTACGTGCTGTGTAAATGTAGCTGTGAGAGGGCTGAATCATTCTCTTCAAACATTAGTATTAAAACTATGTAAATATGCCATTTTCTGGGTGGAAATAAGTTGACTCAATCACTGGATCTGCACAATTAGAAATGTGCCCTTCTTCTTCCTTGGTTTTGATTCATGTCTGCTGCTCACTAATCCCCATGGACATGGGCCGACTCAGAGCTCTGCTGTGTAAGGTCTTTTTCTGAGGCCCCTGAGAATTCACTGCTCAGGATTGTCGTTTATGAATCTCTCTTACTGCACCCTGAATCATCTGTGTCTTGTGACAATTTTCCTATTTTATAGGTATAAATTATCTTTCACCTAATTCACAGACTTCCTCTATACTTCTCCCTGCTATTTTAATTTCTTAAAAAAAATAATTGTTTGAATAGCTATAGTATGTGCTTTCCATGAAAGTTCCTGGAAACAACCAGTTTATTAGTTTTTTTTTTAAAATCTCCTTTCAGAGATTCCAGTGCACGTTAAGAATATACATTTTCCCAGAAAAAATTTGCTACACACAGTGGTTCACCATGCTTTGTACACTGAGAAGTGTTATGGTAGAGACCTAATCCTACTAATACATGTGGAAGTATTATGTATTGTTTCTGACTTCATAGTACCCTTTTATAAAATGTATTGTTATTTATTTCATTTGTGTTTTTTTTTTGGTTGTTGATGGGCTTTTAAGTTCTATCCAATTCCTCAGAATTATAATTTTGTAGTGAGTATCTTTGATTATGTTTTCCACTCATAAATATTTATAATAAATTCCTAGAAGTAATATTGCTGGATATAGAGGTACATGCATTGCACTTCTAAGAGCTGTTGTAATTATTTTCTCCATATAAATGGCTCTAGTGTGCAGTCTGATTAATCAATAATATTTGAGAGTGGCTGGTTTATTATACCTTCAATAGGAAGATGTTTTACCAAAAAATTTTATTGGGCCCGGCGCGGTGGCGCAAGTGGTTAAAGGTCCTTGCCTTGCACGCCCGGGATCCCATATGGGCGCCGGTTCTAATCCCAGCAGCCCCGCTTCCCTTCCAGCTCCCTGCCTGTGGCCTGGGAAAGCAGTTGAGGACAGCCCAAAGCTTTGGGAACCTGCACCCGCGTGGGAGACCCAGAAGAGGCTCCTGGCTTCGGATCGGCATAGTATCGGCCCGTTGCGCTCACTTGGGGAGTGAATCATCGGCCGGAAGATCTTCCTCTCTGTCTCTCCTCTCTGTATATCCGCCTTTCCAATAAAAAAAAATAATAAAAATAAATCTTTCAAAAAAAAAATTTTATTTTTTAGCCTAATAAAGAAAGAAAAATATAAGCCTTGTTATAGTTTTATCTTTTATGTATTTAAAAGGCATTTGTGTTTCTTATTTGACAGTGTCTTGGCATAACTTTTGATAGTTTTTCCACCAGGATGAGATCTTTTAATTGACTGTATAGAGTTATTTTTTCTCAAGAATATCAACATTTTTCACAATAATTAAAAGCATTTTCCAAGATTTCTCTTTATCTAATGGCTTTAAATATCTCATGTCATCATATAGATTCACCAAAATTTGGTCTTTTCACTCATGTTGTAACTTACATACCTTGATTTCCGTGTTTTGATACACATCTTACACAATGAAGGAATCATCATTAAAACTAAGAAGTTTCCTTGGGAGCAATGTGCCACTAAATGGCAGGCTTTATTTACCTTAAATTACTTTTCCCACCCATGTCTTTTTTTGGTTCCAGAATCATAACTTGTCTTATTTATTATGTTTCCTTCATTTTTTTTCCTAAGCTGTGATAGTTTCTCAGTGTTTCTGGAAACGTGAAGAATATCAGCCAGCTTTTTTGTAGGAAGTCCCTCAATATGAGTTTGGTGATTAGATTGATACTGAGGTATTTTTGGCAAGAATTCCACAGAAGTGATATCTATTGTTGGTTTCTCAGTCTACATTTCAGGGACTTGTAATATACATATGCCATTGCTGGTTATCTGGTTATCAGTTGGTAGGGTGTTGCTCTCAGAAATCTTCTCTTGAGACTTATGATCTTTTCCCCTTGTAATTAATGAATCTTTCAGGGGAGAAATGTTGTATTTTGTTTCTCCTTAAGCTTTTGTCATGGACAAGACACCTATTGGTGGATCTTTACTGCATCAATTACTGCGGTGGGTTCTTATGTTGATGTGTTTCATCTGCCACATCTTGTATTACAAGTCTCCCCCATTTTCCTGTCTTGTCATGCATGCTAGGTCCTTTGCCTCTGGGATCATCCACTATAATTGCGTTAATTCCCATGTTTTAGCCTATCTTTTTAAGGCCCATTTCTTTCAAATCAGACTTTTTCTGTGCTCCAGCTACCTGGATATATGCAACTACTTCATAAAGTTCATGAAGGAAGGGCACTGGGCCCAAGATGTTATGATGCCAGTGATAATTTCCTATCAGAGTATCTGGATGGGAATCCTGGCTCCACTCCTGGTTCTGGTTTCCTGCTAATGTGCACCCTGAGAGGCAGCAGTAGATGGCTCAGAAAGCTGAACCCCCAGCAGCCACCTAAGAGACTCACGTGGAGGTTTTTGACTGCCAGCTTTGTAGGCATTCGGGGAGTGAATCAGGAAAGGAAAAATCTCTGTCTGTCTTCTTTCTCTGCCTCTCAAGTAAAAATAAAACATTTTTAAAACCATAGAAATACCTTTTAATAGTTAATAGATAACATAATTTGGTACAAAGATTTGTTGCAATCTATGTGTAAAAAAGTTCAAGAAGTTCAAAAGTTCATGAAAATATTTGAGAAAACAATGCATGGGTTTCAAAAATAAACTTATTTTAAAATTCTATTTCTCACAAACTTGAATTGATTCTGTAATCCTTAGTACTTCCAAGCATAATTTGTATAAATATAAAACCATTCTGCTTCATGATCCAGGATTTATCTGTGTTGTGCTCCTGATCTTATTAAATGGTGTCTCTATCTGCTAAAAACCCCACATTTGTGACCCTTGGAGAGTCATATGTTGAAACTCACTTGCCAGTGTGATCTGGCTTGAAGTTCGGTATCTTCGGAGGTGAAGAGATGATGAAAGGGAAGCTCCCAAGAATGGGCTTGCCACCTTGTAAAAGAGGTGCCAGAGAACTGTCCTGCCCCTTCTGCCGTAGGAGGGAACAGTGAGATGGCACAGTGTTTAAGGAAGGGATTCCTCACAGATGTGGAATCGGCTGGGACCTTGCTCTGGGATCTTCTCTACACTGCAGAACTATAAAAAAAATTTGTTGTTTATATAGCATCACTTTATCAATTTTTATTAGAGTGGTTGACCAGATTAAGCACAACCTAACAACCTTATGACTTATTTTTCCCTCTCTTAGTCCTTCAAATCCAAGTGGTCACCAATTGGTGCTGTTTTTGACTTAAGGTATTTCTGCAATTTGTCCCTCTCTCTTCATCACCACTGTAACTTTAAGCTCTCATTATACTGTAACAGTCTTGTTGCCTTTTGGAATGAAGGAGTCTACAGTGGACATTATGGAAATTTTGAAACATGCAAAGAAGTCAGATGAATCAAATAAGGACTCTCATATCCCTATTACATGACTCTGATCAGTTCTTCCTTGTCCTATCGTAATAAAATCTTAAGTCCAAAATACAAATCCTAGTGTTTCTTTTGCTCTATATATTGGCCTGAGTTTTCATTTTCATGACAGACTCTATGATTAACTCCTTTGGACATACATGTGTCTTATGGTTGACTTTTCAGATTCAACCTTCTGCATCTGTATAAAACACATATGGACTGTCATTATTCTTAAGATTCAGTATCACAATTGGTTACCTAAAACTTATGTTCTATTAGGCACTGTACAGTCTGGGTATGATTTAATATGGAAGGCTGGGAATCAGTTGTATGTAAATATGACACCATTTTTTGCAAGGGACTTGAGCATCTGAGGATTTGGGTAGCCAAGGAAGGACCTTGGTACCAATCTCCCAAAAATACTGAGGGATGACTTCACAGTAGTCTCCCAGCCAAAATCCCTGCCTGTGAGCCATCCCTTTGCTGAATAGTCGATGTTCTGTTTGCTGACAAAATATAGTCCTTGAAATTTAATCAGCTTCTCGGCAATTTTGCGCCTACCCCTTCCTGCTGTCGCAGCCTTTCCTGTTATCTTGTGATACTCCCAGATCTCAAGCTCATCTGCTTTGCTTCCCCGCATATTTGCATTTCTGGGCTTCCCTTGTCTCCTGTCTCCAGGTAAGATGGGTTCCTCCTCTGAGGGTGTATAGCTTCCTGATTAAGAACATATGCTCTGGAGTTAGACAGCCTGCTTTGAATCTTGACCCCTTGCTTTGTTGAGCAAGCTATCTAGGACATGTTTCTCATAATGACTGGTATGCTAGACCTTAGCTTATAAAACTGTCGAGGAGGTTTGCAGGTAAGGTGGCATAGGCTAAAATATAACCTACAATATGGCAAATGTTCTGATGATCTGTTCTGACGTGGTTTCTCCATAAATCCCACCACACACTGATGCACAATTTCCCCACATTCTAAACAATTCTTACCTTGATCTTGCTAGCCTCTCAAACTTTAAGGTCTTCCCTGTAAGAGGTCTCTGTATTTGTTCTCTCCATTTCTTAAAGTTCCAGACATACTCCAACTTCTTTACTTTTTTAAAAGATTCTTTGATTTCTTATTCAAAAGTCAAATTTACAAAGAGGAGAGACAGAGAAAGATCTTCCTTTGTTAAATACATATTTTTTTATTAATTTTTATTAATTACATTGCATTATGTGACAGTTTCACAGGCTCTGGGATTCCTCCTACTCCTCCTCGTACCCTCCCCCCATGGTGGATTCCTCCATCTTGTTGCTGTATTACATTTCAAATTCAGTCAAGATTCTTTCTTGCATATACCAAGCATAGAGTCAGCATCTTATTGTCCAGGTCAATTGAACGGTTTCTTGGAGAGACCATCTCTGGTCTGAAGACAGAGCTGGCAGAATATCATCCCGATCAATTTAAAGCCACAACATAACATCAACGACAATTTACAACATTATGGAATTAATTGACGTAGTATTGAGTAACCAATATGTTAAAAAAATGCGAGTTCTTAACCACATCCTGTAACTATTTCATTGACATTTCAATTTTAGTTTATACACAGAACCGGCTGCTGTACACCTTAAAATGGCTATAGGTTACTATTCAGCTGTCTCGTGTCTATTTTCATTTTAGTATTTAGCAGTTTATAGGATTGAAGCATAATTTTGCTGAACTTGGCAGATTTTAGGATAGTCTAAACTGTGTTATAACTCTAACAAGGCATATGTCAACAATTGAGGTGCAGAACAGTTTTAGGAGGGGTGTGCAGAGAAATCTTCAATACCTTAGTGAGGAGTAACTAATCTTTATGTCCTTCCTAGTAAGGTCCACGCTGACCATTTCCTGTCTGGTTCTAAGCAGAAAGATCTTCCAATTGCTAGTTCACTCCCTAGGCGGTACAATGAGTGGCCAGAGCTGAGCCAATCTGAAGCCAGGTGCCAGGAGCTTCTTCCAGATCTTATACACGGGTGCAGGGTCCCAAGACTTTGGGCCTTCCTTTACTGCTTTCCCAGACCACAAGCAGAGAGCTGGAAGGGAAGTGAAGTAGCTGGGATTAGAACCGGCACCCCTATGGGATCTTGGCACAAGCAAGGCAAGGATTTTAGCCACTAGTCTACCTTGCTGGGCCCACTCCAACCTCTGTATTAGCATTAGTGATATACTCATTTTACATCTAAATCTCAGGAAATTAAAGAGCCATTTGAGTCCTTACAGTCTAGCATGATAATAATGGATGTTCAATAAATATCACTGAAGAAATACAACAACATAAGAAGGGATACATGAATGCATAAAAGCAGTAGGGTAATGCTGCACAACTGAAGGAGTAATTATGAGGTCATGGATGGCTTTCTAGTGGTCTGGTTACAAACTTTACTTTTGTTCACTGTCCCTTAGCATCCATGTCTCTGGGCACCTGATTATGCTAAATTATCTTCAGAAACTTCTTCATCTCCGGGCACTTCATAGATATTGATCCTGTGTTTCATCTTTTCCAACTGAATGTGGGCATTCTCCCTGAGCATTTTCTTTAGTTCCTGAGGCTAATACTTGCATGACCTTCCAAAACACGGGGCCTGTATCTTTATCTGCTTACTGGAAGTAATTGGTGAACTCCCAGAAACTTTCAATTCAGTATTTATGCAGCCACATCTCTTTCCTTCCTTACTATCTCATCTAAACTAGTTCCCCTTATTTTATATGCGTTGGGGTATGCAGCAATCAACCCAGAAGAGAAGATTTTAATATCATTGGTCAAATGACCACATTGATTTGCATTCCCCGGGAACCAACACCCAACCAATTGCCAACTCTGATTGACTGATTCACTGCTTTCTGTCCCTTGCAGGTGTGTGAGGTTCAGTTCTCCTGGCTTATCACAATGACTGTCTAGATGCTGTCCTGACTCCAGTCCCCTTCACCTCCCATCTTTTACCCTCCCTTGACTTCCTTCACACCAATATTCCTAATCCCCAGTGTTGGTCATGCTTAAAATCCCAGATCCTATTGCTTACTGAAGTTATATCTGGCTTGTTTGTCCATGGAACCATTTTTTTTTTAAAAAAAATTTAAGAAAACAATGAAGATCTCATAAACTCTCCTTTTACTGGAAGTAGAGCGAATTATTACTATTATCTGAAAAGTGCTTCTGATTTCTGTTGGTGAAAATCTCATCCATTCTTTTTCACCACCAGTATAAATCCTGTTTCCTCTTCGTTGATAGCCTGGTGGGAAGCAGGGAGTGGCTTCTTCTGAATTAGGATTCCTTGTACCACTTCTTTGGCAACTATCACTTGCTGAATTACAGTGTAATGTTAAATGCATGAGCTGCTATCTAAGCTCTTAGCAAAAAACCTCATGACAGAGTTCATTCTATACAGTCGTTAATGCCAGTCTTTTGCTTCTTATTGAGGATTTGGGAGGCTTTTAATTTTTTTTTTTAAAGATTTATTTTACTTTTTTTGGAAAGTCAGATATACAGAGAGGAGGAGAGACAGAGAGAAATATCTTCTGTCCAATGATTCACTCCCCAAGTGACCGCAACAGACGGCTGAGCCAATCCGAAGCCAGGAGCCAGGAGCTCTTCCAGGTCTGCCACGCAGGTGCAGGGTCCCAAGGCTTTGGGCCGTCCTCAACTGCTTTCCCAGGCCACAAGCAGCAAGATGGATGGGAAGTGGAGCTGCCGGGATTAGAACCGGTGCCCATATGGGATCCCAGCATGTTCAAGGCGAGGACTTTAGCCTCTAGGCCACCACCAGGCCCTAATTTTTTTTGTTTGTTTAATGGTTAGTACTGGGTGTTCTTATGCAGTTTTATTATTTGTTTTTCTGTCATTTTCTTAGGAGAAATATGTAGCAATGAGATTATGGGTGAGAGAAATAAATATCATGGCTCCAATCACAGTTTTCCTTATTATGGTGTTTAGTTGTTTTTATCTTTTATAGTACCTTTTTAAAAAGTTATGATTAGTCCTGCATATTGTTATTTTAAATTTTTCTTCGTGATATGGTTTTGTAGATATGGGGATTTCCCCCTCCATCTCATGTTCCTCCCTCCCAATCCCCACCCCCCCCCACTGTTTTCTTGCATATTATTGCAGTAGTATAGTCATTCATCAATAATCACAAGTCCAACATTCTGTTATTTAAGTATGTAATGGCACTGTAGATGTAGGCAATTGTGGAAAACCTAGTATCCTGTTATTAAGGTATTTTTAACAATTCCATTGGAAGTCCTTCTTACATTTGGGAGTAGAGATGCATACTGCCACCTATTTTCATTTCCCACTGTGCTAGTCTCCATTAGGCAGTTCTTCTGTGAGAATATGTCTTTATACATGTTTACCTATGTATCTATTTATTTTGTATTTTGCATGAAGTTTGCCATATATCAGAGAAAATACATATTTGTCCTCTTGGGACTGGCTTATTTTACTGAGCATAGTTCTGCACATTATATTATTCCATTGTTTTATTCTTAATCTGTTTTTCCCCCTTTCATTTTAGTTTCTCAGTTGTATCAGTTTAAAATTTTTGAAAAGCTTAGATCTCTCAATGTTTTTTCCTTTTTGTTATTTTCCTGTTGCTTTTGAATTTGAGAAGTGGGCATTTTCCCATATGTCTGACTTCAGATTTCTTTCCCGTAAGCTAATGTTTGTGTATTGTGATGTTATGAAAGACCTTTGTGGTAAAATGGCCCATGAGAGCTTTGGGGAAGTGTTCTTTTTGTCTTTAATTGCGCTTTGAAAATCATCTTAAACCATGCCTTCCAGATGGATTATGAAAAATTGCTGTGTATATTCAAGTTGGCTCACAAAATGTAATGTCCAAAAGACATGTCATGATATTTTTATTCTGTAAAGAATCATTCAAATCATTTAATTGAGTTCAGTTTCAGAGGTTTCATTATATATACATGTGTGTGTGTGTGTGTATACATATATATATGAACCCTGGATTTTTGCTGTAACTCAATAGTTGTGAAATTGAGTTGCCAGAGTTTTCAATAAGAAAGTATAAATATCCCATAATTATGTTACCTTGCCTATATCACATCTCGTACTTAAAGGAATCCTGGAGGAAATACTTGCCAGGTTTTGCAATGTAAAGGTTAGAGATTGGGTTGTTTTTCAGGCTGTAATGTCAGAGCTAGAATGTATAAGTCACAATTCTTAGGCAGTGGAAAAACTGCAACAATATCAGAAATCTGGGCAAAATTTTAGAGTCTTTCATTCTGAATAATTATGGCAAACCAAATTCATAGCTGATAGGCATAGTCAACCAGAGAGCTGGTACTGCATTACTAGTTATCTAGTGCTCAGAGAATTTATTTTGACTGGAAATATTCTGAGTTGACAGTGGAAGATAATGGTAAAGTTGTTTGAACTTTGCAGAATTTAAAGATGAACCCTGTGAGAGAAAATATATTCTGAAAGAAAAATGGAAAATGTGATAATTTAAAATCACATAGATGATTACAAAAAAAAAACACAAAGGCAGAATTTTGAGTATCTTAAAGTAATTTAATGTGCTTATCAGAAAATGGTTTTGTCTTTGAATTTGCTTTTAATATTCAAATCTTGCAGGAAAGAAATGCAATATTCTGACATTTTTGGAAGTATTGTTTGGATCCAAACAAAATACCATGTTTTGTTTCTTCTTATTTTTTTTTTTTGAAACAGAAAAGTTGTTATATTATCGCTTTGCTTAAAATCAAACACTAATTTTTGGCCTTTGTAAATGCCACAGCAATTCAAATAGATTACTGCTTCTTACAGTTTGGTGTGTTGTCTCAGACACCAAGGAAACAGAATTCCAGTAGAGCATCAGTGTTACTGTAGGTGTTATCACAGGACTCTCTGGCTTGAATGCACTGGAGCAAGACTAGCATTGTGATAACCACCAGGAAGTCATTATGTATCATAATTTCCAGTTATGTCTCTTCCTAAATTTTATACATTTTTCTTTAAATTATGATCTTTCCAGTATTACCATTCTTATTTAAATTTCATGAATGATATGTAATGAGATGATTTTAAAACCAGTGTTGGAGTAGTTTGTGAAAATACGTATTGGTTTAGCTTTATTCATTTTTACATCATTGTGTAGTAGGGATCACATCAAAAGATTTTGAAATGGCTCATTATATAGAAGAACTGCATTTCAGTAGTTTATTAGTTTATTATATTATATTATACTATGTTATATTATATTATATTATATTATATTATATTATATTATATATTATATTAGTTTATTATACTGCTTTTGAATGAGACTTAACATGCCTACCTCATGTCAGGGATTGAATGCAACACAGATAATTCTCTAACATGATTGTAATTTGTCTCATAACTTAGTCCCACCAAGCTAGAGATTAAACAGTGGATATGCAGACCTGTATTACCAAACCAAGACTATGTATTTTACCCATCCAGAACACTCATAGTTGTTAATTTACAATGATCATGACATTACCACATTACCATCTACCTTCTGTATCCACAAATTCCACTTCCACAGATGAAACCACCTGTAGACCAAAAAATATTTTAAAATCACAACTCTACTGAACAAGTGCAGATTTTCTCTTGTCATTATGTTCTGACAATGCAATATAACAAATATTTGTGTAGCATTTTATTGTTTTTGGTGTTACACATAATCCAGAGATGAGCTGAAGTGCGGTTTAAAAGGTTACATGCAAATACTACAGTATGTTACAAAAGGAATTTGACCATCTACATATTTATATCTGTGAGATTTTGAATTAATTCCTTGTGGATGCTGAGGAGTGACTATAATTGAAAAACTGTTTTTCCCCCACAAAATTATAAGCTACAATCAACTTTCTGTTAACACGGAACACATCCCCAGCAGTAGAGAAAAGCTCATCGTTATGATTATGATGAGTAGTCGCAGGGTGAGTGGTTAGCCTTGCAACATTCCGATGTCTGATTCGCACATTACAGAGCCTGGATTGGATGCCCAGCCCCAGTTCCTGTCCCTGTCTCCCATCTCCTACCAGTGTAGACCCCACGAGGCAACAGTTGGTGATTTAAGCAAGGGGGTTCCTGCCCTGAAGTGGGAGACCTGGGTTGTGTTCTTGGATCCTACCCATTTCAGTCATTACAAACATTTAGGATTAGAGTTAATGGATTGGACCTCAGTCTGCTTCACAAATAAATACATTTTTAAAAAAGTGCTGGACATATGACTGTATATGAAGAACTATACTATAGTAATGTTATAGGGCAAGTCAGTGAGGGGGGGAGGGAGTTAGGAAGAGGATAAGGGATATCCCAGAGCCTATGGAATTGTATTATAAAATGATAATAAACAAACAAACAAATAAATAAATATATAAATAAAGTGGAGCAACTGGGACACAAATGAGTACCCATATGGGATGCCAGCACTGGCAGGTGAAGTACTAGCCTGCTATAGCACCATCCAAGCCTCACTTCATTGGTTTACTAGGATTTTCAGAATCTTTTCCATAAATATAAGATAATATTATCTGCTGAGGCCATTTTTCATCTTTTACAACCTGGAGAGCTTTTATGTCTTCTTGCCTAATTGGCTTTGCTAGAACTTCCTGTGCTACATTAAACAGAAATAGCAAAGTGAGCACCCTTGTCTCCTCCTGTGTAAAGGAAAGGTTTTCAGCATCTCGCCCCTGAGGATGGGCGTATGTCTTTTCACAGCCCTGATTGTGTATATTTCCTATACGCTGAATTTGTTGAGATTTTTTATCATGAATTGTTAAAAATTAATTTTATCAATGAAATGATGTTGAATTTTGTCTAATTTCTATTCTGTGTATATTTTGTATACACAGAATATTCTGTGTATACAATATTCTATTCTGTTTCTACTGATTTTGTCTTTAATCAAATCAAATTAATGTGATATATCACCTTAATTGATTTGAAACCCTCAGATAAATCCCACTTGATTAAAATGAAAAAAAAGGAAAGCATTTATCTTCTCTTGTAATAAACTTGTGCTCCATGCTATTATGTTATTTAAAACCCTTTTCCTTAAATCAATTTTTTTCTAAAGCTGGAAAAGTTTTCATTGTTAAAAATACCAACACTATATTGTTTTGTTCTGGTTTTATTATTAGCTTAATATATAAACTTTAAAAACAAGTGGACAGTGGCATATCTTTAATTAGCACGGGTTTTCACAATGGATCACTTTGATAGCTAAATTTCAGGTTGTGCCCCTTATTGGGGAGCACTGGGGGTAAATGCCAATGCTCAGTGTGGTGTCTACTGCTAACTATGCCATTAGAAACAATTAACACCCACGACAAGAGTTGCTTAGTGAATTGGTGCCATTTTGGTTTTAAATGTTCCTTCCAGGCTGACTGCACATTGCTGTGTTTGGCTTTTGGTGGGGCATTGTTTTAGAAGTATATATTGAAGACATATTTTGAAGATACTTGGCAAATATATTACTGATAACAACTTTTTTTTTTTTTTACTTAAAAAACTCCAGTTGAGTTATTTTTATGTGAATGCTCATTCGGCAGCCTTGAATGAATAAGGACAAGGACTTCCATAAAAGTAAATGGACTGTGTTGGATTAGGCTTGGGTCACTTTCCTATAATTATAAAGGCTGTGTAAGCATTTTATCTACCTGGGAGGAAAGACTAGTTTAGACAGGAGGAAGACATGGTTAAGTCTTTAATTTTAAAATGCTTTTTTGCTAACTTAACAAAAATGCATTTAGAATCAGTAAGTTTAAAGCTTTGAATCTGTTGTTACAATTGTTGCTGTCATTTGTGTGTAACTACATCTACATCCAGGTCTTTTAATTTATCATTAAAAGATTATCTGTTGAGTCATTTTTAGTATATATTTAATTTGACTTGGAGTCAAATTATGATGGTGTGGCTTGTATGTTGGGCACTCTCAAAACCCTTTACCTAGAAACAGGCATGAATCTGGTATTTGTAGGTCACGGTCAGAACTACGCAGGGAGAGTGAAGGAGATGTGACTGTTTTGCTTATTTTTGGAGTTGAAATTTCCTTCACAAAATGTTCAACATGAACTCTTCAAAACCACAAATCATATAACTTTTTAATAAAGCAGTGGTCTGCCCTTCTTAGTTTTTAAATTATCTCATGTATCAAACATAAGTTCTTCTAATTTTGAAGTTTTCTGAAAATTTTAAAATATCTTAATCCAGGGATAATATTCTGGCTTAACAGGTTAAGCTGCCAGTCGCAACATCAACATCACATAGGAGCAATAGTTTGTGTTGCAGCTGCTCCACCTCTTATCCAGCTCCCTGTTAACAGCCTGAAAAGGGTAGAGGGATATGGCCCACGTGTTTGGGCCCCTGCCACCCATATGGGAGACTGCATGAAGCTCCTTGTTTCACCTTGGTCTACCCCTGGCTGTTTTAGCCATCTGGGGAGTGAACTAGCAAGTCGGAGATCTTGATCTCTGTCTCTCCTTCTTTCTGTCCCTCTCACTTTCAAATAAAGAAGTAAAAATCCAAAAAAAAAAGGAATCCCTAAACTGCAAAGAAATTCTTGCAACTTGAACTTGATTTTGCACCTGTTTGAGACCTATGTCAGTGAATTAATGTTTCTGTTAACTATCTGAAGATGAAGAAACAGAGCAGTGATGATTTTACCCCACCCTGTTTGTTGACAACAGAGCCAGATTGGAAGGTAGAACTCTTTTTCATTAATTATTAATGAATGCATCTGTTGTTTCAAATCCCCTAAATAGAAAAGGAAAATCAAAGCCTAAATAGCAATGAAGAAATGCAGTTATCATTGTATGATTGTAAAATTTTCCTTTTTCCTAGGAGAGAGTTATGTATGTGGCTCCATAGAGCCCTTCAAGAAACTGGAGTACACCAAGAACGTGAACCCCAACTGGTCGGTGAATGTCAAGACCACCTCGGCCTCCCGGGCGGTGTCTTCATTAGCCACTGCCAAAGGCAGTCCTTCTGAGGTGCGGGAGAATAAGGATTTCATTCGGCCCAAACTGGTCACCATCATCAGAAGTGGGGTGAAACCCCGGAAGGCTGTTAGGATTCTTCTCAACAAGAAGACTGCTCATTCTTTTGAGCAGGTCCTCACTGATATAACTGATGCTATCAAGCTGGACTCAGGAGTGGTGAAGCGCCTGTACACGTTGGATGGGAAACAGGTAAGAGAGACGCTATGCTGTGAATTCTACCTCACAGGCAAGAACCAGTAGTCTGGGATGTAGGTGGCAGGCAGGCAGTAGGTACCTGAAGCATAGTACCTACAGATTGTGGAGGGGGCTGGGTCATGGAATCGTATGCAGGTTCTTGTTGGCTTCAGATCAGTCTAGAGATAGAGTGGGTATGATGAAACACGAGAGTAAAGTAGGAAAAGAAAAAAAAAAGGAGCTACTTTAGAAGACTGATTCCTTGGGGATTTCTACCTTTCATTTGTATGTACTTAATAATGCTTCTCAGTCGTTTGTTTTAGTTTTATTGTATGTCGTCCAACCTTAAGCGTAGTTGAGATTCAGCAGTAAAGCTGGCCGTGAGAAGAAAACCTCTGGAGAGAATCACTTCTTTAACCTAAATAATGGTTAATGATTCTGTGTCTCAGTGGTGGAGATTTATTAACATTTTTACGGTTTTTAAAGTGTGTTTCTACAGAATGGCATATTTTCATCTGGATGGCTTCAAAGAGGTATATTTCTAGAGAATTATGCACCCCTTGACTCTAAAATATGATTTCATAATCAAGATGAAAGGTATGGGGGCATTCTTAATTCGACTGGGTGGACATTTTAGTGAGTTGCTCCAGTGATTCCCAAAGAAGTTTTACCTTTCAGGGTCTTGCATGGATTCTTAAAGGTTTAGTAGAACCCTGATGGTGAGCTGAAATAAAACAAAAACAAAACCTGAAAACAAACCTGATATGTGCACAGTGTGATTTGCTGGTCATTCAGTGTCTTTTTGTTTAAGATTAGAATTTTTTATTGTATTCTTTCTTCTTGAAATGCAGTTTTAGTGTGGCTCTATAAAAGTGTCCCTTGTAAATTTTGAGGAGTTGTTTCAGTTATTTGAAAGCATAGTACATCCTAAAACCAAAACTAAGATTCACGTACTAAAGGATTGATCTCATGAAATAAGAAGATTCATACAAGTTCCTGAAGGCAAACACATTCAACTTCATGAAGTAGAAATGAATGCTAATACTAGAATGAGTGTCAGTCATGAAAGAATTCCTCCTCCTCTAGGATTGCATTGAAGTGCTGTAATCTATGAAATTCATTAGAGAAGGGAGACTATGTGCCAGTTACTCACCTACAGTTGCCAGTGTTCTCTTTGTCTCATATTTTGCATGTGAGTAAGGATTTTAAGGAGTGGATCTAGATGGCTGTGGTTGGAATGTTATCAGTGTGACAGTGACCAGAAAGCCCACTGCTGGCTTGTGAATCTTGGTGGCAATAAGGCAGTAAGCCTCACATCTCAATATTTCAGTTACTCACCTGTTCCATTTCTAATGAGTTACTCAACCAACTTGCGGTTCTGTATTCTCCATGTATTAAGTTTTCTCAAGATGGAGTTTACCTAGTTTCATAAAGAGCATAATTTTAAAAAAATATTTCATGCTTATTTATCTCTCCTCCCCATTTACTTCAAAACTTAAGTGGTTCAAAATTCCACATACTGAATCTGAAAATTGTCTTTTGCTGCTTTTCTAAAATCTCAGATAAAAACAGATTAAATGATCATCTCTATTTTATAGAGTGATTGTGGGATCAAGTATGATGATACATGTGCAGTTATTTTTACGCTGTACTCAGTAGCTTTATTGAGTGTTGTCTTGAGTGTGTTAGTATTAGCACATTTAGTTTTCCTAATACTGTGATCTTTATCCACACTAAGCAGATGAGGATCACAAGCTCAGAACTTATTAAAAACCTACCCAAAGGCGAGTGTTGGTGTAATGTTTCAGATACTGGTTAAGGCACCTGTGGCTCGTATCCTAGTTTCTGGGTTTGACTCCTTGCTCCAGCTCCTGACTCTACCTCCTGACAGTGCTCTTCTTGGGAGGCAGCAGATGATGGGCCAGTAACCAGGTTCTATCCACCCACATGGGAGACCTGGACTGATCTCCCAGCTCTTGACTTTGACCTGGCTGTGATATAGCTCTTGTAGGCATCTGAGGAATCAATCAGTGACGGAAGCTCTCAATCAGCCTCTCTCTGTCTCTCTCTCTCTCCTTATGTGTATCTTGGCTTCTCAAATAAATAAATCACTAAACACTTCCCTAATGCCATATTGCTATATAAAAGGCCAGAGCTGGGATTTGAACCAGTCTGGCTCCAGAGTTTCCTGTTAACCACAAAACCATAGCTGATTATGTTTAAGCAACAGATAGCATTGTCAATGTAATGAGGAAGAATTTTTCCAGGCAGGACTTTGCCCAAGGAACACCATCTGAAGGTTTTCTGATCTGTCTGTGGCTTCCAGCCCCTGCTGGTGTTCTACTGACAACTGCACTCTGCTGGTTTTCAGGCAAGCAGGCACTTTGCTGGCGCAGGTGTTTCCTCTGCTGTAGTGTGCTCTCTTCTTAGTAGGAGTGCTGCAACCCTGCAAAGGTTTACAAAGAACATATATACTGTTCGCTTGGGTTCCCAGTGGGAGCAAAGATGCTGCCTCATGAACTCCAGGAATCTTTAGAAGCTTTTCAGTTCAAAAGAGAACCTGCCCAATCAACAGTTTGCTGGAGTAGAATATTTTTTTTTTTTTGACAGCCTTGCCAGACTGAGGCTTGATAAAACTTTGAGAACAGCTATTTCCTTATAAGCTTTGCTGTGGGGAATGCTCCATGATGGCACCTCAGGTTGCCACCATGTGACCTTGCCCACCTGGCTCTGATGTCCATAGCATATTCACCTTAACATCACTTTCCCTTCCCTTTGTTAAAAATAATTTAACTGGGCCCAGTGCAGCAGCTAAAGATCTAGCCTTGCACGTGCCAGGATCCAGTATGGGCACTGGTTTGTGTCCTGGAGGCCATGCTTTCCTTCCAACTCCCTGCTGGTGCCCTGGGACAAGGACAGCCCGAAGCCTTGGGACCCTGTACCCACATGGGAGACCTGGAGGAGGCGCTTGACTCCTAGCTTCAGATTGACTTAACTCTGGCCATGGCCGGCCACTTGGGGTGAATCAGTAGATGGAAGATCTTCCTCTCTTTTTCTCCTCCTCGGGGTTTATCTGACTTTCCAATAAAAAAGTCTTTAAAATAATAATAATGATGATGATGATATTGAACTGAGCTTTTACATGGTCTTCATAAACAATATGGAAAATCCAGTTTAACTGAGTCCTGCAAAAACTTCATAACCGATTTGGGAAATACAGTTCTCAAAAAAGCATTTTACATGTTTTTTTTTTTTATTAAGGAAATAGGCTTTTTATTTTAAAGATTTTATTTATTTATTTTTAATTGGAAAGGTAGATCTACAGTGAGAAGGAGAGACAAAGATGTGTTCACTGTTTCACTCCCCAAGTGGTCACAATGGCCAGAGCTGAGCCAATCCAAACCCAAGAGCCAGGAGCCTCTTCCGTGACTCCCATGTCCTCCATTGATTTCCCAGGCCACAAGCAGGAGTTGGATGGGAAGTGGTGCAGCTGGCACACAAACCCATTCCCACATGGGACCATGACATGTGTAAGGCAAGAATTTAGCTACTGAACCCTTGCACTGGGCCCAGGAAGAAGTTTTTTTTTTTTTTTTAATTAAGAATGTGGGTGCTGTGAGTAAATGAGGGGAAAATGTGCAAGCAGGGATGGCTTTTTCTTTTGCCCTTATCAGCCTGCAGATTAATGTGTGGTGGCGGGAGTAGGGAAGCAGTTGGCACTGGAGTTTTTGATGATGGAAGCATGAAGACTTCTACCTGCTGTTTAGTCTCTTACCCAGAGGCACTGAGCACTGGAGGGAGGGTACAGACCTCATGCTGCCCGATCTGTTCTTATCACCCTACCGCTTCATTCTCTTGCCTCTTGGGTCTGCATTAAGCCATAACCAAGGCGTTGATCCCTCAGTAATTTTTCGAGAGTTTTAGGCTGAGATGAGGAAACATACACATTGTAAATGCTGCACCATATGGACAAGATTTTGCAGGAAGCTGCAGTTGCCTGAGACCACTGTGGTGGCCCTTGAGCTTCCAGCTTGTAGGCAAATTCTTTCTGAAGATTTCCACTCCATTTCCCCTGCATGGGTCATGGAGCTTCCCAGATAGGCTACTGTGACCTTTTCCCTTTTCTCAATTGTCAGGGTGATTTTGCTCTTGTATCACTGGGCTTTCTGCTGGCATAACTAGGGAGTTCAAGGAAACACTATGCCTTATTTTGAGTGAGACCTTGTTAATCTGGGCCTGAATTAAGAACCCCAAAGAAGGAAGAGGGCATATGCCAGCTGAGGATTCAGATGACATCCCCTTTCTCCGTTTGCCACAGGAGGGTTTGCAACATCTGAGACTCTTCCTGTTGCTACAAGCTAAGCTCTGGCTGTTGGCACTCTGGTATTGGTTATTCACCCACCTACCAGCAAGCTACTCCCAGAGGTCATTTAGAATGTGATTTTCTTTTTAAGTGATTATAATAAGTCCTTAAAGTGTAAGATTTGCTACAGAGACATCTCAGTATAGCTCCTGAATCCTTTTTATGGAAAAACAAATCTGGTTGTCTTGAGTTGCTAAATCTGTGCTTATTGAATCCCCCTTAGAATCATAAAGGACAGCGAATTTTATGCCAGGTAATACCTAACCAGATAATTTATGCTGTGCAGAACATAGATAAGGTACTTGCCGGTGGTCTGCCTCCTCCTGCTGAAATATGGTAAAGATACATTAGTGCAAATCCCTTTCAGCTGTACTAGTCGACACCAAAGTGTCTGTAAGACATTGAGTATACTTTTTGTAGTATAGGAAAGACTCAGGGATATTCTATTTTTATCTTGCAGACATTTCTCACATGCTATGCGCTTTGAAAAAATCCACTTGCATGCTAGCACGAGCAAATTCTGGTTTTCCTAAAATAGAAAACACTCAGACTCACTCAGCTGAAGGTCAATGCTATCCAAAGTTTCAGTTAAATTGTCCAGAGTTTCAGTTAAATTGAAGTCAGAAGTAGTTGGAAAATCCACATTCTCATAATCTTTATTCTGGTATATTTTTAATTTGTAGTTTCTCATTAGCTATTATTAATTTCTTACTGTGCCTAATCTACAAACTAAACATTATCATTTATGTATATGTGTAAAACAAGTGTGCAAATAGTACATAGGCTTCAGTGCTCTCTGAGGTTGCAGGCATCCAGTGTGGGTTTGGAAGGAATGCTGCAAGTCAGGGTGGTGGACTTAGTCACATACTTTAGTTCAGATGCAAACTGTGACAACAGGTGTCTTAGGCTGACATGAATAAATCAGCTATGCATCTTTCTGTCTTCCTACCATTAGACATTGTTTGGTACACATGTGACCCTCCAGAGCCATGTATGTTGTAGCCATTAATATTAGGTGATTATTATAGATTTGTGTTGGAGATTTGGAAGTAGTAGTGATGATCAGTAAAAATATATTAATTGGATATTATGAAATGCCTTTTTCCCCCTTCTGGTGCAAGAATCTCAAGTAAAAATGATTTCCTTCATCATTGAGTTTCAAGAGTTAGGATATCTCTTCCTCTTACAGATTAGCTTTCTATGTATGATATCTGATCATGACTCTAGCAGAAGATGAGCATAGAAAATCTGAAAATCAGAAGTTCCCAAATGAAAAGGAAAAAGTGGCGAGTGTGATAGATATTTTTTGAAGTAGAAAAAAAGGAGATTTTCTGTAGATGTTGGTAATCATGGAATTTTTGCTTTTTGAAAACAGATCTTTTCTGGGACGACTCTAATTAACTTCTTTAAGCATATTTAAGCCCCTCTCTCTTGATACGCAAGTTGTTTACTGTTGCGATTTGGCACATTATCTGTATTGTAAAAGCGAATGCAAAACTTTTTGCTTTTGTTTGCAATGAGTGTAAAAATAAAACAGCTGATGCAAGTGATTGAGCTTACATTTCTAAATGTCACATTAAAATTTTCTGTGGAAGCTCAGAGCATATGTAAAGTCATTTTCTTGATTTACTGAAGATGTGAATTGAAGGAAATATTTTAGCTGATCTCAAAGGAAAAGAAGCCTAAGAATAAATACGACATGTCACCAATGAGTTAAAGGATTCAGGACGGATTGTGCTGTTTTGGTCTACCATCTTTGGTGGACAGTAAGGACTCGGGAGCTATGCCTGTATTTTTTTTTAAATGTGTTTTCATAGGAAAGGCAGATTTATGGAGAAAAGGATACAGAGAGCAAGATCTTTCACCCACTGATTCACTCCCCAGTTGGCCTCAACTGTTGGACTTGGGCTGATCTGAAACCAGGTGCCAGGAACCTCTTCTGGATCTTCCACATGGGTGCAGGGTCCCAAGGCTTTGGCCCATCCTCCACTGCTTTCCCAGGCCACAAACAGAGAGCTGGATGGGAAGTGGAGCAGCCAGGACATGAACCAGCACCTGTGTGGGATCTCAGCACTTGTAGGTGAAGGATTAGCCAGTTGAACCATTGTCCCAGGTTCCACTATCAGTTCTTGACTATAACACTTGATAATGGGTTCCCCTTTGGCAAGTCTTACTGCTTTCTGAATCCGGAAATTATACCTCATAATATAGGTGTGCTAGTTAATTGACACTAACTACAAAAGCCAATGTGATAGGGGTTTGGCAAATATTAGTCTTTTCTTCTGTTTTCATATTCTAGGCTTTCTTAAAAGTACAGGAATTGCATAATATAATGGATATAGAATTGGTTATTTTGCCCTTGTTTCCGTCCGATGATTCACTCCCCAAGTGAGTGCAACAGTCGATGCAATGCCGATCCGAAGCCAGGAGCCTCTTCCAGCCCTTGTTTCCATTACTAATAACTATGTTTTTTTTTTTTTTAAATCATCTCTGAGATGATATTTATACCTTACTTGGTCAGTTTTGAAGGCAACCCAGATAGTGTTGTCTTCACTTGCTTCTTCAGTGGCACAAATTGCTCCTAAAGAGCATCTATGAGTTGACAACCAATTCCCACCCCTAACATAATATTAACATTTGTGTTGCTATCATGTGTTGAATACCTGTGTCTAGTGGTTGCTCTGTGTGTTTATTGGAGAGTACATTGATGAGTGATGTTATCTCTGAAATCTGAAACCCAACACCTATGATATAAAAACATGATCCAGACCCATATTCTTTCCCTTAGCCCCAGGTGCCCTTGTCTGTCTCTTTTAGCACCTGTTTCCTTGTCTGTCATTTTCCAAAAGGAATTTCCTAAATTGAGAGCAAGTCCTCAAGGTTCTAATCACTAGGAGCTTCCTGTCTACCTGTGGATAAACCTCAATGGCAGGTATCCTCTTTTCTGGGAATTCCTGGAAGAGATGTAACTACGTTCAAGTAACCCCACCAACGAGCTGGTGCCTAAAGATCGTGGCATCACTGTCCAATTAGGAACCTTGCATGTACACACCTCTCAGCCCCCAGTTTTCTGTCTGCAAGAACCTTCATCCCAAATACTGGGAGATCCCAGAAACGAAGCAATAGCTGCCTGGCCCCTTGCCTTGTGCATCACAATAAAGACCTGCTTTCTTTCACCACCCCAATACCAGTGATTGGCTTACTGCTTATCACTGGAGTGAACTCCAGTTTGGGGGTTCTTCAACAATGCTTCCAACCAGTCTGAAGTGTTCTTTGGCAACAGATTGTCATTGCTCAGCTCAGATCTTTTCTTAGTCTTCCTTGTTGACAACTCCCTAAATTGAAAACTTCGTCTCATGGTGCCCATTCACAGTATTCACTGCCCATTCACAGCCCCTCAAGCCTTGATTATTCTGATCTGATATCTGATTTTATAAGATGAGGCTCATGGTAGTGTCCTGTTGGGTTCTGACACACCAGGGCCTGAGCTGCCAAATCATGCTCAGTATATGACACAGTGTCTTACATCTCCGGCTTGCCCTTGACATTACATATTGATCCCCCTTTTCAGCAAGGTACCCACAGGTCACAGCCGTGAAAGAGCTGTCTCCAGTCATCACAGGCCTTGGCTGTGTGGAGCCGTGGATGGAAGGCTGTTTCCTGTAGTGGAAGGAAGCACAGATGAACAGGCACTAATCATGGTGGATGTTTCTAGCCTCAGCTCCTGTTTTGGGAAAGACTCTAAGCTAATTAAAAACAGAGCAAAACAAAACTCATCTGCTAATATTACAGCATTTTTCCTAGTGAAAGCACTTTTTAAAATGGGTATACAACATTTATCCTGTTTGAAAAGTGTCATCTTCTGAAATCAGGAGAATTTACTAAACCTTTTCTGACACTACCTGGACCATTCAGGGAAAATAGAGAACAACTAATCAATACATTTTATGGATTTGAAAGTTGGTGATGAGGCAGTAAGATATTCATGTGAAAGGGATCTGGTCCAATTATGGCAGAAACCAATCCTACAGGATTCAAGGGCTTTTGAGACAGCTGAGTACAATATGTGGCAGCAGATTTTTCTGATTAGTTTAAATCCTTTATATGATATTAAATGAAACACAACACTTTTGGAAATTAAAAGGAACTTTAAAGATTCTCTTTTGAATCTCAACAGTGTTGTGAACAACATGTCCTGGAAACAAAGGGCGGAATGGAGATTTATTTTTAATTTGGTTTTCCTTTTTAGATTAATATTTTATCAATGTAAAGAATTTTAAAGCAAATAGGAAAATATTAAGATAAATTAAAATCACCTACAAGTTCATTGGTGAGACAGACTTAGTTTATATTTTAATCCATTTTCTTTGCCTTGTTATTTTAAAAAATTATATTCCCTTGTGTATACATTTTGGCTTCTTGGTGGTAATGTCATCTGCTAGTATGCAAATATGTATGAGAAATGTGTTAAGCTATCTGGCTCTCTTTTATTTTGGTGTGTAAGATGTTCTGCAGCCATCTTAGTGATACATTGTGTTTTCTCTCTGTAGAATTCCTCCTGTCTGTGTTCTGAGGTCTGAGAGTAATAAGTAATCAAAAGTCATACTGAGGTGAGGTGCTTGGCTTAGCAATTAAGATGCCGCTTATAATACCCACATGTCCTGTTGGAGTCCCTGGTTTTAAATCTCCATTCCACTTCTGAATCCTGCTTCTTCCTGATGCAGGATTATAAATGGAGGCAGCAGGTGATGGCTCAAATACTTCGGTCTTTGTCACTCACCTGGGATTCCTGGGTCGAAGTCCAGTTTCCTGACTTTGGCCTGACTTTGACCTGTAACCAGCCCCTACTGGGTACAGGTATTTGAGGAGTGAACTAGCAGAAATAATGTCTCTGTTGTTTTGCCTTTCAAGTACTTTTTTTTAAAAAAAAGCAAGCTAAGAAGCACACAGCACATAAAGTAATTATTCTTGACATGTTCAGTGTAGTGATGGTCTCCAACTTACATTGGTTCCATTTGTTTTCAACTTTACTGAAAAACTGATAAGCATTCAAAAACATACTTCAAATGTTAAAATTTTTTTAAAAAGTGTATTTATTTAAAAGGCATAATGACAGTAAGGAAGAGACAGAGAGAGGAAGAGAGACAAGGAGAGGTCTTCTGTCCACTGTCCCACTCTCCAAATGATCTCATCAGCCAAGTCTAGGCCAAGCTGAAGTCTGGGACCTAGAACTTCATGCTGGTCTCTGATTTGGATGGCAGGGGACTTACTTGGGCCATCTTCCACTGTCTTCCCAATAGCATTAACAGGAAACTGGATCTGAAGTGGAGCAGCTGAGACTGGAACTAATGCTCTGATATGGGACCTGGACAGTAGTGGTTTAACCCGGACAGTAGTGGTTTAACCCGGTGTACCACAACACAAACTCCCAGTTTCAAAGCTTGATCTTTTCTCAGGCTTATAATGTGTGGTCCAATCCTTTTTCATCATCCTTGGCAGATTCAGCAGCTGCAGCTCTCAGTCAGCTCTGTGGCCATGAAGGAACACAAACACCACTACAGGGTAGTTAGGAAGCTACCATGCTCTGTGGTTTAGGTGTATTCAGTGCATTTTAACTTTAACATGGATTTGCCAGGACCCCGATCATAAATCAAGGAGTATCTGTGGTCAATTATTGGAAGTTAAAAGCATCTCAAAATTAATTACTCTGTCTAGATTCCTTCAGTGGGGGGGAAGGAACCGCAGATTTTTCATACCTCTCTTTAGGTAAAGATTTAGATGCCAGGAGTTTTCATGTTAATAGGAGTGCAGTTACCATGATTCTTTATGTGATACAAGGTCCTTGGTTTTCCCTAAACAATAAGGTACATTTTCTGTTATAACCATTTATATGCTTTTGGAAGACCAAAACCTTCGGGAGAAAGAAAGCAATGCTTTGTTGGTTTCTGTATTCTTGACAAGCCTCATTGAAAGCCTAACATTTGTCAGATAATGTTCCTTGGTTTGTAATTTGTGCTTCAGATTCTAAGTAGAGTCGTGGAAATATAGGTTGGGCATGCCCTGGAGAGATCATTCCATTTTATTTTCTCTAGTTAGAAGATCATAAGTTAAACGTAGCTTCTTGGCAGACAGTAAGGTAAAATCAATAGTTTAATAAAAAAGAAATCTTCTAGGAAGGAAATAACTGAAGGTATGATTTCTTAAAAAAAAAAAAAAAGAAAAAGTAAGAAGGCATTACAGCAGATATTTTACCCCCTGATCCTTTTTTGGAGTAATAGTATGGGAGTTGAAACTTTCTATGTGGCACTGAAAACTTGTAAAGTGTGCTCTGTGTGCTGAGGGATTTGTTTCATTCATGTTCCTTCGACCTTTGCAACCAAGGGTAGTTGGGGACAGCAGCAGAAATTGTAGAAATGCAGAGTCTCATTCTGTACACAGACCTACTGAATTAGCTTGTGTATTTCAATAAGATTCTTAGGCAGTCCATTTAACATGAAAGTTCGAGAAGCACTGCTTGGGAGGTGAAATGAAGAGAACATCAGAATCTAAAGACCTAAGGATGGTAAACCCTGACTATAGCATAGTAGGTGGAAAGAAACCTGAATTTTAGCTGAGTTAGCAGTTTCAACAGCACCCTCTCAATGCCAGTGTGAACATCAGGTGGCAAGATATGATTGCCAGTCATAGTGTTCTGGAAGGCAGCCAGCCCGTTAGGGTGGAATGTGTTCTCACTGCATTCTAGCCTCAATGGAGAGTTACTCACTCCTTATGTGGAGAATAAATGAAGGGTGAGAGACTTAGGGAGGGCCTGGCATAAAGGTTCAACTGGCTAATCCTTCACCTACAAGTGCTGAGATCCCACACAGGTGCTGGTTCATGTCCTGGTTGCTCCACTTCCCATCCAGCTCTCTGTTTGTGGCCTGGGAAAGCAGTGGAGGATGGGCCAAATCCTTGGAAACCTGTACCCATTTTGGGCACCCAGAGGAGGCTCCTGACTTTGGATCAGCTGAGCTTCAGCCCTTGTGACCATTTGGGGAGTGAACTAGTATATGGAAGATCTTTCTGTCTGTCTCTCTCTAGTATAAATAAATAAATAAATAAATAAATAAATAAAGCAAGAGAGAGACTTAAGGAAAGGTAAGAATACACTGTGAAATGATGATCATTAAAAGAGATGAATGTGCATCCATATCTTGGATGTTGTGTGTCTGCCCTCTGTACAAATTGGATATTTTCGTCAGACTTCTTTTAGAGATCTCCATTGGAATGTTTGGAAGTCATTTAAAGTGTGAGAGCTGAGGCAAGCAAGAAGGAAAATGAAGTGTTAAGTTGCTCATTGGAATGCCTGGTTTATGTCCCCACTATGCTGCATTTGACCAACTTCTTGCTCATGCACAAAGTAGCAGGTGATAGCTCAAGTATTCCACTCCCTTCCACCCACACAGGAGATTCAATCTCTGGTTTCCTGGCTTTAGCCCATCTCAGCTTTGGCTGTTGTGGACATTTGGGAAGTGAACCAGTGAGCAGAAGTTTTCTCTGCATGTTTCTATTGCTCAGTCTCTGCCTTTCAAATTAAAGGACAATAAAATAAAATTAAATGTATATGAGAGCTCCTTTTAGATCTTCAGCGAGTATCAGTTAGAGTTTCTTATGAAGTAAAAAATTCTAAAAAGGCTGATGACCACAAAAACATGGGAACATTTTTAATATGTGCAGGAAACAACTTAGGAATTTGGCAGCCAAGAGTCTTAAGTGTGTCAGCTTTCACTATTGAAAACAACAGTGGGTGGGGTAGACTGGTGTAAGTAACTGCTGAGAATCAGAATTGCAGTGGTATTCTCATAAAGCTCTGTAAGGCTAAGCAGTGTTGCCTGCTTGTTTCAGCTCTCATCTGGATTGGCTGTATGCCACCCAGGGTAGATCAGACCTTGCATTCATGTAATGCCTGCTGACTCCATCAGCAGGGACTTTTATGAAAGTGAAGGTCAACTTCATCTCCAAACTACACACACACACACAGTCAGATATATAACGAGGAGAAGATAAAGGGAGGAAGATCATCCGTCCAATGATTCGCTCCTTAACTGACTGCAACGGCTGGAGCTGTACCTATCCGAAGCCAGGAGTCTGGAACTCTTCCAGGTCTCCCATGTGGGTGCATGGTCCCAAGGCTTTGGACCATCCTCAGCTGCTTTCCCAGGTCACAAGCAGGGATCTGGGTGGGAAGCAGGGCTGCCGGGTTATGAACCAACGTCCATATGGGATCCTTGTACATTCAAGGCAAGGGCTTTAGCCATTAGGCTACTGTACCGGGCCTGGAAGTTACTTTTAAAATGTGTACTTGAGAAAATTTGGCTTTGAACATTTCTAAGCACACATACCTACATTTTTGGGGCAGAAGAGAAAGAATGGAAGAGCCAGAGGAAATATGAGTGTATTTTGAGGACTGCCAATATAAAGACATGTTTTTAAGGTCTTAAAATTCCATCCTCAGCATCTTACATTATTTCATATCCTTCTCTGATATTTCTCTCACTAGGAGGGAACAGTGTCAATGATGACCCCACTGTGAATGGAATCCATTCGCATCATATTTCCTTTGTCCTATTTGCCTTATGATTTGATTTGTCATCAGCTGAAGAAAGTGTGCTGGGCCAGTTCCACTATATCACACCAGCTCTGGGTGAGAGACTGAGTGATAATTCATTGTGTAATGAATCGAAGGAGGTTAGGGGAGATTTTCTGTTACAACAGCTAGAAATACTTTTTTTTTTCAGTTGGCATGAACATTGCTGAATACTTGGCTTTCCCTGGTGGGAGGCTCTGAAATAAAGAATACAAACCATCCTGTATGTTGAATCTAGCCCAGAGATCATCACTTCACCATGGGCAGGACAACAGTTAGCATCTCTCAAATGCTTCCCATATGCCAAATACTGACTATTTCCATTTACCGTATTACAGAATTGTGTGTATAAGAGAGTTACATAGTTATCTCTGTTATAGAATCAAGGAAAGGTAATTGGGCAAAGTGATTAGGAAAATGGAAAACATTTTTAACAATATCATCATTGATGCTAGGTAATTTTTTCGAAGGGTTTTAGGCGTATAAAATTTGTATACATCCTGGTCTTATACTAATGATTCAGATTTTATTGTTAAGCTTTATTATCATGATCTCCTGGAATTTAAAAATACTTTTCTTTTGAAATTATCAAATTATAATGACTTACCAGTGCTTAAACACATTAATATTGATATACTACTTTTTAAGGAAGCTTGACTAGTTTGCCACAGTAGCAGTCAATTTTGAGAAAACTACCCAAATCCCTTCTTTTGAGTTCTTCTAAGTGTACTTTGCTATTTTGATTGCTATTTAAATCCTCAGTGATCAGGACATTAATCCATTTAACATTTGAAAAATTCAAATTTTTAAAGTGTTATAAAATATACATTATTAATATTTGGAAAAACACTGCTAATGTAACTTATCTGTAAATACAAACATTTACAGGAAATGAATATTACTAAATTTAAAAACATGTAACCATTTAAATTAAAAATGCTAGACTCGGACATAATCAGTGCAAGTATGTTCCTCAGTGATAGTTAAGTGAGTGTATAATCGTGTGGCCATCACCACAGCCCAGCACTGCAGTCAGTCCTTGCTCCCTTCCTCCTCCCAGCAGGCACTGAGCTGCTTTTTAATCATACAAGCTTAGAGCCTAGCAAGCATGGTAGCCTTGAGATGCAGATTGGCCATTTTTAGCTGCTTAGGGAGTGAATCAACAGAGGGAAGATCTTCCTCTCTGTCTCTCCTCCTCTCTGTATATCTGACTTTCCAATAAAAATAAACTTAAAACAATCCTATATGCAAAAAAAGTGTTTATTTATTTGAGAAGCAGAGACAGAAAAAGGGTCGAACACTAACCCACTAGTTGCTTCTCAAAATTTCCAAAAGGGCAGGAGTTGGGAAGCCAGAAAGGGAACCCAACCCAGGTTTTGCCAGTGATGTCGGGAACCTAATTGCTCAGCCCATCATTGTTACCTCCTAGAGTCTGTATTAGGAGGAAGTTGAGCTTGAATTGGAACTGGCTATTAAATCTATCCATTATAGGGTGCAGGCAGTTAGCTGGTACCTTAACTGCTAAATGAAATGCCCTTCTCATTACGTAAACTTTTAAATTGTGACCAGATTTTCCGTTTTCACCTATACACAGGGCCTTTTTTTGCCTTCTGAGTCATTCATATAATTATCAGTTCAATAAATCCATCTGTTTTAGCGTCATAGGATTCCTATTTCCTGTAGCTTAGCTTGAGCAGCAGTGGGCTATACTGAAGTTTTAGAACAAAATTCTTACAGGGATGATGTAGTCAGTCTTAGCACTCTTTATTTTTGGACATATGCTATTTCTGAGTTAACTCCAGACTACTTAGGTATCTAAGAGGAAGAGCATTCCGTATTTGTGGCAGTGTGGAATCAGAGCTCTTTCCCTATAATTCCCTAGGGGTGCTCCCCACCAGGCCCATTCTTTACTCCTATTCTCTGTGCCACACTTGGTATTTAGGCTAGATATTGTGTTGCTTTTTCATAGAAAAAAATAGAGTTCCTGCATATTTTTTCTACGTATTTTGAGTGAGATCCAGTTATTTTTAAAAGTTTTCCTTTTCCCTCTTCTTTTTTTTAAAGCATATATTTTTTAAAGATTTATTTTTATTATTTTTTTATTGGAAAGGCGGATATACAGAGAGGAGAGACAGAGAGGAAGATCTTCCGGCCGATGATTCACTCCCCAAGTGAGCGATCCGAAGCCAGGAGCCTCTTCCGGGTCTCCCACGCGGGTGCAGGTTCCCAAAGCTTTGGGCCGTCCTGGACTGCTTTCCCGGGCCACAGGCAGGGAGCTGGATGGGAAGCGGAGCTGCCGGGATTAGAACCGGCGCCCATATGGGATCCCGGGCGTGCAAGGCAAGGACCTTAACCACTGCGCAACTGCGCCGGGCCCTAAAGCATATTTTTCGTGCTTATCTGAAAGTCAGAGTTAGAATGAGATGCGAGAGGGCAGAAGCGGCAGAGAAGGAGAGAGACAGAGAGAGAGAGAAAGAAACAGAAAGCTCCTCCCTTAGGTCATTGCCTACAAGGGCCGTATCTGGGCCACGCTTAAGCCAGGAGCCCAGAGTTCCATCTACATCTCTAACATGGGTCCTTGGGTCGCCTTCTGCTGCTTTCCCAGACGCATTGGTAGGACCTGGATTGCAAGTGGGTGGAGTCCTCATATCTTGCTGTACAGAAAAGGTGCCCCAATCCCTGAGGATTCTGTTCCCTGAGTCTCCACTGAGGCCACTGTGATTCAGTGTCCAGATGTCACTGGGATTCCAGCATTTGTTCAGCATGTATTTACTGCCTTCACTTCTCGTTCAAGGCTGCGTTTAAACCAAAAACGGAGGTTAGTCTCATGGTGAAGCTTCTGGCAAGAAGGGAAAGAGAAAACTCCCGAGCCAAGAGTCAGAGGCTTTGGGCTCATTTCTAGGTGCAATTCTGAGCTAGTGAGATGAGAGCTTGCTTCTCAGGGTTTTCTTTTTTTCTTACCTCCTTTTGGTGGCTGGCTTGTCCAAACAGCCAGAAGATTTTTGGTGCTGGCTCCTACTTTAGAATGAATCACATACAGAAAATCTTTCTTCATAAACAATGAAACTGATTTGTAGTTTTTAATCTCCTCCTTTGGAGGGTTTATTATGAGTTTGTGTATTTACTTATTATGAATTTTATTATAAGTCCCTTTAGCCAGTCCTGACAGCAGAAAATAGCAGTAATATGGTGCAAAAACTTTGGTTAAATTTGATTTAAAATGAATCAATGGCCTGTACTTCGTTTGTGTTTCTTAGGACACAGTTGACCATATCTCCAGTAGAAGGAACATTGAAACAGACCATGAGGTCTGTTTTACAATGTGTAGTAGGAGATTTCACAGTTTATGAATGTAAATCATATTGCATTTCTGAATAAGTATTAGGTTATCAACCTGTACTGCTCATTCACATTAAGTGTGTGGCCCACTTGGGTACCATGGTAATTGAAAATACACAGTAGGATTGTTAAAACTTGCTAATCCTCCCCAGTAGACTCCAAGTAATGACTAGTCACCAGCAGAGTAGAAAGTGTTGGTTCCCTCTCTGCCAAGTCGAGATCAAAGTGCCATTAGCCTTTCCCGTTAGCTGTGGTTGGAGCCACTTTTGTGACAGATGAAACAAAGTCTTATCTTGTTTTGTATTTGAAATGTTGGAGAGAAAAAAAGTCAAGTTGGATTATATGTTATTGGTGTGAGACAAGAGCCAATGCCAAAAAACAAAGGGTAGCGGGAGAAATGTCATGACAGGATTATTTGTTTCTCAGTACAAAGCAAAAGAAAAGAGAGAGAGAGAGAGACAGCTTTACAGAGAGTGGAGGTGGAGAGAGGAGGGTGATAGCAAACAGGAACCTTCTGCTCACGGACAGTCTGGAGTTCCTACTTGATGGTAGTGCTTCAGGGAAGGGTCAGGTGCAATGGAATCATTGAGTGTTGCACAACAAAGAAATATATACAGATGCACTTGGAAGCAAAATTCTGCTTCCAAAAAATAACACTGTATGAGCTACACCAGGAAGTGCCCCATGTCACTGATGCTAAGTGTCTTAAAAGAAATTCCTTAAGACAAAGTTAAAGGTTTTTTGTCTTGGACTTGTTATTGATATTAGGCCTGTTTAAAAACTTTAGAATAAAAACCTCAAAACTTCAGAAGCTATTATATCTGTGATTTATGAGATACAGGTTCAATGTAGGAAGGGATACAAAGTGCTGGACCCTGTTGGAAAGGTAGGCTAAGAATAGCCAGTGCACCCTTGTGACAAGGACTCTGAGACAGAGAGATATAGCTGTGATGGGATTGTAACTAAAAGAATTAAGTATTTTTTGTGTTGTCAACAGACATAGAGTTGTCTGGCAATAATGTTAGAGTACCAGTGCCCTGGAATTTCAGGGTGCTTTGGCATCCTGGCATGGCCCACATCATCAGTGAGTTGGCATAGTTATGTCCTCTGGCTTTGGAGCCCCAGCTTTTGGGTTGTTCCCCAGAAGGGCATATTTTCCATGTTCAAGCTGCTTTGCAGAGTGTAATTCTCTGCCGTCCACACTCTTTTCCCAATGTGGAGAGGAGTCTCTCTTGTGACTCCTCATAGCACTGCTAACTCAACTCAGGGCATTTAGCTAGGCTTTCCAGAAGTTTATACGGAAAAGGAAAATGAGATAATAGTTTTTGAAATCTAAAACTCAACCCAACAGCCTGAAGACTGGATTCTCTGTAGGGTTGCTCCTGAAATCTGAACCCAACTTCCTCTGCAACCCTGCTCCCATCACACCAGCTCTTCCTCCTAGCACACCTGCTGCCACTGGGCATACCTTTTCTTGGTGTTCTTACATTTCCCTTGGTACAGGTCCCTGGTTGTGATACCTCTTCTCCAACTTTTCCACAAAGCAAATACAGAGAGAGGCAGAGATGCACCGCTTCTGAGACATGCTTTGATTATTATATAGGACAGCTCCTTCCTCCTAATCATAAATCCCCTATTCCAAACAATAGCCTTTGCTTTATATAAAATAATATGCTTGTTTTTCTAGCACAATGACTAATGAGGTTCTGAAGGTGGATAGTCTTCAGACCTGAAGAATTAGGGCAACCACATTGAAGTTGATCATTTGCCTCCATCATTTTTTAAAGAATAATAATCAAATCTAGTCAGAACATCTTCCACATATGGACACTGTGGCATGATCCAAGGACACTCCTAATATTTGTGGTAAAATCAAGAGCCACAAGTTTTGAGACTGTGTCCCTCTGTCTGTGCTCACCATCACAGCCTTCTCCACATTTCCCAGAGGTAACCTTGCCAACCACAGCAGAACAGATGTTTCCAGTATTAAGGATCCGATCTATTCCTTTTCAATCCCAAGCAAGCTCTTCTTTTGCTAGAATGAAGTGAGGAGAGACACAGTTGCCATCTAGAAGTCTTCATCCTGGGAGATGTTGGAAACCATTGGACATCTCCTGTAAGCCAGCAGTACACATTGTTTTCCAATCATATCTTCACACATCTATGTTAGCATTAGGCTGGAGACTTTTAGCTAGAAGAAGAATTTTTCATCTTTCCATGCCCCACAGTGCTTGCCATGAAACATGCTGAAAAACTGATTACCAAAGAAATATCTGACACTACCTCCTAACTTGTAATTAATCACAACGTAGGTCAAGCGATGACATGTCTCTTGGCAAGGGCTTGTTCTCCTCCTAGAAATGCCTATGGTAGGAGATGAATGTCCTATTTTCTGTCAAAGTTTGCATCCCACTCAGGTAGGCCTGCACATAGCCTCTACAATGTTTGAGAAATTGTCAAAACATAGTTCATTTCCAGCTGGCATGGGAGGCATTGCTATTATCTTCTATATACTTCCCAGGGGATTGTTTCCGTCCCCTGTGTGATTTGTACCAACACCTGAGTTCAGCTGAGGTCTTCTGGAACCCAGGAGGCCCAGGTTGTACCACAGTGGGCCCTGGAGGATGGTGTACAAAGTCACAGAAGCAGCTCCTGACATTGACTTTGTTTGTGGAATGAACTAATTAAATACTGTAATGCTAATATATGGCCCACAGTGAGGTCAGATGGGAAAACAGCAGCCCTGGGTGATGAATCGAGTGAAGAAGAAAGAAGACAGGAGAAGAGGATTTAATTGTAGCTAATGAACTAGAGAGCCTTTTATGTCTTTGTGACTTACTAATAGTACTTTTTATTAAAATTGTCTAATTCTGGGCCAGTACTATAGTGTAGTGGGTAAGCTGTTCCACTTCCAACCCATTAATGTGTCTGGGAAAGCAGCAGATGGCCTGAGTATTTGGGCACTGTATCCACATAGGAACCTGGAAACTCTTGGTTTCTGGCTTCGGTTTGGTCCTGCCCTGGCTGATGTGGTATGGGAGAGGAACAGTGGATTGAAAATTTCTCTCTTTGGTGTTTTCTCTCTCTCCGTTCCTTTTCCTTCCTGTTACTCTCTGTAACTCTTTCAAATAAACTAATAAAACTAAAAAAAAAAAAAAAATCAAAGTCTGGGACCCAGTACATTGGCTCAATCCTTGCCTTGTAAGCACCAGGATCACAGATGGGAGCCGGTTCGTATCCCAGCTGCTCCACTTCCTCTCCAGCTCACTGCTTGTGGCCTGGGAAAGCAATAGAGAATGGCCCAAAGCCTTGGGACCATGTGCCGGTGTGGGAGACCTGGAGGAAGTTCCTGGCTCCAGGCTTTGGATTGGCTCAGCTCCAGCCATTGCAGCCACTTGGCGTGTGAACCAGTAAGCAGAAGTTCTTTCTGTCTGTCTCTCCTCCTCCCAGTAAACCTCTTTTTCAATAAAAGTAAATAATCTAAAAAAAGTTCTGTCTGTACTGAGTGCCACAAAATAGATTTGTGTAGAGACTTTAATCACTTTGTCACAGAACAATCTATTTTATCACTAGATAACTACTTGAAAAGTAAATAATGCACAATGGAGTATTTTATTTGAGGTTTCCTATTTCTGCCTGTCTGGTCAAAGTTTCCAAACTGCAAAGAAAGCAAGAATTCCAGAAGTACAGATTTCCAAATGCAAGTGCTAACAAATCCAATGTAAACATCATGCCTAGTGTGGCCCTGAAAAGCAGTCCGGAGGGCTCCCCTGCCTCTGTCCTTGGCTGATCTTTTGCCTTCTAATGGCAGGCTGGGCCTTTCTGGCTTCCCCTCTGTTGTAATTTCACTTTCTAACATCAGGATCTTGGTCGTTGTTTCCTTAGTTACAAATGGTAGTGTGCAGCAGTAATGTAAAAAATTGATTTTAAGGTAAACTATGACAAACAGGAACATTTATGGAAGGTTTGCACTGAAGCTTTAAAGATAGTCGTTGCTGGACTTTCCTCTTTGGGGGAACAAAGATACAGAGCTGAATTTCAACCTTTATTCCTGCTCGTCATTTTTATTTTTACTAAGACAACTTGCAGAAAATGTGCTGTCTGGTCTTCTTCATAAATCAAAACTTTGCGTTATGTGAATTAGGGGAAAAGGTCAAAAAAAGAACACAATTGAGTGATTTTCCCCTGACAAGTAAAGTGAGGCTAGAATGATAAAAGGTCCATTTTCCCCGTGTCATTTGAATTAGTCACACTATAAATGTATTCAAAATGAAATGTTTCTAAAAACAATATTTAGAACCTTTAAGCATTTGTTCTGAACGTCTCCTGGGAAAAATAATCAATATATTTTTATTTATATGATTTGAGATTAAAAAATATTAATTAAAAATACAGCTTTGCGTGTCTTTGGGCTTGTTTATAATACTGCTGTTTTCTGAAAGTAAATACATAATGCAAGTATTGGTATTTAGTAATTTATTTTCATCAATGAGATGGTAATTAAAAATTTGGGGAGGCCCTGTGCAGTAGCCTAGTGGCTACAGTCCTCGCCTTACATGTCCGGGATTCTTTATGGGCACCGGTTCGTATCCCAGCGGCCCTGCTTCCCATTCAGCTCCCTGCTTGTGGCCTGGGAAAACAGTTAAGGACAGCCCAAAGCTTTGGGACCCTGCACCTACGAGGGAGACCCGGAAGAGACTCTGGGCTCCTGGCTTTGGATCAGCACAGTTCGGGTTGTTGCAGTCACTTGGGGAGTGAATCAACAGATGGAAGATCTTCTCTGTCTCTTCTCCTCTCTGTATATCTGTCTTTCCAATAAAAATAAATAAATCTCTAAGAAAATTGTTTCTTTTGAAAAATGAAGTGTATTTAGAGTAGTTTTGTTTTTAAAGTCTCAACTTGATTTGTTGTTTATTGTTTGAAAGTAGATTTTTTTAATGAGAAAGTCGTGTAAATATCTATCCTTGGAATAAAGAATTAAGCTATATCCATGTAAACAGTAGCAATGAAAACTGCGTTGTCTTAGCTTGTTTTCACACACTGTGTTACTGCACTTGTTTGGTTTTTATGTTTTTAGAATGTGGCATACTGATCCCTTGTAGGCAATCTTTCTAATAGAGATTCAGTGGGAGCGTAGATAATGGCAGAGTGATTGTAGCTTTCACAAGTGTAATTAACTTCTTGTAAAGTACAGCTCTGTAGGACAGGTCTGCAAATAGAATAGCTATTTCCAGATCTGCCTTTTATCCTTTGCCTTGGCAGTTCAGCTCCTTTCTCCTCCTGTGCTGCAGCTGAGTGAGTCTTCCAGGAAGACTCCCAAAGCTTAACATTCATTCTCGTTCCTTCTTTTCAACCATTTCCCTTCCGCAGCCCACATATCAGCATGTTTTACAACATCACAATATTTGACCCTTAATTGCCAAGTATGTGTGTAAGTTGTTTGAGAAATCAGACACCTAGATTTTTGTCCCTGTGGTCCGGATTCTAACACTAAGGATCATTACTTATTTGGGGATAGGGATATGGAGGGGCACCAATCTAGCCATTGTGTGTCTAGAGCTTTATGTCTTCTATGTAGTCTATTACCTCGTGTCTATTGGCATGTCTACATATGCTTTTTGTATGCCACACGAATTATTTGACTTATTATTTCCAATAGTTGAATCATAAATATCTATTTTCTGCAGTCTACTTGAATGAAACAAATAAATGTAGTTTTCTTTGAATAAAAAGTTGTTTGAGAAAGGAGTGGATGCCTCAATTTGAGTATTTTCTAGTTTTTTTCTGAAAAGTTTGTGTTACCAATAACAACAGTAACAAAAAATAGAGAAGTCTGAAAAATGAACCCCTTTACCTGGAGATGAGAAGGAGAGGGAGACAGGGAGGGAGAAAGAAACAGAAAGAAAATTTCTAATTCTGAGCTTAATAAAATGGCCAAACCATTTTAAAGCAGCATTTCTTGCCCCATCTTAGAAAACAAGAACAGAATTAAAAGTAAGAGATTCCCTTTTAAGTACTATGGTAAATGACATGCTGTGGGTCCTCCAGAAATATTTGTTGAAGTTAAAAAAAAAAATGAAAAAATCTCTAGGAAGAGGTTGTTTCCAGAGGAGTCCTACAAATCTTTTTATCTGTTCCATGGTGACGGCATCAGGTGGCTGGAACTCAAATGACTGACTCGTATGTTTCTTGGAATCTGTTCTGAGTCCAACCTTGTTGAGTTATATTGGCAATGCTTACAGTACCTATGTTATGATGCTTCCATGTCTATCAGTAGATATTGTAGGCATTGAACAATATGTTATAGAATTTAAATTTTAATTATTTTCCTTTGGGCAGTGGTGCTCCACAGGCTTGTCTGCCCAACTGGGCACTAGAATGGAACTGATGAAGGACTCATTAGAGTATTGAGTCATAAGTTGGAAGAAATATTCTAGAGGCTTAAACACATTGGACAGTTAAAAACAAATTAGAAAATGTTATCATATTTTAGGGAACTTTCTAGTCCTTAAGGAACAATGATGTAGGAGATATGGGATGTGGTCAGAGACAAAGGCCAGAACTGGCTCGTGACCACCGTCTTTAACTGCTAAGATGACCTAGTGTTTTCTTCCTTTGTAATGACTTAGTGAAAGTGAATTGTTTATTCCTTGATCATTCTTTCCCTAAGGACATTCTGAATATGAATTTGGCATGTTCGTGTAGATCATTTAACGCCAAACAGGTGGCTGGCAAATTCAGCTGAGATTTTAGTTCTTATGCACAGAAGATATTTAAAGGAACAACTTTTGTGAACAGAGCCCAGTCCCTAAAACAGCAACTTTGGCGCATCAGGAACTCGGTTTCTGAGGCAACTATTGCCTTTTTCTGTTTGGCCATCTGCTTTTTGTATATCCCTTTCAATACACAGAGGAGCAAGAGGGCAAAGGAGGGATGAGGAAAATGGCTGGCTGGTGGGGATCTGGCTCAGGCTTTTGTCTGACCCAGCACAGGGATTTGCCTGCTTTTCATTTGACTGTTTTTGTCACTTTCAGTGTTTTCTGCAACTTGCATCTCACTGAGGTTTGGAAATTATGCTCTCTCAGAGCTTTTTAGCTGAAGTTCCAGCTGGTGTTTGGTAATATTGCTAGGTCTTCTCTGGGGAAGATGACTTGTGTGTACACTCCTTTTTTTTGAGAGAGAAAGAATTTAAGTAAAAACGCATATCCAAGTTGGCCTTCTGAATTTATTAATTCCACATCCAGGCATTCAACTAATTGTAGCTTGAAAAACTGTACACTGAACATGTACAGACCTTTCTTGTTCCTGTTCCCTAAGCAATATACTATGACAACTATTTAGATGGCAATTACAGTATGTGAGATATTGAAAGTCAATTAGAGGTGATTTAAAGCATGTGAGAGCATTGCATAGTTTATGCACACCACTTCATTGTATAACAGAGTTGAGCAGCCATAGGCTTTGGTATCTCTAGAGCGTTCTGGAACCCATGGATCCTGCAGGAGGCTTGTGATGGCGACAGCAGCAATACTGGAGCTAAGGTAAGCTGAAGAGGGCAGATTGCTTCCTGTCTCAGGCTCCCTGAGTGCCTGCCATTTGCGAGATGTTGCAGTTCTGTTCCAATCACAGTGATCTTTTGTCACTGTTCATCTCTCCAAGTTGGCTAGAGCCAATGAAATGTTAAAGAAAAAGCTTTCTTGAAAGACTGCCTATAAGCCCATCAGTCTCATACAATCCTTCTGTGTAGGCTGAATAAGTGTTATTTTTACTGGAAAGCGTACAAGGGAGTAATTAAGGAATGACTTGATGCAATCCTTTTTGTATTCGGTGAGACCTTTGTGTGTGTTGGTAGCGTGGGCACAAGAGGTAATGGAGGCAGTGCCGGTTCTTTCTACTCACACACAGGCTAGAATTTTGGAATAAAGCTTTCCAAAAAATGCCATTTGTGTGGAATCAGTACTTGCCATTTAAGGCTACCTTGGTTAAGACTTGTAAATTGGAACTATTAACATTTGCATTTCAAAGCCCCCAAATCTGCCCCTAGTGCTTTGAAACTGTGGCTGGTTTTCTTTGGTGGATTTCAACATACTGGATTCTTTTTTAACTGTTACTTTGATTTTTTTTTTTAAATTCTGTCTCCATTGTATCTTTTTATAAGCCATCCAAAGTTTCTGTAATAATGCAATAAGTAATTAGATTGTATCTTCAAAATTCACATTTTTTGTGAGATTTTTGATATTAGACTACATTTAAGGTGATGTTAATGAGAGGTTATTTGAGAGAAAAATAACCTTGAGTCAAAATAAGTGGCTTCATTATGTTAATCAGTATTTAATTCTGATTATCTTAAAAGTTGCCTGTGTTTTAAACGTTTAATTAATTTTACACTAAATGTTTATGTGTATTGAATTGACTTTTTGTTATATGAGTATTGCATGGTTCCTTTCAAATTCTTAAGTCAGCTATTGTTCTTTAAAATATTTTTTTTTACTTGAAAGGTAGATTCATAGGAAGAAAAGGAGAAACAGAGAAAGAGAGAGAATCTCCCATCTGCTGGCACATTCCTTAAATGACTACAGCATTCAGAGAAAAGCTAATCCGAAGATGGGAGCCAGGAGCTTCTTCCAGGTATCCCATTGTGCAGGAACCTAAGGATTTGGGCAACCCTCTGCTGCTATCCCAGATCATTAGCAGGGAGCTGGATTGGAAGTGGAGCAGCCGTGACTCAAACCAGTGCCCATGTGGGATGCTGGCACTATAGGTGAAGACTTAGCATGGTGTGCCATGGAACTATCTACAACTCTGTAGTTATATAAAGAAATGTTTCCCTCATCCTATGCACTTGACATCTGGGGTCATATAAATCCTTGTCTTATGGAGCCATCCTGTGCACTGTAGGATGTTAACACTATTCAGGACCTCCACCCAGAGTTTCCAGGATTTGCCAAATGTCTTTTGGAATTACAACCAATATAAAATACTCTTATATCAGTTATACTCATCCCAAAGCGAAATAGGAATTTCTCAGTAAAAACAATAAGGGATGGTGCTTGGTACAAAAATGAGTAGAAATCTAACTTGGAACTACTATATTGTAGATCAATGTCCTAAGTTGAGTAAATGTGAAAATGAAAAGTCTGAAGCTGTGGTATGGTAGCCTAAGCCTCCAACTGAGGTGCTAACATTTCACCTGGGCATTGGTTCGTTTAAAAATTCCAACACATGTGGCTCCCCAAAGCATTAAGGTACAGAGCATTACAAGCCAAATGCTTGCAGGTATGTCATCGTTGCTTTCCTTTTGTATGTTTTTAGATATTATCGAGGCTTTTTTTTTCCATGCGAGAAAGAATTTGTTTAAAATTATGACATCTATTCTTCCTTGCTTAGGAAAGAGCATGTTCCTGATGGGCTGGAATCTGGGATCATGCTCTCCTTTGTGCTGTGTATTTGCCTGCTAGCTCTGTAATTCTTTCTACTTCCTCATTTTCATTATCATTACCAAGAATCCTAGTCCTCATCTGTTGCATCGGCCTGCCTTTTATGTGTGATCATCACAATCTTTCATCTAGCCAAATCTTTATGACTCTGTGGAGTAACATAGAAGCATTCTTCAACTGCCCTGACATGATCTTCTCTCTGGACATACGGCAATTGAGACTCTCTGTGTGGGGCTAGAATATTGTTAATCCATTTTAAGTTGAGTCTATTAATCTAACCACTGATTTTGGTTTCTGTAATTTTGGCTCAGCTTGCTACATAAAGAACTAAGGTAAAGTTCTGTTCCCAGCCCTCTCTTCCACATGAACCGATGGATGTTGCAGTCCAGCCCGAGCCTTCCCGCTACATACTCGGCCCTCACAGTGGAAGCTGCAGCCTAGTCGGGGTGACTCCCCATAAACCAGTAATTGCAACCACCAGCATATGCATAAGCTGATTGGGGTGACGGACATGCCGGACCCTGAACTGGCAAACACACACAAGAATCGGGTCTGGGGTCACATATTTTAGGCCACATCCCCTGACTCTGTTCGTGACTAATGATCTCTTTTCTCAGAATCTGTGTATGATGCCCTTTGTGTTCGCTATCACCAGATGGCCTTCCCTGAGTACAGTCAGTCCTATTACTGGAGGATTGCTTTCCCAAGATCTAGAAAAAAAATGTAGAAGTTACAAAAATCAGGCATAAGTATTCTTGTGGGAGACCCAACTGGAGCTCTGGGTTCCTGGGTTTGATCTACCCCAGGCCCAACCTGTGTGGCCATTGGGAAATGAACCAGCAGATAAACAGTTCTCTCTCCTCTCTCTCTGTCTCACACACACACACACATACATTGTTATTCCTTCATCAATCTTACAAGTGAAAAATATTAAAAAGAACAATTTTATGAAATTCTATGGTTTTCTAGTAGACCAACAGGAGATGCCTACTCAGTTGAATTCTCTCCAGAATGCAGATAATGATGTCATTCCCAGCTTCACTGGTACCTCCAGGCCTCAAACCTGTTTGCGAAATGTTATAAGTTTTGAAACATCTAACATGGAATACATATCAGAGACAGAGTTAGTATCAGTGCCACCTTGGAAAAGCCTTACTCTAGCCTTAACCCTTCACCTTTGGTGTGTCTTTGGTATAAACAAGAGGGTGACTCCCTCTCCTGCTGGTTGAGAAACATTCCACCTTTAATCAGGTGCTGATGCTAAAGATACTGTAAGTGGCACCACTTTCTCTATTCCTCTGTCTGTGCTTTCTCCTTCACTTTGTCTGCTTCTCCACCTCCTCTCAGCCACCCATAGGAGATTTTATCTATTTTGTGAATAAAGAAGATAAGTTAGAAGCATTAAGTGATTTATTTGATATGTCTAAAAATAATGTGAAAGCACAAGTTATAATCGATGACTTGATTTAGTGGTGTTTCTGGGACAAGTGGCTACCCTGAAGCATTTCAGAAAGCATCATATACAAGGTAGGTGCCAGTTAGTGTATGTTGCTTCAAAGGACAGAGCCAGGGCTTGTGCGCAGTGTTACCTGTTGAGAGCTTATCACAGGGTGATAAGTGAAATGGCAGCATACAGCTATTGCAGCTGCTAATAGAGTCAGAATTGTCTCAATGTTAGGGATTCAGTCAGAATCTGGTAAAGCAGAGTAATAGCTGACAGGGCCAAAGGGAAGGGACTTCTCTTCAGGAGTGAGAACAATACTAGGTGCCTTTAAGTCCCTTATCAAATTAAAATTCTACTCTTTTGTTTGTGTTACATTAGAATTAATGTTTTCTCCTTTCCTGGCTTCTATAATGGCACCAAGCAGAATGTAACTAGTCAACAAATCATTGAGAGGATATCATTTCATTACCAATATAAGAATCAAGATTGTTGAGCATTCTAGGTTTTTTTTTAAGATTTATTTTACTTTCATTGAAAAGGCGGATGTACAGAGAGGAGAGACAGAGAGGAAGATCTTCCGGCCGATGATTCACTCCCCAAGTGAGCGCAACGGCCGATACTATGCCGATCCGAAGCCAGGAGCCTCTTCCAGGTCTCCCACGTGGGTGCAGGGTCCCAAAGCTTTGGGCCGTCCTTGACTGCTTTCCTGGGCCACAGGCAGAGAGCTGGATGGGAAGCGGGGCTGCTGGGATTAGAACTGGAGCCCATATGGGATCCCGGGCGTGCAAGGCGAGGACTGTAGCCACTTGCGCCAGCACGCCGGGCCCAAGAATCAAGATTGTTGAGCATTCTACATGGGAGAGCAAGGTTAGAAAAGTGTTCTGGTAGAGTTTTCAGGAGCAGTTGGAATAGTCCATAAAAGCAGAGATGGGTGGGGGTGATGCCAGTGCAATACACTTTTTTAGAAATTGAACAGATGACTTCATGTATAAATTCTCAAGGGATTCTTGAGGCTTGGCCAATCAGAGGTTTTCTAGAACTGATTTCACTGATTAAGGAAGACCGGGGCAAGTGTGTAAGGCAGCAAACTAAACTATTGCTTGAGATTCTCTCATTCCATATCAGAGTGCCTAAGATTCAGTGCTGCCTCTATTTGCAATCTAGTTTCCTACTAAGTCACACCGTGAGAAGGAGCAGTTGAAAACTCAAGGACTGGAATCCCTGCATGTGGGAAACCTGGATTGAGATCCAGGCTTCTAGCTTGGGGTTTCAGCGGTTGTAAACATTTGGCTCATGAACCAGAGGATAGGTTATTTGGGAAACCATGTCTGTTGTGCAGAGGAAGCAATGTAAATTAGCCTGGCATATCTATCTTCGCACTTGATATAGGACTAAAGTCAATAAAATTCTGCATGTGATCTGGAAGGAATGTATACATTGCAGATGATTCTTAAAATATCATTGCCCTTCAGGAACCATGTTTTTAACACACAAATTCCGGAGGATGCTAGTTCATATTTGAATCCTAAAAGTGTGTTTCCCTTTCTTTTTCAGAAAGGTGGTCCAATGGTAATGTGGTATACTTTCATAAAATTGTGTTTTTTCTTTTTTTCATCTCAAGAAACATTTTAAAGTAAAATGCCACTCCACCAGTAGGAATCCAGTAACAATGATAAGAATAGAGTTACCTTCTGTGTCTAATGTTGCCTTACAGTCGCTTTGTTTCAGAGTTTTGTAAATTGGGCTCTCTGGTTTCCTTGGAAACCCATTTGTCGACGTTGGTTGCTAAGGAGCAACCTTGGCTGCAAAAAGCATAAGGAGCTGTGTCTGCTACCCAGTGACTTCATTCTTGGCAGAAACAGGCAGTGGAGATCTTAGGGCTTGTTCAAGGGACGCTTCCATCTTGATTTTCAGCTTGAAGGATTCTGTGGCTTTTTCTGACCTATATTCTTTTGACAGTCACCGAATCTTTGGGTGCCTGTAGGAATGGAAAACTCATTTCAGAGCATGAGTTCTCGTATGTTTCAACTGTCACTTGATGTTAGTGGTTTATTCTACAATGGGGACTATGTTGCTGTAATTTTAATATTTCAAATACACTGTAATGTCTTTTTTGTTAAATTTACGCAGTGGACAGTAATTGGAGGAATCTTATGCATCTTTGCTAATCACTATGGTAACTGACACTGTGGTTGGATGGTGTCTGCAATATGCTTTATAATAGTTTGATGAATTAGAGATTATAGTTCTGATATAGCTGGAACAGAACAAATGATCACTTAATTAGAGCAACAAACAAAAAAAAATAACCTCTTGTATGTATGCAATAGATACTGTAATTTTTAGAAATCTGTACAACCTGAGTTATGAAATTTACTGCCATGACTCTATAAGCTATTTTAAGCGTAGTAATTCAGATGCAAATGTATTTGTTATTACGGTCAAAATATCTCCTTCACAGGTGTGTGTTGCACTAAGAAGTCAGTCATGCACTGATCTTAGAGGTCCATGGTAGTAGGGTTTTCATTTTTGAAAGAGTTGCGAAGTGTAAGTGAAAACTCCGTTTCCATAGCTCGGGCATAAGCCAGATGGAGCCATCCTTTTCAGCTGTCGGCTCTGCAGGCTGATCTGTGTTGGAGTGGATAGTGATGCGAGTACTTCCTGACCAGCATCATTCAACCTCCTTGCTTGTCTGGGATGATAGCATTCTGTAAATACATCATTTTATTTAATTATTTATGGCATATCATCATAGACAACTTTTTTTTTTGGTTGCTTATTTTTGTAAGTCTAAATATTTAAGTGAGAGCCTTTTTCTCTTTGGGCTGACTAGTTACCTTTGCTGAGCTTTGGGTTCATTTTCTATGGAATTTGGGAAATAATACTACTTGATATGATTATTACAGGATAGACTTAAAGGGCAACTAGCCTATAAAAAGCCTTAGAATTAGTATATTGTTTCTCAGAAAGGACAAGTTCATAAAGACAGATTAGTAGTTGCTTGGGTCCAGAGGTAGAAGCAGAGAATGACTAAAGAAAGTGTTCTAAATGGAATTGCTGTGATGGCTTCCCACTGGATGCATTTACTAAGGGGTGCTCAATTGTGCCATAAAAATGGGTGAATTTTAAGATATGTAAATTATATTTCATTGTTTAAAAATGTAGTAGCTTTAAATAACAATACAAAATTAAATCTACTTCTCATAGGAAATTTTTGATGAGGGATTTATTTAATCCCGAGTGTCCCAGAATTCATATAACCATGAACATGAATTATAACAAGATCTTGTGGCATGTATGTATTTTATGATACAACAAAATAATTATTTCTTTGTGACTCTCTGATATACCATTTCCACTTCTGCAGAAAGGTTCAACTTTCATGATGATGAGGATAGCAAAGATAAGTACTGTTTTTGTAACTGATTCATGCTAACTGTTCTAAAGATACTCCTGCTGTTTGTGAAATATACTACTGTTATTTGACTTTTCAGACTCATGTTCATTTGATGAAACTGTTATATAACACTTCCCAAACTGGTTGGAAGTGCAGTTATTGAACTCTCCAAGTTGGACCTGCTTGTCTGATATGCAACAAGCCTATCACTGACATTGAGGTAGTGAAAGAAAGTAGTTTATTGCAAAGCACAGAGATAAAAGCTAGAAAACTCTCTTCGTTTGCTGCCTGCTTTTGAGGGATTAGGGATAAAGTTTCTTACAGATTATAAATTTAAGTTGAAGTTGAGAGGTGTGTGGTTGGTTGGTAATATGTTTTATAGGGAATTTGATAATGGCAAAGTGGGCTTCAGTCAATCTAGAGATCTCTTGTGGGTGATAGCTGAAACTCTTGGAAGGAAAAGAATCACCCCCAAAGAAGACCAAACATCAAAGTGATGTCTGTGGAGAAATAAATAAGCCCCATGGGTCATGTGATCACTGGCTTTGTAGGGCTGAGTGAAGCTCTCCCTCAATTCAATTCAAATAGTTACAGGTTGATTGGCAGTCATACAAACAGAGCAGGAGAGACCTGCAGCTAAGGGAAGGAGCCTGGGAGACTTTGCGTGGCAAAGATCTGGGGTTGTCCAACATCTGCATTTATGAGTAGGGCCCACGTTCATATTTGTTGAATTAATCAGTTTTATGGAGTTCCTAATATGTGTCAGTGATGTTATAGATGTCAGGGTTAGATGTGTAAACAAGATGGGTGTTGAGTTTTAGGTGTGATAAATTTGAGATCTCTGTCATACAATTGGAGTTGTGGGCAGGTACAGGACCGGAGTTCAGGAGAGAGATCTGGCTTGAAGATGTAAATTGAAGGGACACTGGTATACAGATAACTAAAGGCATAAAACCAGATGAACACACCAAAGAAACGAGTGTCATTAGAAGGGAACTCCAAAGACTGCTCTTAAGTTAAGAGATTGGGAAAAAGGAGAGATGCATAAACAGAAGACTGAGAAGGAATGATTGCCTAACTGGATAAAGCCAGCAGTGTGGGCTCTTTCGGAGTCAAGTACATCCAGGAAGATAGAGGTACATATGGCAGCTGCTCCTAATGGCTGGAGAGTGGAAGAATGAAATAGCCATCTAGAGGACAGTGGTGGTTTTCACTAGAGCAGTTTTGTTGGGAAAATAAGATGAGAGCCTGATGTGGGTGAGGGCATAGGTTTAAAAAAATTGAGGGCAGGATTTGAGGAAGGGTAGACTCCTTTGGGAAGAAATGAAGGGGAAACTAGTAACAGAAATAGGATTATGTGGATGGCTTTAATCCCAATATTTGAACTTGTAAATACTGAGAGTTTAGTCTATATGGGCTTATTTTGATTTTTTTCCTGCCCATCTTGATCAAGACTTATTCACTGATATTTTTAAAGCTTCCTTTGTTTATTTTTCATTGAATGAGAGAGAGAGGGATCCCATAAGCTGTTTCATGCCCCAGATATCTGCAATAGAATTTTGCTTCTTACTGGCTGTATGACCTGAGTAGATACTTTAATCTTCCCATCTTTGATCTCCTTATCCACAACATTTGCATGGTATTCTTACGTTATAGAGCTGTTGAGACTTACATGAAATACTGCAGTGAAAGTGATGCTTTAATATCATCCACCTTTATAAACATTCCAGTAAAGCTTAGCCATCATTATATCTACCAATTTATACTATTTAAAATCATGTGTTCCCTTATTTGAAAGGCAGAGTGATAGAAAGGGTGAGTCACAGAGATCTCCCATCTGCTGTTTTACTTCCTAAGTGACCATAACAGCAGGCTCTGGGATTGGTGAAGGCCAGGAGTCCAACACTCCATCCCAGTCTCCTGTGTGGGTGGCAGGGGCCCAGCCACTTAGACCATCTACTGCTGCTTTCCCAGGTGTATGAACAGGAAACTGGGTCAGAAGTAGAGTAGTTGGGGCTTGAACCAGTGCTCCAAAATGGAATGCTACCATTGGTAGAGGTAACTTGGCCTGCTTTGCCCCAACTCGAGCCACTAATTTATACTTCTATATGAAGTAACATAGTGAAATAAAAATAATACTGGATATAGAATTAGCTGTACTTTGGTTTCCATTCTGTCCCAGCAGCAGATGTGTTACTTAAGACTGTTACAGCTTATTTCCTCTGAACCACCTGAAATGGGGTGATAATCTTTAACAGAAAAAAAATTAAGTAAGATATTTATGAAATCATATTGTATCTTATGAAGTGATGAGTCACTTATTTAAAATGAAATTGTCTTAAATACATATTGTATCTCTTCTGTTAAGCTTTGGTTTTATGGGAAAAGAAATCCTGATTTACTTTTCTAGTTTTGAAATTCAAGTCTATGATGAATTTGGGTTCCAAATAAAATAAACCAATACAGTGGCAATGCTGTAATAGCATGTACTAATGTCATGTGTGGCTTAGAAAATGGAGTACTAAGGGCCCTGCATGATAGCATAGTGGTTAAAGTCCTCTCCTTGAACATGCCAGGATTCCATATGGGCGCCGGTTCTAATCCCGGCAGCTCCACTTCCCATCCAGCTCCCTGCTTGTGGCCTGGGAAAGCAGTCGAGGATGGCCCAAAGCCTTGGGACCCTGCACCTGCGTGGGAGACCCGGAAGAGGTTCTGGGTTCTCCGACTTTGGATTGGCGCAGCACCGGCCGTTGTGGTCACTTGGGGAGTGAATCATCGGACGAAAGATCTTCTTCTCTGTCTCTCCTCCTCTCTGTATATCTGCCTTCCGATAAAAATATATAAATCTTTTTTAAAATGAAGTACTAAAATGCTATTAAGTACAAAGATAGAAATATGCACCTTATTGCACACTTCTGCAGTTATATTAAGATGTTCTTTTCCATGAAGACCAGCTTTTTGCTGCAGATGAATGAACTTGAAGTCCAGAAGGTTCTTTCTTCTCTCTGCAAGGACACCATGTCCCTTAACTCTCTTATAAAGGTGGAGGAAAATGATAGCTTGTGAAGGGTAAAACCAAAGGTGAAGAAGAGTGAGGTCATCCAATCACTTACAACACCTTCCAAGTTAGAATAGCATGTTGGGGAAAGGTGCACAAGGTGTGACCTTGTGATGAAAATCCACCCTGCCCTTATCCGGATTCTCTGATCCAAACTGAGGTGGCCTAGACCATGTTAGAGTCCCTTCCGTCATCCTTGGAGGATGTAGAGCCACTCTCACCAGTGCTTCTGGGGTGGTGTACAAACTTTTTCAAAAGACTTCCTGGGCTATATTGCCCATACTTCTCAGAACTAACCAGGGATATAGATTCTTAAACTAGTACTATGTCATCTTGAGAAGAAATCATTGGTTTCTTTGAAAGATTTCATTATTGCTTATGACTCAGAAGTGGGACTTCAGCTACTTTGGGAACTGGTTGGGCTAACGAATCTTATTTTTATCATCTCAGGCATTATGTAACAATGGGAATGGTTACATCCTTGCGGATTTAATTTTTTTAAAATAACCTAAGCCTTTCATTTGAAAATTCACTTCAAACCTCACTCTCATTTTCACCAGACATTAACACTGGCTCACAAAGTCTTTCATTGTCCAATTACAGGAGAGAAAAGTATTCCCTTAAAAGAGTGTGAAAATTTATGACTTATTTATATTGCTGAGCAACATTGTTGCTCTGGAATTAGACTACATGCATTATAGAATGCTCTGGAACACATAGTGTGATTTTACCGCAACAGCTCTAAGACTGATGTGGCATTTAAAAATGTCACATAATGCAATGTAATTAACAATAATAAAAAAGAAATTCAAGGTGGAAAAAAAAATGACATGGTTGATTGATTTTTTTCAAAGCTTATGTGAAAATAAGGATTAACATTGTGCTGCAGCCTGAGAGAGCACAAGGACCCAGGTAGGAAGGAGTGAATGGTTCAAGAATAAGTTCACAGGCTGATACATAGGCCTGGTTTTGCAACAGGAGGCCCGTTCGGTGAGTTGGAGAGGATAGGAAGCATGTGAGGTGAAGGAGTCAAGTGAGCTGAGGTGGGATTGAGAATGGGAGGTCCTACCAGCCTAGGGAGGCCATTTGCTGTCACTGCTTAGTGATTCAGTGTTGCAAAGAAAATGTTTTACTTTCCTGGACTCCAACATGTGGAGCCTTGGGATAGAAATCAAAATCTATTTTAACAGGTTAAGGAGTGGTCTTCGTAATCAAAGAATCCTGAGTAGTGGTTTGTTACTGGTTCCTTTGTTTCATGTCTTTATTTCTGTTTATGATGGCAAAGTTATTTAGCTTAAATTTGATATCGTTTAGTCTAGAGGGAGTCTTTGGATTTTATAGGAATTAAGATCTCTTAAAGCTTTTCCTTCCAGTTTAATACAGCTCGATATCGTAGTTTCCAAGGGTGGATTTCAGGACTCTTTTTCCCACCAAAGCTTGTGGTTGATTTCTTTTTCTAGCAGGAGTCAGTTCTTACAGTGCTTCCGTTTCTTCCTCTGATACGGGGAAATGAATGGTTGCTAATTCATGGGATTATTCAGAAGGCGAAATTAGTATAACATGAAACTGTATATACTGAAAGATGGCTTAGCTTCTTTTTTTTTTTAAGTTAATTTATTTTCATTGAAAGATATACAGAGAGGAAGAGAGACAGAAAGGAAGATCTTCCATCCAATGATTCATTCTCAAAGCAGCTGCAACCACTGGAGCTGAGCCAATCAGAAGCTAGAGCCCGGAGCCTCTTCTGGGTCTCCCACGTGGGTGCAGGGTCCCAAGGGTTTGGGCTGTCCTCAACTGCTTTCCCAGTCCACAGGCAGGGAGCTAGATGAGAAGCAGGACTGCCGGATTGGAACTGGTACCCCTATGAAAATCCTGGTGCATGCAAGGTGAGGACTTTAACCACTAGGCTACCACACTGGGCCCTAGAGTCTATCTTAAACAGACAATGTATTACTCAATATTAAGACTTTGTAGCTTTCACCTGACTACTACATCTGGAGATAGAAATGGAAATCTTATTTATTTTACGTCTTTTTTGTCTTGGCTCATCTTCATTGTCCTTGTGTCTTTCATTCATCCCTGTATTCTGAAGGATGATGTGCCTGGTAGCCCTCAGCACTCAAATTCTTTGAACAGGATGGGAATGCTGCGTTTTGAAGTAGAATGAATTATGAATTATTTTCCTTCTATCTTAAAGAATTCCAAAAATTTGTTGTGGAAGTTTGTTATTTGAGTGATTGTGTTTTATTTGAATAATCGTGTTTTAGACCCATGTGAAGTGTTTTGTTGTTTTTTTAAGCTGTTGATTAAGTGACATGATTAAGTTAAGAGCCCTTTTGTAAAGGAATTATGCAAATGTGTATAAAAGACTATGCATTACCGAGATTAAGACAAAGAGTTTCAGAGGAGAATTTAGAAAAAAAAATCCAAGGATTAAACTTGGGGCCTATAAAGAGTATAATAACCAAGTTTTATTGAACTAAAGGCATCCAAGGCTCAGTTTAAGATTTATTTAGAGGCGTGTATTCACTGAAAACTAAGCAGTTCTTTTTATTGTGGCTTTGTGGAAAGAGTTTAGGATTGATTTACATGGCCTCTTATTTATATCTTGAGACTAATACAGGGTAGCCAGCCAAAACTGTGTACAGTGTCAAAAGCAGTTTAACTAAACACAGAGAAATTCATCTTTGTTGCCCTGCAAGAGCTCAGCCAGTTCATTTTCTGCCTGAATAATAGGAACAGTATGCTTTTAAAGGCTTAGCAAATTTGGTTCTGCTTATTCTTAGCCATAAATCCTCAAAAATTACAGTGTAAAGTGCTGGAATGTGAAGTCAGTACGGCAGATTTAAAAAATATTCAAGGATTTGGTCATTTTCCAGTGTTATGTCTTTTCAAACACTTAACTTTCCTCTTTCTATATTTCAGAAATGTGCGTATTCTGTACATATAGTCCTTTTTAGTGGCTTCTTAATATCTGGACCAGGAGGTTTTGTTTTCATCCCAAAGGCTGTGCCTAGCATCCCTGCAAAAACATCTGGATAAACACAAAGCAGATTCTTTTCCTTTGGCAGGAAGGCTGCTCTCATTTAATGGAGTGATTTTGCAGGGAATGGAAGTGTTCCACGTTAGATCATCTCCTGGAGCAGAAGGGATAACCTTAGCGAAGTCGATTGGGAGCCTGATGCAAGATGGTCCCTGTGTCATGTGTTCTGTGGCTGTCCTGGGAAGGTGGAGCTATTGTATGGGTCCAGGACCCGCGCTGGTCTAATCTGCTGAATGCCTTGATTTAGGAGTTAGCATTTCCTTTTTAAAAGAAAAGAAACCTGTTATAAGCACAGGCTCTTTGTAGACCTCTGTCTTAGTGATGGGAGAGGGTGTACAAATGGTCTTCAGAATTCATTACAAATGAAATCAAAAAATGAAATCAAAACTTGAAAAATTGCTAACTCTTTCCACCTTATCCCTACCAACCTGAAATACCAGATGCAGTAGTCAGCAGGAGGTCTTTATTTGTGCAAAGGAAGGTGTCCAGAAGGAAAGGATCAAAGGGAGAGAGAGAGAGAAAGAGAGAGAGGAAAAGAAAGACATCTCCTGCCATACTAGCAGGAGAGGGCTTCAAGGAAGGAAGAGAGCCCAGAGAGGGCACACAGGCGGGAGTGTGCCCTTATGGCCAGGGGCAGGTATTGGGAACACGGGGACTTACGGGATTGGTGAATAGGGCTGTGTCAGGCTGTGAGGGGACTGGTGGGTAGGACCATCAGGGCTGTGGGGGTTTGGTAGATGTGGTGGTAGGTGGGTATTAGGAAGCGGGACCACGAGGGATTGGTGGTTAGGACTTCCAGGCAAGATGCCATGAGGTCACTGCAGATTGGTGGATCAGCCTTACTAAATTACAGCAGGTTGATGGAGAACAGGATTGCGAGGTTACCCTGGATTTGCAGACAACACAATTTGAATCTAAAGGGCATGAACCTTAAGGAAGCTGAGACCTAGGGGAAACAGATACTTAAAATGGTGCTGAGTTCCAAAGGTGGGGGTCTTATCACTCCTCGGGGCTGAGTCACTCCTCACAGAAATTCATTAATATTAGCTTCGGAAGCTAGTACAGAATTGTCTTGGGAAAACATTTGTTTGGGAAAGTAACATCAAGTCCTTGCCTTGAAAGCGCTAGGGTCTTATGTGGGCACAGGTTCTAATCCCAGCAGCCCCGCTTCTCATCCAGCACCCTGCTTGTGACCTGGGAAAGCCGTTGAGGACGGCCTGAGGCCTTGGACTCATTTTATAACCCAGGGAACTAATGTCTGTTAAATAACTGAGCAGCTATATTCAATAGATATTAAGATTCCAGTTCTGTTACAATGTTCTGGTTAATATGTATGGCAGGCAGAACTCTTAATCTAGGTTGGAAGGTGCGGGATTGGTTGTTCGCCTCTTCCCTTCTTTGCCACCTTACTGCGGGAAGACTTCCCTAGCCCTCAGGGCTAATCTGACAAGAATGTCATGTGTTGAACAGCTTTCACATGTTTATTTGAGGTGCAGTTGACACTATGCATATTGTAGCTCTTAACAAATTACACAATACTATTCCAACTAGAGATGCTGATGTTGTTATTATCTTGATTTTTTTTTTTTCTGGGCAAGCATAGCAGTAGACACAAGAGAAAAATAAAAGTTAGCCATAGTGTTACACCTTGAAGATTTACCATTGCTGTTGACATTTTGATTTATTTGTAGAAATGATTTGAAATGTCCTGCTATATGTGCTATATCTTGCTATATGTGCATATTTAGTTTGTTTCCTGAATTTATATATAATACAATGGAGTAAATATTTGTCATCTTTTTTTAAAAAAAAGATCCATTTATTTTTGTTGGAAAGGCAGATCAGATTTACAGAGAGAAGAAGAGGCAAAGATCTCATATACTCCTCACAACAGCTCCATAGTTTGGATGATGTGGTCATCATTTTATGGACGGGCAAAGAGGGGTACACACAGAATAAGCGTTTTAATTAAGAGCAACAAAGCAGGTTGTAGAGTTGGGATTTAAACTCAGATAACTCCTCTAGGAAAGTCTAGCTATGAGATACTTAAGGTGGCTGAGAAATCGATTCATTATCTCCGTAATCTATGTATTTTCTTCAAACATTACACATTTGGTGTATGTTTAATGTCAAGAATACAGAAACAGCATGTTTTTATGTAGATTAGGAAAACCATAGAATATGTTTTACATAGAATTGGTCAAACATTCCCAACACTTTTAGGAAGCTGATTGGAATGTTAGCTCCAATGCTTTCTGCTACTCAGTTATATGAGAGGAAGGTAATGGAATAAAAATAATGGCATTACAAAAGCATTGACTTGAGAATAAAACTTTGATGATAGGAGAAAGCTACTGTTGTTATGAAGTACTGTTTGTAGATCTCACACAGAATCTTCATATTTCTTAACTTTTTTTTTTTTTTGGCACAATGGAGACTGTTATTCTTTGTTAGGAATAAGATGAAGTGATTCTTCACCTTGTCGTTTTGCTGCCTTCTTCCAGCACTCATTTTAAATGGACCTTTGTGTTAGTAGCAGCTCATATTTATGTTATACAAAAGCAAATTGATGATGAATAATTCACTACATATGTTTCCATCTGGCCACTTGTTTGACTGCAGTAGATTCATCAATGCTTAAACCTTCTTGAGTTTTCAGGTTAGCAAAGGTGTCATTTTACCTAACTTGTTAAATCCAGTGAAGACCTGGAATGCACATATGTGAGGTGTGGGTAGTATTCATCAAATCCTATGGGACTCTTCCCGATGTCCTCTTGCTTTTATTGTGAGAGCTATTTATCTTGCCATTGTAACTTTTCATTTCCCCTCATTATTGTAGATTAATTACGGCTGTCAAAGTGCCAAAGCCTCCTATGTAAGTCATGTTTTTAATAAATTTATGTTTTAATAAACTTAATAAATTTATGTTTTAATAAATTTATGAAACTCTTTGGGGGAATGTTTTTTCAAACAACCCCAATTCATCATTAATTATTTGCATTTTGAGTGCTAGGAACTGAGTGGGTACTAATGACTCAAGTTGTGATTTGAAAGGCTTTCAGGAAGGTTGAGTTCCTAACTAGATACTTTGAAAAATGCACCAGATAATTATTGTCTAGTAGAAGAACAATTTTATTCAATTCTATTTGTATTTTATTCAAAAGGAATGCTAATAGTCATTTCTCTGAAGTGGGAAAAGAAACAAATTTCCTTGTTTTGATGATTTCCATAATTTCCATCTGGTAGAGACATGCGTACTCTGCAGATACAGTGGCTTTTGAAATACTGGGCACGCCAGCACTCTTCCTGCCTCCTTGTTCCTTGTAAATGACCATTGTTGTATTTTTTTATAATAAGAGCCTCAGGGACTTGAAGTTACTTAGAAGCAAGGTAACTGCACATTTTCTGTCTTTTGGATAATTTGAAATACATGAAATGTTTTGAAATGTATGGACTGCATCCTTGATTTAGTGACCCAAGATCCGGGTGAGGCGGAGACGTCATTTGAAGAGAAGGAGGTTCCAAATACTCCCTGGTAATGCAACTCTTTTCTCTTGTAGCTCTTGCAGTGTCCCTAGAATCCCAGGGAGCAGGTGGTTGCTAGAATCCCTATTTTAAAACCTCTGTCATCTAGAATTTCCCAAGATATTTAATAGTCAAGTGTAAAGGCACTTTGTAATATTCTGGTCACATTGAAGGAGTTTCTGCTGGAATTTATCAAATTTTGTCCTAGTTTGGAGGAGGATCGTGATCAATATCAAAGTCATTTTATTCCCACAAGGGTGCGGCACTGTCTTGGCTCTAGAAGTTCAAGTGAACAAGCACAAGTTCTGTTCTCATGAGGTCACTGGCAATGTGTTACCCCGCAGGCAACTCAAGGACAAGAGCCCTGGGCATCAGCAAACAATTGCTCAATACCTTTGCATTAGTTGTGGTCATTGGAGGAATTATACTCAACATTTGCAGACAACAGTGGAGTCAAGGTTAATGACCATTGGATGTTAGGAAATGTCACAGTGACCCAACCATATTGTGAAACATTTAGATTAAATTGGATTGGTGATTCATGTTTTCAGCTTCATTTAGAGTAGATCCCGCCTGTTCGGGAAGAAGTTCCCATAATGATTCCTGCCTGTGGTCAGTTCTCTGTCGCTGTTTAATAAGTACCATCAGAGTTTGCATATAACTCTCATCACCACCAGCATTATCATTCTCATGGCCATTATTCACATCTCTGTGTGTCAGGCAAACACTTACATAATCTTAATGCTCTCAGAAGCTCTGCTGTAAGATGTTATTTCCCATTTTAAGTTTAAATTTTGGAAGGGAATGTGAAGTGAAACCCAAACTAGAAACCATCCCCCCACCAGTACCTCATATTTGTGAGTTGTTTTCCACCTGTGTGGTAGTAAATCTTGGTTGTTTTTTTTGGAGGGGGGGGAGGGAGGGATGTTGGTTAGAGTTGGTCCATTTATTTAATGACTTAAATTGACACCATTAACAATAGAGCAGTCATCAAGACAGCTTTAGTGTCTCTGGGACACACGTGCTGGTGGGTATCAGACAATAGACATTTGGCTTTTGGAAGACTTCGGTGAAGGGGTGTAACTTAGGGCTGTCTGAACATTCCCAAGTGCATCATTGATGAATGAAATTCAGAGACAGTTTTGAAATCCCTCAGCTTATCAGCATTAGGCTCAGTGTTTCTTCAACATCAAAGCTATTGTATAAATAAATTGTGGGTGTTTCCATTTAAGAGTGGCATTTAAAGCTGACAAGGAACTCAATGGAAATGTGAGTCACAACCAGAATTTGTCAGAGTTGTACCTGACAGATGGGTTCTACATTTAGGTAGCACTCTCAGTGGGATGCTTAATAGGTTAAAAGCCTAAAAAATAGGACTTTGGGGTTTCCTTGGAGTTCTATGGAGTATGTTGAAATTTACTGCATGAGGATTTAGTGCCAGGAAAATCTCTGGCTGCTACTTAATTTAGAGAAGATGCAAGGTAACTGCATTAAATGTTTGGTTATTTTAGAATATTGATAGATTAGGCTGTCAAACACGAAACTGAGCCAAACTACTTTCACACATTGTCTGTTCACTCCTGTCTATTGCAGGTTTTAAACTGGAAATTATTTCTGCCAGTTTTTTCCAACTATCATATTATTCATATTAAGTGTCACATGGACTGCTATATCCTGCTAGACATGTATGAGTCATTCGTTGGATGAAAGAGAAAGTATCTAAAACAAGAGTCCAAATGCAAATTTACAAAGAATTGGAGGTTTGAAACTATTTTGCTAAAGTTTTAGTGCCTTCTCAGCAATCATAAGTGAAGTTATTTTAGGTGAACAAAGACCAGTGTAATTCAATCTCAGAAAAGAGAGTAAACATCTCTCTGTAGATACTTTTTTTTTGATGAAAAGGCAGCTGTGTGTGTGTGTGTGTGTGTGTTTTCATGAGTGTTCTCAGACATGTTTCAGGATTGGAAGTTGTTATTGGCCAGAGATGAGAAAAAATTGCCATTCTCAGTTTAAGAAAGCAGGATAGGTTTGGTCCTGCAGTTGCCTGACCTTGCTGTTGCTGTAGGTTTTTCGTTTCATTTTAATTCTCTCTAGCCTGATTACCTCACAGATCTGTTCCCTACTCCCCCACTTTCACTTTTACTTCCTATTTTATCTTGTTTTTCTGGAAGATCTCCAGGAGCCCGTCCTTTTCTGAGGTGTGCCTTGCGTTAAGATCAATTCCATTTGCTTCCTCCCCCGTGTGGCTTCTACAGGTATACACATTTCTCTCCCAGGCATACATTGCATTCATCACAGCTGACATAAAAATTGTGATCCCAGTGCCTATAACACTGTGTCACATAATGCAATGCAATTAATTAAAAAAATAAAAAAAAAATTGTACTGTCTTCTCCCCTGAGGACCATTCCTACCAATCCTTGAAGTCACTGCATCCTGGGGTTGTTGAAAATTAAAGACTCTCTGGATACTCCTGTCAGCACGCCTGGTTGTTTAGAGTCTAGCTTAAGTGCACAAGTCTTTGATTACTATCTTTTTATCAGTTGTGTTAGAACTTCTCTTAGAGGAATGTTTCTTGTGGGTCCAGTGTTGTGGCATAGATGGCTAAGCCACAGCCTCCTTGATGCGAGGATCCCATGGGAGTTCCAGTTCAAGGCTGTCTTCCTCCACTTCCGATCCAACCTGCTGCTAATGCGCTTGGGAAAGCAGCTGAGGGTGATCCCAGTGCTTGGACTCCTGCAACCACATGGGAGATCCATGTGGAGTTCCTGCACCTTGATTCCACCTAGTCAAATTCCAACTTTTTTACTGCTATTTGAAGAGTTGACCATCAGATAGAAGGGCTGCTTTTCAAGTAAAATAAATAAATAAATATTATATATATAGTTGTTGTTGTGGGGCGGAACCATGGCATAGTGAATTAAGCATCTGCCTGTAGTGCTAGCCTCCCAAATGAATAACTGTTTTGAGTCCTGACTGCTCTGCCTCCAGGCCAGGTCCTTGTTGATGTGCCTGGGAGAGCAATGAATGATTACTTTAGTCCTTGGGCCCCTGCAGTCATGTGAGGGACCTGGAAAAAGCTCCAGGATCCTGGGTTTGGCCTGGCCCAACTCCAACCGTTGCGGCCATGTGGGGAGTGAATCAGCTGATGGAAGGGCTCTCTTTCTCTCTCTAAAAATCTGCCTTTCAAATACAAATAAATAGATCTTTTTTAAAAATACTTGTAATTAAGCTTTGGCTGTTTTTTAATGCATCATTTATTTTATTATTAACAGTTCTATTTGTTGATTCTTTTGCTGTTTTGTGCACTTGTTGAGTGAAATCCTAAGTACAGTATAATAGAATTGTTAAAATCTCAGCCACTCAACACACACGCACACACACGACTACCACTATCACCACCACATCCATAGAAGCATGAAAACTAAAATTAAAGATTGCATATTTAACAGCCAAATAGGACGGAATATCTGTATTTGATAAACATCTGAAAGTCCAAATACATTCTGAATGAAGATGCAGTGATTAATGGTTATGATCACAAGGTTGATAGAACTGGAAAAAAATGTGCTTCCTTGTCACTGTACCACAGAAAGTGAAAACTGACATTCAAAGGGTGAACCATCAGAGAAAAGGCAGTTAAGATGTTCTGAGAAGGCCCTGGGCAGTAGGCTAGCAGCCAAAGTCCTCTCCTTGAATGGGCTGGAATCCCAGATAGGTGCTGGTTCATGTCCCGGCGACCCTGTTTCCCTGGTTCCCTGGTTCGTGTCCAGCTCCCTACCTGTAGACTGGGAAAGCAATCGAGAACAGCCCAAAGCCTTGGGACCCTGCGCCTGGGCTCCTGGCTTCGGATCAACTCAGCTCCGGCTGTTGTGAACACTTAGGGAGTGAATCAGTGGACAGATCTTCCTCTTTGTCTCTCTTCCTCCTATACATCTGACTTTTGAATAAAAATAAACAATAAAAGAAAAGATGTTTTGAGAATGTCTGAAAGCATTTCTGGCTTTGGCTTGTGTGCAGACCCCGGGAAGTGACAATGATAACTTACGTAAACATGTCTCTGCCACTCCACTGAGGAGCTCTACATTGCGTTCCCAAATCTTGGCTCCACGCAAGTTCCAGCTGTTGTGGGTATTTGGGGAGTGAACTGATGCACAGGAGTGCTCTCTCTGCCCTATAAATAAGTAAAATTTTAGTAAAAAGATGAAGATTTAAGTAAAAACAGACAATCTGCCATAGTAGGCTATGAAAGAGTAACCTGGGGGGGGGGGACAGGTTTATGATACAGTGGATTAAGCATCCCTCCTGTGACACCAGGATCCTGTAACAGAACCAGTTCAAATCCCCCCTGCTCCACTTCTGCTCCAGTGCCCTGCTAATGCACCTGGGAAAATAGTGGAAGATGACCCAGTGTTTGGCACCTTGCCATCTACATGAGAGACTCATGCAGTTTCAAGCTCAGCTTAGGCTTGGCTCAGCTCCAGCCATTGTGGTTATGTGGGGAGTGAACCCATGAACAGAAATGCTCTTTCTGTCTATCTGCGTCACCACTTCTTGTACTCTTGTACTCTTATTAGTTATGGTTTACAAATTTATAAATATTTAAAATAAATAAAACCCTTTAGCAACATGAAATAAAAAAAGGAGTATAACCTGGTACAGAATACACAAATTAATAGTTGAATGAATTGTTGATAATTGGAATTTTATTTTACCACAAAATGAAACAGACACACACACTTTAGGAATTGATAAAGTGAGTTGAGAATTTTTAAAGTAAACATCTTTATTAAGGAAAACGTGTGTCAGTGGCTGTTCTTAAGTCTATAGGGTGTTTTGAAAATCAGGAGTGTATAACTGGGTTACAACAACAAACATGAATCTTTTCTCTCATTTGCACTGCACAAATTCTATCCGCTTAACCACTCCTTGTTATACTTAGGGTGAATGATGAACATGTGAACACATCTGAATCTATTGTCCTTTCTCCTACCAACCACTACCCAGTTCTGTTTTACAGGATGTCCAAGGTGTGTGGGGAAACCCCTCCAGTAAGGACATATGGTTCTTTTTGTACCTGGACTTCTTTGTCCTAAAACTGGCCACTGGAGGTCTTATGGACAAAAAAAAAAGCTCCACAGGAATGAAAATGTTGATTTTATTTTGAGGCGCACTGTGATGATTTCACAAAACACTGGCTTATAAACTGCTTTTGGCTTCTGTGGAGAAAGGTGTTATTTAAGTGCCAAGTTTCCAGCATTGAGATTTCTCTATGCAGCAATGAAGTGTGGTTGCTATCATTGTGTGCAGTAAAGAATGATGCGAAAGTGGGACAGCGCTGAAGGAGTGGGAAGGAGAAAACGCTTGTCCTCATTTGACATGAAGGATATTTCTATACACAGTGATATCACTCTGTGATATAGCCCCCAATTTATTTATTGCTCATCTGTGCACGGAGATGTACAGTCATAGCAATATGACAGATGGAATCTAGTAATGGGAATTATAAAGAATGATTTGTCATCTGCTTTGGAGAGATCCTTACAACTATTTTAAACCCACAGGATAGTCATTCTATAAAGGTAGAGATTCAGGTGTGGAATTTTCTAGAAAAGTTTTGGCATTAATCATGTATTGCCTTACCTGCCCACTTTGGCTGTGGATGCCAACTGAGAAATGTAGTAGACTTTCTGAGTGTGCATAGCCGATTCCTGAGAATTGCTGAGATTGGTATTATTCCTGGCTTATCCAGTGATATTTTCACATAACTTTGATGCTGAGTTACATGGTGGCCTGGAGGTTAGACTCCACATCTGCAAAATCAAAGACTCCATCAGGATCTGTCAGTGGTCTGTCCTTTCAATGAGACCCTCATTCATCCAATTCTCAAATTTATGGAATGATTTTTAACTACTTTCCAGATATCCACTCAAGTACCAAATCTTGGATTCCTTAAAACTCCCCTGGCTACCATAATCCCATTTTAGGCATTCACTGAGCTTAAGGTTCTCTGACATCCTCACACTGTTCTCAACCTACATGTGAAACTTCTGCAAGTGTTGCCTCTCCACCTGTAAGTGCTTCAGCATTTTGTTTAGTTAATGCCTCTCCTGTAGACAGATTTCTGATGTTCGTTTCACTTTCTACAGCTTCCTTCTGATTCTGTCTCCTACTCAATTCTGATCTTATTGCTGAATTTGGCACTGGTGTCTGATTTTCTGCTACAACTGAGCTTGATTCTTGAGTGTCCCAGAGCCTTGTCCTTGTTTAACTCTAGGAGATGCTGTCTTACTCTGTACATCAGACCACTGTCCTGGCTCAGATGCTTGCGCCCAGAGTTATGACGAGGACAGTCCAGGCTGGTGAATGGGAACTGGGCTGCACTTACTTCCAGAGAGAGGATGCCCATCCTCTGCTTTTATTTAAAGTCTACTTTTAAGAAAAGATCTAGTTCTGATCTCATCTGCTTGATTAATTTTCAAAATCCCACCAGCTCATGCATTTTCTCTGTCCTTTTAATGTATTCTGTGGCACTTCGGAACTATTCTGTCCTGATAGTATTTGCTATTCAGGTTGTACAGAGACGATCAAAAGTGATTATTTAAATCAATTTGGGGGGAGCAGATATTATTCATCTTTAAGTTCTGTATGTTTAAGGTTCTGTACAGCATGATCCCCTCTGACAGAGAGGTGGTCACCACTGGCTGACTCTCTAGACCCTTCTCAAGGCAGAGTGGGCATGGGGAGAAAAATCGGCCCCATCAGAATACAGTTTTGAAGCCCCTCTACCCACCTCCCATGTTTTATTTTATGAATTAAAAGCCCATGCAGTTTGCCAAATGTGAATTCACTCCTTTCCACAGACTATTACAAATCTGGTCCTCATTTAAGCTCTGCACAGACTGGAAGTACAATAATTTTAATTAATTATAAACAGAGTCCTCAACAAAGATTGAGATTTCTTTAAACCAGAATTGTAAACAACAACAACAATAAGAAAATGGTTAATTCTCTCTAACTCAGTGGGGTTTTTATTTATTTTCTTTAAGATTTATTTTTATTGGAAAGCCAGATACACAGAGAGGAGAAGGGACATTGAGGAAGATCTTCTATCCGTTGATTCACTCCCGAAGCGGCCGCAGTGGTTGGAGCTGAGCCAATCCGAAGCCAGGAGCTTCTTCCAGGTCTCCCATGCAGATGCAGGGTCTCAAGGCTTTGGCCTTCCTCAACTGCTTTCCCAGGCCAATCAGGGAGTTGGATGGGAAGCAGGGCCGCTAGGATTAGAACTGGTGCCCATATGGGATCCCGGCACATTCAAGGCGAGGACTTTAGCCACTAGACTGCCATGCCAGGTCTTAATTCTTTTAAGAGTTATTTATTGTACTTGAAAGTTAAAGTTATAAAGAGAGAGGGAGAACTGGGCTGCTCTAAAACTGAGAGCCAGGAGCTCCTTCCAGGTCTCCTATATGAGTCTGGGCCTAAGGCCTTTGGCCATCCTCTGCTGCTCTCAAAGACCATTTCGGGGAGCTGGATTGAAAGTGGAGTAACTGGGACTAGACGCACCCATTTGGGAAGGCAGCACTGCAGGCAATGGGTTAGTGTGTTATGCCAACTCGCCAGCCCAATTTCTTACCTTTTGTAATGAATACCTGAATGATACCTCCCTTAAGTAGTGCTCATTCCCAATACTAAGCAATATTCATATTTTCTAACATTAAGTTTGGATGAGGACAGCATTGCAATGTGACAAGTCAAAACTTTATGGGTAACATCCCATAAAGTCAGTGGTTCAAGTCCCAGCTGCTCCACCTCTGATCAAGTACCTGCTAATGTCATGGAAAAACAGTGGAATGTCGGTCCAGCTCCTTAAGCCCTTGCTACCCATGTGGGAGACCTGTATGAAGTTCCTTGCTCTTACTTTAAACATAGCCCAGTCGTGGCCATTTTAGTCCTTTTGGGGACTGAGGTAGTGGATAGAAGGGCTTTCTCTATAAATCTGGCTTCATGGGAAAGAAAAAAATTGTTTTTTATTAATTTATTTTTTTAAATGATCTTACTTATTTGATTAGGGTACGAAGGGTCAAGGACTACAGGAAAAGTGGATAATACCATTGTTTCCACACTAATATTTTTTCCCTGTATCTAGGGCCAGGGAAGAAACAAAGGGAAAAGCCTCACCCAGCCTCCCACCCATCCCAGGTCCTCAATGTGAGGCATGCTCTGAGGGTCCTGCTCAAGCAGTTTTGATAGTTAAAAAGGTATGAATTGCTGCCAATATCGCCGTTCCAATTGCAATGAAACCTATTCAGAATCTGCTGGCTGACATAGTCTCTTCATGGTTGGGGTTCTGAGATCAGCAATTCAGTTGGAGGGATCTCTAAAGAAACTTCATCTGAGATGATCCCAAACCCGATTCTTGTATGTGCTTGCCAGTACAGGGTCCAGCACCGTCCGTCGCCCCAATCAGCTTATGCACATTCTGGTGGTTGCAATTGCTGGTCAGTTCTGTTTCCAGCCCTGTCATCCACTTGAACCATTGGGTGTTGTAATCCAGCTCAATCCTACCCACTTCATACTCGGTCCTCACATAAACCTGTGGGAGCTGTAGCCTAGTTGGGGTGACTCCCCAAATCCCCACCAGGCCTGCTCTCTGCCCTGGTTCCCATGCATGCCAGTATGTACCACATGCTTGTTCAGTCTGTTCCACATCCCATTTAGCTCTGTACCAGAACAGGGGTAGGGGTGGCTAGACAGAAAGGCACCTGTCAGTATGTGTATGGGCTGGATAATAGGTTGGTTGGATTGAACTAGGCTTCAATGCCCATTGACAAGTACCAGAAAAAAATCATTTTGAAAAGAAGGAAAGGAGCTGGATGAGTGAAGTTGCTATCCGTGGTTCTGATTTCTGTTTCTACAGGGGAATTATGTCTTTAAGAGAACATACTTACAGCACAGATTGTAGTTTATGTGATAATAAAAATAATGATGATGATGATGCAACTGCTAACATTATAACCACTTTTAAAATACAGACTAGATTTCGTTTGTATCTGAATGTGTGGACTCATTGTGAGTCCTTAACAGTGGTTCTAAAATCTGTTTACCTTTTTACGATTGATATAATATGCTGCCATTTGTGTAAATCATGTGTGTGCTTATGCACACACACATATATTCATGTTTACTTGAGAGGCCTTTCCAAAATTCATAGAAATGCATCTAATTAAAAATTGCTTATGGATTTTTTTAAAACAAAATTCACTTTCAAATTAATTTCTAAATTATTTTCCATTAAATCTTTTGAAGTACTGACATATATTCCCTTTAAAAATGAGCAAATAAAAATACATATGCTTCTTCACTTATTCCTGTTTATAATAATACTTGATAGAGTACTTATAAATAGAAAGAAAATATATATATATGAATTGCTGAGAAGTAAATGTGATCACTGAGTTATTTGTTTGTAAATAATATGTCTGCAACATATATAAAATTTCATGGTATATGTTTTTAAGTGGACTTTGGTGTTTGAATAATGTAACTATCAGTTAATTTTAAAAGGTCAAGCTTTCTTGTATTTTAATATTATTTATTTAAAAATTCTATAAAAACTAAAACTGTTTAGCAATAGATATGAGAGCTATGATTAGATGTAGGCCAAAGTAGCCTGGCGCGGTGGCGCAAGTGGTTAAGATGTAGCCCAAAGTTGACAAGCTCTGAAGAACTTAGAATGAAGATTTGATAGTATTGCAATTGACACAGTGGTATAAGATGTGAAATTGATTTATGATAGTATGGTGTCTACCTTTGCAATATTTGAGGTAGGTAGATAAGATAAACTGAACACTTACACTCTACGAGCCATGAAAAAATTATTGATAAAATAGCACGCTTTTCTTCTTTATTATCCTGATACCTCTAAGAGGAAAGATAAACATAAAATCTGTTGAGAAAGAATAGAAATTGAGTTCATATGTAAGTATGTTGAAAGAAACGATGCAGGCTGATCAGGAACAATCAATGTGGTGCAGTTAATTTTCTCCTACCAGTTTCCTGGTAAGATTCAGTGGCTGGGACATAACTAGAGTCTGAAGATTGATCAAAATCGCAGCAGAGAGCAAAGTCCTTCATAGTTCCAATCTGAGGGAGCATTTCAAAGCCTTGCTTGGTAAAGCATCAAACCTGGCATGTCAGAAACGAAATCATTATCTCTCCAAGGCACTACTGTCACTCTGCAGCCCTTCCTCCCCTCTCCAGTGAACACCTTTTCTGCTAATGGCCGTTTCTGGTCCAATCTCAAAGATTTTGGTTCTCTTGTCCTTTCTGCTTTTCTTCCCCTTTCAAATCAACCTAATAGCTAGTTTTGTGAAATCTGCCTCATTGATTTTCCTGCCTGCCTCTTTCTCACACTTCTTTTTGCTTTCTCCATGGTTTTATCTTTAGTACCTCTTAGAGGGATGAGTTAGAGCAGTAAATAGCCTTAGGAATGCTGGGTTTAGAGTCCTACGCACATGTCCCTATGCACTACATATATTTATCAGGCTCTGTCTTTCTTAGTTTTGGTTTCCGCATCACTAAGGTAGACATAATTATTTTTAAGATTTCTGTTTATATTTAAAGAGTCCTTTCTAGATCGTCGTATCTAAACTATTATCCCCATTTAATTCTGTCCTGCCACCCTTCTTATATTTCTTTGTAACATTTGTGATTACCTGACTTTCTACCTGATATTTGTTTCGTTGTCTGTAATTCTTCTATCATGTGAGTATCATGAGGACAAGAAATCTTGTGTTATTTTCTTCAGTGTTATATTCCAATGCCTAATAAATTGTTAGAGCATAGTAGGCACACAACAATTATACACTGAATAAATAATTGAATACACAATGTTGTGAGAACTAGATGAGATTTCATATCAAAGTGCATGTCCAGAAAGTGTAAGGTTTCACAATTTCCATTATGATTTTCTTCTATAGTTGGTCTTAAGACACCCTAATGATTTAATCTTACAAAAATACTGCTTTGCCTAAAACTTACCACTAAGCTTCCATTGTACTCTCCAAGTAGAATGAAAGCTTCTCAGCTCATTGTTCAACAACCATCATAGTAAGAACTCAGAAGACTGTACAGGTTTAGACTATTTTAACCCTACATGTAAGCTAACAACTTAACCTGTGACAGTTTCATAGATGCAAACCAAAAAACCTATATCCTGTATCAGAGACAAAGGATTCTATTGCTCATGGAACTGAAGACAATATGAGCTTCATGTTTATATTGGCTTTTCCTATCTGTCCCGTGAGAATGAATGTTGGGAATGCAGTGTACTTGTGCTGCTACTCAGCAATTCCAACTTTAGAAGATCCTCAACTTGTAAGAGAGCTGCTATCAAACCTTTGTTCCAGGGAATCCAGCGTATCAGTTTTCCGGGTGAGGAAACAAATAGGCATTATATTTCAAAAAGGGGCGTTACTGCTGTTGTGTTTCAGAGTGCAGGAGAGACCACATGGGAACCAAGTGTAGGATGTTAAGAGGAGTCTTTATTGGCTAAGCTTGGAAAGAGCAGCACCCGCTACACTTTAGGAGCTACTCTGCAGGGCGGCTGAAATCAGTGGCTGAAGTCAGGAGTTTTAAGCGCTCATCCTCCAGTCAGATTGAGAGCCATACCAACAGTTTCAATGCATTCAATTAACTAAGTGGCAGGAGTCAGGAAGGGAATTGCTGGGGCCCAAAGTTTCCCTGTAGTTAATTAACCTAAAATAGCACGGTAAGCTGCAGGAGAGGCCCAGTGTAAGGAGCCTCCAGAGCTATTTCTGCTCTGTCAATTAAATGGAGTGTGAGGCAGAAAGGGCAGGACTTGCATAAGGAGCCAGTTTTGTGCATTCGGTTAAGCTGAATGGCACGATAGTAGGTGGTAGGAAGGGTGTGGCATGGAACATTCATTTCTCTGCTGACTGGACTGTCAGTACAGCAAACGGATGCTAGCTATCAGCTGGCTACATCCCCATCATGCTTGCTTTTGTTCTACCCACCCATTTAAAAAGATAATCTGGAACAAAAGCCAGTACTGGATATGTTGAAACATCATGGAGAACTCTGGGGCTTCCATTTTAGAAATAGAATATTTGGGGGCCATTGTTGTGGCTTAACAGATCATGTCACCATTACAATGCCAACATCCCATATGGTTATGAGCTGGAGTTCCAGCTGCCCAGATCTAATGTAGCTTCCTGCTAAGGCCTCTGGGGAGATAGCAGAGCATAGCTCAAAGGTTTGAGCCCCTGCACCCATGGGGAGATCCAGATGAAGTTTCCAGGTCTTAGTTTTAGCCTGGTCCAGTCCCAGCCATTGAAAAAATGTGAGGAATGAGTCAATGGATGGAAAATATCTCCCTCTGTCTCTCCCTTTCTCTACATAGGTCTTTCAAGTCTTTTAAATAAATAAATCTTTAAAAAAGTATTTAAAAATGAAAATTAAAAATAAATTGGAACTACTACCCCCAGGCCCTGTATCTTTATCATTCTGTCATATATATGTGTGTGTGTATGTACGTGTGTGTGTATATATATATATGTATACATATATATATATAAAGTTTCTAAAAAAGTTTATATATATATCTATAAACGTTTTTTCCTTCTGAAACAGCGCCAAATGTATAGAGGAGGATTAACAAGTATTAGTGGACTCTGTAGGTTACTTTTGAATTTCTGTTTGTTCATGACTTTAGTGGTTTCTAAGCGGAAAGTGATATATCTGCTGAAACTTTTATTTTTCTTTCTCTGATTTGTAACCTTGTTCTGCCCCTTATTGTGGGTGTGTATATATTTCTACCTTGATAATAGTAAGCTTTTGAAGGCAGATATCCCTCTTATTCTAGTAGGTGTTTATTGCTTTACATGGTTCCATTAGAATAGTAAGCACTGAAAAAATATGTAAACTTCATTGTAAATGAAAAGACCAGTGGTTGGGGATTAAGCATTAATTTTTATACATATTTACTTAGTTGTGCATAAGTGTAAGTCATTCTCAAGCAAAACTTGGAGACATAACTGATACCAGTGGGTATACACTAAGGAAAAGGATATTTCTGCTGAAAGATAAGAGAATAGATGCAATTCCCTGAATACCTTAAAACTATTAAGTTTCCTATTCCCAGAGAACTGAGTTGTAGCACTATAGCTGGGTGGTGACTTACCAGAGGGTTGTAGTAGAGTCAAGTACAGAATCAATTTTGTGTTTATGAGTGTGTGGAGGAAAAGGGTTACTGGGGTTCACAGATGTCGCTTCTGTACAATGGCATCTATGATTTCTGTTATGAATGTACCCCTACTTTCCAGCCATTATATCGCAATGTGCAGCCACCTTTGCTAAGCCTACAGGCACAATTTTCTTTACATATTTTTGGGTTGGGATTTGATTCTTTGGACTTTGTAGGACACTTTCTGCTTCTTAACAGCAAAAAAAAAAAAAACATACTTTACTTCCTATTACTAGTACTTAGCTTAAAATTTTATAGCTCATGAGATTTTCAGTGGGTGAAAATTATATGGATATGATCAATGAATGATATTCACGTTTGGGAGCTCTTTGTTACTTGGATTTGCTAGGTGACCCAGAAATATTGCCCTTCCCCCAAAATATTTTCCTATTTTTGTTCTTCAAAAGCACCTTCATCCTGGAATCCACAGGATGGTGATGTTGGCATTGCAGAGAGCAATGCCGTTCTCTTCATTTAGTAAAGTTCTATTACCAAAACAAGCAAGGAAACTACTCCCAAAAGCAAGTATCTCCAAAGGCTGTTACTGATTGAGCCATGTGGGTTCAATTCTGAAAACAAGTTTGTGAATGGGGTCTGAGTAGGCAGTTGAGTGTCTCAAGAAAATAGGGAAAGGATTAGAGGTGGGTTTGTATTCTTGGTCATGCCACAGGGTCAAGCCCTCCTAGAAAAACAACCTTGAAGTCTAAGGAGATAATTTCACTTTTGTTAAAGGTCTTTTCCTTCTGTCTTAGCATGGAATCTCTTTCTGAGCAGATTCATTCTCTTCCAAGACTCTATATTATTACTATTAACCAGTAAACATAGCTTGCTACATGGTTATCACTATAATAAGTAAAGTATCACAATTCAGAGAGTTATTGCTGAGGGGGAAAAAAAAGAGGCTTTGTGCTGTAGTACAAAGAAAGGTAAGGCTGAATAGTACCTGAGTATTCATTCAGTGTAACTTTAACTTTTCACTGCTTTAAACTAATCTGCCATTTTGCTTCAATCTGGATAATTTCAGAAAACAGGTGCCACATTCTGGGTGTGATTTAGTGAGCAAATGAACAAAGCAGAAAGAACAGAAATTTAAAAACTTTTCTGCTAAAAGCCCAGAATGTCAGATGCAACGAATTATATAGGAGGTATTTTATCCTAGCAAGAAAAGTGGCCATGAGGAGGAGAGTGAGAGCGGAGTCTGGTGAACTGCTGCCTGGTGGGAGACAACCTGGACCACTTCCACATGGCAGAGTGGCCATGTGAGGGAAACGGCCACCCAGGATATACAGCACCGGGCCTTTGTACATCTTAAGTGTGTGGGCTGGGGGAAGTAGCAGCTTGTTGATTTGCACATGCTGTGACTTGTCATCATGGCAGATGTATATCTTCTGCACAAACTCAGTGTCTGCTTCACTTTGGCAAACACAGCAGTGAGGCTAGGGACCCTCTCTTTTGTTGTTTATGGTCAGAAGGAGGCAGGAAGGAGCCATAGCAAGGGACTTGGTCTGTTGCTTGGTGTTCCAAGGTTACCGGGTGCTCCCGGCTTTTGATAAATTTCCTTGACCTCCTTTCATGGACCCAGCTCCATCAGGAGTCACTTCTGTTTTGGCCTAACAATCGTTAGTAAAAGATAATGCACATGAGATTGGAAACAGGGGTTAAAAAACTCTTTAGCCTTTTTTGATCTGCCCTGGCAAGAGTCAAGTGAGACAAATGTAAGTATAGGAGTTACTAAAGAATTATTATGCACTAAAATAAATGTTTTTACTGTTAATGGATAAAAATCTATGATTTACATTTGAAGAAAAAAGTCCTTAGCTACCTGAAGGTGTGGATATGATTGAGCTGTGAGGTGATTACAAGGCTAATTATTCAAATTGGGTGATTGCTGAGGTTGAACAATTGAAGCATGGAAGATTCTTCTGGAAACTTCATGACAAAATAGATAAAAATGAAATTATCAGACTTCATTGAAGGGATTAGTGTCTGAGAAGAGGATATGAGAAGAATGTATTGATTATGGATGATTCTGTGTTTTACCCATTTTCTCAACTTTCCAATATCTATATTTATTTTGTAATTATTATTTTGTAGCAGATACTATGAATGCTCCACCCACTGTTTTGGATTGAGTAAATTATGTTTCTGCCCCTATAGCATCATTCCACATGGAATGAGGTACCATTGTTGTGGATGATTTCTGACAAATTACAGGTTTTACAAGTCAAGTTTAACTTTGCATTTGTTTTTATGACTTCTTAGCACTGTCCATCCTCCGTGGACCGGGAGTGGTCCAGGAGACCAACAGAGAGCACAGCATCTGTCCTGTAGCCTCGGTGAATCCTCCGAGGCAGACACAGTTCCTGAGAGGTGGAAAATGCTCAGTAAACATGGAAATGAACTGAATCCAGTTCATCACAAGGGACACTGATAGTGATGGTGTGCACCAGTGAAAATCCCATAATTTAAAGAACAATTTAAACTTCATGCATAATGGAGGAAGGGATTAACTTAATCCTTGGTTGTAAGGGGAAAGCACATTTTAAAAACAAATGAAATAATGAGACTTAATCCTTACATGTCAAGATTGCCTGGGTGGGTAGATTTCAGGGCAGGATAAGGGAATTGGCATTGGGATTTGTAAAGGTTGCCAGCCAGATTATGATTTTGTCATTTTTTGGTATTGGTTGAAGCTCAATGGGTTTGAGAAAGTATTAAAATTAAAATCGATTATTCAGGACTATCACTATTGAATTTAATTTCTGGTATATCGTTTTGCTGCCCACATCCACCAAGAATTTAAAATCCATCATTGAACACAGGCTATTGCAATATGCCTGTGTTGAGGCTTCTGTCTAGTGACCTGCCTATTTAGCTTGTGGTATCTTTCTATTATATCAAGATATTTGAATTTGACTAAGAAATTTTATACTGTTGCTTAAAGCTAATTATTTAAAAGATTTCATTAAAGCATCAACTGTTAAGAGGTCAGGGTATTCCAATAGTGATAGCAAATGTGGGTTGCAGTGTTGTTTGATTTAAAAATTTTAATCATGCATTATACATGGCAGGCACCAATAACGTACCGGAGCTGGCATGTGCCAGCTTCTTCAGCTGATCACCACACTGTTGGGAATTTTGTAAGCCAGTCAGTTGTTAAATTGACTGTGGAATTCATGGAGGGAATATTTAAACCAGAGAAATCAGCAGTAGCTACAGATCAGGGCTTCTATCCCTACCTACCAAGAAAGCCAGTTGTTAAATGTTTACCAGCACTTCCCAAGTAGTCGGCTGAATTGTTCCTGCGTGATTCTAGGCATAACACATTAGGTTGCTTATTTTTTATTTTGTCTATGACAACTGCACCATTATTCTACTTTTGATATGCTTACATAACCAGTTTCTTTTTTTATTATTTTTTTATAACTAGTTTCTTAAGTGTAAGACCTTACATATATTTTTGAAAAATATAAAGCTGTTTCAAAAATGTTCATGGAATGGAATTGAGAGAAATTTATTTTGCTATAAAAAGTCACAAGTACATGCAAATTGTGTAAATAATAATTTAATCTTATTTGAAAGGTTGATTTTACAGAGATAAGGAGAGAGAGAGAGAGATCCTCCATCTGCTGGTTTACTCCCCAAATCGCTGTAATGGCCAGAACTAAACTAATCCAAAGCCAGGAGCCAGGCTAATATGCATGTTTATGAAAACTATGAAGACCCATTCTATCTATGAATTTTGAAAATTTTTGTACCAAAACAAATTTTACTGGAACCAACTTATCATTTTATTTCATTTTCTGTGAATCTTTTGAAATACCGTTATACTTTTAAAACATCATACTTATGATTTAAAAGAAAAATGATTATAAAATTGGATAATGAAGCAGTTATTTGGCCATTTTATTTTTTAAGATTTTGTTTATTTTTATTGGAAAATCAGATACACAGAGAGGAAGATCTTCCTTCTGCTTGTTTACGCCCCAAGTGGCTGCAACAGCCTGAACTGAGCCGATCCGAAGCCAGGAACCAGGAACTTCTGGTTCTCAAGGTGCAGGGTCCCAAGGCTTTGGGTCATCCTTGACTGCTTTCTCAGGCCACAAGCTGGGAGCTGGATGAGAAGAGGGGCTGCTGGGACATGAACAGACACCCATATGGGATTCTGGCGCATGCAAGGCGAGGACTTTAGCAAATAGACTACCGTGCCGAGCCCTATTTGGCCATCTTTAGTTTTTTGGAGGTAAAATCTTGCATGCAAAATATCATGTGAAAGAATAATAGATTATTAAAGTAGAAAGTATGAGTTTCCATTTAATTTTGAAAAAGTTATTGAAAAAGTTTGGTCAGAACTTAATGAGAAAGCCAGGTAGAACACTAGAAAGTAAAATAGACACAGCATTGGCAAGTTTATGTTAGGATGAACTCTTTAATGTAAAGGATCTATGCAATAACAAGATTCTCGCAGTGTAGTCTCTGTCTCCTGAAGTTTGTTAGATGACTTCAGGCACACATCAAATCTTTTTAGATCACTGGAGTTGGGGATAGAGTAATGAATTCCTAGAAAAAAATAAGCAAAATATGCTCATGTTTCTTAAGGAATTGTATCTGCCTGAAATGGTCAATTGCCCTAGGAAAGGATCTGGCTCTTCCACCCAAAAATCTGAAAATCCACCAGGCCGGCCCCACAACAAATGCTTGCTTTTTCTGCAGGGCTTTGTTACATTTTCACGGGTATACTGTTGTCTCTGAAAAGTGCTGTGGAGGAGGATAAAATGAAAAAGTGTGGTGTTTCTGAGATAAGATTTTAAAAGGAGAGGGAAGAAACACAATGGGGTAAGATGAGGAGATTAATAACTATGGGTAGGAAACTGTGAATCCACTCCCAGCCTCCTCCGCTTCCAGTCCAACAATGCTCCTGAATAGAACTGCAAAGTCAAGACCATTTCCTGAGTGGAAGGACACAGAGTCCTGAGAACTTCGAAGTGAGGGTCCACAGGCTCTGATACCCCAGCTTGCAAAGGTTCAAGAATACGGTCATAAACAGAATGCTCTGAAGGGTGTTGGCCATCTCAGACCTGGAAAGAGAGAAGCTGATTCTTGTTAGGGCATGTAGCTTGTAGCGTTCCTAGTCCTGCTGAAACTAAAGCCTCATGTTCTAACTTAGTGCTATTTCTATTACCCTATGCTTGGACATTGCTGAATTGAAAGCACAGCTCATTTTCCTTTGGCCAGATGGCTTCAGTAGACTCAGAACTTTACCCCGAATGCAAAATGCAAAAAATATTTAACAAGGGATATTCTGAGGTCAGAAATTATAAATGTTAATCTATATTCCATAAACCTAAAGGGGAACTATTGACAGAATTAATCTGTCTGAATTAGAATAAAACTGTCTTTAAGTACTTATTCAGGTCTGTAGGCCAAAAATGAGATTTCCTTTTTTAAAAAGACTTGGGTCTGGTGCGATAACCTAGTGGCTAAAGTTCTCACCTTGCAAGCCCAGATCCCATTTGAGCACCAGTTCTTGTCAGGGCGGCCCTGCTTACCATGTAACTCTGCTTGTGGCCTGGGAAAGCAGTCAAGGATGGCCCAGAGAGCCTTGGGACCCTGCACCTGTGTGGGAGACCCAGAGGAGCATCTGGCTCCTGGCTTCAGATTGGCTCAGTTCTAGCCATTGCAGTCACTTCCCCAGGTTTGACTGGGGAAACCTGTATGTTATTAAATATAAGTTATATATATATACATTATTAATCGGCTTGGTTTTTAAATTTCTTTTGAAATGTCTTTCTAAGTACATAATCTCATTTGTATACTGAAGTACTTCGAGCTATACTGATGTTTGTAAGTTACTTTGAACAATATCCAAAAGAAAAGATGGGTTTCAGTTGAGGTGTAATGGTTCCATGGGTAGCTATGTCACCAGACAACTTGGTCCAGTGTTAGTGTCAGAGTCTGAGTGTTGGGTAAAGAGGAATTTGCTATAAATATTCTTCCAGCTTCACTGTCTGTTTGAAAAATCCCATAAAAATCATTAATCTCTTTTTTCAGCTATTATTCTTATCTTACTATTATGACTTCTGAAGCCAGTTGGATGTTAATGTAATAGTTTATTCACAGCAAAATAATAAACACATATTTGTTAGAAATCAAATTTTCAGCTCTTTTGGATATTTACCTCCATATTGCTTAAAATGTATGCTTCTGCTCTATCTGTTGATGTGTCTCCATTTTGTGTGACAGTTCTGTTCCCTGTGATCCACCCACATTTTGTGTATTACCGTCTGTTTGGGAGTGAAGAGCAGACCCACTGAAGCAAAGCTCGGGCCTTAGACTGCCTTGCCTGTCCCTGTCTGTCCACTCTCCAGGGTGAATGGGAGAAGTGGGACGACCAAGTCAAGGTTTTCCTTGCTTTTATTTTAAAATGGGAGAAAGAAAAGGGAAATTAATAATTAAAATCCTTACAAGTGGAGGTGTCCTTGACAAAGAATTTATATCTTTTCTGTAAGTAATTCCTCACTTAAATGTATTTTGTTTGAATAGAAGCTAACTATGAAACATTTCAACATTTAGATCTATATAGAATATTACTATAGCAGATTGATCCAAATACAGTTGTGTATGTATATGTTGAGTTCAACTGTGTGTCTGTCATGAGCACTCTAATAATCTCCAGGGGCATTCAGTTTAAACACAAATATTCAAACCGTTAGTAGTAAAGTATAATTCCATTCTAAAAAGTATGATATCGAGAGTAAATTAAAGCATATAAAGACATTCAGCTTCTTTTTACATATCACAATGTGTGTGACAGAACTATTCAACTGTATTGCAAACATATTTCGCAACTAGAGTGAATGGTCTGGGAGTTAAGGGGCTGACTGAAGTAGCTTTAGAAATGAATGGAATCTGTGAGACGAAGGTAATAAAGACTGTACATAATTACCATCCAGTAGTTGATAAGATTGTTCCCAGTTGGGAGTATGGATTAATAGTTCTGGTGCTGCCATGTGTGTATGCTGTATAGAACAATTAAGAGAATTGGTGGCAGATGGTTTGAACTGTTTTTCACTGTTGGAGTGGAATATTATAGATAATGAAAAAAGACTTAACATGACCCTAGTGGTTATAGATTAGAGCTGGAAACGTCAGTAACAACTCGTGTTTTTGCTGATGGTAAACATATAGACACTGATGGTTATATATACAAACATGTAGAGATGTATATGTGTACATGGGTTGTACACACATACACATTTCATGTCTCTGTCAGCTGAGAAGGCCTGGGAGTAGTTACATTGTGGTAACATTGAGCATATCTCATGCTTGATCGTTGTTGTTAATGCCCATTCTCCAGCAAAAGGAAGCAGGGATGCTTTGCCAAGTCACTGAGCCGAGGACCAGGGCAGCAAAAATACAAGATGAACCTGTAGTATTTTGTAGTGTCAGAAAATAAGCAAGTGCCAGAAAACAAAAACAAAATAAGCAGCTCCACACTGGTGGAGACAGGGACCCAGGACCCAACTCAAAGGGCCTCCCATAGCTAAGTTTGAACAATTTGAACAAAACAGCAAATAAATGAAGTCTGAGTAAATTCGCATTGGCGCTGCAGTACAGAGGAGTAAGTTGCTGCCTGCAGTGCTGGCATCCAATGTGGGCACTGGTTCTGGTCCAGAACTTATTGCTCTGTCTAATTTAATTTTACAACTTCTGAATAACTTCTGTCTAACCAAATCCCCTCTGTTCCTCCCAACCTCCGGCCCAGGCTTGGCAGCCACTCCTCTGACATCTGATTCTTTAACTTTTCTTAGATTCCACATGTGAGCTCATGCAATGTAGGTCGTTCTGCACCTGATTTACTTCACTTAGAATTGTGTGCTTCAGGTTCAACCATGTTAATGCAAATGAAAGGGTTTTCTTTGTTAACTATGAATGATATTCTGTCACGTACATGCTCCTTGTCTATGCAACCAGTGATAGATACGTAGGCTGATTCACTGTTTTGATGTTTGTGAATGAAGCATTTCTATCCATAGTGTGCTGGGATTTCCTTTATTCCACTTCCCTTCCAATGTTTGTTATCTTTGTCTTTTTTACAATAGTCATTTTTAAGGGTGTGAAATAATATCTGTGCTGTTTATATGCATTTTATGACGGCAAGGGAAAATGGGCTTCTTTTCACATACTTGGTCATGTGTGTTTTCTTCAGAGAAGTGTCTCCTCACAGTCCTTTTTGCATTTTTATAATCAGACTAATCAATTGCTGTTTTTGAGTTGTTTGAGTTTTTAAGATTTATTGATTCATTTGTGTTAAAAGTAGAAGCATGTGTGTGTGTGTGTGTGTGTGTGTGTGTGTGAGAGAGAGATAGAAAGAGAGAGATTCGCTCTATGGGCTTGCACTCCAGATGGTTGGGCCAGGCTAAGGTTGAAAGCCCCAACCTCTGTTCAGGCCTCCTGCACAGGTGATAGAAGCCATAGTACCCGAGCCATCTTCTGTTTTCACAAGTATGTTAGCAACATCCTGGCTTGGAAGCAGAGCAGTTAGGACTCACATTGGTACTCTGAGACAGAATGCCAGCTTTGCAAACCACAAATTTAGCTCTCTGTGCCACAGCACAGGTCTCCCTGCTTGAATTCATTATATATTTCACATATTAATCTTTAATAAGATTCATCATTTACAAGTATTTTCTCCCAGTCCCTCTTACTCTCTTTCTCTTGCTTTATAAATAAAAGAAAAGAATAAGCAAAATTCCAAACTAAAAAAAGGATCATTAAAGAATATGAGGGAAACTCCATTTGAAAAGTTGTACTCTTAGAGATGGCCACTGTTGTCTTATACTTTCATCCCAATAAATGACATGCTTGAATGTTGGCATTTGTTGACCCAAGAGCAGGATATTTTATAAAATAAACTTATTTTGAACATAAGTGATATGATAACTTCAACAGATTTTGTGTTATGCTCCTATGAATAGACTGAGGACAAATAATACAGACATTATTTGACAGTAGTTCTGAAACATTTCGATAGTAAATGGTCTACTTTGTGCATCAGGATATTGATGTCTCTCAGCCAAACCCACAGGTTGTCATGACTAAGCCAGTCTTTGTTTAACTGAATGAAAGATTGTTAGTTTTTTCTCCCCCCTACAGCCTGGTTTTGGAAGATGGAAGGACATTGTATTTGTGTATGTGCATATGTGTGTACAGGCACACATGCGAACCCTGTCTGTGTCACACTGTAAACAAAATATCTTACCAAGAAAATTGATAGAAATTTAAGTTGAAAAAGAATTTCTAAAAGTCAGTTTTTGCATCTTTGGTTTAGCTTTGGATCAAAATACTGCTGAAAAAATCACTGGTTTTCACACATTTTGAAAAGTGTGAATTTTATTCACCAATTTGCTTTTTATACTAGAGGCCAGCTGCTGCCTTTTGGAAGAGGGAAGCATTTCAACCAGAATTAACTGTATCTCAGTTTAGTTCTAATGGCAAATAAAAAAAAAATGTTACCGGATTCCTGTCCTTTAATTTTCACAGGTTTTATTCAGAAAATCTGGCAATGGGCTGTGGTTTCACACTTCATCTATATGTGATGGCCAAGAGTTATTTCTGGAGTTCTCTTTTCTCTTTGCTTTATGCTATATTTTATTGGAAAAGTAGAGGGACAGAGAGAGAAAAAGACACAGACATAAGGAAGGTGACCCTCTACCAACTGGCTTATTTTCCAAATGCCTGCAACAGCCAGGGCTGGGCCAGGACAAAACTAGAAGGCCAGAATTCAATCAGGTTCCCCATCTGAGTGGCAGGAACCCAGATACTGGGGCTTCCCAGGATGTTCAATAGTAGAAAGCTGGCTTGCAAGCAGATGGGACACTCAGCTCTGGGTACTCCAATATAGAGTGTGAGCACCCCAATCAGTGCACCTTCATCATTTATTATCTGACATAAGATATTTTTATCATTTTAATCTAAGTTGCAATTAAAGTTTAAAAAAACTACATTTTCTCTTACACCAACAAAAGATCAAAACACTAGCAAAGCATCTGCAGGTGTTTAATGCTGGTGTGTACCTTAACTAATGACTGGTAAATTATGTGAAACACCTTCTATGTTAGGCTATGTTGTGAAGCACAGCATGTCAGACATGAATGATGCACACGTGGGATAAGGAGTGATTGAGATTTTTGACTTGGGAATTAGAGAAACTTCATTCAAGCTTATTGTGTGAATTTAATGTATACTTTTAATTTTTCTACTCCTTAGTTTGCTTGTTTCAGAAGGAAGAGGAACAATGGCTAATGCATTTGTACTAGATAGATTTAGTGTTAGAGCAGGTAATTTTGTGCTGTGCCTATAACAGTACATAGTAAAAATTCTGTAAATGTCAGTGATTTGTCTCTAGTGTACTGCCATGTACAGAAAGCATGCCAACACCTATTGAAAAAGTGCCACCAAATATGTTGTTGCTAAGAGATCAGTTGTACATAAGTTGCTTAGGAACACATTCTAGAAGATTCTATCCTTGCTAAACACAAAAAGATGTATGTGTCAAAAAAACACCAGTGCTTCTTCAGACCTTGACTTAAAGTGTGTTCCACAGATAGCCCAATATTCTGTTTATCACTTCTCTTCCCTACACAGGCAGTAGTATTTCTTTATGTGGTATTTGGTTCTCCAGGATTCTCCACTCTAGCTCAAGGAAGCTGTCATGCCTTTAACCACTTAGCAAGTATTTTTCGGAGCACCAGTGATCCCCTGGCCCTGAAACAGACCCAAGGCCCCTCACCTAGCTCCTTTCTTGCTCTGGCGTGGACGGCACCTGTTAAGTTTGGTGGTTTCCGTGTACACCAGTGACGAGGCGCTTTCATCAGCTTAGAGGGCAAGGTCATCTTTCACAAGTGACTGAACTTTCTGACTGCTGCCTCCTATATATGATGTGATTTTAGTTTTCCTGCTACCTTGTGGAGATGCAATAGCAGGGATTATCACTACTTTACACATGAAGTTTGGAAAAAGACTTAAAGAGACAGTAAGTGACTGATAAGCAGATAGCTTGAAACAACCCCAGATGACCCAATTCGTGATAACCATAACAAAATTAAAATGAGGTCATCACATCCGGCTTACAATGAAACTTCTGTGGGATATTATTTCAAACAGATAAAAGCTTTTTCTAAATTCAGTATGAATTGTGTATAAATGTCTTTAAACGGTTCATTATTAAAAGCATGAATGTCAGCCACCAAGGTGCTCTTCACTTGCTGTTTGCTGGCTTCAGTCAGCTGAGTAGGTTTGGTTCACAGTGTGTTCTGTTGATCCATTCTGCTGTTTTTTGGGGTGATATCACTTCTCACTATTCTCCCCAGTGACTGGGCCCCCAAGTACTGCCTGAGGAAAATGTGATACTTTATTTTTATTTGTTTAGTTTTAATAAAGCAGCTATTCTAAGTGACATTAAAAACAATCCTGCCTCACCCAAGGAACTTTTCTCACCCAAGTTTACACTTCATATGTGCAATAAAAGGGAGTAGAGAAGGGGCCCCTGCAGAGGATATCAAATATGCATTTACGGGGAAGCTCTCATGCCAGGCTACTAGCTACTACTCCCAAGTGGGGCTGAATTGTCAGGAGCCCCTGACTGCTTTCCCTTCTTGATGGAGCTCAAAAGGCAGCTGCAGAAAGGGACTGTATCACTGAGAACATTAAAAGGCTATGTATGAGTCCATTCCATCTATGTCCTTTAAAACTGCCCAGCAGGTTTTGGTTCAAAAAATTTTGATTTTGTTCAAAAGACAGTTGTGCTAACCAAAATTGAATATCATAGTAAGAATCTTGTTCATGTTCGTTGTAGAAGTAGTAGATACTTCAACTTAAACACTAGCTTGCAGAAACATAACACCTAATTTCCAGTTGACAACCTACTGGGGGGTTTTATCCCACCCAGTGTGATGTGAGAAGGATTAATTAATGGTTTGAAAGGGGCAGCCTCCACAGATTCATCACCTTCCTTTTTTTCTCTTGTACTTTTGTCTGAAATGTTGGGCTGTGCATCCAGCCCAGTCCTCAGATCCTGACCCCTCACATCTAACAGGTAGGCCCAGCAGGGAGCCAGGAGGGAGGTCTTGGTTGATACTCAGAACAGCCAACCTATGCGGCATCAACATGCAAAGTGCTTTGTCACCCTGAAAGAAATGAATGTTTCAATGGCAACAACAGTGAAGATTGCAGAGGGAGAGTTCTTGCTATGCAATTTTATATTCACCAATTAATAGCAGCCCATGGTTAAATTCTGTGTTTATGTCACTGTAAACAAAATCCATGGTAACAAAATTTATCTTTATAGCATAACACAATGTACTCTTAATTGATAAGAATTGGGAACCTCCTTCTATCACCAGGTATAACACCCTACCAAGAAATAATTTCGATCCTACTAAGGAAGTTAGAAGGACTGAACATTACAGAAAGAAAATTAGTTACACATCTGTATACCCCACAGGCATCTCAAAAACTTTGCAAAAAACTGAATTAAGGACCCAGTGTGATGGCTTGATTGACTAATCCTCCACCTTTCAAGTTCTGGGATGCCATATGGGTGCTGGTTCATGTATCATCTGTTCCATTTCCCATCCAGCTCCCTGCTTGTGGCCTGGGAAAGCAGTCGAGGATGGCCCAAAACCTTGGGACCCTGCACCCATGTGGGAGACCCAGAAGAAGCTCTTGACCTCTTGGCTTAGGATTGGCCTCAGCTCCAGCTATTGTGGCCATTTGGGAAATGAACCAGCTGACAGAAGATCTTTCTTTCCTTTTTTTTTCTGTAAATCTGCCTTTTTCATTAAAAATGAACAATTCTTTAAAAAACTGAATTAAAATATACATCTATTTTGCTGCAAAATTTCTGAAACTCTGGTATATGAATGGTTTTCAAAAAGATGATGGAAAATTTCAAAAATTTTGCTACCCCAATAACCAGCTTTTACTTCCATTTTCGTGAACTATTTGAAGTACCCTATTATGATATGTTGATGGATAATACAGAGCCTACAGAGAAATCATTTATGCACATATCTAGACATATGTAACTCAGCTCTGAAATCATCACCAAGTGGCACACAAGTTTCTTGCAGCCACAGTGGAGGAAAGCAAAAGGATTTGACAGCTCCTTCTTATTTGTGGTTGATCATGAAAACAGTCCATTAACCTCTCAAGAAAACATCACTGTTGTAAACATTTTTTTTAGCCAAAGTGAAGTCATCCAATTGAATCACACACATTATTTACTCATTTGATTTTGGCTAGTTTTCAAAGTCAAATCCACGTTCAGATGATGACAACTCACCGTTGCTTAGGGTTTTTGAGGCAATAGATCCAGCTGTGAAGGTTGTGAAGATCTGAAGCTCCATGGTGGTGTTGGGGATACACACAGGTGGCTGTTATTTAGATAGATCGTGGCACATTTATACTCAGAACTTGTTTAAAAAACAAATCCAATGGCTTTTGAGGTGAACCTGCAAGACACAGGGCAATGTTGTTTTCTCAAGGTGTTTGGGGAACAGTAACTCTGAAGATGTGGAGCTCTGAAATCACCAGGGCTGGTGGTGCCTTGTAAAAGGCCCCAAGAGGTGAGACCCTGTGGATGCATGAGTGCGATGGGAGCAGATCACCTGTGAGGAGCCTGATTTGAGAAGAGCAATGTAAAGAGAATACCCTTTTGAATTAACTTTAAAATGTAGAGAAACACAAACAAATGAATTCCTTTGTTCCTTCCTTCTTTTCTCTCTCTCTCTCTCTCTCTCTCTCTCTCTCTCTTTTTCCCAAAATCAGAGTTATAGAGAGGAAGAGACAGAGATCTTTCATCCAAAGGGTGCACTTCCTAAATGGTCACAATAACCAGAGCTGGGCTGGTCTGAAACTGGGAGCCAAGAGCTTCTTTCAGGTCTCCCATGTGGGCACAAGGGCCCAAGGACTTGAGACATCCTCTGCTGTGTGGCCAGCAGGAATGCTGGATCAGCAATGGAGCTGCTGGATCCAGAATAGGCACCTAAATGGGATGCCTGTGCCACAAGCAGGGGATTAACCTGTCACACCATCACACAGGCCCTGAGAGAGAATCTTTAAATTTAATTTAAATTTACAATTTTAGAGATAAGTTTTCTCCAAGTTTGAATAACTATGGTACCATTCCCTAATGTTAATTTCTATCCACAATTGATTAGAAAGAAATGAGAAAAAGCCAAAGGCCTTTGTTTACTTTAGATTTATTAAGTAAATAAATATTTGCATGTGAATTCTTGCAGACTAACAGTAAGATTCAGGCAGATACATTATTTGGTCTTTATGAGATGTTAGCTAATTAAAAAAATCAATTCTACCACTGTATTTCATTTAACAGTTGTAAGATTTTCAGTGTATTCTATTGGGTATATTCTCTTTTCAAGCACCCATTAGTCATTTAACACAGGCATTCCTAGCCTCTGCATTTTGTAGATCTGGGTCAGTGTCAGCTCGGTGGCATGCGAGCAGTGTTAACTTGAGCAAGTAATTTACTTCTGAACCACATCTGTAAAATTAGGTTAATCATTTTGTTTGTTGGGGTCATTGTGGAGATGACATGAAATGTAATGATTTGTACAAGCACATGACAATGCCTGTTCTGAAGGCATTCAGCCAGTTATTTCTACAATTTACAAAAAAGAGCATGCATATAGCTAGGACAAGAATGCTTGAAAATGTTGCTTGAAAAGAAAATTGTGTTTAACAATTTGTATTTGTTCATTGGTTTCCAACTTACAGTGGAGATGAAGTCTTAACCCATATGCTATGACATCCAGTAGTGTTGGGCCTCCCAATTACTGTTCCTTGGTTCAGCTTACTTTTTGTTGTTGTTGTTAAGATTTATTTATTTTTATTGCAAAGTCAGATACACAGAGAGGTGGACAGAGAGGAAGATCATCCATCTGATGGTTCACTCTCCAGGCAGCCACAATGGCTGGAGGTGAGCTGATCTGAAGCCAGGAGCCAGGGGCTTCTTCCAGGTCTCACGCAGGTGCAGGGTCCCAAGGGTTTGGGCCGTCCTTGACTGCTTTTCCAGGCCACAAGCAGGGAGCTGGATGGGAAGTGGGGCTGCTGGGACAAGAACCAGCACCCATATGGGATCCTGGTGTGTTTAAGGCGAGGACTTTAGCTGCTAGAACATTGTGCCGGGCCGTCAGCTTTTTAAGCCCATTTGCTGTTGTGTCTCAAAACCAAGTTAGTTCATATGGTTCGGATTCTGCTTCTCTTTTTAGACAAAGTACTATACAGCTATTTTATTTTGTAGGATCTGGATTTTTAACATTAAAAGAACATTTAATTTCCCTGGGGAAAATGCTGAATGTGAAGGTAATAAGACACTGTTTGCTCATTCAGCCTGGTATCCTGCAGATCCCTGGGAAACATACTGGAGGAAACATGGCAGGTCCAGTCTCTACTACTGAGGCACTGCCAGGATCTTAGTGAACAGTCCTGTAGCAGACAGCCACCTTAGGCTGTATGTCATTGTCACTGTGATTCATGTTATGAAAGGGACAAATATGCTGTGAGCATGTGCAGTTGTGCCCTGTGGTACTGTGCATAGCTCTTCTCTGTGGACCCCAGGACTGCGACGGTATCTTGGAGGGTCAGCACTTGGCATTTTCTTCTCAATCAGCTCGTGTTGAACTTGGCACATTCATTCACTCACAAAGCTCAGCGTATTTTCAAGGTCTAACCTTCACAAAGCCCTTCTCATTTGACTGAGTTTAATGTTGTCGTCAAAAATTATGCTACCATGAAAATCCCATTGTGTGAAACTAGTTTGAAGCCTTAAATATTAGCATCATTATCTTAAATAGCTTTGGGAGAGTGAAATTATAGAACTGAAATAAGAGTTATTTTTAATAAATAGCTTGGCTATGATAATATGATCTGGCATTAGATAGATGTCAGTTTACCTTATCTTGTGTTAACAGAGGAGGCAAGTATTTTTTTCTGACATTATGTTAATATTTTGTAAACTAATGTATCGTTTCTAACCATCAAGTGCATTATCCTAGCTCAGTATAAGCACGCCTGGGAAGTTGTTGACTAAGGATATTCATGTTGCATTGTGAGCTTTTGTGTTGCCAAGGAAATTGGTTCATAGTCAGCAAAAGGTACACACAAAGAAAGCAGTGGAAAAAATACTTGCCCGAGATAATCTGACCTTATGATAAGATATGAATTCAAATATTTCTCACAGCCCTAAAGCAACAATTAAAAGAAGTATATATTTTTCTAGAATTCATTCCATTCAGTAAACTCACGATGTAAACATTTATATGGTACAAAGCAAATACCTCCAGTTTTAAGTTACTATTTTTGATATACAGTAGTCTCCTTGCTTTTATCCTTTGGGGGGGTGTATTCTAATACCCTGCAGTGCGGCTTTAACACCTCATATGGGACTAAATCCTATATCCTACTCTGTTCTGCTAGGCACACACACCTCTGCTAAGTTTATAAATGGGATCAGTGTTGTGGCATAGCATGCTAAGCCTGTACCTGTGGCACCAGCATCCCATATGGGTGTTGGTTTGAGTCCTGGTTGCTCCACTTCTGATACAGTTCCCTGCTTCTGCCCTGGGAAGGCAGCAGAGGATGGCTCACATGTTTGGGCCCCCTGTATCCACATGGGTGGCCTGGAAGAAGCTCATGGCTTCTGGCTTCAGATGGGCTCAGATTTGGCCAGTGTGGCTATATAGGAAGTGAACCATGTATGGAGGATCTCTCTGTGTCTTTCCTTTTCTCTGTAACTTTAACTTTCAAAACAAAAAATAAAATGAATATATTTGTATTTTTTTTAAGCTTTATGTTATTTTTATTAAAAAGTCAAATATACAGAGAGGAGGAGAAACAGAGAGAAAGATCTTCCATCCTTTGATTAATTCCCCCAAGCAGCCACAATGGCTGGAGCTAAGCCAATCTGAAGCCAAGAGCCAGGAGTCTCTTTAGGGTCTCTCACTCCTGGTGCAAGGTGCCAAGATTTTGAGTCATTTTTGACTTTTTTCCCAGGCCACAAGCAGGGAACTGGATGGGAAGTTGGGCTGCCAGGATAAAAACTGGGGCCAATATAGGATCCTGGTTTGTGCAGGGCAAGAGTTTTAGCTGCTAGGCTACTGAGTTGGACCTAAATATATTTTTAAAAGGTTTATAAATTAGATGTGCTGATTTCATAGAAACAGAGTACAATAGTGATTCCTGGAAGCTGAGGGAACTTACAAAGGGGTAAGGTATGAGGTTAGTCAACAGGAAGAAAATTATAATTAGGGGTCTGGTGGCCCCACAGAGAACACCCTCACCCATGTCATAGTGCTAGCTCACATTCTGTCTACTCCATTTACTATCCTGCTTCTCGCTAACGTGTGTGGCAAGGCAGTGGAAGATGGCCCAAGTGCTTGGGCCCCTCCCACCAGTGTGGGGAGGCAAGAAGGAGTTCCTGGTTCTTGGCTTCAGCCTAGCCCAGATATGACTGGTGAGGCCATTTGGGGAATGAACCAGTGAATGAAAGCTTTCTCTCTTCATCCCTTTGTGTGTGTGTGTGTGTGTGTGTGTGTGTCTGTCTGCCTGCCTCTCCCTCAACTGCTGTTGGTCAGCCTTTGAAATGACTAAATCTTTAAAAGACAATGTTGGGCCCAATGCAGTAGCTCAGTGGGTAAAATCCTTGCTTTGCATTGCTGGGATCCTGTATGGGCACCGATGCTAGTGCCAGTGGCCCCAATTCCTATCCTGCTCCTTGCTTGTGGCCTGGGAAAGCAGTTAAGGATGGCCTGAAGCTTTGGGACCCTGCACTTGCATGGGAGACCTGGAGGTGACTCTGGGCTCCTGGCTTCAGATGGGCACAGTTTCAGCTGTTGTGGCTGCTTGAAGAGTGAATCATCGGACAGACCTTTGTCTCTGTTTCTCCCCTTCTCTGTATATTTGACGTTGCAATAAAAAAATTTTTAAAAACCAATGTTGAGCTTGTATAGGAATAAGGAATAAGTTCTGGTGTTTTGTTGCACAATAGGTTGATTATAATTAACAGTAATGCATTGTGCATTTCAGAACAGCTAGAAGGGAGGATTTTTAATGTAACTGCCACAAACAAAGCATGAATGTTTAAGGTGATGGAAATGCTGACTGCCCTGATACATGCTGAATGCAGACCTGTACTGAAACCTCATACTATGTGTTAAGTAAAATGAAATTGTAGAAATTCATGGTAAAATGAATTATGTAGAGATTACCAATCAAAATAAAATGATAATTATGATATGTGCCATAATAAAGCTTTTTAATATATTTTTTCCTGAAATGTTCTATGTAATATTGAGACCATGATTGGGATAACTGAAGCTAGATAATGAAGAGAGAAGGGACAGAGAGCATTCTGCCATCTGCTGGTTCACTCCCCAAATGGCTTCAAGAGGACAAAGTCAGGAGCCAGGCTAACCCAGGAGACAAGAAGTCAGTCCAGATGTGCGTGTGGGGGGAAATGGCCCAGATCTTCAAATGTCACTTGCTGCCTCCCAGAATGTGCCTTTAAAATTAATCTTGTTAAGCCAGTTCCTTATAATAAACTATCTATCTATCTACCTATCTACCTATCTACCTATCTATCTATCTACCTATCTATCTATCTATCTACCTATCTACTTATCTATCTCCTATTGAACCTGTTTCTCTGGAGAACCTAATACAAATATTACTATATAAACAATCTTGTATGTGGTTATATGTTTATGATAACTCTCTTTTTGATGAATGACCTCCTTTATCATTGTAAAAATGTTCTTGGACGCTAGGAATAACTTCCGTCTTAAAGTTTGCTCTGATGTTGGAATAACCCATTTTCTCTTTTGGTTTCTGTTGACCTATTAAATAGTTCTTATTATATTTACGTCTGAATTGTTGGTCCTGAACCTAAAAAAAACTGTTGGTCTCAAATTTATATGGTTAATATTGTGGAGGATCTGTTATTCCATTACTGTAGTCTTTTCTGTTGAATATAACATTGTTAGTATATAACTATAAATGTCTTCCTGTTTCTTCTGATGGTTTCTGTTGTTGTTTTTAATTTTATAGTGGCTATCCTGAGGAGTATAATTATCATGTTGACGCAAGACAGTCGAACTTGGTATAAAGCCAATTTGTATACAAAAATTTGCTCCATCTTCTTTCTTTTGTACTGTTATTGTCATGCAGATTGCATGTGTGTTCATCCAGACATATAATTTTTAGTGCTGTAGACTACAGCTTGTTGTCTCAGGGGCTGATGGATCAAGGGCTAAGGGGCAGGCATTTGTGGCATTCTCTCCTTGCTCAGCTGCTCTTTCTGCTGATGATCAGAAAGAGCCTTCCCTTTTTCCATGACAGGGTAGGAATTGCAGACAAGTGTGAGGCCCTCTGTTCAGGCTGGGCCTCCTGATGCTGCTCTTTGTCTGCAGGCTCTGTGGAGGACAGAGGGGTGGATCCATGCCTGTGGTTTTGAAACATGAGAAAAATGTTATAAGCAAGTCCACTGTCTTACATTCACCGGTCTTCGTGTTTACCCATGTACTTGGTTGCCTCTGCCAGGGTTTCTTCTTGCTTCATGATGTTAGCAATTCCTGTCTGTCTCTTTGTGTTTCAGCCTGCAAGACTCCCTCAGTGTCTTCTGTAGGGCACAGCTGCTCTTAAGTTTGTTTTTGTTTTCCTTTTCTTAATCATTTTGTTTTTAAAGGATAGTTTTGCTGGATACACAATTTGACTTGATAACCTTGCTTTGGAGTCCTGGAATTGTCATTCCATGGCCATCTGGTCCCCATTGAGAAAGCAGGTTTTAATTCCACATAGGATCTCTGGTGTTCGGTGAAGTTACCTTATCCCTGTTGCTTTTAAGATTCTGTCTTTGGCATTTTGGCAATAGTGTATCTGGTCATTGAACTCTTTATGTTTATACTGATGTGGTTCACTGAGCTCCTTGGATGTGCAAATCAGGAATCTTCTTCAATTTGGGAAAATGTTCATTTATTATTGTTTCAATCCCATTGTCTCTGTACCGTCTTGGATTCCAATTATACATTGTATGTACACTTAATGCTGTCTTGCAGATAGCTGAGGCTGTGTCCCATCCTCATTCTTCTTTCTGTCCTCAAGTCACTTGGAGAGAAACAAATGAGAAGAGGCAAAAAACAAAACAAAAAAAAAATGTTCCAGATTTCATTTTCCTTACCTAGAGTCAGCAGTTTTGTTTTTAGTACATTTTTCTGATATTGGTGGAAGCCTTATTTGCATCGCTTCGGCCAGTTTTCCTTGTGTTATGAAAGAGCCATTCCACACATGTCTTTCCACCATATACTTTGTTGAAATCACTCTTGTCTCATGATTCAACCTAAAGATTCTAGCCATCTTTCATCAACATTATGCAATAACTTTACTGAGTAATAATAGGAGCCTTATGTTGGATGCTGAATATTTCAACATGTTTTTCCCTGGCCTTGAAAGTAAGGCCTGCGAAGTTCAGTTATTTGCTGCTAACTTGGTTACTTTCATAGTTGCCATTTCTATACCATCAATAAAGTGTCAGGAGACATTGAACGGGGCATATAAAGATATAAATAGAAAAAGAAAATCTCTAGTGTTATATATGGCCGTGAAGCCTCATTTAAAATGTTTCGAATTGTGAAAAATTATATCAGGTGAATGAGTGCTTCACAGGTGTGATAAAGCAATGCCCTAGGACAAACAAGTGAGGTCATCATTTTATAAGTTTCATTATTATATAAGTTTCAGTGCATCAATAAGGCTGATAGTAATTTAGATAAGACACAGGCCACACAATGATCTATAAAATTAACTATATGCATTTTCAAATCTGGCATTTGAGGAAAGACACATAATTCAGTAGAAAGGTCCAAAGTGTCAAATAACATTAGCTATAATGCCTGATATCTGAATTCTGCTTATAATGTAGACTGTGTACAGATCTGTTTTCAATCATGGATACCATTGCACCAGTTTATTTAATAACTAAAAGAACCTGAAAATGTTAAGGATCAGCTTAGTTAAAATATCAGAGAAAATGATAGAAAGAAATTAATTCAGAGAGTGCATCTGACATTAATCATGGAAAAAATGCAGCTCATCTTGGTAGAATATTTTTAAAAAGTAAAAGGGGAATACATTTGCATACAATTAGATACAATTAGATACAAAGGTACTATTTATCTCAAGATAAATTTAAGATCCTGTATCAAACAATGTGATTTACACTATTTAGATCTGTACTGCCTTCATTTTTAGAGAAAGGTAACATATTTAGTGAAGGGTGGTATGGAAAATGCTATCAATATTTGAAACACTCAGCTACAGCTGGAGAAGATTGTCCATGCACGTTCACTTAAAATGTATTCAGTTGTTATGGAAACAAAATAAATGTGAATGAGAGTTGATTTAAAGAGATATAAAACTTAAAACTTGTCCAATATAATTGTCAATAGCAAAACTGTCCCTTTAAAAATCACATTCTCCCATAAATAATTCCACATGAGAGGACCTTAATAGCCTTATGAAAATATCTACAATAAGTTAATATAATTGAAATAAAAATTGGTAAGATCTGGTTAAGTGTAAATGAAAAATAAAGATTTTTATTCATAAAATTTGTTCAGTTGTGCACTGTATGAAAATAATTACACAATTATTTGTCAAATTCAAGTTGGAAATGACTACTAATGATTTCTAAATATGTGTAGAATAGTATTTTAAGCTTGTTTCTTAGGAAGTCTGAAAATAATTATTAGTTAACTTATAGGCTTTGCTGTAAAAGGAATGATAAATTTGCAACAAGTGGAATCATAAATTTTATAACATGAATCAGATTTCTAAACAACAGAGTTCTAAAAAAAAAATCAACCAGCAAACAAAAAAATTTTGAGTGGAATGGGGACATTGTAATATTTTCTGGCATTGGATAAATTAACGACTGAAAGTGAGTTAAACATGTTTGTTGTCAATGGCCAATAAACTAGGAATTACCCAAATCCAGAATTGCCCCAGTGTGTCTGGAAAACTGAATTTTCCAGCTATGGATGGCTGCCGCCTGTCAGGGAGGTAATGCCAGCAATGAAATGGTGTTTAAGTTTTGTCTTAAGACAGACTTTAAGTGTGTATGGGGAGGGGAGAGTGAGGCATGGATGAGTTTGGATGGTAGCAAGTAAGAAAAAAAAAAATCCTTTGTGAGAGTATGGTCGATAGAAAACTAAATACACAATAAATTAGGGATTCCCATAGTATGCAAGAGGAGTTCTAGCAATCCAGCGCTATGTTTCGTGAAACACTATTATAAATATGTAGCAGTGAAGAGTTCAATGATTACAATTAAAATATCTCCCCAAAGGGACAGCAAAACCAGTTTTTAGTCATTGAGCATGTTTTCATGATTTTCACTTTTATATTCTTTAAGGGGCTTCTTCCATTTTTAAAATTTTTTCATGTATGTTAATGGTTCTAGCATCCTGTTTGTATCCCATAATACCTCTGAGTAATCACAACAGCAGTTTTGAAGACATGCATTAAAATTATTTTCATTATTAACTTATTTGAGCAACGAGAGAGAGGAGGGAGGGAGTAGAAAGAGAAAGAAAGAGAGGGAGAGGAGAGAGAACTCAGGCAATACTTCGTTCTCCCAAATGTCTGTAAAGACTGGGGCAGGGCAGGAGCTGGAGCTGGGAATTGAACCCAGGTCTGCCCCAAGCGTGGCAGCAAACCAGCTACTTGACAGTGGGTGATGACCCAAGTCCTTGGGCCCCTGCCATGCATGTTTCCTGGCTCCTGGCATTTATCTGAAACAGACCTGTCACAGCAATTTGGAGAGTGAACCAATAGATGCAAGGTCTCTCTCTGTGTTTCTCTTTCTGACTCTCACACTCTCAGTTAACTCTGATTTTGAACAAATTTTTTTTAAAAAAAGAAAACAGAAAAATATAATTGTATACAATGTTGAATATCAAATTAATGCTACATTGGCTTTTATTTAAATCCAATGCTTGCAAGCTTTCCTGGTTATGTTACATTATATTTTATGAGTTATGAAATAAAATTTTGTTCATGACCTTTTGTTTTTCTTTGTCTAGACTTAGAGTTTCATTTTTTGATCACCTAAGATACACGTCACTAGTTTTGAAAGGTTAATGGAAATTGTAGAACCTATAGTTTAGGTCTACTGTCAGGGGCTGTAATTTTGTGTTACAAATTGCTGTGATAGCTGTCATCTTCATTTTTAGTTCTTTTTAAAGTTTTGTTTATCTCTACAAAAGAATAAAAGTTAGCTTTGAAAGGAAATCATGTTATTTCGTGAACCTTTTGTCGTGTTCTCCCTCTCAAGATGTTGTGTAGTTGCAGGCACTTTCCTATAAGGGAGATAAAATCTTTTTCACTGACTGCATGTTTATGGTGAGTTACCTAGTCTAACACAATGACATTATCTATGTGTGACCATTGAATGTTGAAATGTGGGAGATGTGATCTGAATTGAGGTATGCTTTAAGTGTGAACTATATACTACTTCACAAAGACTTCATTCCAAAAAATAAAATATAAAACATTTCAATAACTTTTATGTTGGTTACATGTTAAAATGATAGCATTTTACATATTGAGGGTTAAATAAAATATGTCCTCACAATTATTTTTATGAATTTAATTTTACTTGATTAAGCTTCTGGCTTTGGATTGGTGCAGCACCAGGCATTGCGGTCGCTTGGGGAGTGAATCATTGAGCGGATCTTCCTCTCTGTCTCTCCTCCTCTCTATACATATCTGCCTTTCCAATAAAAATAAATAAACCTAAAAAAACCTCATGAATTCATCTTCTATGTGCAGAGCATGCATTTCCACTGGGATGTTTCTTTGGTGAAATAGGGATTTGAGAAGAGGAAATTTTTTTTTTTAAGATTTATTTATTTTTATTGGAAAGGTGGATATACAGAGAGAAAGATATTCCTCCCCAAGCTGCTGGAATGGCTGGAGCTGAGCCAATCCAAAGCCAGGAGCCTAGAGCTCGAGAAGCAGAAATCTTTTTTTATTTTAAAGATTTATTTATTATTTTTTTTGTTGTTGGAAAGTCACATACACAGAGAGGAGGAGAGACAGAGAGAAAGGTCTTCTGTCCACTGATTCACCCAACAAGCAGCCACAATGACTGGAACTGAGCTGATCCTAAGCCGGAAGTCCGAAGCCTCCTCCAGGCCTCCCACGTAGGTGCAGGGTCCCAGTGCTTTGGGCCATCCTTGACTGCTTCCCAGGCCAAAGGCACGGAGCTGGGTGGGAAGTGGAGCCTTGGAGGCAAGAACGGGGGCCCATATGGGATCCTGGCGTGTTCAAGGTGCGGACCTTAGCTGCTAGACTACTGTGCCTGGCCTGAGAAGAGGAAATCTTATTGATTGGTAGTTGCTACCTTTCTTTCCTGGCATTCAATGTATCTGCAGTGAGTTAGCCTGCTTGCTGTGTAGTGACCAGCTTAGGAATGCATCTCTATGGAGAGAGGAATGGAATCACTGGGCTATGCAGGGCTACTGTTAATGGTGACCCTTTGACTTTCTGATCTTCAAGAGCTAACTCTAAAAAACATGGTTGTGGAAAAGGAATAGATTTAGCTATAAAATATGACTGATGCAAGTATAAAATCAGACTGCATTATCATATCAACTAGGTTACATTAGTCAAGGTATCCTATGGAAAAGGCACAGCACACTCCCAAGTCCGAACCTGGATTTATATGAGGTTAGATGTAGTAACTTGGCCAGACTGGTGTTCTTAATACATTTTAGCACAGAGTGTAAATTTCACTGCATCCTTGATCTGAAGGATTAGATCAGCATCCTTGACACACCATCAAAATGTAGTCCATTTCCCATGCTCTAGTGCCTTGGGTCCTCTGTAGATTTTATCCGCATATTATATATGAAAGTTTGCAGTGCCCTGGCTATCAAACAGTTCATTGGTTTACTGGTTCTGATTTCTAAACCAACTTATGCTTAGATTTGCACAAATGTGACCATGAATATGCCCCAGCAGATGGTCTTCTAAGAAATTTGGTGATATCCTCATCTCTGAAATAAGTAAATACAGTGAGGGTCTGTACTGGACAGTGAGGGGTATGAAGAAGGGAGTTGAATTTGATCAGCCATGTTGGAAATGAATATGAGTGGTGAGTGAGACAAAGAAAATGAATTACACAAATGTCCTAGATTGCTAGCATGACTGAATTTTGGAGCCTTTTACAGAGTAAGGGCTACTTCAGGAAGAGTGATGTTAAGTTGTTGACCCCATAAAATCACTGACGCTCTGGATTGCACAAGCATTTCAAGTCCATCTAGTTCAATCACACAAAATAATATTGATTTATTGCATGCTTTCTTTTTCCAAGGCTCAGTGCCAGGCACTGCTATTCACTATGGGCAAGAAAATTAAAAGCTAGCTGCTGTTGGGGTTTAGCTACTAAAGGGCAAGTTGACGGACATTTTACTGTTAAATAACTTCAGCTGACTCCTTTCTTCCTTCAGTGATGAGAGTTGTCAGTGAGAAAGAATCACATCTGTGGAGTCGTTAACCCCCCTAGCAAAACAAGAACCTTCAGGGAACACAAGCTTCAAGGTCATTATAGAGGACAGCTGACACTTCTTCTTCCTGAAGAGATTTGGAGGATGTTATTATAATTAATCTTCATTAATGCATTGACTATCTGCCTTACAGCCAAAGCCTGGGAATGAATCAGACATAGCAACTGTGTCCACAGAGCAGACAAATCATGTTTTTTAAAAGGGTAGAATAATATGTGTGTGTGTGTGTGTGTGTGTGTGTTGATAGAGAGAGAGAAAATTAACGTCAAGGGAAATGTTCTTCCTGCCTGTGAAGGGTAAGAAGGAGCCAGCAGAAATATGTATGGAGCGGTCCTTCTTCAGGTTACTGGAAAGGAGCGAGGTTGAAAACATGTGTGATTTATACCAAAAAGCCATTCTTATGAGTCTGTAACTTAAATGGTTTTTTTTTGGGGGGGGGTGTAGGTGTTAGGTTTGGCAGTTAAGACAGCTGCATTACCCAAGTTCCATATCTGGATGTAACTACTGACTCCAGCTTCCTGCCACTGCAGACCCTGGGATGCAGCAGTGACAGTTCAAATAGTTGGGCTCCAGCTGCCAATGTGGGAGGTTTGGATTGAGCTCATGGGTCTTGACTTCTGCCTCAGCCCAGTCCCGGTCGTTGCAGATTTTGGCATTATAAACCAATAAACTAACTCAATTCTAGCTTTAGTTTTGTCTCAAAAATACATAAATTAAAATGTTCAAAGAAAATAAATTTTAAAATAATTTTAGCATACTATTATAACAGCTAGTTTTATATTTCTTAATATATGTTCTTACTGCAAGACTAATGGGCCAAGAATGCGATTAGCTCATACTTGACTTACTTGCTACCTTTACTAATTTTCCCAAGGATTCCAAGGAATTGCAAGAGCTTGCATAGAATTTCTTCTCCCAACAGCTGTTTTGGAGACAGTTCATTATGACGGGGCTTTCATATGTATTAATTTCATTAGGCAGTCACAGGTTATTAGCTTACAGTCTTAGGTTGCAACCATTTCAGCTGGGAAAAAATAAGGTAAGCGGCTTATCTGCTGTACTTTAAAATTATAAATGCAGCCAAAAAAGTTGCTCTCTCTGAAGTACAGCTCTGAAGAAGAATGCAAATGAGCTTCATTTGAATGGGAAATGAAGCAAGCCTTTCAAATAACAAAAATTAGACCATTTACTTTTTAAAGCATGCATTTTGTTCATATGATTTGCAGCTCTCCATAAAGTATTGGAGAGATGATTGGTGTTAAAAATAGCATCCTGTTAGTAGTTAGATGATTGAAAATGATCAAAACTGTAATGAAGTATGGTTGAAACTATTTTTAGTTCATAAGAAGGAGCCTTAATATATATGTGGATTTTCATAAAACAATAATACTGATTATTCATGAGGCATGGCCTTTTAGTCTGTGTAAGTCGCAGTTTATAAGTAGTACTTCAAATTACAATGTCTAAGTTCTTACAAATCAAAGGCCATAAAATATATATGAAATATGACATGGCTAAATGTTATATTAAATATTGGTTTATGAAAAAAATTTGACATAGTATTGAAATGAATATATATATGTATATAATTAGTTACTTGAAGGCATAATTACTTATAGATTTGTATCAAAGCTGGTTTTGTAGTTGGATCTTTCTCTAAAAATTTCTTCATCTGTGAATAGTGTAGATTTAGAAAGTATCCTAAGGAAATATTAATATGGAGGCCAGAATATATTTAATACCCTTACAATATGGAAAACATCCCAGTTCCTTTGTGTACCTCCTCGTTTGTTGCTCTTGTTTGAGATTTTGTATCTTTCCAGAATGCAGTCTGCATTTCTATTCACAACCCTAAGACCTTATGAGCATTCTTTGAAACAGTTGCAAGGATTTTGTTGAGAGCATAGGGGGCTTAGATGAAGCTTTTGTAATTTCAAGACCATATGCTTTTACCTTTAAGTGCGTGCTCATACAGCTCTGTTTCCCACTAAGAATGCTTTGAAAGATTAAAATTGTATTAGCTGCCTGAAATGTATGCCTGTAAAATAATAAAAGTTTCCATGAATATCTGTTAATAACAAGGTACTTTGGGCATTCATGGGTTTAATATTCATAACTTCTGATGTTAGGAGTTATTCCCAAAGGACCATGATTCACAGTTCATTGAGACCCTGCTGGAATGATGAACAGTCAGCCATGATATCCCTGGGCTGATGCATGGCACACAACTGACCAATGAGCCTTGCTGTCCACTGGACATCTCTCTTCTTTCTTTGACTAAGTACTAAAAACTCTATTTTTTGGAAAGATTTATTTATTTTTATTGGAAAGTCAGATATACAGATGGGAGGAGCAACAGAGAAGAAGATTGACTTCCCAAGTTGCTGTAATAGCTGGAGCTGAGCTGATCTGAAGCCAGGAGCTTCTTACCGGTCTCCCAAGTAGATGCAGGGTCCCAAGGTTTTGGGGCCACCCTTCACTGCTTTCCCAGGCCACAAGCAGGGAGCTGGATGGAAAGTGGGGCTGCCGAGACCAGAACTGGAGCCCATATGGGATCCTGGTGCATGCAGAGAGAGAACATTAGTTGCTAGACTACCACACTGGGTCCAACTTTATGTTTTTGGGTAATTCCTAATCAAGTGAGAGACAAATTCCTATGGAAGTTAAAAAAGCATTATGCTACTCATGTAATGCCTAAGAAACAACTATTTCAATTTATACAAAGTATTACAGAATAAAGATTGGAAGACACACAAAGAGAAAATCTTCCATGTGCAGGTTTACTCCCTACCAACAGCCAGGGTTCATTAGGATTCAGACCAACATTCCAATGACTCAAGTATGGGGTTAACCCACTGCAACTCAAGGCTGATCCCATCACATAGTTCTTAGAAACATGGCATCAGAGAGTACATGCTATCTGATAACCCCTTGTGTATCAATATAGTGTATTATTTCCAGGCCGACAATTAATATTCTTTAGCATAGTTTTATAGGCTTTGTGTGGATCTAATTTAGTTTATATTTCCAATACCTTATTGTTACCTATTTGATTTGCTTCCATTTTTTCCCATTCTTTGAAAGAAATTTTGTAATGAATTCTAGTCTCATAGCAGATATTTTGCACATCCTCAAATACTTGCTTATGATAAATTAATTGCAGTTAAATAGAATAGGCTTCTAACAGTTGCTAGTATGTATCATAAAAGTGCTTCTCACAAAGATATTCAACACTGATATTTCTGCAGCAGTATGTGAGAGTCCATGTTGTTTCAAAACCATAATAATATAGAGCTAGCAGAGCAATAAACCATTCTCTCTTTCTCTCTTTCTCTCTCTCTCTTTCACACACACACACACACACACACACACACACACACACACACACACACACAGGAACCGAGAGTGGGGGAGGCAGAGATTTACAACTGTAATTTCCATCATCTCCTTCCTCATCCTGTGATTGTTTCATCCTACTTGTCTATGCTGGAATGAAGATTCACTCCCTCCTCTCTAGTCTCTTAGCTTCAGGAACATTCTGAGCTTGGAATATTTAGTTCATAATCACCAGAGTCACATGAGATTGATTGGAATCAGCTTGGCATCAGAATGTTCATTCAATAGTTTTCTGGTATCAGATGAAATCAGATTACTTAGGAGACATGCCAGGTAGCTGAGAAGAGCACATGATGCTAGACTTTTCTGAACCCCAGAGGCCCGACCCTCCAGTTTTGGTCACTTGAAGCAGAAGAAGAAGGAGCTGAGACTAGAGCCTGGTCTGGCTGTGGTGAGGGGAGTCTCCCAGCCTTTGGGATACAGCCATAGCTTTCCTTGCAGTTGGGGTGATGCCTTTTAGAATACATACCTGTGGATAATTTGGAATTTATAACTCCACAGGAGAATTTCTAGAATTTATAATTTATTTAGTTGATTTCCCTGCAGAACATGAAACAAGAGGTAATCACATTATGTGGTTAGTTTCCGCAAGGATGATGAATGGTTGAGAGGATCAGAGCATGAGTGCACTTGGATAACCATGTGTGTGAACATGTGTGTGTACATGTGTACATGTTTTGTGATTCTGGATCCTCCAGCAAGTGCAATCTTTTGTGTATGTTTCAACTTAAAACTATCCTCAGGTCTTCCTTATTTGCTTAATATTTTAAGCAATTTAAAAAATATTTTAATTGTACCTTCACGTTTTGATTACTTTTAATCCCTGAAAAAGAATTGTCATCTCTTCAGAAGAAGATATTGGTACTTGGCTTTGAAGAAAAATGTGTAGCTTTACAGATTATTTTCAAATCTGTTTCAAACTCATTTTTCTCTCTAGCACATATCACTAGCTTTTATTGAGGAGATCCTTTGACTTAAACTAAATAATATCAAATTGAAACTCCAAATTTTAAAAATTTGGAAATTGCCAGCGCACTGAATTGACTATATTAGAAATACTTGTCACCTGACTTGGCAAGAATTTTGAAAAAGTTTATCTTTAGTTATTTTGGTTCTTTCCTAAATCAAACCTTGAGTTGACCATTGCCAAAGACCAAATTGGATATTTCTTATCACACATTATACCTGGTCCTGTGAGGAGACCTCTTGTCTTTAAAGAGATTTTTTTCCTTCAACCTCATCATACGCCTCACATAAGATAAGGTAGATAATCAAAACTAAAACAGTTCTTTGTATAACAACTAAAGGTCAAGAGTGCATCCAAGCTTCAGCTAGCTGATATTGAAAACAAGAACAAGCAAAGCTTCCAGTTAGCTGGGTCTGTACAATGATGAGCTTTCATTCCTGGTTAATTAAGAGGTAGTCTGTAAGGTTCAGGCCATGGGTTCTAACCTGTTATTTTCCAACAGGACAGCAAAATACCCACCAAATAAAAACAAGCTAATAGGAAAGTTTTGTTTGGAAAATGTCCAAGGTGAGGAATCTTACCTTTTTAAGTATTTTTCCTTTTTGCTTTGAACAGTCTACTTCAATGAATCATCACTTTGTCATTTACGGGGTACATATCCAATCTCAGGCCACATATCTTTTCTATTTAAAACCTAATGTTGAGTTGGGCACGATGATGCAGTGGGGTGATCTGAAGCTTGGAGAGCTTGCCTTCCGTATCAGAATGTTGTTTGTGATCCAGCTTCCTGCTAATATATCCTCAGAGATAGCAGGTGGCTTATCTCCCAAGGAGACACAGATGGAGTTGTTGGCTTTGGATGGCTCAGCCAGCCCTTTTTTTGTGTGGGATATTTGGGAGGTGAAACATCTCTTTCTTTCTTGTCTTCCTGCCTCCAAAAATCTTTTTTTTTTTTTTAATTAATTTGAAGAATAGAACCAAACTGGAGGGAAAAATGAACAAAAAACAAACCAAAGTCAACAAATGTTTTCTTGCAAATAAGGAATGTGTTGTCAGTGTTTCATACTGACAGGGTCATTGTAGCCTGAGATTGTCAGGATGGTAATACCAGAAAAGTCACGTGCTCCAGCCCCTTATTTTTCTAACATTCAGGGAAGTGATGGAACCTGTGGAAGAACACATCAACCAAAACTCACTGTCCTGACTCAGGGACAGCTGGCTCTTTCCATTAAACTCACTTGTTTTGATGGTGTACAAAGATTTATTGTCTGTTCAGAAAGATAGCATTATTCCTTTGTTATTAGATGTTCTTTACAACATGTACTTTATTATTTAAGCAATAATTTTTGAAGCAAAAGTGTAGGTTCATACTTAATGTTTTAAATCCGTAAGTACTGGCAGGCTTAGCATAGTGGCCTAACAGGTTAAGTTGCTGCCTAAAACCCAGCACTCCATGTGGGTGCCAGTTCTAGTCCTGGGTGCTCTGATTGAGATTCAGCTCCCTGCTAATGGCCTGGGAAAAGCAACAAGTGTTTGGGCCTTTGCCTCCGACATGGGTGACCCCGGTGAAGCTTCTAGGTTTGGCTTTCCTGGCCCTGGATGTCGTGCCATTTGGAAAGTGAATCAGCAGACAGAAGATCTCTCTCTCTTTTTGTGTTTCCCTCTCTTTCTTTAAAAATAGCATGTAAGTAAAGTCTAAATTCACTAATATGTATTAAGTGTTAGCTATGTGCTGCCACTGCAGTATCAAATCAAATAATAGGTGCATTTATATGTAGAAGAAAACACTCCGTTTTTTTTTTCTTGAAAAGTATAGTCTTTTTGACATGATGTGATTTGGTTTTGTCTTATTTGTTCTGTCTAAATTCCTCAGTATTATAGTGTAAATGACCTTTAAAAAGCTCTACCACTAATTTTCAATAAATTTGGTAATGTTATTTAATGGCATATAAATGACATAATGCTAGTTCATATAATAATATTTGAGAGTGAATAATTTTAGCCACAGAAATGGCATGCTGTTCTTGATGACTGTTTGCAAATGAGAATTGCTACGAATCAAAAAGCCATGAATACATAATTCTAATTTATCAGTTAGAATATAAAAAGACTAATCAAAATTTTAGGGGTCTATTGAAAGCAACAGATATTTAAGATTTTCAACAGCAAAAATATTTCAAATAATTTAATTCATCTTTGAGTTATAATGATTTCCATTATAGTTATGTGTTTAAAGCTAGAAATAATAAAATCAATTTTTAAAAAATGGGTTTTAGAACCATTAGAACATCAGGTTCTAAAATCTGACCCCTCCAGTGCTTGGTAGCTGCTGGTAGATCCAGGCCCCCTAAGGTGACTCAGTGAATCCAAGCGGCTTCCTTCATCCTCATCCTAGAATCAGCATCCATTGGAACGCTTCATCGGAGCTTGGGAGCCAGGGACGACTAACTTGGTTTCTGTGCTTGAGTTATACTCTGGGAAGCACAGGTGATGAGGACAATGGTGATCAAGAGTTGCTGGGCAATCAGGACTCTAGGAGGAAGAAGTCATCACTGAGAGGGCGTGCCGTTCGTCAAGCCTCGCGGAGCATGTGGGGTTGAGGGCGAGCTTTGAGGATTGCAAGGCAAAGGGCAGGCCAGCTGCTCAATGGAGAGACAGCAGTCAAACTTTGAAGAAGACAAAAGTCTTGCTAGTCTGAGGAGTTACAATGACCTACTTTCCTTCATTTTTCAGTCACATCAAGACTTTAACTCCTTTTCCTAGCGTGACTGTCCCGGATGCAGAGAGCTGGAAACAGTTTTGTACGCATTAGGAAATACCTGACTCAAACCCAGGAATTCCGATGTGGGCATCCCGAGTGGAGACCTCACAGCTGTTCTGAAGCCCCTCCCGCATTGTTGGCATTTTTGTGTAACAGTCGGTTTAGGATTAGCTTTGTTTTAAAGGCTCACGCATCATTGATCCAGACGATCTTTCAAAAGGTCTCACCCCTTTCCTCTCAGGAAGGTTTGGTTCTAGGGCAACATATGAGGTCAGATAGTAATAATGAGGACAAGGGAATTTAGTTCATTTTGATACTTCTGTTTTTAAATGTCAGCCTCATAATTACTCCTTGTTTATGTGCAGAAAAACAAAGCTGACAATGATGATTGTCATAGGCCTCAAGAGAAAGGTCTTTACCCTGATTACTTGCAAGACCTTGCCCAGGCAGGTGCAAGAAGGGCACCTTCATGTTCAATCTGAGAGGAAAGGGCAATGAGGGTTTTGTTTGTTTGTGTTGTATTGTTTTTAATTCCATAATATTCTTTTTTTGTTAAAGATTTATTTTATTTTTATTGGAAAGGTGGATATACAGAGAGGAGAGACAGAGAGGAAGATCTTCCGTCCGATGATTCACTCCCCAGGTGACCACAACGGCTGGAGCTGAGCCAATCCGAAGCCAGAAGCCTCTTCTGGGTCTCCCATGCAGGTGCAGGGTCCCAAAGCTTTGGACCGTCCTCAACTGCTTTCCCGGGCCACAGGCAGGGAGCTGGAGGGGAAGCGGGGCTGCCGGGATTAGAACCGGCACCCGTATGGGATCCCGGGAGGCAAGGCAAAGACATTAACCACTGCGCCATCGTGCTGGGCCCAATTCCATAATATTCTCGAGGGAAGAGAAAAAAGAGAAAAGGAGGAAAGATTGAAGCCACCTATTAAATCACCTTCTTTCACTTTGAAAACAAGAGTCGGCAGGTGTTAGGAGAGGAAGGGTTCCTGATTCCATCCACCCAGGTCTGTGTCTCGTGGCCTTCAGTTGTGCTGAATAAATGTTGTGTCTGACTTAATTTAAATTCAGAGATTTCCTTGAGAACATTTAAAAATGTTTACTTATGTAGGTGGATGTTGTAATCCAGTGAGTTAAGATATCACTTGGGCCATCATAGATGCAGGCCTCCCAAGCGACATCTGGCAAACCACTGGACCAAAAGCCTGCCTTATGTGACCAATTTTAAAATTGTCACTAAAGCTCTACCTCCTGTGTCATTTTTAAAATATCTTATTGTAACTTACCTTATCGTTTCCATACATTTGGGGGCTAATGACTCAGGAAGTTGTAAGTGTTCAATACATTTTTGTACAAAACGTTTTAATGACATAACAAGTTAATTCAATCATATTCTTTTGGCTTTGCCATTGCATTTTTTCTGGACTATTTTAGGATGCGTCTGTAACATAATGAGCATTTCCTTTTTTTCTGTATTTATCAAAAGGATATAAAAGTTCAAATATTTATTACATAATAACAAATTAAAAATGACACAAAGCAAAAGCAAATTAGAGATATGGGATGAGTGCAAAAATTCACAATTATACTGTAAGATTTCAGTACTTCTTTCAATAGCTGATAGAATACAGGAAACTATTAAGAGAATGCAAGGCTTGAACCATACAATTAACTGGGCCAGCAAGAAACCAGGAACTTTATCTGGCTCTCCCATGTGGGTGCAGAGGTAAAAATACTTGAGCTGAGCCCGGCACAGTAGCCTAGCAACTAAATTCCTCGCCTTGCAGTGCTGGAATCCCATATGGGCACCAGTTTTAATCCCAGAAGCCCCACTTCCCATCCAACACCCTGCTTGTGGCCTGGGAAAGCAATAGAGGATGGCCCCAAAACCTTGGGACCTTGCATCCACATGGGAGACCTGAAAAAAGCTCCAGGCTCCTGGCTTCACATTGCCTCGGCTCTGGCCATTGCGGCCGCTTAGGGAGTTAATCAATGGGTGGAAGATCTTCCTCTCTCTCTCTCCTCCTCTCTGCAATCTGCCTTTCCAATAAAAATAAATAAATCTTTTTTAAAAATACTTGAGCCATCGTTTGTTGCTTTCCCAGGTGCACTACCAGGTTGCTAGACTGAAGTGTATGTAGCAGCCGGGACTCAGAACCAGTGCAAATATGTAATTCCTACATTGCAGGCAACAGTTTAATTTTATGCACCACAACTATAACCCCACTAATCGACATTTTAAAACATGATTCACTCAACTGGCACTGTGGCGTAGTAGGTTAAGCCTCGGTTTGTGGATATTCTTTACGTATCTGTAAGGATATTCTACACGTTCTAGAGTGCAGCAGCAAAACTGTAGTCTTATTATATTCCGCGATATTGGCTGAATGGCTTTGGTGGGCTTGACAGTAAGCTAGCTTCTGTGAGGGAAGCAAGGTTACCCCGAAGGATAAAGAGAGGGGGGATTTTGTTTTGGTTGCCCAGAAATGATCAAGAAAAGAAAGGGAGACGATTGTAGTAACAGGGGATCTAAGAGTTTGGCACAAGGAGGTAGTTCTGAGTACGTGAATGGGGTGGGGGAATGGCTTGGTAAAGTTGAGGTACCTGGTAAACTGGGACAGGAAGAAGTAGAAGTGATGATGTGAACATGAGGGTGACCTGCATTGTCTGAGCTGTGAGTGAAGAGAATGGCTGATCATTTTTAAAAGGGTTCCTTTATTGTTTTTTTTTTTTAGCAAATTGAAGTCAAATCTGTTCAGAAACATTTGTACCTTAACACATTTTTAATTTTTAAAATTTTACTTATTTACTGTCATATTGTTTAAAAGGCAAAGAAAGACAGAGAGACACAGAGAGATCTTCCATCTGCTACTTTATTCCCCAAAGGTCTAACACAGCCGGGGCTGGGCCCTGCTGAAACCAAGAGCCAGGAGTTCAAGCTGGATCTCCACCGCAAGTACTTACACCATCACCTGCTACCTCCCAGGGTGAATATTAACAGGGAGCTGTGTCAGAGACAGAGGAAGCAGGAAGCGAATGAGGCACAACAACATGGGTTGCTGGAGTCCCAAGCTGTGCCACACTCCCCCCGTTTACTTCACTCATTGCAATGTGTAGCAGTTTATGATGATAGGAGGAATGTATTACGTTTTATTTTTAACCAGCATTTCTTCCAAGATGTTTACAAGTTCTTATACCTTTTTAAATTTAGCCTACATTCAATTTTTCTTAGTTTTGGGGAAGTTACAGGAATAAGGGAGAAAGCCAAAAAGTCAGGAATTGAGGAAAGTGGGAATGATTGGACATAAGTTCAGTGGGTGATGCTCTCAGAACAGAGCACTCAGCAACTGGAACAAGGGAAAATGTTGGCAGAAAAGTGGACTATCTGTCTATGAGAGAAAAAGGGACATGCTCCATTTGCTGGCTCACTCCCCAAAGGCCCACATCATTGCTGGACCAGGCCAAAACCTGGAGACTGGAACCCTGTCTGGATGTTCTACCGCTGGATGGCAGTAATTCAAGTACTTGAGCCATCACCTGCTGCCTGTCAGGGTGTGCTTGAACAAGAATCTATAGTTGCAGGTAGAGCAAAGCTTCGACTTCAGGACTAACATGGAATATAGGTGTTCCAAGTAGGATTTAAACCACTGTATCAAATGCTTGCCCCTAACTAAATTCTGAATTAATTATTAGCAATCATATTTGGAACATTTGTGCTCAAATTTTGATGGCTATATTGAGTTGATGAGAGTACCTTGGGATCTATACATTCTAATTTACCAGAATATTCCTGTATAATGGGACAAAGCTTTTGACAGTAAGTAATTAATCCATGCAAAGCACAGTTTGTTGAGGTTTTTGCTTGGTTTGTACTTTGTGTGATGTTGTCTTTTAAATCTAGATTAAAGACTTATTTCATTGAAAATCTTATGACTTACAAGCTTATTTGGAATTTTCTAGATGAGAAAGGATGTTTTCATGAACAACTGGTGATTTCCAGTCTAATCAGAGAGCCTAATCAAGCCAACACTGACTCATGACCTTTGGAATTAGAAACAACTGATAGATGTAAACATGTGATTGGCTGTGTAACTGTTTTCCTTAGTCAGAATGAAGTCAGCTTTTGAAATCAGAGCAGCGTTTGTTCTCTTCACATAGAAAAGTGAAGATTTTTCTCTACTCTCAAAGCAAGTTTTTAACCTTTTGTCCTTCCACCATTTTTGCCATTAAAATAAAGATGAGAGAGGAGATTAAAGATAATCATAAACATCTAGGATTTGAATTTGATTGGAGTTTATCTTCATTGCTAAACATATCTCGTATTTCCTCATCATAAAAGAAGCTGGATACAGAGAATATGTGTTCAATATGTGATCATGAGAGCACCCACCATGGGCCAGCCTTGACTTTGCATGTGTGTGTGGAGTCTGATGTTGGAATTATGGTTTACTCTTAGCAACCTGGGTTTAAACTTTATGGATCCTTTACATGCTGATTTTTTTCAACGTTTGAAAAATCCCACAAATAAGTTATAACAGAAATATTGAGAACATTAGAAAAAGGTATGTCATGAATATATTAAAAATCTGTAGATAATAATCCATCGTCATTTACTACCATAAAATATAAATAACAGAGTGTAGTATAGAAAGTTAATATTTATCAATACTTATGCACACAAACACGTACATGGCATTGTTTGCAATTGAAAGAAATGGAAATAAATGTGAGGATGCAGCATTAAATCATAACTGCACAAAACTGACTATAGTAGGTCCTGTAATAACTTTGTGGCCACCTCCTATTGCTATCATGGGGGGAGCCAAAAATTAGAAACGTGGATTTCTGACAGTTGGGTGGAAGGGAGCTTTGTGCCTGGCTGGTTCCTAGCTGCCATGTTATTCTAGAGCTGTCAGTCACAAGGTGGAGCCCCAGAAAAGAAGAGCCACAGTGGAAGTTCCTTGGCCTTTGCCGTCCTACTTGGGGTTCATGGCTTGATGAACCTCCACTCCTAGTTGGGAGGATATCACTTCTCATGCGAATGCTGTGTGCAAAAACAACAAAGAAAGTAGTGTTAGCAATGAAAAAAAAATCAATTAAAGCTTTAAAGAAATAGCTGTAGCTTTGTGGCCAAGGGACTGAATGTTCACTCTCCATCTTAAGCATGTAAACATAAGGTTGTGTTGTTCACATTGATGAATTAAGGCCTGGAGAGGGTAATGTGCTACGTGGATGCCTTCAGAGAAGTGGTGCATGTATCAGGTCAGACACAATCTACATGATGAGTATATATGCAGAATGAAATTTATTCTGAGGAATTGGCTCACACAATTACAGGGACAATTAAATAAAAAATATTAAGGGCGGGTTAGCAGATGGGAGAGAGGCAGGGTGGTTGCTGGTCAAATCTGAATGCCATTTTCAACATAATTCTTTCCTCTTCAGGGGATTCATCTTTCTACTCAGGTCAGATGAGGCCCACTTGTATTCTTGAGCACAATCCTGTTTTTTCAAAGCTACCACTTTAGATATTCATCTCATTTAAAAACATCCTCTGAAAGCTCGAGACCAGTGTTTACTCATTTATGTGAGGATTTACACCTATCAAGTTGGTACATGAGCTTAACCATTACAAATTGGAATGGATGGGTAGCATTGTAGGTGCTCCTGTTGGCAATATTGGCATGACTGAGTAAGTCACAAGGAAAGAGCAGTATATATTTCTCCCTCTTGAAAGCATTGCTGATTTTATTTAACATGGAAATAGATTAAAATATTGCTGGTCTTAAGAAAAGTTTAATATAAGGGACTTTTGAAGCAAATGGTAATCATGTTACTTATGTTTGAAGCATTTCTGCGGTAGTTTGCATTTACAGCATCATGAGCAAACAAAGATTTATGGTACAAATGTGTGTGATTTAATCGTCCTGAGTTGGTTTGTATTCTTTGATGTGGCTAGTACAGCCTGCCAACAAAAAAATAAGTCATGTTCTTCTGTTATTCACTTGTGACTTAATGCCAGTGTTTTCTGTCTCAGGATTTAGGAAAAGAGGAAAATTTCATGCAGAATAATAATCTTTGGTTAATTACTGGTGAAATTGAAGAACCTTTTAGATTGTTCCTTAACATTTGCATTGACCTCAGCAAATAAAAGGAGGATGAAGGAACACTTACATAAAATACAAGTGTTCTTTTTTTTTTTTTTTTAGCTATTCTGCTTGTTTTGCAAATCAAGCTAATAAATTTATTCCTTTTTTCTGAACTTTGAAATTTTTAATTCATTTCAAAAAATCTTGTGAAACATTAAAAGTATTGCCCCATGTCAATGGGTATATTTGGAGTGTATAACAAATTTAGCAAGAACCACAAATATGTAGTTTGCTTAAACATCAAATCATTTGGCATTTCGATGATATCTTTCCAATGTGCTATTGGGAAAAATGAGGGAATATTAAAAAGCAAAACCAGAAAACTTGGCAGTTGTAATGGAATGTAAACACTTTGCTCATTTTCTTGGAGTAGAGGTTTAAGAAAGAAAAGAAAGGAATCCCACTGCTACAAAATTCCCTTTAAACACACATGGACAAAAATTGTGCATATCATATGGTTTGGTGAAAATTCTTAAATTACTCTTTATAGATTTCTGCATTTGAGACATATCTGTGTTTTCGTTTAAATGGGCTACAATTTCAACCTGTATCCTTGGGGACTATTTCTTACTATGATCCTCTCTGCTTTGCCTTGCTGATTGATGTCAATTGCCTTTAAATACGTTGTGGTATTTGGGTGGTGGATACGATAGTAATGCCATCACATGCTGATTGCTTAATGATGCAATTGCTTGAAAATTTAAACCCATAATAGCTTCAGGTCAGGTTCAGAAGTTCATGGTTTGTGCCAGACATCTGAACACTGAATCAGAGGCTGAGCTGTGCCAAAGTCATGCCACATTTGTCAAGCCTGGTCGTGGGCAAGAGCTGCTGGAAACTTCCCATCCAGCCGATAATGAAGCTTGAAGGAATATGAAATATCTGTTCTAAAGGAGCAGACAATTTCACTGGTTGGCTGCCTTCTTTTATTTTTAGTACAATTATTAGAGAAAACTGTCTTGCAAAATCGTTACATTAGCTTGGCATCTGTATCGTTGCAAGCTGGCGTGAGGGAGTCTTATCAGTTGAGAATGTGTGGTTTGAGGTTGGATGGGCATTGTGCTTTTTTTAAAGATTTATTTTTATTATTTTTTCATTGGAAAGGCGGATATACAGAGAGGAGAGACAGAGAGGAAGATCTTCCGTCCGATGATTTACTCCCCAAGTGAGCACAACGGTCGATGCTATGCCAATCCGAAGCCAGGAACCTCTTCAGGGTCTCCTACGTGGGTGCAGGGTCCCAAAGCTTTGGGCCGTCCTCGACTGCTTTCCCAGGCCACAAGCAGGGAGCTGGAAGGGAAGCGGGGCTGCCGGGATTAGAACCGACGCCCATATGGGATCCCAGGCGTACAAGGCGAGGACCTTAACCACTGCGCCACCGCGCCGGGCCCGGGCATTGTGCTTTGAGATTTTCTTTGTGGGCTCTAATGTGATGGACTCCAGTGTGGGTGGAAAGCTTACAGGCAGAAAGGGACCTTCAGGAGAACCACTTCCCTGTGTTCACACTGGGCATCTTCTCTAATTCACTTGGCTTCTGCCACCAACATCCCTTGGTGCACAGATTCCTGCTGTATAGGAAGATCCAGAAAGACAGTTACGCTCAGCTGAAGCACCGCAATCAAACATGGAACTGAAACTGTTAAGTGGGTCAGATTCCAAAATCTCATGTCCTGAACTTCCCCCCATAGAATAGCTTGGCTGTCTTTTTCGATGGCTGCAAGCTGTGTTTCCTTTGCCCCTTCTGCTTTTCAAAGGGCTCATAGTACTTGTTCCAGCATCCCCAAAGGACTTGTACATGAGAGACTAGGACTTGAAAGGGGTCTGAAATGCTACAAGGACCTGAGGCTTTTATTGGGTCCCTTTGCCTCATTCTTTTCACCTTTTGTATTCCATAGCCATTTCTCAGATGATTTTAGCTTTAGAAAAGAGGAGTGAAATATGGTAGCCTCCAGGCTGATGCATTTTCAAACTCTTTTTTTTTTAATTCAACTGCTATTAAGTGACTGAATTCCAGTCCTGTGGCCAAGAGGCGGTCAGCTAAAGGCTTCATACAACCCTGGACCACTGGTTGTGGGATTTGCAGTTCTGAATAGCTTGTGGCTAGAAAGTCTCCTTATTACTCTATCAGAAAATGCTGACCAGTGCCCCATGGAACTAGGATTTTGTAGTTTGTAACAGACTCATTTACCTGATACTCAAGAGCAACCTGGTGATGAAGTCAAAATGTATGTCATCATCATCATCATCACCCCCTAGTTGTAGCTGAGGAAACTGGGGATGAGAATTCTGTGCTTTTCTCTCCTTCATGTTGCTGCTTGCCTGCTCGGAGCACACTGGTGATTGTTAGAAGAGAGAATTATAGTCGTCCTGGGTATTCAGAGGGGATCGGTTCCAAACCTCCTTGTGGATACCAAAGTCTATACTGTTGAATTAGATAAATCCCTTATCTAAACTGGTATAATGTTTTCAAAGATTCTAGGCATATCTACCTTATCTTTTGAAGAATCTTTAGATTACTTTCAATATCTAATATTGTAAAGTGTATGTGAATTGTCACACTGAATCTTTAGGAGATAATGACAGGGTAAAAAGATATACGTGCAACATAGACACCATTTTCCCCAAATATTTTTCATCTATGATTTATTGAATCTGTGGTGGCAGATCCTGCTCTTGTTGATATTCTGGTCTGTTGGAGAGAAGAGCAGAGACATGAAAAAGACAAGAATACAACATGGGGTATGCCAAGTGGTAACAGTGGCTCTAAGGGCACTTGCTGCACGAGTGTCATGTAATGTGATGTTCAGGGGAAGCTAAGGAAGAAACGAGACTTGAGCTGAGTCTTGAAAGGGAAAATAGACCTTAGATTAGAGAAGGCACAGCAACCTGAGCAATTGTATCCCAGAAGCAGTTGCGTAAGATAGAGCACAGAGAGCTGCACAGGCAGTTTTAATGGTGTTGAGGGAGGAAGTCATTGGAAACAAGGCCACCAGAGGAGCCAAGAGCCTGGATGCGAGAGGCCTTGACTGATATGAATAGAAAGAACTTCAGAGCAGTCACAGATGAGGGACAATTACATCCGAGTGAGAGAATTGAAATGAAGGAATGAATGAGAAGGTAGCACAAAGAAAAAAAATCTACAGGGTTTTGAGGGGAAAGAAAAAAATTGAGTGGTATGGGATTTATTGTTTAACCTAAGACATTTTCCGGGACAAGGTCAATGTTGTGGGAGGATGGATGTGAACAGGGACAATCCTAGGCAAAATAGACATGCCACAGTACTACTCAAGAATGCTGCAAGAAAGACAGGGTCAGTTGTGGGGTCATTGATGAGAGGAGAAAAACCATCAAAGAAACTGTGGAAAAAACCACTGTTCTTAGAATCTAAGCTTTGGGATTACTGTGGGATATCAGATGTGGATTTCCAGTGGAGAGTTAGGAATGTGCAAAGACTGTACATCCCTCTGCTTTCACTTTTCATTGTTCTTTTAATCTCCAGACTTAACAGAGCACTTTCTTTTTTCCAAGAAAGCAAGAAAAATGAGGAATGGCATTGCTTCCCGTGTTGTGTGCTGGTTGCATTATCATTATTTATTTTACAAACTTGAACCTTGAAACACTGCTGGGCATTCATTATCTTTGACAGAGTTCAGCCTGCAAATGCAAGGCCTTGACTGGCTCCTCACATCAAAAGGGATAATTTATCTCCTAAGTGGATTTAGACTTCTTTGAGTTTCAAAGCAGCAAAACTGAATATTGGCTGTCAGCCTGTTAACAGCTAAGGTTTGCAGGAGAATGTGTGAACTAGAAAGGTGCAAATGTGAGACCAAGTTGTTATCTATGATTTAGTTGTAGATAAGAATGGATTTGGTCATTTGTTACTGGTTGCCTAGGGAATTTTTAGAAAGTCAAGAAATGTGGCCTGTTCCCTCACACTGCTGTGTTTCAGTACCAGTCTCTATGTCCATGGGTTCTGCCTTCTCAAATTCAGGCATCCACAGATGGGAACTGTCTGGGAAAAGAATTGTGTCTGTACTGCACAAGGATTAATGTTTTTCCCCTTGTCGTTATTCATTAAGTAATTGATTACAGCCACTATGTACACTGTGTTAGGTATTATACATAACCCGGGAATGATGCAAAGCTTATGGAAGATGTGTGTAAGTTGCAGCTGGTACTGTACCATCCTACATCCTAGACTTCAGCATTTGTAGATTCACAGAGGTCCTGGGATGAATGCTGCCAGCCAACTGAGGGATGACTGTGTTCTTTTTTTTTTTTTTAAAGATTTATTTTTATTATTTTCTATTGGAAAGGCGGATATACAGAGAGGAGAGACAGAGAGGAAGATCTTCCATCCGATGATTCACTCCCCAAGTGAGCGCAACGGGCCGATACTATGCCGATCCGAAGCCAGGAGCCTCTTCCGGGTCTCCCACGCGGGTACAGGGTCCCAAAGCCTTGGGCCGTCCTCGACTGCCTTCCCGGGCCACAAGCAGGGAGCTGGAAGGGAAGCTGGGCTGCCGGGATTAGAACCGGCGCCCATATGGGATCCCGGGCGTGCAAGGCGAGGACTTAACCACTTGCGCCACTGCGCCGGGCCCGATGACTGTGTTCTAAAAGGCGGTTGCTGAAGTTCAACCTCTTTTACTTCCCAGAAGTGGACCCTGATCTTGATTTATGGATGAAGCTGCTGAGCTCTGGAAGATTCTGGGCTGTCTGTAAAAGCCAAGCAGGCAGCCGTTAGTGCTCTCCAGGTCAGGATGTGGAGAGGACGATTTCAAAGTGAAAATGGTGATGGCAATGCGTCTGCAGTGTTTCCATGTATAGGTTGTAATAGAGACCTTAAGTGTAGCGTGAACATGCACACAGGTGCTAGTGATTTTTAACGTGTATTTTGCTATCAGTTTGCACTTTGATATTCAACTTACTTTTATATCCTTGGGAATAATTAGCACATTGCATGAGGACCTAGGAACAGCCATATACATGGAGTAGGGAGGCATGGAGAGAAAGTGACATCAGGGCTTCAAAGAGTTGGCAAAACATGCATATTATGAAAAACCTGTGCATGGATTTCAAATTTTTGCATAAAAATAAACATTTTCATTTCACTTTGCCATTAACTTTTTGAAGCATCCATATGTTTTCTGTACTTATTAGTATGCTGCTTCAGATGTAATTTTTGAATTTTTAGCAGACATGTAGAAGAATATAAATAACATTGGCTACTTCTGTAGTTGTGCTTTCTGTTCAAAAGAAGTTATGTGAACATCTGGCACCTATCAACCCTTAGGTTACCACAATTTTTTTTTAACCATTAAAGATTACTTAATTCCAAGGTAAAAGATATGGAGTAAACAAAGGTCTTATGAGGGTCATGCTTAAAATTCAAAACAGTCATCTTCTACAAAAATTAAGTTCATAAACTTTAGGAACACACATCTGGAGATGGGAAGAGGTCGGTTAAGGAAAGACCAGCAAGTAGTAAGCATTAGAGGGAGGCAATCCTGCTGGGCACTTGGCCTCATTGTCCTCTGAGTCAGGAGAGAATTTGTAAAGTTGCTCATTGGTGCTTTGCTGAAAATTTCTGTTTGCATTGCAGTAGATGTGCCTGCAGGGATAACACTAATGTGTCATGGCTGGTAGCTGCTGAAGTCCTGGAGTTTACCTTCCTCACCTGCAGTGTGCTACCCCCTCCTTTTAGGCAGTGCCACCCTTTGGGTCCCCTGAAACACTTGGGCTGCAGCCACTTCCTTACTGCAAATGAATAATGAATGAGCTGTGGGTGAAAGCTAATGGTTCAGGATGGAATCAGAGCTCAACACAACATGGGCACTGCTCCTTTGTCATCTCCATGGAAACCACTATTTATCAAGGCACACTTGTGTTTCAGGAGACAGTGAGGAGGAGCCAGTTTCTGTAATTTTGGGTCAGCTGTTGAAAAAATAGATTTAAGGAACACAGATTGAGACAGAACGAGCACAGAGAATGCCATCTGTATGCAGCAGGGGAGCACAGTCAGGCCATTCTCTGGGTTTTAAAAAATTAATCATAAATGGCATAATAAATGTTAAATTGTAGGATCTGAATGAAAACGGAGTGAAAACCACCTCCTCCCCCAAACTCTGACTAGATGGGCCATGTAGTATCTGATGGCTGAGACATTTCCCAAGTGGCTCTCCTGGGATGCAGCGGGAGGGATGACATGGGTATAGGGAAAGCTGAGAGCAGCTGGCTGCACAGCACTGGTACAAAATGAACTCCTCAGCCTCACGCAGGCCTCAGTGACTCTGTAGGGCCAGAAGCTGGGCGTTTGGTTCCTACCACCGATTCTGATGTCTGCATGCTGCTCTCACACCAGCAGGGGCAGCGGGGACTATCTACTGGTAGTGCAGGAAACACAGGGCCTGGCTGTTGGATTCCCAGTAAGACTGAGTGGGGCGGTTCCAACAGAAAGAAAATTCATCACACGGGGCAGGCAATGTCCAGAGCAGGAGCCCAGAAGCAGGTCCAGTCATTGGCCCTGGTTGCTGCCACCTGCGCAGCGTGGAATGCCCAAGGAGGGAACACTCCTTGGCCCCAGTGAAACAAGCATACCGGCTCGAGTCCCTGAAATTTATGAGAAAAGCAGCAAGTTTTATAGACTCAGTCTCTGCTGTGGTGTGAGGTTCTCCACTTCATTGCCTCTGTGATGCATTGTGGTGGGCACCTCCTTTAAGATGGATGACGTCAGGCTTTTCCAAAGAGGTCAGGTCAGGGCTCCTTTGACATGAATGGATTCAAGTCATTCCCTTCAGAGTGGGCTTGTTATCAAGGCTGTCCCCTCTTGCCCTCTTGATCTCTCACACTTGCTGTTCTGTCTTTCAGCTTTCTGCCAAGGGGTGACACAAAGAATGTTGGACTGCCCAGCCCCAGGGTCAGGAGACTAATAAACTTCATCGCTTATTAAGCAGTTTAGGGTACTGTGTGGCAGCAGAAACAAACTGAAGCCAACTCCATCCTGACTTCCTCCTGCAGCTGTTACTCCCTGCAGGGCAGGTGTGGCTTCTCAGCAATGCTTCTATGTTGCCAGAGAAAGACCACACAGGGTGATTGTAAATGTGACATAATATAGGTGGAAAGAAGCAGCGCAGGACTACTGTGTCACCAGTCTGAGGGAGAGAGAAATTGTTCCTCTTTGCTAAGACTGTCTGCCCAAGTCTTCGCACCTGCTTCAGAGGGCACAGGAAATAAAATCTTGTGTAGCTGGAAGCCCCTGGACCAAACAAATGTTGTGGGAATTGCCTGTGCAGAGGGAGGATCAGCCACTGTACTTGGACCACCTGCTTAAGCTGGCTTGACTCTCATTTCTTGGTGACCCTCCTAGTCATCTTGGGGCCATCCAGCTGACGGCAGGTGCAGAGACCAGAAGATTTGTGTTTTCTGTGGTTGCCACAGGTGGCCTTTGGGTCGCGTGTATGTGTGTCATTACCAGCTTTTGCTGGTGGCACATTCTCCAGCCCTGTTTCTGGTTCGTTCATGAGAACACAGGGAAGGGAAAGTCATTTTTGTATTGTTCTATGGAAAATATTATTAGGAAAATGGAACTTTTCTAAAAACACACGAAGCTTCCTCAAAGCAGGCAGAAAGGCCTCTGACTGTTGTCCAGGTTTCCTGGAGGCAGCAGAGATCACTCCCTACTCCGCTGGTCTGTCCTGCCCTGCATGGCCAGGGCCCTGTGCTTGGCACATACCACACGTGGTGTTACCAATATGTGCCACAACGCGGAAACCTAAGGTGTGGCTCTGTCCACCAGCGCAGCCTGTACAAAGGAAGGACTTGGCTCTTGAAGAGCGTCCTGCTGGTGCCTGAGTTTGTCCAAGGTTCCTCTTACAGAACAGCATATTTTCTGAGAAAGAGGAATTTTTGTTACAAGCTTGTAAAGGAAATGGGTGAAGCCAGCCATGGCAATCAAAGTCAAACCCATCTCCCTGTGCAGAAAGATGTTTGGGATGTTAGGGAACGAGGGGAAGGAAATGGGGCCTAAGTGGGTGGAACTGATGGAACATGATGGATGTGGAGGAGGGGGTGAGTGTGAACATTAACAGTCATGGTTTACAGGTGTCTCTTGTCCAGAGAGGACTACTGAGGTGTTACAGGAGGCTTGTCTGCAGGGGAATGCTCCAGGCACATTTTCAGCTAGCTTTCTCAGAGAGCCTAACAGTGCAACTCAGCAGGAATTTTTTTTAAAACAAAAGTAACTATTACAGCTTAGCAAGCTACTTCTACTATACAGCTGGCAAAGAAATGACCCTTCTAGGCTGTTGGCGTGTGTTACACAGCCAGGGAAGCTCACTATTAAACAAGGGGACAGCAATCCTTTATTATCCATGATCGCAATGGACACAGTGGGAAAGTAAGACTGCTGGGTTTGGGGCTCCTACCCTGATTCATATCTTTTTCTTCCACTGAGATACACATTTTATGGGTGTAGGGAGGCAAGTGAGAATTGTGAATGGTCAGTGTCCTGCTGCCTGGTGTTGCCACCTGGCCAGAGGGCAGGAAGATTCTGGAATGGGAAGGGGAGAGAGCTGGAGGGAGAAGCATGGGTGAGGGCAGCCTGTATGCCACCGAATCCCTCAGCCTTGGGAGCTCATGTGCCCAAGGACCTTCTTGGTAGTATAAACAAAATGGAGATGACCTGAGGTTAGCACTTACTGGTGCCTAGAGGGTAGCGATGACCTCTTCATTGCTTCCCCTTTGCTAATTACAGACAGAATGGGCACAGAGAGCCTACCTTTCATCACTGGCTCTTTGCGCTATGTCTGGGTTTTTTATGAATTGCACGTCGTTTATCATTTTCCAAATATTCGCTCTTCTTTCCTTCTGTATTTTAAGCACACTTGTTTTTGAGTTTTGCTGTTGTCATTGTTTGTGACACAATGATCAGGAGTAAGTGTCAGGTTTTTCACAGGCCTGGCAGTGCCACACCTGCCATTGTTGATCCTCCTCACCCGTCAGTCCCTAAGGATGGCTAATCCTTGCCACCGGAGGCTTTGTTTCCAGGGAGAACGGGTGGGCGGGTGCACTGGCTCTCCACACCCCCAGAGGGAGCTGCGGTGGAGGATGATGTGAAGGGGGGCAGCCTGCAGAGGGGGCTCAGTGCATCAGCACTCGGAAAGGTTGCCAGCTTTCCATAATTGCTGTTTTGATTCACCGAACTTCTATTTTAAGCACACACACTCACATTGTGGGGCGTAAGAGGCACCCACCACAGCTCTGCCCCTATCTGTGTGTGGTGCCTGCAAACGCCCGTTGCCATGGTGATGAGAGGCACTGCAGAGACTTGATTATGGTGCTTCTGGGACCAGGGTACTGCCACAGCGAGAGGCCGTGTGTGTGTGTGTGTGTGTGTGTGTCTGGGAGGAGATGTCAGGGTGACAATTGATGCAGGAGCAAAGCAGGGAAGAGAATAGAGAAATACAAGAGCTGGGATGCTTGCTGATTGAGAGAGGAACATGGGGGAGTGTCGGGAGAGATGATACCTGGGTCAGGAAATTCTAGAAAACCAAAGGAAAGAAAATATGGATAGAAAAGGCAGAAGGGCAGACAAAACTGGAGACTTTCTCCTCTCGGTGGAGTGCTTTTGTCCCTCGCTTCCTTTGAAACACTTCCAGGAGCAGAATGATCTCACGTGGACTCAGTGACTCAGGCATGGAGTTAGCTGCAGAGGGAGGCTGTGCTGCCTATCCAGGTGTCAGTTTTCCTGGCACTTCAGCCTTCTTGATTTGAAGTCCCTACTCCCAGAGTCCCATCCACAGAGGAGGTGACCTGTTCCCTCACCGCCACAAGGTGGCACTGTTTCTGTCCTCCAACCTCTGCCCGCCAAGGGAAACACCCAGACTGGTCTTTCTGTGAGGTCACCTGGTCTAAGTAAATGATGTGAGACAAATGATGACCTTGCTAAATGCCTCGATCTTTCTCTTGAAAAGATGCTCAAAGAATTCCATTATATTCCAATATTTTCCATTATGTTTCTTGAGAAGCTTAATGGAAATGAAATAGCAGCCTTCACTACAAAACAAAGACCCACATGAGGGTAGGCAATCCAAAAAGGAACTTCCTGAAATAATTCTGCTGGTCTCTGCTCTCATTACAATAGTATAGCCCTCCATTAACAGTCCTAATTTCATCATTCTGCTATTTAAGTGTATCCTGACATTGTAGGTATGAACAATGGCAGAGTCCAGCATCCTATTGTCAAGGTATATGTAACAGTTTCATTGGGAGTCCGTCTTTGATTTGGAAGTAGAGATGCATCCTGCATTGTATCTTCACAGCTGGATACGATAGTTTCTATTGTGTAGTTACAGTACATCCGCTTAAATGAAAAGCCATAAAACAAAATCAACAAGAAGAAAACTAAAAAGTTAATAACAACATAAAGTTAAATAGCATGCTACTGAATAATCAATGTGTTGCTGAAGAAATGAAGAAGAAAACAAAAAAAAAACCTTTTTGAAGCAAATGGTGCTACTGTGTGACCTACGAGTCAATGAGGAAATTAATAAGGAAAAAAAGCTTTTTAAATGAAGGAAAATAAAAATATCAAAATCCCTGAGATGTAGTACAAACAGTATTGAAAAGGCTATTGATTTTGATTCATATGAAGCTTGCCGTACAGCAGAGAGAACATTACATTTGTCCTTTAGTTTGTTTTTCTTGCTTAATAACACTGGCAAGAACTTCCAGTGCTGATATCGAACAGCAGTGGTGAAAGCAGGCTTCCTAGCTGTCAGAGATAAACGAATGAAGACCACACTGAGGTTCTCCCCTACTCCAGTGAGATTAGCCTACATTCAGAACTCTACTAACAACACCTGCTGGCCTGGATGTGGAAAGAAAGGTACCCTCCTTCACTGTGGCCAGGAGTGTAAGCCAGTACAACCACTATGGAAGGTAATATGGAGAGTACTAAGAGAACTGAAAAATAGACCTGCTGTGTGACCCAGCTAGCCCACTGCTGGGAGTATATCCAAAAGAAATGAGATCTATAATCCTATATTTACAGCTTTACAATCTCCAAAAGCAAAGACATGGAAGCAACCCAGGTGCCTGTCCAAAGAGAAATGGATAAAGAAACTGGTACATCATCTCCATGGAATACCACTCAGCCATTAAAAAGAATGAAATTCTACCATTTGTAACCAATTGGTCCCAACGAGAGACCATTGTGCTCAGTAAAATAAGTCAGTTCTTCTCTTCTTAAAGGAAGGTTTCAGGCTAAAGAGTCACTGCTGAACTTGACTTTACTCATACTCTTAGTAATAGAAGGACCAAGAGGTGATGAACAGGCCTAGTGTCAGTTGATTATGTTTGGCTCCTTTCAAATATTATTTTTTTTTTCAACCATTGTTAGAAATCAAGACTCTTGGGAAGGAATCTTACTGTGCACCCTTGATTTTGGGGGGATTAACTGATTGATTTTTCTGAAAAGGAGAGAGAGAGAGCAAGGAAGAACTCGTTCGTCCATCCGCCAATTCTTTCCCCATGGCTGCAACAAGCCTGGACTGCGTGAGGCTGAAGGAAGGTGGGGCTCCATCCTAGTCTCCCACCCGGAGTGCAGAGCCCAAGACTCTGGATCTCCTGCTGCTGCTTTCCTAGGCACATGAGCAGGGAGTAGAATTGGAAGTGGAACAGCCTGATTTGAATTGGCGTATATGTGAAATACCAGCACCACAGATGCACTCGAACCCCCTGCACCGCAACATTAGCACCATATCCCTTGGTTTTGTCAAGATTTCTATATCCCATAAGAAATTTATTAGATAAAACAGATGAAAAAAAAAAAACAACTTCTGAACCATTTGCTATCTAAAAGGATACAGTTTGGTAATCAAGTTTCAGAATTTTGGAAAATCATACCACAAATGTGAAGTTTAATAATAAAGCTTTTGTCAGTGTTGAGTTGCTTATAGAAATTTATGTTTTACTTTGTTAATGGGCTTATTGTATTCTCAGTGTGTTCCCATTCTGGCTTTAGAAACTAGTAGAACTTGGGACTGGTGCAGTGGCATAGCAAGCTAATCCCTGTCTGAGACACCAGTGTCACTATGGGTGCCCATTTATGTCCCAGTTGCTTCACTTCTGACCCAACTGTCTGTTAGTGGCCTGGGAAGGCATTGAGGATGGCCCAAGTACTTGGGCTCCTGAACCCACACGGGAGACCTAAAGGAAGCTCCTAGCTCCTCGTGTCAGACGGATACAGCTCTGGCTAGCTATTATGACCACGTTGAGAGTGAACCAGTGGATGGACATCTCTCTCTTTCTCTCTCTTCGTGTGTGTTTGTTTCTTCCCCTCTCTCTGTAACTCTTCCAAGTAAAATAAATAAATACTGAAAAGAAAAAATCAGTGGAACTTGATCCAGTATTGTGGCACAGCAGGCAATACCACTGCCTGCAACAACCATATCACCCCTTATCACCACCAGTTCAATTCCTGGCTGCTCTACTTCCCATGTAGCTCCCTGCTAATTTCCTAGATAAAGTAGTGGATATTAGTCCAAGTACTTGGGCTGCTATACCCATGTGTGAGACCTAAAGAAGCTCCTGTGTCCTGGCTTCAGCCTGACTCAACACAGCCACTGTGGCCATCTGGGGTGTGAGCCAGGAGATGGAAGAACATTCTCTCTTTGTATCTCTCTCTCAGTAACTGTGGCTTTCAAACAAGATACATAAAATTTTTTAAAAGAAATTAATGAAACTTTATGACTCCTGTCTTTGGTGAGTTGGGACCCACTTCTGTTGGTTACCCTTAGACGACTGGATGTGTGATTCTTCTCTTTGTGGAAAGAGTGCTCGACCTCATCCTAACCCACCTCATTTCCGGCCCAGCAGCCTCCCTCTTGGGCTTGTGCCTTTCTCCAACCATTCAGTACTGCTGGAGTATTTGAAAATTAGGGCGTTTAGAAACTCATGGTTTTTGAACTTGGAAAGGATATTAAAGTAACATGAATGAGATGATTCGCCTCATACTCATTAGGATGACTATTATTTAAATCAGAAAAGAACAAGGGTTAGCAAAAATATGGAAAAGAATGAAGCCCTTGGACACTGCTGGTGGGAAGGTGAAGTGGTGCAACTACTATGGAAAAAAAAAGCCGAACGATTCTTTAAAAAATTACAACTAGAGTGATGATGGAGCAGCTCTCACAGAGGAGAGAGCAGTCTCACAGAGGAGTTTGTACGTTTGCATCCAGGGCAGCGCTGTTCAGCATAGTCGGGAGCCACAAAGATCCCGGGTGTCCACAGGCAAGAGAACAGACACAATGTGGCAGATGCACATGATGCATTTTTTTGGCTTTAAAAGGACAGGCATCTAGACAATAGTTAGGGCAGTGAAATGATTCTGTATGATATTGTAGTAACGGGTGTGTTCCCAGATACCTCCTGTGAATTATCCAAACCTTCAGTGAGCCCAAGGGTGAACCCTGGGTGTTGATGGTGGGTCGGTGTAGGTCTACAGATTATAGCTAATGCACTGCAGACGGGCACAAGGGTTCTTGATGTTGACAAGCAAAGGTAACTTATTCCACGGAGTAGGGCACAGAAAATATCTACCTTGGCACAGCTGATTCCATCAACACACAGAGCAATGCTGGCTAGCAGGGGCTGGAGAAGGGACAAAGGGGCGTTTGAGTTACAGTTTCACACAAAGAAGTGAGTTTGAGGGCTGAGTGGTGGCCATGGTCACACAACAATGTGAACATGCAGAACATGGCTCGACTGTATGCTTAAAGATGTCATGGCAGGTGTATTTGATCACAGCATAGAATACAAGGGAGAATCCTCCGACTGGTCCCCAGTAGATGCGACTGCACTCAGTTCCCAAGAGCTTGGCTGAGGCTGGGCTGTGCTTCCCTGGGTGAACAAAAGGGCCACTGTGCTGAGACCCCGCTGACGGGAGGCCAGAACTACTCAGAGAAAGCTTCATGTCCACAGGAGAGGGGCCAGGCCACCCGCCTGTGGCTGCCTTTGCTGAAACAAAAGTCATGTTCAGCCCTTACTTCAGGACGGCACTGCAAAAGCATGCTGTTTTCAGCAGCTGAGACTTGAATGAGGCCGACGACTGTGACTGGCCAGACGCCAATGGGATTCATTCCCAGTGAATCATTGCCACTTGACCAAAAAGCCACTCAGCATCTTTTTAACAGAAAAAGAAAAGAAGAAAGAAGAAACCATCCAATGCATTCCCTACTGGCCAAATGAGAAGGCAATGAGTCAGTCATTTGGCCCTGAGAGCAGAAAGTAGCGGGAAGTGAGCGGGCTTCTGAGAGGTGGGAGGGCCTTTGGGGACCCAGCAGGAGCGAGGTCTGTGGCCACAGCCCTCCTTCCTATCCCCTCCATGCAGGTTCTCTCGGTGGTCCTGGGGCTACCCCACTGCTGGATCTGTTATTTCTCAGTGACAAGGAGTCCCTCTTAGTGCCTCGTGATGGCACATGGTAAAGTTCATGGAAAGAAGGAAGTACAAGAGAATTTCTTTTGAGTGCCAAACACTTTACAGTCCATGCATGCCGGGGGTCTTCCAAAAGCTCATGGAAAATGCGTTTATAGAAAATAATAATGGATTTCAAAACTTCTAGCCGTCCCCCCCAAAAGAAACTTCTTATAATTCCATTGGCTATGAATTTTATTTTAAAAAAAGATTTATTTATTTTTACGTGAAAGGCAGGTGTTACAGAGAGAAGGAGAGAGAAGGTTCATTCCCCCAATAGTCATAGTGGCCAGAGCTGGGCTGGTCTGAAGCCAGGAGCTTCTTTCTGGTCTCCCATGAAGGTACAAGAACCCAACGGCTTGAGCCATTCCCTGCTGCTTTCCCAGGCCCTAAAGAGAGAGCTGGGTCAGAACTGAAGCAGCCAGGACACGGACCAGAGCCCACATCGGATGCTGGCTCCCAGGTGGCGGTGCTTGCTACACCACTGTGCCAGCCCCTGCTGTGGATTTTTTTCAAGCGCACCCACCCTCTCTGGCCTTGATTAGCTATTGGACAGCTGCTTGGAACTTCATTTCCAGCCCTGGATTGCTGTATCTCCATGGATCAGGTTGGCGTCAGGAAGCCCAGAGACTTGGCATTTCTTAGTGTGGCTCCACCGGCTAGCAGAGAAGCTGCGTGAGATCAGGCGTTGGGGTCACTGCGGAAGGTTGCTGAACTCGGAAGGGCTCAGGCTCCTCTCTTCAGAACCAAGCAGTGCAGCTACCACTCAAGCAAGTTAGTGTCGAAAAGCCGAATGTACGACATTTGGCATTTAGCTTTGTGGCTGCCTGGGCCCTCAGTACATTGTGTCCATTATTCTTACACTTGATCTTAGTCAAAAGGCTGGGAAGCCATGTGTCCATTATTCTTAATTGCTGCTGTAACATATAGTTGTGTGATATTTGGTGGTTAGTCTGAGTCCACAACCTTTTAGGAATTCGGTTCCTTGTTCTTCTAATTTACATCATTGTCATTTTGTAATATTTTTGCACAAAAATCAGGCATTAAAAGAAAAAAAAGGTGTGGCCCATCCAACAAGCGCACCCAGGCATAGCTTGACTTTCCTGAACCTCTAGTGACACCATGTGGAGAGATGTAATATTACAGGATAATTGTTTGAGACAAAATTGTACCTTATTATTAAAATGGAAAAATTATTCTGCAATGCATCATTGCTGCTTTTCTTCCATAATTAAAATCATTTTGCATGGGAGGGTGTCAGTGTAGTGACATAGCAGGTAAAGCTACGGCTGGTGACATCCGTTTTCCATATGGGTTCTCATTCAAGTCCCAGCTTCTATGCTTTCAATCCAACTCCCTGCTAAATGCCTGGGAATACAGCAGAAGATGGCCCAAGTGTTTGGACCCCTGCTGCCCATGTGGAAAACCTGGATGAAGCCCTTTGTTCTGGGCTTCAACCTGGCCTAGCCCTGGCTCCACTGCCATTAGAGAAGAGTGAGATAGCAAATGAAAAATGCCCCCTCTCTATCTAGATGTAACTCTGCCTTTAAAATGAATGCTAATAAATCGTTTTAAAGATGTAATTTTTAAAATTTTTATCAGTTTGAAGTTTATTTATTTAGAGGCAGAGAGACTGAGAGAGCTCTCTTCCACTGGTTCACTGCCCAAATGCTCTCAATGAGCAGGACAAGGCTGAGACCAAAGGCAGGAGGTGGGAAGGCAACCCAGGGCTTGCCCAGAGGTGGTTAGGATTCGAATCCTTTAGGCTGTCGCTTTCTGCCTCCTGAGTCTGCAGTAGCAGGAAGCTGGACTTGGGGGAGAGACGGGCATGGGGGCATGGTATTTGAACTGGAATCCTAGCTGCCAGGCCAATCTTGTTGTAAGCGGTAGGGTGGGGACCTGCATTGTGGTGTAGCAGATAAAGCTACTGCCTGTGACTCGGGCGTCTGCTGTGGGAGCCTGTGTGTGTTCCAGTCCAGCTGCCTGAAGCTCCCATATCCTGGCTTGGGTCAGGCCCAAGTTCAAGCCCTTACCTCTATCTAGGGAGTGAACTAGCAAATGGAAGATCTCTCTTTACACCTCTCTGTAACTCCGACCTTCAAATAAGTAAGGCTTCTTATAAAAATAGTGTCTGTAGTTTTATTTAATGACAAAAGTAACACTGAGCTGCACAAAGCAGAAAATTCTGAAATAGGCAAGTGTTCTCATTGTGTCTTAATATCATAACACAGTGACACTTCTGAAATTGATACAAATTTGTAATGAAGCATTAGTAATAAACCAGTAGGATTTCAATCAAGGACAACGCCATCTGACTTCATATGCAGGATCTTCAAAAAGTCCATGGAAAATGTGGAAGTAAACATTAAAACTGTATGGATTTCAAAAGGATAATAAAGGCTTATGCGTAGTTTGTTTTTCCATCATCTGTTTGAAGTAGCCACATGCCATCTACCTTAGTCTTTCGGTGGGACTGGTACTGGAATGTCCCATACCTTTTCTTGACAGTGTGACTGAATAGAATAGGTCAGCCCTGTTTCTGCACTCTTGCTTGCCACTTTAACTTTTTTCATGGGGAAAGATCAGCAGTTTGAAGAGCACACAGTGTTGGTAAGCTGGGATTTCCTAAATCCAGTCCTTGCCTCTCCAACTGCCTCCTTCTCCGTGCCATGTTCATCACCAATCCCCGGGCTAATCTCATCAGTACTCCTTACTCTTGCTATTTCAAGTATCGTAGGGAGTAAAAGAGACAGAGCCCATCAGGACAAGTATGGTGGTCAGTACTGGATGTGTGCCTTTCTATACTGAAATCCATAGGTACCTGGAGCAGGCAATTCAGAAACAAAGGTTCAGGTCAAAAATGCTTTGTGGTGGTCACGCACCACAATATCATTCCTTCCTTGGGAGGACACCTTCAGAGCGAGGAGTCCTTTGTGTGTTCCCAGGGAGTGTATTTGGGGTGAACTGGTGAGTGGGACACAGCCTTCCTGCCGTCCTATTGGAGGAGGGCAGGTGTGAGGAGCAGTTAGCGCATCCGCTGGTGGGCCTATGTATTCAGTTTCTTCATGTGCAGGAAGGAACTTTGGTATTTGGAACAACTGATAGCATTCAAATTTATGTGACTTATATAAAAACTGCAGCATCTTATTTTAGTCATTTCTTAATGCCTGGAGTGGGGGCGTGTTTGAGAAGTGAAGTTCCTTGAATATTTTCTGATGCAATTCCTTAAATAATAAAATGCAGATTCTTAAATTTGGTCCCTTCTGGTGCTTTGTTACTCTTTTCACGTCTCTGGGCCAGTGGCTGTTGTCATTCAAGCTCATGGAATGGCCTCTTGCTTTGTCTGGCAGTGGCCATCTTCTTCCCGGCTCTTCTTGCTGCACTGGTCAGTGTCCTGATCTTTTCTTCCAGGGAAACTAGTTAGATCACAGCAAAACCCATCCTGTTGATTTCATTTAGACCCAGCTGCCTCTGCAAAGACCCTGCTTCCAAGTACAGTCTGGTTCTTAAGTCCCCACAATTCAGTCCATAACATCTAGAATATAAAATGGCTCAGTGTTACAAACTCTCTGTGGGCAGTTCTAAACTTCTGTCACCTGTGACACATAACCTGCTGTGAGAGAAAACATGAAGTTCTAGGCTATAAACTCATCCGCCTTCCAGACTGTCCCCACCTCTCCCTTCCTTCAGCCCGACTCCCTGCACCTGTGCCCCTCCAGCTTTAGGTGGCAGAAGGAGAAGTGATTCTTTTTACCTATCCAGGCTTATTTGTCGTCCTATCCATCCCCCTTGGATGCCAGATCCCAAGCCAGTCACTTCTCCCTTTCCTGTGTCTTCTGTCTGATCTCCTAATTACCAGCCTTTCTATAGACTCCAGATCCTCCACAAACATGCCAGTCCTTCAGTCTGTGGAGTAGCTCTTCCTTTTCTTGCCTCGGTTGGGTTGAAGGAAGAGTCTGCACTCCATCCCTTGAGCACATCCTCCCTTCAGGTACTGGGCTAGCTGTTGGAATCCAATGTCTACTCACAGTTCCAAATCAGGACAGAAAACAAATCCTTCCTGTGTGTGATGAGCATGCACCCTGGAAAGAAAAGGCCGAAGAACCCCCAGGGGGCCTTGTGCACATCCGCCCCCTCAGGCTATAACCACTTCCCAGGAGAGACCCAAGGCTGAGCCCTAGGAGATTGGAAGGCACTTGGGCATGCAAGCTCTCTTCCCAGGAAGGCACAGACACCTGTAACCTGGAGAGTCTGGGCTCTCTGTGTGTTCTAGGTGGTGTGTTCTTCCCTCCCCACTGCTCCTCACCTGGCAGTCTCTGAGGGTGCCACACACTGAGGGAGTTCATGGTTGTTCCACTGCATCATCCCCAATTCAGCAATCGAAAGAACTCATTGCAATCTGGACCATTTTCCTCCCTTGCCTCTCCTCCCCTGGCTCCACTGGCATCTGCTTGTCTGTATTACTCTCTCATTTTTCTTTCTTTGTCTTTGTGGATGCTCCTCTGCTGCCAGCCCCACAATGTGAGGAAGTGACTCAGCCAATATATTAGTAGTGACATCATCCAAAAGCAGGAATAAAAAATGCATCCTCTAGTCTGGGGACAGTTAGTGTCATACCTGGAGATGTCCTGTAAGACACATGTAAAGATCACAGGAGGAGATTGGGGGTCGTCAGGATGGAGGGAGTGCTTGGGCCGTGATGGTACCTAAGATCAATCCTCCTCTTCTTCATCCCTCATGCCAAATGCAGCACACATTCCTCTTGCTGTGACACTCCAGCCACCTTTTGAATCGAGTGTTTGGCACTCCAGTATCATCCCTTCCCACTTAGTTTTTGAGATGTTCTATAGGCCCCTTGCCACATGACTAAAATTTGCACCTGTGTTTTGTCACTCCTGCATGTTTGGCAACCCGCAGTGTCTCTAGAGTCCACAGTGTATGAGAAAAATGTTCTCACTGGGCTTCTAAGCACCTTTTTCCTTACCCTCTCCTAATTATTTATTGATAAATTCATTTGTAAATATTTTTGAACACCGTGTGGGTGGCTCTGACATCATGGAGTTCTCTCTCTGGAAGCATACACTCCTGTGAGCTGAGCATACAGTAGGCAACCAGAAGCACTTGCTGGGTGATTGAGAAACCGCAGGAGGGAAGGGTCTGCTTTTCCTTGTGTCTTTCCCTTCTTCCTTCCTTACTTCCTCTACTCTTTCCTTCTTTCTTTCTTTAAAAAGATTTTATTGGAAAGGAAGATCTGGAGAGAAGGAAATCCAGAGAGAATGATCCTTCATCCAATGATTCACTCCATGAGTGGCCACAATGGCCAGAGCTGAGCAAATCTGCAGCAAGGAGCCAGGAATTTCTTCTAGGTATCCCATGTGGGTCCCCAAGTTTTGGGCTATCCTTTACTACCTTCTAAGGTCACAAGCAGGGACCTGGATGGGAAGTGGAGCAGATGGACCATGAAACATTGCCCACATGGGATCCTGGCACATGCAAGACAATGTTTCAGCCACTGAGTCATCATGCTGGGGTTTCTTTCTTTCTTTTCTCTTTCTTCCTTTCTTTCTTCCTTCCTTCCTTTCTTTCTTTCTTTCTTTCTTTCTTTCTTTCTTTCTTTCTTTCTTTCTTTCTTTCTTTTTCTTTCTTTCTTTCTCTCTCTTTCTTTCTTTCTTTCTTTCTTTCTTTCTTTCTTTCTTTCTTTCTTTCTTTCTCTCTCTCTCTCTCTCTTTTTTGAAAGACCTCACATATTTATTACTGAACCAAGCCACTAGTCATAGCCCCAATCAAACATTTCCAGCTGTCCAGATGATGGTCAGCTTGATATACTCAAGAAGACAGTGACGTCAATACAGCACAAACTATGATTTCCACCTATTGAAGTTCAGTCCCTCATATGCCCAGCTTGGTTATTCTCCAACGTCTCCCATTGGAGTTATACTTGATCTTATTTCTGGTTACCATTCAAATTTAATGCAGAATGGGACAAATTGTTTTTATTTTATTATTTATTATTATTATTATTATTATTTTGGCCAGGAATCTCTTGATTTCTGAAGGTCTTGCAAGAAGATATGGCAAGGAAGATTCTGGGATATTCACTATGATGACAGAGTGAAGGAGAAAGAAGGGGAAGGATTTTCTGAAAGATGTTTAAGAATCATAGACAGTACCTAAGAAAACAAAGGGGAGAGGAATGTGACGTGGGTTGTAGACAGAATGAGTTTTGAGGAGTGCTGGAAATGAACCGTGTGGGTTCAAGACCAAGGTTGTAGAAATGGTTGAGCCATGGAAAGAGACTCAAACATGTGACCATGTCTTAGGTCACCAATCTATGGATGAGAATTTTGAGTCTGCAGCTGCAAAAGCAGCAGCTATGGAGAGTGCTGTAGCCCTGAAAGTATTGGAAGGCTTCATTCAGTCCAGGCGGAGGAAACCAGTGCAAGCTGGGGCTGCCATAGCTTGCTAGAAGACAGAAGTCATTTGCAACCTGTACCCTGTCTTTGAGCCTGATGAAAGCAAGGCACAGCCCAGGGTGGGCTTTCCTCCCAATGTCTTGGCAGCCGCAGAGGCCGGCATTAGGCCTCTGGGATTGTCTTTATTAAGGGTTTCTTTTAAAATCAGAGCAACAGCCTTCTCTTATCGTCTTTCATAACAGCTTCATCCGGTTCTGAACCCTGGCTTTGGCATCATGCTATACAACCCTCAATAAGAACAATTATAGGTGTGATAGTCCAAGTGGTAGTACTCCCATTTGTAGTCTAGGGAACTTTCTTGTGATTTTTTTGCCTTTCTCCTAGTGCTGTAGTTTCACTGCAATTGATCATCCTCAGCCTCTATCATTGTCAGAAAATATTCAAGAAAGTGATGGTTGATGAACAACTTCCCCGACAAAGCCTACCCATGACATCATAGCAGAAGGGGCAACTTTGGTTGGTTGTTTAAGCCATGTAATGCTAGACAGCATGGGGCAGCTAGCCCATTTAAATCAACTGGGTGTTTTTGTGGGACATCTGTCCTGATGATTAAAGCTGTCACGTCAGTAAGTGTGTTACTTGTATCTTGGTATGCTAAAGCCCTCTTCTTATGGAATTGCCTTTGCAGCCTCAGGTGTTCATAAACTTCTCTCATTTTGTTCCTTGCTGGCCTGTGTGCCAGTGGACAATTGTGATCAACACTTAAGGCAATGACATGAGGCCGTGGTCATTCACTTTCCCTACCCTGCTAATTCAGTTCTAGCCAAAATATCTATGAACTGGACTTATTCATTTTTTTGGAAAAAATGTAGATTGCAGAGTCAAGATTATGCCCTGAAGTTCAACTTTTATGGATTGAAATTCAGGAAAATGAAATAATGCAATACCAAAATTACACATATGAACTCACAGCATATGTGTATATGTATGACAGAAAGTTTGTGGAAGCTAAAATCAAAATAAAGTTTATTTTGATGAAAATAATTTGAAATTCACATGTAAATGAAACTTTAGATAGTTCATAAAAATGTATATTATAAAAAACTGCATTAATTTCAAATTTACTGAACTAAAGTATTCAAATCTTTCAAAGTTTTCTTTTAAAAACATAAAACGTATTTTTGATTAATGATAATTGTGCGTTTTAAAAAGATTTAGTTATTTTTACTGGAAAGTCAGATTTACAGAGGGAAGGAGAGATAGAAAGGTCTTCCATTTGAGGGTTCACTCCCCAAGTGACCACAAATGGCCGAAGCTGGACCGATCTGAAACAGGAGCCAGTAGCTTCTTGTGGATCTTGCACGTAGGTACAGGTTCCCAAGGCTTTGAGCCATCCTCTGCTACTTTCCCAGGCCACAACAGGCAGCTGGGTGGGAAGCGGAGTAGCCTATATGGACATGAACTGGTGCCCATATAGAGATCCTGGGGCATGCAATTTAAGGACTTTAGTCATTAGGCTATTGCACTGGCCTCTAATTGTGCATTTTTATAGGGAATTTGTCCTTCTCTTGAAACTGATATCCCACTTCTCTTTGGCTTATGTAATTTTGTTTCAAACTTCTGTCTCCTCCTCTGTTTGGGATGAGAAGTTAATTACCCTTATGATTTCTTTTTTCTTTTCTTTTTTTGGGAGTAAAAAAATCATTTATTTACTTGAAAGAGTTACAGAGATAAAAGGAAAAGCAGAAAAAGCTTTCATCCACTGGTTCACTCTGCAGATAGCTATAATGGCCAGACTGGTCCAAAGCCAGGAGCCAGGAGCTCCTTTCTTGTCTCCCACGAGGGTGGTAGGGGTTGAAGCACTTGAGCCACCCTTCACTGCTTTTGTAGGATTGTTAACAAGGAATTGAATCAGCAGGGAAGCAGCTGGAACTTAAAGCGGCACCCACACGGCGTGCTGGAGTCTGAAGAGGCAGCTTTACCAACTACATTGTAACACCAGCTTCCTGTTTCTTATTGTTCTTGATTTTGAAGCTTTGGATGGCTGTTATTTCTGCATGGTGCACAGCAGCATCTGTAGAGCTGTGCGCTATTTAAAGAGGAAAAAGTGCTGGGGGGAAACAAGTGGCCGCTCCCCCCTGCTAATCCTAGAAAAATACCTGTGGGTTGATGCCCGGTGGCCTCCAGTCAGGCAGCTTGGGAGAAGGAGGTGGGCAGTGTGACTTCGTAACTACTCGTTAGCTACTCTCTAATGAACTTGCCTTCAAGATCATTTCAAAGTTTGATTGAACAAACTTTGCCCCGTGTTGGGTAAACTGAGAGCCTTGGCCCCCCAAAAAAGCAAATATTTCCAAATGTGGAAACATGGTTTACAGCCAAAGAAGGAAAACTTGGCTGAACACTAGCATATGGGTATCAGATGGAATGAGGGCCAATGTGCATAGAGCACAAAGACTCGGGATGCATGTGCTAACTCAGTTACATGTGAGCCAGGCTCAAGTCAGTGGAGCAGCTTCTGTTGAATGCACAGACGGACACAGATGGCCATTGCACACTCTGCCTGGCTCCTTGGCTCCAACCGAGTCGAGTCATTTGCATCTACAGGAACATTTGTTACTGGCAAAAGACAGCTGTATGCTTTTACTTTTAAAAAATTACCAGTAGCATGAATGACACATTCGTAAAGCACCTGTGTTCAAGAGGCCATTAGGTGAAGGAGGATTAAAGAGGTGTCCCAATGATCTCAGAACGTGGCTTTCTTCTCAGCCGCTGCTAGTACTATCTAAACCAAGGGTTGGAGAGCTCTTCCTGGAAGGATTTGGGTAGAAAGCTTGTGGCTTCATGAACCACACAGCCTCTGTTACCGCTGACTGCAGTCACCCCCAAACCTCTGTGGTTCCTCTTCTGGACATGCAGTCACTTGTGGATCAAAACTATTGGTAAAACCCTCATGTCCAGGAGTGGTATTTTGGTTTAGTGTCCCATTCTGGCATGCCTGGGTTTGATACTCAGTTCCAACTCCTCCCTCCATATTCCTGCTACTACCAACTTGAGAAGCAGCAGGTAGATGGCTCAAGTAGTTGGTTCCCTGACACCCAAGTAGAGATCCGGGTTGAGGCTGCTCCAGTCCTGGACATTACAAGCATTTGGAGAGTGAACCAGAGAAAGAGTATTTCTCTCTCTGTCTAGTTCTCTCTCTCCCTTGCTCCCTCTGAAATAAAGAAACAGTTTTTAAATATTGTATCCATACTGAGCATGTACAAGTATTTTTATTGTCTCTATTCCTTAAACAGCACAGCAAAACCACTGTTTACATTCCATTTCCATCATATTAAGCGTTATAGTTGACCTAGACATGACTGAAAGCATTAGAAGGATGTGTGTAGATGTGTGCCGATACTATGCATTTTATGGAAGGGACACGAATAATCACTGATTTTGATGTGTGGAAGGGGTTGCTAGAATGAGTTGCCTTGGTTACTGAAAGATAACATTATTCAACTCTGCATTTGATCTCAAAAACCACCATAAACAATACATGAACCAATGAAAAAGATGATGTTCAAATAAAACTTTATACATGGACACTGAAATTTTAGTTTCTTGCCATTTCCATCTGAAACAGTTCTTCCAGTTTTTTCCTTTTCCCCCTACAATCTAAAAACCATTCTTAGCTCACAGGCTGTGCAAAAACAGACGGCAGGGCCAGATTTGGCGTACGAATCTCTCTCAGTCTACCAAACCCTTGGAAGTCACAACTTCTGAATGTTTTCTTTCATGTTTGCGTTTTTGCATCTATAGGAAAACATGGATGCTTGCCTAAGAAATCTCTCCTCCCAAGTCATTTGCACAGTTTTGAATTTATGAGATGAAAATAAATATTTCCGGCCACATGCGTTGGTATAATTTAGTTAGTTGGTTTGATGGAATCATGAAGGCAGAGATTCAGGTAGCAAAGTGAGCCTGCCAGATAGCGGAGGAAGATGGGGATTTTTAAACTGGGCATTGCTAAGAAATTCTTAAATCATACATTCATGCAATTTGCATGTTCATTTCCTCTTACAAAATCTTTGCTCCTGGAATTCTTCTAGTTTCATTGTTAGTAAAATCGTTCCTCCCCCCCACCCTCTTACAACCCTATATTATAAATTCTCAAAACTTGGCACTTCACAATGCATTCCTTTTCAATGTCTTTATTTTTTAAATTCTGCAGTTCTATACACCCCCTTCTTTTCTAAAATTAATTCATTTCCAGAAGTTTTGCAGAGAAAATGAGCCACAATAATTCTTCAATAATTCTTGATTATCCCCAGTTATCTTATATTTTATAAAATAGAATTTCTTAGAGGCTTTTTTTTTTTTTTACAATTAGGGAGAAGGAACTGCCACGAGTATAATTTTATAACACAGTGGTGGTCACTTGACCACTGTGTCTTGGTCAAAGTATTTTTCTATTTAAAAAAGTTTTACCAGGGTTGGCATTGTGGCATAATGGATTAAGCCACAATGCGTGATGCCAGCATCCCATACGGATGCTGGCTCAGGTCCTGGCCGTTACACCTTTTTATTTTAAGATTTATTTGTATTTTTATTGGAAGGACAGATTTATAGAGAGGAAGATAGACAGAGAGAAAAATCTTCCATCCATTGATTCACTCCCCATGTGGTCACAACGGCTGGAGCTGCACCAATCTGAAGCCAGGAATCCTGAGCCTCTTCTGGGTCTTCCACATGGGAGCAGGATCCCAAGACTTTGGGCCATCCTTGACTGCTTTCCCAGGCCCAAGCAGGAAGCTGGATGGGAAGTGGAGCAGCCAGAATTAGAACTGGTGCTCATATGGAATCTTGGCACGTTCAAAGCAAGAACTTCAGCTGCTAGGCTATTGTGCTGGGCCCACTGTTACACCTTTGATCCAGTTCCCTGCTGTTGTGCTGTTGCACTGGGGAATGCAGAGGAAAATGACACAACTTCTTGAACCCTGTACCCATGTGGAAGAACCAGAAGACACTGTTGGCTCCTGTTTTTGACTTAACCCAGCCCTTGTGTTTGCAAGCATTGGGATAGTGAACTAGCAGATGGAAAACCTAACTGTGCTTTTCAAAATAAACAAATATTTACAAAACTTATTTTTCTCAAGTTATTGCAATGCTGTAATAATGTGCCTGCCTGTCTTGCAAGTTCAGAAACGTGTGTAACATGAAAGTTTTTAAGCTTTCATTGACTAGGATGTGCTAAAAATTTAACCACAAAGTTTAACCTCTTAGCATAAAAATCAATTTCTGACCATTTAATCTTCATATTCTTAATCTATGACTAGATAAGGCTTCCTACTGATCTCCTACTTTATTCAGTCATTGAGTAATCACCTCTAATAAATTGTAGAAACATTTATATTTTCATTATTTCCCACTGTGCTAATTATAGGAGCTCCTCAATATGATAGTGGAGATGCATTTTTTCTTCAAAGTCTTTTGCATGGGAGGCTTGCAATAAACATTTGCATTCCAAATTGGCCTGTGGTCCTTTGTGAATCATGAACCAAAAGACCTGGAAGAAGTATTCTAAAGAAAACAAAACTGCCCCCTGAGAAGTGTTAGATTGCAGTGGACATGCAAGGTTAGAAGACACCTGTTCTCTTGAGTCACTGTGGTTCTGCCTGTTACCCAGTGTTTCCGAGACACTGTTTCAATGTTAGCCATCCAGGCCGTTCTGTTTCTAATTCACCATTCTTCATAAATAATGTAAATCAACTAACAATGAGCAGGGTGGAAAAGACAAAGGTAAAAGAATCCACATCATCTGCACAAACAGCCCATGCAATCGAGCACTGGTTCCTGTGGTCTTTGTGATCCCTGGCGTCAGTGTAAAATGCGGAGAAACTTTGTGTTCAGGATCACAGGGCATATGCATCCATAATGTTTGAATTGAATATCCCAGATGTTAGAGTCCATCTTTAAAACCCTCTAGAATCTAATTAAGGTCAAAGGGGAAATAGTACTAAAATGTCTCCAGGGTTCAGTTGAACCATGGCTTGTTGGATTTTAAATACCTCATCTGATCCTTTTAGTCCAGCTGAGTGTACTTGGTAGGAAATGTTTGGTTTTCTGTAATTTTGTGTGCATAAGAAATGCACACCTGTATTAGTTTACTGTAATAATGACAACAGCAATAACAAAAAAATTAAATACCCGAATTAGATGACAGACAGTTTCTAGCTTACATTTCTGGAAGCTGAAAGTCTGATATTGTGATGTACATGGGGTCAGTTCCTGTGAGAAAACGTTTATCCCAGGCCTCTCTGGGCATCTAGTGTGTTGGCTGGCCAAGTTTGATGCCTTGGACATGGAAGCATTGCTTCAGCCTCAACCTTAATTTTCATATGGTATTCTTCCGCTGTGTGTGCCTGGTCCAAATTTCCCCTTGTCAGAAGGCCACCAGTCATATTGGATTAGGATCCTTAACTCCGTTGTGACCTCCATTATAACTAATAATGTCTGCAAAAACCTGCATTCTAAAAGGGTCATATTAAGAAATACTGGAACTTAAGATTTCAACATTGAGTTTCAAAAGTTTCCATCCAAGCCATAGCACCACCCTTTGCTGAGATACTGCAAAGAAATAACTATCTTGTTTGTATAAAGACATTTTTTGAGCTCAAAACATTTTGTTTACAACTCATGTATTTGGTCATTGAGAGAAGACTACAAATAATGCACAGAAGTGTATAGGGTAATTTATTTTAGAAGTTATATAAAGTTGATGGTTTTGTTTAAATAAACTTAGAAGCATGGCTATTGTGTGTGGTGATTTTAACCTTATTCATATTGGATGAGGTTTAATATGAGACCAATTTGAGGCTTGTCTACAGTGCACACAAGGAAAGAGCCTCAATATTGAGATTTATGTTGACTGGTTATGCTTTTTTTATGGGTTTAAAGCTTTAAATTGCTATTCATTGTGCCTGTTCATGCTTCAATCTCATTTCCTTTAGCATCAAGGAAGTTATGATTGGCGTGGACAAATGTTTCAGCATGGAGGGTCTGTTCAGTCACCTGCTTGTCAGGCAATCAGAAAAAGATTCTCAGGAGATGTAAGGAGATAGCTTATATGAATTTAGTTGTTGCACTATGACCTTCACATACAAATAGGAGTGGATAATATATGGAGGGAAATGGAATGCTATTCCCATGTGCTTTGGTCGGTGTTGATTACAGTTTCAACACCTTACAGTTGTCTAAAACCTGACAGCTGTTAGATGGAATATTTTTCAATGTAAAAACAGCATAAGGGAAAGACAAATGGAAGTCTAACAATTTATTTAGCCTTCTCTTCCATGCTACCTGACTGTTGTAAGGATAAGGCTGGAAGTTTTTGCTTCACTGCCATTGATTTCAGGGCTGCATACTGTACTAAGAAACTCATGGGCAAGGCAGTTAATACATAATTTGCCTTTTACAGTCAACCCTGAACAGAGCTGAGTGTCTCCGATTTGAGAGGCTGTAAGCACGCCACTCCCGCAGGATGCTTTGTGGTGGAGCACTGCTTGATGTGGACTGGAACACAACAATAAGTAAAGGTCATAGACTGATGTGCTGATGCCGGGAGCATCTTCCTGTGCTCCTTGTGTATAGACTGGGCATTGGCATCATCCGGAGCCAGTCATGACATCATGAGAGCTGGCAGTCAGTGACACAGGACATGGTTGTGAAAGGAAAGGAGAATCTTATCAACTTACTCCTGCCTTGGGAGGCATCTTACAAAGAGAAAGGAATATTGGAACTTATTTGTGGGAGTGGAGCTTAGGCTAAGAGTTAACATGGTGCTGTTCCACTTAAATGATTACCTGGCTCAGGCTCCTCAGAGCAGCTTCCTGCTAATGTAGATTCTGGGATACAGTGTTGGTCATTACAGTAATTGGATTCTTGCTACCCAAGTTGGAGATGTGGGTTGCGTTCCCAGCTCCTGGATTTGGGTGGATCTATTCCTGATCGTTGTAGGCATTTGGAAAGTAGACCTGAGGATGGGAGTCCTCTCTCTCAAATAAATGAAAAAAAATTTTTATAAAGAAAGATAAACTGTTTGTAAAATGTTTTAATTTTTGTTTTCCAGTCAGCTTGGTTGTCTCAAGCACCAAATCTGTTCATCCATTGGCTGAGTTTTATTTATTCAGCTTCTTGTCAACTACCACCAACTTTTGCAGTAATTTTTAAGGGCCTTGTTGGCTTTTTTAAAATATACATTTGGGAAAATGTAGCCAAAAGGAAAATGATTGCACTTGGTTGATTTTTATTTTTAAGGGAAGAAATTGCACTTTAGTGATGAAGCTCATAGCCTCTGACACCATGACTAACCGTTGTACACGGTGCAAGAGAAGGAAATGGGATGCCTTGTCCATCTGGCTGAGCTGGTGATATGTGCTCTGCAACCTCCTGGTATTGATTCTTCACCTGTTTCTCCCCCAGGAAGCAGGAAGGGAGAAGCGTGATGATCAGACAAAGGGAAGAGAGGAAGGATACAGAAAAAAAAAAAAAAAAAAACCTCAGTTGATAAAATCTCTGCCCCCAGAGGAGTCGCAGAGCAAGCCCCAGAGGAAGCTCATGTGGCTGCACCCACACACATGCACACATGCCTGTGTGAGGCTCCTTCCAAAGTTCACAGGAAATTAAACTAAAGGACAAGCTTATTTTTGTTCACACACTTTTTGAAAGCCCCAAATTTCATGAAAAGGGTGTACCATGAAAGAACAATGCATGAATTAAAAGTTTTTATGCAAAACAAATTCACATCTTTTTCAAAAAAATGTTTTGTTTGTTTAGTTTAAAGGCAAAGAGAGATTGCTCAAGAGCCTACAGCAGGGGACTAGGTCAGGCCAAACCCAGGAGCCCAGAACTCAAACTGGTTCTCTCATCAGGGACGAAGTACTTAGGTTTTTACCTGTTGCCGCTCAGGGTGCACATTAGCAGGAAACTGGAATTTGGAGTGAAGCCATGACTCAACAGCCACTCTGAGGCTTGTAGGCACCCCAAGACCTTAACGGCTCCACTAAGTGCCTGCCCCTCAACTTTATCTCTGTTTAATAATTATTTATTGTTTATTTCTACTAAAGGCAGAGAGACAGAAAGAGTGGTGTGGAGAGCAGGAGGGGGCAGTGTGAGAGAGAGAAATCAATGGTTGGATTTGCATCCATTGATTGACTGTCCACATGGCTTGCAACAGCTGGAACTGGGACAGGTCAAAACCAGGAATCAGGAACTGTATCTTGTCTCAAGCCAGCACTCCCATATGGGATGCGGCTGTCCAAGAAGCAGCTTAACTTGCTATATCACAGTGCCCACTCTACACTTCTGTGCCATTTTTGCACATGTCTCACGAGGCACCTTCATATATATGTTTGTAAGACTCACTTCATTGGTTTTCCTCATGGAAAACCATCATTCCCTACCATTTCCAAGTGGTGAGAGTGACCTTTTCTTTGGAAATGCCAGTTTCCAGGAGCTGAAGTCTGTTGGGAAGTGTGATTACTTCTCTTAGGACTGTTGACACAAGTGCAGGACTGATCTTTGCACAAAGGAACCACAACTATTAACGGGCACTGAGGGTGCAGGTCCTCCCCACAGACTGGAAACTTGCTGTTCTCTGGTTCATTCCAGGACACAGGGCTGATTTCCTTGGGATGCTGGAGTGCTCAGACTCTATTTTTAAAAAAAAAAAGTAGCAAAAGAAAGAATGAAGAAAGAAAGGGGAGAGAGGGTAGAAGAGAAGAAGGAGGGAAGAAAGATGGAAGGAGGGAGGAAGGAAAGGCATGGAAAGAAAAGGAAAGGAAAGAAGGAAAGAGGAACTGGGAAAATTTTACAAATCAAGATTTTTCAAATAAAAATCTGTTTTCATTTTGTCTTTGGAGATTAATTGATCTGGTCTCCTTTCCTGGGTGACAAGTGTTGAGCTGCCCCATTTAAAAGCAGTGGGTATTCCCATGTAGTACAATCCCATCAATTTCCAATTGTCCGCCTGTATTAATGGCCATTGATTGCTCTGTCTGCAGTGTTTTATTGTGTCTGACCAACTTCACTGTTCCTGATGCTTGCCAGGCCTCTGCAGGTCCTTGGCATGTGACGTTCATGGCACTTTACAACAGCCCATGGCATTATGAGAAAATAGCAACCAGTCCCATGTTATTCACTTTATTTTATGTTTAGATACACATAGTGTAGGATACTTCAAGAAGAAACTTTGGCCTAGTGTATTTAGATCCCCACATTAAGATTTCTTTAAAACAACATTAAGGATATTTCCAAGAATATATTCATAAGCATTCACTTATATAAAAACAATATCTTGAAACAATTCTTAATTTTGAACTCCTTTTTTAAATTTCACTTTCTCCATCTCTCTCTACTTTTCACCTGCTGTGTTTGGATCTTAATATAATTATGCAAAAGAAGTACTGTTATTCAAACAATTCCCGAAACTGTTTCTATTTACAATTGAAAAAGCTGACATACCCTCAAATGTATATTTGGAAGAATAAGCTTTTTTTTTTTTCCTTCAATAACCTTTTCAAAAGCCATGCAAATATCTACTAGCTGCATTTTGGTGGGGAAGAATAATTTAATTCCTGAAATAATTTTAGAATGTAATTTTTGGTTGCATTTTTACGGAAAAGTCCTGGGATGGTTATTGTCAATTAGAAATGATTTAGCAGATTCTGTTCCGTGAGCAGAACACTGGCCAAGATGCTGCATAGAGCGAGAGAGCAAAGATGTTGCCCTCCGCTCATTAGAAAAAAAGGAAAACAAGCCCTCGAAGCTTGGGAAGGTTCCCATTGTGGAGGTGATGGTAGTAGTGATGGTGATGATGGTGGTGGTGGTGTGGATGTTCATGAGGAAGTGGTGGCGGTGATGATGAGGGTGATGGTGACAGTTATGATGCTGACGATTATTTTTGGAAATGTCAGCTTTATGAGACTGTTATTGTTTGAAAACGTCTTTTACTTGGGAAGTCTAATTTGAATTCTATGAAGAATCCTTTTTAATGTCAAGCTATATATGCAGGCAAGTAGATTAGAAAAGTATTTAAAGCACTCAACTCTGTACTTTAATGTCAGGCAACATTTGCAAATATTCCTGGCAGACACATACTCTAGCTTTGGGAATTTTATTTTATATCATCTCAGAAGTGACAGGCCAGAGCCCAGGAATGCACAGGGCAAAGCAGTCTATCTTCCTGTTTTTATCCATCAAATATATGCCAATACTTTGAATTCTGATTTTCTTACAAATTTTTTTTAAATATGAATTTACCAAGGATTCTTGTGAGGAATCAACATTGTGTTCAAACCTTTTTTGGGAGCCTGGCACATCAGAAGGAAAACTCAGGCACCAATATTTACTGATGTTCATGTTCAGTTGGAGGGAAGAGAATTAAAAGGGAACAGCTATCTGTTTTCAACACATTTTGAACTTCTTGGTAAGATAACCTCCTCTGGAGGGTATTACCCTCCACAGACTTTGTGTGTTGGAATTGATTTTCTGACTTTGAACCCTGACCTCTGTAACTTTGCTTATGGGCCAGGACCTGTGTCATGCACCTTACACCAACCGAATAGGGACTCCTTGCTTTTGGTACTTAAGTTTTCCCATTAATGGTGATTCCTAGATGTAGGAATATCTAGTAGGACAGAGGGCTGTGTCTTTGTCTTTCAGTATCACTTTTATAAATGGTGATCACTCTAGCACAAGAATATAGAGTAAGCTTATAAAAAATAAAAAATAAGCTTTTTTAATAAAAAAGATTTATTTCTTTATCTGAGGTAGAGTTATAAAAAGAGGAAGAAGACATAGAGAGAGGGAAGAAGAGAGAATCTTCTGTCTGCTGATTCACTCCCCAAATGGCCACAATGGCCAGAGCTGGGCTGATCCAAAGCCAAGAGCCAGAGCTTGTTCTGGGTCTCCCATGTGGGTGCAAGGACCCCAAGGACTTGGGTCTTCCACCACTGCTTTGCCAGGAATGTTATCAATGAGTTGGATTGGAAGCAGAGCAGCCAGAATGAGGACTGGTGCCTGTGTGGGTTGATGGCAACCATAGGCAGCAGCTTTACCCATCATGCCACAGCACTGGCACCTAATACAATAAACTTTTGAAACTATTTTTGAAAATATAGTTATTTTACATATGCATTTATAGAACAAAAGTTGGAATAAATCTAGGTAGAAAGAGCATTTTGCATAGGTTTACACAGTGCTGCAGGTTTTTCTGTTCTTAATTGAAGGATGTTAAATTTAACAATTGATGTTGTTGAAAATAATTTCTAGAAAGTGCTACAAGGGCAGCGTGCTTGCTGATGCTTGCTCTAGACATGGCATTCATTATCCAGCTTGCCATGGTCACCGCTGATGGGATTTGTTCTTGTTTCACCTGTATTTGCTCATTTGTACTCCTTGCTTCTCCCTGTTGGTTCTTTGGGACTTTCATTGTGATTGAGCCATGGCTCTTGGCATTGGTGATGGACACTTGAACAATTTTTGAGAGCTCTTATGCCCACTATCCCTCTTCCAATGTTAGGATGCTTAGCCTTAATTAGTTCTCAGTACCACATCTTCTTCCTGAATGTTGTCCTTTACCCTTCCTCCAAAGACTCCAAATTCGATGGCTTCCTGTTTGCTGTGGTAGTTTTATATATTCTTTTTCATTTTTTTTTAAAAAAGCAAAATCTAACAAATTTATTAAAGAAAAAAAAAGTTTTCATGATGCATTTTTCACTAGTCTATTCTGGCATGTTTCTGAGATCTGGATCCCCTGGATCAGCAAAGGAATGTTCGCACACTCTGTAGTGTTTTCCATACACTGTGCCCAATTCAGTCTTGTTGTCACTGCAGTGATTGGCACCAATTTTGGCCCACACGGCATAACACTGCCCTTCAGGGAAGTTTTTAAAGCAGATGGCCAGTCTCGTGTTGCCCTGTCTGAGCATTCCCAGGAACTGTTTGTACCCTACTGTATCATTTACTGCTCTGCATCCCAAGCTGGAGTCCAGAGATGATCAACTCCAGCGACTTTCTCATCTTCCTTGCTGTCACCATCTTCCTGCCGTGGATGTGGGATGTTCTCTATCCAAGTGCAGCCACAGAGATGGTGGGGGAGCAAGAAAGGAAGGTCTCCCTCAATGCCCCCTCCACCAGTTGCTGAAGTCAGCAGAGTCTGCCTCACAAGAAAGCTTGCCACATCTTAGTTACCTGCTGGCATGATAACTAAGGTCTGAGATGCTTTCAACATCTGCAGAGCAGTTTAATTCTTTTAGTCCTAAAAATCAGTTCAGTCAGACTGTTAGGCCAAGACAGTTCTTGGCCACACTACCCATAAGTTTGGACTCTTCTAAAAGGCACTGAGTGGAATTTGCTGCAGAATTCAGATCAGCAACTATCTGTCCCCTCTCCAAAGACACGGCCATAGCAGGTTCCATCTTCTTATCCTATTATATCTTATTCATTAACTAAGAGTGTCAAGTGGAGAAAGGTATCCTAACGAAGTGGTAGGCAGCAGTGATCTATGCTTCCATAGGAGAAACAAACCTGGTAACAGAATTGAGGTCGCATTAACTTGGCTATACACTAGAATTGGCAGCCTTTGAAATACACTGTACCCCATATCTCTCTTTCCCAGATACCTTGACAGCTCTTAGTATTTTGGTCTTGAATGATAGGCCCTAGTTCTCAGAATGACAGTTGAATCAAAGACCCAACTACTGCGCTTGAGTAATACTACCACTGAGAGCAGCTTTTCACCCCCGAAGACTCACTGAGCCAGGCACAGGACAGAGAGCTTTACACACATGACGCATGAAATCCTCATGGATCCCCCCATAATGTAAGCATTTTATGCATAAGGAAATGAAGCTCAAAGATGCTAAGGCAGAGAAGGAGCCAAGGCAGTCAGTCAATATTTGTTCCTACAGGATCGTTGTGCATAATGCTGGGATTTAATGTTTGTGTCCCCTGCATCCCTAAGTTCATATGTTAAAGTCCTCACAGCACAGGAATGAGCCTTTTGAGGAATATTAGGTCCCAAGATCACTTCATGAATGGGATCAATGGTCCTCTTCATACCCTCAAACAGGTGTCTTGCTCCTTCTACCATGTGAAAAGATGGGTGTCATTATGGGATGGGAGCATCACCCCACACCAGATACTCTGCACCTTGATCTTGCTCTTCTCATCCTCCAGATCTGTGAGAAGTAAATCTCTGTGGTTCACATGCCCCTTGTTCTGTGGCATTTGATACAGAAGCCCGAATGGGCTAGGGTACACAGTAAAACCAAGAAGACAGAAAACCTTTTAGAACAGGTGCTCCTTGATTTATAAGTTACATTATAATAGACCCATCACAAGTTGAAAATATCATTACATTGAAATGCATTGTTTTAAAGATTCATTATTTTTATTGGAAAGTCAGATACACAGAGAGGGGAAGAGACATAAAGGAAGATCTTCTGTCTGACGATTCACTCCCCAAGAGACCATAACAGCTGACGCTGCACCAATCTGAAGCCAGGAACCAGGAGCCAGGAGCTCTTCTGGGTCTCCCATTCAGGTGCAGGGTCCCAAGGTTTTGGGCTGTCCTGGACTGCTCTCCCAGGGCACAAGCAGGGAGCTGGATGAGAAGCAGGGCTGCTGAAACTAGAACTGGCACCCCTATGGGATCCCGGCGCATTCAAGGTGAGGACTTTAGCTGCTAGGCCACTGTGCCAGGCCCTCATTGAAATGCATTTAATACACTTAACCTGTCAAACATCCTCCATTAGCCTAGCCCAAGTTAAACATGCTCAGAGTGGTTACATGCAGCTAATAGCAAAATCATCCAAGCCAAGGCCACCTTTATTTTTAAGATTTGTTTATTTTTTATTGAAAAGGCAGATTTACAGAAAGAAGAATGGAGAAAGATTTTCCATCTGATGATTCACTTCCCAAATGGTCACAACAGCTGGGGCTGAACCCATCCAAAGCCAGGAGCCAGGAGCATCTTCCACACCTCCTTTGTGGATATAGGGGTCCAAGGCTTTGGGCTGTCCTATACTGCTTTCCCAGGCCACAAGCAGGGAATTGGATAGAAAGTGGAGCAGTCAGGACAGGAACCTGTGCCCATAGGGGATCATGATGCTTGCAAGGGAAGGATTAGCGAATAAAGCCATCATCCCCACCCCTGCTCCTGCAGCCACCTTTTTATAATGAAGCCTTGGCTGTCTAACATAATTCACTGAATTATACACATTTTTCACTTCATTTTTAAAGATGTATTTATTTTGTTCATTGGAGAGTCAGAGTGACAGAGAGCTCCCATCCACTGGTTTACTCCCTGAGTTCCCCCTACAGCAAGGATGGGTCACGCCAAAGGTTGGAGTCGGAAACTCAATCCCTATTTTATATGAGTGGCAGGGAGAGTGGAAGTGGAGCCAGCACTGAAGCTCAAGCATCCTTACGTGGTATGAGAGCAGTGCTTATGAACCACTACGCTCAAAATCTGGATCATTTATTTTGTTCCTGCTTCTTTAAGCATCACCTGGTAATTCCATTGCTATCGCCTGCTCTATTTTGAAGTTCCACATTGTCCACTCCTGCAAAATAGTGCTCCTGAGCTTCACTACTTATAAGAAGTAGTTTGAGGACCTTTGATTTCCCTTCTTTGTTTATTATTATTATTATTTAATTTCTTCTTCTTTTAAATGTTTTAGTGTCTCTGTCTGTCTCTAGCCATTGTCTTATTTCCTTAATCAGAAATGTCTGGCTATGGCTAGGCACTGCAGTGCAGTGGGTTAAGCTAATACTTGACATGCTCATATCCCATAGCAGTTCCAATCTCAGCTGCTCTGTTTCCAATGTAACTGCCTGCTAAGCACCTGAGAAGCAGTGGATGATGGCTGAACTGCTGGAACTCAGACCTGGAGGGAGTTCGTGACTCCTGGCTTCATCTGTGGCAGCCATTCTGACAGTGAACAGGGGACAGAAGACCTCCTTTCTTTCTCAGTCTGTCTCCCCTCAACCAAATCCCACTTCAAATAATAATAATAAAAACCTTTTAAAGGCAGCAGTTTCTAACTAGAAAACTGTAAAGGATCATTTGAATTCATTTATCATGAAAGAAAGGAAAAGGTAAACATGAAAACGGGAAAGGGCTGAAAGAGAATGTGTTTGATGGCAGTATTTTTATGGCACATTTCTTGTATTTGACTATAGAACTGCTCACAGACATACTTGAGAACTGGAGACTCGTGGAATTGCACACCCAAAGAGCAGAAACTTCAGCAGTGGCTGACTTACAAAGCCAGGTGGCGTGAAAACATTCCACATAGTCAGGAGAGAAAAGAAGCCAAGTTTGGAATGAAATTGGAAGAGAAACTTTCTCTCCAGTCAATTTTGGCAGGGAAGGGTACCTGTGGGCGCCAAATTTTAAGTCAGAGCTAATTATAATGGTTGAACTATGAATTGTTCAAGAAGAGGAGGATTGCTGACACCTTACACAGATAACTGGATTTTTTTTACAAAAATATAAGCATTTATTTTTGTCAGAAAGCATCTCATTAGCATGTGATCCCTAGGACCCTTAAGCCTACCATCTTACTGATATGAAGAAATATGAAAGATTATACATAAGCATTTTTGCAAGAAGGTAAAAATTATTCTATATACAGCTGTTTCAATAATTGGAATTTATTTCTAGGATTTTATTTTAATGATATTTTGCCATAAAATATCATTGGGTGAGTGGGTCGTGGTAAAATATTTTAGAGTCTCTAATACAGTAAGAGACGCAATAGAATAATTTCCAGGGCTTCACAATACGACCTGGGCTGCAGAAAGATCCTCTGTGTGGCCTGTAGAGGGCGCCCTTGTAAAGAAAATATCCCCACTCAGGCCGTGCTGAGAAGCTGGCCCAGCTCCCTGAAGTCAGTGTCACCATGGAGATCTCATTCCAGTGAGGGGGAATGGATTCCACGGTCCTGCACTGGAAGTGTGTAAATAGCAGATGCTTTTATTGCCTTTGTTTGAATCTCTGCCCTTGCAGAGCAACTCAAGCCGGAAGCTCAGAAAAGAGGAAGCCCATATTTGTCTGGAGCAGTCTGCTTTCCCTGTAGGAGGCTTAGTCTCCGGAGAAGTGTATGTAATGACAAGTTAATGGAAAAGATATGAATTCAGATTTCACATCAAGAGAGTTGGAAAAAGGAACGTCTTCCTTGAGCTGTAGAAATTACTCACATTTCCTTCAGATGTTTTTATTAGCCTCTCTTATTATGCACTATTAATATGCCATCTTTGTAAAAACAAATGATTATAATGGCTTGATCAAATGAAATCCATAATACACAAATGTTAAGGGTATGCATTTTGTGCATTTGAATGGATTTGGTTTCCTGAAGCTTGGTGCTGAAGAGCCTGCATGTGAATTTGAACCTGGTTTCAGATCCCCATTCATCTTCTGTTAATTTTAAATCTGTGAAATGGAGATACCAATACCATCTAACTATCATCAAACACAGTCTGCCTTCTCTTTAGTGCATAGGATCAAGTATAATAATGTGTAATAAGGATTAAATACAATCATGCAGATGGGAATATTCTTATTAATATTTTACACTAAAAATATTTTTTTTACTGTTATATAATTATTGTGGTGAAGACATTAGAACCAACACAGAGACTGGTAAGCACGAGAATGTCAGGAACTCATCCAACTCCAAACAATGATAGATGGTGAATCTGGGCTCAGACCCAGCATCCCAATCTCTCAAAGCTTCTTTCCGCACAGTGGGCAGCGATAATCACCCATGTCCCTCAGATATGCTCAGGCAGGTGCTCTGGCATACGCCTGGGTTAGAGGCCAACTCTGATGCTATAAACTGAACGTTTTTCTCTGAAGTTAGGTTCTGATATAATGACCAAAGGTAGGAACAAAAGTGATTTCTTTATCCACTCCTCTTTTGATGAGCATCTGCATTGCTTCCATGTCTTTGCTGTTATAGATTGTACAGCTGTAAATATAGGATTACAAATGCCTTTCTCATACGCAGATCTCATTTCCTTTGGATATATTCCTAGAAGTGGGATAGCTGGGTCATACGGCACATCTATTTTCAGTACTCTTAGCACTCTCCGTACTGACATCCGTAGTGGTTATATTAGGCTACACTCCCAATAAAAGTGAAGGAAGGTACCTTTCTATCCACATCCATACCAGCAAGTGTTGTAGTAGAGTTATGAGTGTAAGCCAATCTCACCGGAGTTAGGTGGAACCTCAGTGTTGTTTTCATTTGTATTTCCCTGACAGCTAGGAAGCCTGAGAATTTTTTCATGTGTGTTAGTTGTTTGAATATGTTCTTTTGAAAAATATCTGTGCATTTTCTTCGCTCATTTTTTCACAGGGTTGTTTGTTTTGCAGTTGTTTCTGAAGCGCTTTGTAAATCCCGGGTATTAGTCCCCATTCAGCTGTGTAGTGTGCAAAGGTTTTCTCCCATTCTGTTGGCTGCTTCTTCACTTTGCTTCCTCTACTGTACAGAAGCTTTTTAGTTTGATGTAATCCCATTTGCTTATTTTGGCTTTGACTGCCTATGCATTTGGTGACTTTTCTAAAGAGTCTTTCCCAAGTCCTATATCTTAGAGAGTGCTTCCTCTGTTTTCCTCCAATAGCTCAATAGTTTTTGAGTGCAGATTTAGATCCTTGATCTATTTATTGCTGAGTTTTGTGTAAGGTGACAGGTCTTGCTTCTTACCTCTGTAGGCTGCTCTCCAATTGCACCACAGCATTTGTTGAAGAAACCAAACTTTCCTTTGTATGATTTTCAGTTTTCTTATAAAAGAATAGTTGATGGTACATGTGTGGGTTCCCTTCTGGGGTTTCTCTTCTGTTCCATTGATCTTCTTCCCTGTTTCTGTATCAGTACCGGACTGTTGGATGACCACTGCCTGTAGTATGTCCTGAGGTCTGGAATTGTGATTTCTCTAGCTTGATTTGTGGCACATCTACTCCATGGAATACTACTCAGCCATTAAAAGAATGAAATTCTACCATTTGCAACCAAATGGTTCCAGCTAGAGACCATTATGCTCAGTGAAATAAGGCAATCCCAAAAGAACAAATATATGTCCTCTCTGATATAAGGCAACCTTCATGCAAAATATAAGATGAATAATTCTTTCAATACTGTTTTACAGCTTATGGGTTTTGGAGTTTTTTAATTTTCATTTCTTCAAAAAAGTTTTTTTCTTGTTATTTCAGTTATTTTGGTTATACAGTAGCATCATTTGCTTCAAGAAGGTTTTTATTTTCTCTTTCATTTCTTCAGCAACACATTGACCATTCAGTTGCATGCTATTTAACTTCTTGTTTTTTGTGAATTTCCTATTTTTCCTCCTGTCATTGATTGTGCTTTATGACATTTTATTTAATGGGATATACAGCAAAACTGTGTAATAAGGACTATCATATCCAAATGTGAAGATACAATGCAGTATGCATCTCTACTTCCAAATTAAAGATGGGCTCCCAATAAAACTGCTAAATATGTCTTGACAATAGGATGCTGGACTCCTCTCTGCCAACATCCACACTTACAAGGTCAGGATACACTGAAACAGCGAAATGACAGACTTAGGGCTGTTTGTGAAAAACTATAGTACTGTAATAATATGGAGGGAATCAGAGAGGGGAGATGACTTGGGCAAGGGAGAAAGAAAATCCCAGAGCCTATGGAACTGAATCATAGAATAATAGCGAGAAAAGTAAAAGTAATTGGCCATATAGATTTTACATGTATTTATTTGAAACAAAGAACACACAGACAAAAAGTGTGAGAGAAATCCCATTTGCTACCTCACTTTCCAGTCTCCCACAAAAGCTAGGGACGGGTGGGCCAATCCTAAACTTGAAGCTGGGGACCCAGTCCAGCTTTCCTGTGTAAGGGATAGGAGCCCAATCACCTGAGCCATCACTGTGGCCTCCCAGGGTTTGCATTAGCCGGAAGTCCATGTCAGAAACTGAAGCTAAAGGTTGGATCTGGTCACTGTGGTGTGAGATGGGCATCCCTAATTGGCCGAAGGTTCTCTTGTATTTGGTGGCATATTCAGTGGTCTAGACCGTATATGAATTACCTCCTTAAAAACTTGCTACAAAGTGCATCTAATTTCTGGTTGCAAAACAAAAACCTGAAGTTGATTATGGATTTCCAGAGGCCCTGAGTGAAGCCAGGAGCTCATACAATTGTGTCTAGGACTCAGGATGTGTGGACATGTTCAAGAATGGCTTTTCATAGCTTCATTTGGTAGAAATAGAAATCAAAAGCAAGGACTGTGTCCCTCCTTTGTGCTAGTGACTCCTTCCAACTTTACACCAATTTTCTGATGCCAATTCAAAGTAAGCTTTCATCTAGATTACGGTGCTAGAGTTCTTAAATCCAAAACAAAAAAGGACACCCCTTGACTGCATTTTACCTGAATCTACTTAAGAAGCTTGTTAGTAGTGCCCGGGAGCGCATACTCTGCTTTTCAAAAAAGGAGACTTTTATTTTTAAATGAATTCTCAGTAAGTACACATTCAATTTATACTTATTTGGAAGTGAGAATACACTTGGACTAATAAAAAGCATCTAAAATGTATTGAGAATTTGCATTCTTACAATTCACAATCTTAATTCATTTCATCCTTAAACAACTGATCTGATCAACTAGGACACCAAGATTGATATCCCAGTGACAGGTTTCTGAAACCTCAGAACCCAGCTCTGCTCAGTGCTGCGCTCCTAGGCAGTAGTCAGGATGGATGTCTCCTTGGCACCCCAGATGGCACCCAACCGAAGACACATCCTCTGCTCTAATAGAATTGATGGTCTTCAGAAATAAAATGATTTTGGGGGTACAGGTCAGCTGACTCCAGGTGTTGATAGACTAGCTGGAAGGAAATGCAAAGTGCCGTCTTCCACAGGAGCTCTTCACAAGAGTTCATGAGGAATACTCTAGATCCTAAATCTGTAGCATATGGACAGAAGAGAAAGTGAAGAGTGAAGGCAGTCACGTCCTCAAGGCTCACCACAGAGACTGGCAAGTCCCAGGTGATGAATAAACATTTATGGAATGATGATTCAAGATTCAGAGCAGGAATGAGGCCTTTTGGATTGGAGTAGATGGAGATGGTAGAGCTCGGATTTGAACCTTGGACAATAGGAGGGGTTTGAACTAGGAAAAGGATAGAAAGGAGGGGATATAATACAGGAAAAAAAATATTCCAAAAAAGCACATAGAGAGGAAAGACTGAATGTTTTTCATAGAGAAGAATAAGTCAAGTCAATAAATTGGAACATGTTTCAGCTTAGAACATGGTCCATCTTTCCTTCCATCTCTCCAACAAATGATTGTTGTGGATCAGACACTGATTTTACAAGTAAAGCAACGATAAGTCTGAAAGATAGACTGAAGCCAGATTTTAAGGCATCTGAAATACTTGTTTTGAAAAGATGACTCTTGTAACTTGATTGTTAGCCTTGGGTGATTTTCTGAGTCATGCAGAGAAACTGTGAAAGTTTACTGAAAAGAGAGTAGACTCATGGCCTCCACGAGGATAGGTCTCAGAGAAAGGATATGGGGGTGACAAAACCCAGGAGAGCGAAAGTCAAGGTCATCAGGTAGGAGGATGAGCTTTACAGTGGCAAGATTTAGGAGGTGAGGCAGTGGGGTACAGGAAATGCCAGAGATGCCCGTGTCTGTGGCCACAGCGAAACACGGACAAGGGTCAGTGCTGACAATACCACCCCTTCCTGGGGATGGGTGGGCAGAGGGGGCTGAGATAGAGGAGCTGGAGGAGAGTGCTCTTTGTCAGGAGAGACATCTCTGTTTTGTGACCCTTGAGCTTCGTCTGCCCTGTGTCTAATATTGACGGGCCTTTGCCATCATCTGAAACCTAGGGAGTAGAGATATCTTGGTAGAAGAGTTCAACCATCATGCTTCCCTTTTTTTTTTAAATACAGAATTTTTAAACCCATCAATACAACACTTAAAAGTGTATTGGTTTCACAGAATGAGAGCGAGAGCATACACACTCCCATCTGCTGATTCCCTCTCAGATGCCCCCAGTGACCTTGCATCAGGCCAGGGCCAAGGCTGGGAGCCAGGAGCCCAGTCGAGGTCTCCCACGTGGGTAGCTATCCCTGATGCCTTCTAGCCTTTGCTTTCTAGAGCCAGATATCTAACCCAGGCTCTCCAACATGGGACATAACCATCTTAATCTGTATCTTAAGTGCTGGGCCAAATGCTTACCTCCAGAACTTACCTATTTTTTTTTTAAGCTGGGAACCACACTGAATTTTGAGAACATTCAATTTTGAAAAGGTTCATATTTTATAAATATATGGAAACTAAATCATACAAAGCATAGGATTACTATTTCTCTACTTTTATGATCTCTTGATATCAGCATACATAGTAAATTCCTCAAGGACAATTCTCAAAATGTGTTTGCCTAGAAAAAGGATTACAAATCTTATCCTACTGTTCTTTTTTTATGAGGAAGATTACATCATAGCTACCTCTAGAATAATGAAAGCATGTATAACTGAGGTGCACCAATTCTCCTAGATGCACCCTTATCATAACCTTATGTTCAAGCCTCCTTAGCTATCAACTCTTCTAACAAAGAATGGTTTCATATTGGAATTTGATCGACTGACCTTCCCCACCTTTTCCAGTGGGAAGTTGTGAGCAGGAAAGAGGTGAAGTGAAGCAAAGCGGAAAGCATGGGGAACAGCCGTGTTCCTGATAGTGTAGCAGATTCTTTGATTTCAGTCACTGAAGCTTGAGAGTTAAATGAATCCCCGGTTGTTCAGCACTGAAAGGACTTGCCCCTGTCTCCCCTTGCTGGGTGATGACAGTTACTTTTCCTTAACAATCACTCTTCTCCTTTTATATTGTTGGAATCCTGGTGTTGGAAAGAACATCAGAAGTTCATCATGTTTCATTTCCCACTTGCCAATTGAATGATACCTAAATTGTCTAAGGTGGTTTTCGTCTGTGCTGCTTTAACTCTTAGCCTTAGAAAATGGTCACCAGGAGAGTGACAGAAGAAAGCTGGCTGGCCACATATTGTAGTCTCGATGATAGCTATTTGTGCACTTGGCGGTAGCATGAAACACGCTTACATAGATGGTTAGCAACCCAATGTTTTGGAATATAAATGGTGAGAATATGCAAGGATAAAGGATAGTTTCTTAAAGAAAACAGTATTTTTCATCTGTTAGTGATTTGTCTTCATAATGTTTAGCACAGTCATAAAAATTTGAGAAAATAATTTAGCACCTAAAAGTTTGACTAGAAATGTGACTATACAGGAAACTAAGTTTTGTGTGTTCTTTGTGTGTCTTGTGTGTTCTAAGAGTTTTTGGTACCCATGGCTGCCAGTGCATGTCCACAGGAAATTGTTTGCTATGGTACTGGGTGAGATACAAGTTCTGGCAACAAATAAATTTGGAAAATACTGGGTCTCTCTGTCCCCTCTTTGGAATCCCAATGAGATTTTGCAAAGGTTCTTGGAAACCAAGAAACCTGTTTCTAGTGGGTAAACTCAATATTTTATTTGTATCTACACCCCTCTTGGACAAAAACCACTAGCTATTCACACTTTAGCAATTAATTAATCTTTGGAATTAATTGTTTACACTTTTCCCCAGAAGAGGTCAAATCTTACCCATTTTTACACAAAACCTGTGCTCTGTGCAAATTGGCCTACAAAAGGCATTCAGCCAAGATGAACAGGGATACAATGAAAATGGCCCACGCAGAGTTGGTGGAAATGAAGCCAGTGCTGAGAGAGCTTGGGTAGGGACTGGTGTGTCAGGAGGGTGAGCAGAGTCAAGGTCAGAGTCAGAAAGAGGAGTGACAAAGAGGGCCAGTTCTGAGTTCAAGGGGCCTGTTTGTAAACCAAGCAGATTATAGCTTCTGTCTGCACACTTGAAGCGCAGTGGTCCATCTTATCAGTGATTACCAACTCTTTCTCGAGTCACCTGTGTCTACCAGGGTGCAAGACAGACTCAGCATTGACAACCAGAGATGCAGCTGTCACACGGCTTGTGGATTGTCAAGCTGTTATAGAAACTCCCCTGGTAAACTCAGGCCAAGTGATTGTTGAGAAAGGAGAAATTAGTTGGGAGGACTATCTGAAGCCCACACATCGCTGTGTTTAGAGTCCTCCCATCTTTCTCCTCTAAGCATTAGAGCGCCTGTGATATGTGTCAGGGTCATAACCCCAGGTACTGACAGAAAGCAGAGCCCCAGGGATATCCATGGATAAATGTGCAGGCAAGAAAGGGGGATGCCAACAGGAAGCTCAGGTCAGCAGAATGAACACTCCAGAAGCTTTGTCTCGGATCCTGAATGCCCAGGAGAAATGCCATTAGAAAGCCTAATTCCTACTGCTTTGAATTAATGCCTTCTATTGACCACCCCTCTAATTTGCCCAAATGCTCAAAGGAAATTGAAAATAGGTAAAAATATAGTGTGAACTAAATATTATGCAAATTATTCAAAGACAGAAAACAGTATGATTTAAAATGATTCATTTGAACCATATTTTCTTCCAGAGCAACATTTAACACTCTCAAAAGTTCCTTTTGGAGGAGAAGCTGAATAAATATCCAAAGTTTGCTTGAAAATTTTCCTTTTATGGGATAAGAATTTGAGTGTCCTGGGGTTTTTTACAGTTTAGCATTGCTTGGGTGGTAGGCATACAATTATTGTCATCTTCATAGCTAAACCTTAACAATAGCTTCATTTATTATTATTATTCAGAGTTCCACTTTTCTTCTAAGTGGAGTAGGTCTAAAGGCAGTTATTACATTCCTATTATGATGCACATATTTTTCTCCAGTGATTATCATGTGCATGTGATGGCATCAATTACTAAAAACATATTTGTTGTTCAAACCATATGCTGACTTGGGTTGCTCTCAGCAAGCAGTACATTTAAAGTAAAGGGGAGTTCCTTCTGCACATGTGGGTGTACCCACTCTATTAGGCAAACAAAGGGCCCTTACCTCATAGCCCACTGCTGTATCAAGTAATAAATGTGACAGTTACCGGTTCGACTTTCCTTATCCCGTCTTCCTGCAGAACTGAAATGTAACATGTTTCTTACTAGGAACAGATGCTGGGAGCCTTCTTTTGAAATTCTTCTGGAGAAGTTGCCCTGTTGATTGCATGAGACATGAGACGGGGAAGGGGCTCTATGCAGATGTCTACTGGCACGGATGCATTGTTGTAATTGCTGTTCTGCCGACCCCTCGCTGAGCACCATGCTTTTCTCTTGTAGGTGATGTGCCTTCAGGACTTTTTTGGTGACGATGACATTTTTATTGCATGTGGACCGGAGAAGTTCCGTTACCAGGATGATTTCTTGCTAGATGAAAGTGGTAAGGAAAAAAAAAAGTTCAAAACCAGGGGAAATTTGAGGCAGCTTTCCAAAATGAGCTGCACCAGGCCAAGATTATGTCAACTCCCAAGCTGCCAAATCAGTTTCAGATCCTCAACCAGCATGTCTTTTCCATATCTTGAATTTCTTTGATTTTTTAAAAATATAGGAAACAGATGAAATGATCATTGGAAAAGCCAAATAATGTAGAAGAATAAATTATGAATGGTTAATTTAAAATCATTTAATAACTAAATTCAGATTTTATTGAAAGCATTCTTTAGCCTTCGTATTTTAATTATATAGTTGTTCTTAAATTTATAGTTGAAGGATTTGTGATCATACAATTATTAGCATGTTTTTGAGGTTCACCTTTCATGGGACTGCCTTTAATTTTTAGCTGGAATACTGGGTTAAAGACCCTCCTCATTGACATAGTTCAGAATTTGAATGTTATTACTGTGTAAGAGGTAAGGGAAAAAAAGGCTTTCCTTCCATCAAAACACTAGACACAAGGATCTATAATTGATAAAAAAGGACAATGTTTAAAGGGGAAAAGAATGTGTTATGGAATGAATATCAAAGGTATGGCTTTAAAAGGTGTTTTTCTTTTTTTGCTATTCTAAATCACCCCAGAATCTTAAGTAGCAAAATAAGATGGTTGTGCAAAGAGATCCTTCCTAGATCGTATAAGTTAACATCTCATTTAGGACATATTTTACGTTTGTTGACAATTCAAATCTTCTATAGTTTGAAATATTTAATGTGATCATGAGATTTTTGCAAAGATCAGTGCAAAAATTAACAGCATTTTAGCAAAGTAGCTGGGTATTGGTAGAAGCTACAATAATAGGGTCAGTGATGTACAAAAATGGTCTTACCCTGACCCTGCAGGTGTGTGTTCCCGTGCAGTATTTGCGTTATATTTGTATGCTTTTAATCATCTTATATACACTTATGCATGTCACAATTATTTCGTATTTTAAAATTAGGGTGTGCTGGGAGTGATGAGAATAAGAAAAATTACTTGTTTGTCATGAAAACTTCAAATGCTTGATGAAAAATATATATATAGCTGTGTCATTTGGAGAGATTTATTTTGGTTCATGGATCCTAACTAGAAGAGTAGCTTGGCATTTTTCTTCCCTTTAAGTTTTCTCCAAATACATTTTGTCTTTATCACTGATTGATGTGCCTTTTAGGGCAAAGATTTTTGTAACTATATCAGATATATCATGTCCCAGGGGAGGGTCTCCCCATGTCTTATCCTCTTTTGAGGATAAGACAGCCTTGCCATTGTGTGAAACACGTGGATGTTAAGAGCCAGGCAGAAGAGCTGACAGCATGGTTTTGAGAAAATAAACTGCCTTGACTTTCAATTTAAAGAAAATAGCTGCTTCTGATAGCATGGTCTGAGAGACCAGATGCGTTCTGAAATGAAAGTTCTATTTGTTCCTTTGATATAGAAAACAGCCTGTCAAAACCGAATTGGGATACAGCTCAGTTTCAAATCTATAGACTTGGCTGTGGATTCCCAAGCCCTCCTGTCTCTGGTTTCCAGGCAGACTGGAGCCACTTCCCCTGACTGAGCTGGGAAGCCCATCAAACTGGGTTCCCCTCCCAACAATGGCTATCAGTCCACGGTGCTGCACATCTACTGTTCAGCTGCTAAAACAGCTGACTTTCTGAGAACGGTTAAAACAAACAAAAACAAACCAAAAAAAAACCCATGAGAGGATCCTTTGCAGTTTCTCCTCTTATACTCCCTTTTCATTAAAAAAAATGCACACATAATTATATGCTTATAGACATGTGTACAGAATTGTGCATGTGCCCGTGCGTGCATGCGCGCGCACACACACACACACACAAACACACGGACATTGTGGCTTGGCCCTGGGAGGGCCCACTCCAGACTATTTTGGTGACTACTTGACTTCCTTTCACCTCATGATTCTACTCTTCTTGGTGTGAGGAATATTTGCCAAGTCACGCTGTCCTCCCCCATCCTAGAGGAAACAGGAATATGGGTGGATTTGGGGGAGGGGAAGCAGTGGTTTGCATTTTAGAAAAAAAAAAATCTAAACTAAGATTTTACTTCCTAGAATGAACTTACCCTGAGACTAAATTCACATGTTGACAACTGCAATTTTCCTGTTGCTTGTACAGCATGCAAATTAGAATCTTTTTATAAGTGTTGTGAGCATGATTTAGCTCCGCTTATCTGTACTTGCTAAATGGTATTTGCATGTTGATACTTCATTTGCCCTGTTCCATAGTAGCTTCCATAAAGGAATGGCAGCAGGGAGTGCAGACATCTTCAGAATGAATACGCTAACCCTGCACAGAACTGCGCTGGGTTTAATGGCACCGAGAACTGGCCTTTTGCTTCAAGGCAGCATTTTCATTTTATCTTTCAAAATTAACTGGGCTCCCAGTGTGTTTGGGATTAGCAATAATACATCTCCCAAACTGCTGCTTCAAAAGCTGCTGGGGATGTCTGCTCAGGTCCTTCAGTGAGAACTTCCACCATCACAGATGTATATTTTATGGGGCTGCCTGGGAGCCAAGTCAGTGTTAAATGAATGGCAAGAGAGCCTCTTTCTCCTCCCCTAAGTTTTCACATGCAGAAAAGCTGTCTTTAGGCTGGTTCAGAGTGTGACCGCTTTAGAGACACCATCATTCATCAGTGGTGTCTCAGCACCTAGCAAGTGGTAGATAGAGAGTGCTATATATATAGACAGAGAGGCCGGCAGATCCTTCCCCTTCATGGCTTGCCGTCTAATTTAGAATGAAGAAACATCCTCAAGGAAATGCCAAATTGGAGACAGGAAGCTCAGCATGGTGTTGTTTATATACTCATGACAAAGTGACGAATTTGTGATTTCTTGCCCTTCAAAAAACAGCATGAGTTTTTGGGAGACAAATGTCCAGCTCACATCCTTGGTGATGAGTCAGATTCTGGAGATCACCTTTGGTCCACTGCCCCACCTTCAGGGCTAATTCCTCACAAACCGGCCACTATCTTCATCTCTTCACCTCTGTGCCTTCCTTGGTCCCCTCCACCATGCCCAGCACCTGCCCACAAGGCTCTCTCTCTCATCCTCTCCTCATTCTTATTTATTGACTAGCCTCCCAGGTGCTGTTAATCCTGCTGGCATTAGCTTTTTTTTTTTTTTAAAGATTTATCTATTTTTATTGGAAAGGCAAATTTACAGAGTGAAGGAGACAGAAAGATCTTCGTCCACTGGTTCACCCCGAGTGGTCACAAAGGCCAGAGATGAGCCAATCTGAAGCAAGAAGCTAGCAGCTTCTTCCAGGCCTCCCACAAGAGTGCAGGGTCCCAAGTTTTTGGCCCATCCTCTACTGCTTTCCTAGGCCACAAGCAGGGAACAGGATGGGAAGTGGTATAGCTGGCACATGGAATCCCAGCACATGCAAGGTGAGGATTTAGCCTCTAGGCCATTGCACCAGGCCCTGGCCATAGCTTTTACTTTCAGCTTACTTGTGAGTTATTTCAAAATATTCCCAGAAAGCTGGAATTGAATGATACTTTTATTTTTAGTTCAAATTTTGAAATTCATGCATGGCATTTTCATAATCCACATTTCCCATAAACTTTTTGAAGACCCCCCTCATAGTTTCGCCTACATGCTGTATTCTTTTGCTACATTTGCTGTGACAAAGCCTCCTAAAAAGGCAACTTAAAATGACAAACATTTATTGTCTCACAGTGCTGGAGACCAAGAGTTTGAAATCAAGGTGTAAGTAGAGATATGTTCTTTCTCAAGGCTCTCGTGAAGATCCCTTCCTTCTTCCAAGTTTCTGGTGGTTGCTGGGAATTTTGGCCCTTCCTTGGCTGATGTTAACCTCACTCCAATCTCAGCCTTAGTCTTCTGCTGTGAGCTGTTCTGCCCCCATTCTTCCAAGAATATCAGTGACTAGAATAGGAGCTATCCTAACGTGCTATGTCCTCATGCTAACTTAAAAACATTTGCAAGCATCCATTTTCCAGAGAAGGTCATCATCACAGCTACTAGAGATTAGGAGTTGAACATATCTTTCCCGGGGAACAAAGTTGCGCCCATGGAAGATATTGTTAGAGCCTCTCCAGATGTTACTTCGATTTGGGTCATAAGTAAACCAATTTTCCTTTGTTGATTTTGATCTGTCTTTAGATTTGTGCAGTGATTACAATGTAATTATTAGAATTCACAAGCAACAGAGTCATTACCAGGCTACCTCCTCATCCGAAAGAGTGGGTCAGAGGAATGCCCTCAGACAGTCTGAAAATTTTAGCAATGTGTTTGACAGACCCCTTTTCTTGTCATCTCTTTGACTAAGGTGACAGTGTGTCTGAATGATATATGAGTGGTTGTGTTTATATTTCTTGAAGTACCATGTCTAAAAGGTACTCATTTATGGATTGATGTCCAGTGTGCTGCAGGAGGTCTGTATTTAAATTGACCCCTTAGATCCCCCTAGACAGAGACCCAGTTTGTTGATTGTTTTGGACTCTGAATGCTTTCGCAATAACTAGAAAGGCATGTTTGAGAATATCAAAAGTATGAGAATGAAATCTTCTAAGAGGAAAGATGCTGTGGTCAAAAACTAAACAAAGATCTGTAAGGATTCTAGCAGGTGGATGATGTCCGGAAAGGTAAAAGTGAATTGGTATAACCAAGAAGTAGTGATGTAAAGTTCAAAAATAAAATGAAAGATTGTGTTAATTCGTTCCTAGCAAGGTGATTTTCACAGCAGCATGTGCGAAAATTACTTTTAGCTGACTCAGTGTGAGATGCAGTGAGGAGTGGGTCATTTGCTGTGTATATTGAAGGTGTCGTGCATATTAGAAAATATTTCTGCTTCTGATTGATGATCACAAATGTGACTGAAACAAAAGAATTTAAAAATGTGATATTCAACATTCACAGCACCTGGAAGAAATGTAAGGAATTGAGCTTAAAAATGTTTTTATTGAAAAATTTGTATTTCTTAAGTTACTAAAACTTTCAAAACTGCCCTAAAATTTGGGGGACATGATGTGTGTGTGTACCTAAAAATGTGTGTGTAAACACACATACATGTGCGTATGCACAGCTGTACAGTGCCCCATCTCCGGATAATTCCAGTCCAGCTTCTGTCTGCACTAGACCGTGCTGGAATCTAGTGTTATTCCTGCATGTGGCATTCTAGAACAGACATTTCCTAAGCTTCTCTTGTGGCCCTCCATGCTTCGGGTACCCAGGACCACTTGGCTAACATTTCAAGAAATACTCCACCTTGACCACTTTCCAGGGACCCATGTTCTGAATGAAATAAGACAGAAGCTGTATCAGACACCAGTCCTGATGACTTCCCCCAGTTCCAGGTGATGACTACACAGGGCTAGAAAGCAGAGGCTTTGCCTGCTTGCTGTGTGGTCTCTGTTTCTCCAGGCCTGCTTCCTGTTCTGTAAAAAAACCTTTTTTTCCCCTCCGGGTTTGTAATGGACCTCAAATGAGACAATAAATGTCAAAGCACTTACCAAACTGTGTTCCTTATTATGTTGTGAATGATGTTGGTGAATGACACCTCAGCTGAAATATACCTCCTAGTGGATTGCAGCTGCACTCAGCTGCATAGACTCATTTACAGGACTTAATTGGAGGCAGATGTCACCAAGATTTGCTTTGGGTACATGTTAGAACCAGCCAATGATAACCAGTACTTCCTTTTCACTCTTGACTTTTATTCCTACGGCAGAGGTGAGGGGATATCTGGGGGCCTTGGAAGCTACCCAGTCTTCTCTGTAGGGACTCTCTGGAAAGTTAAACCAAAGCAGACTTAGAAAGATTGGTCAGATTTCTAGAACTGAGAGCACTTGGAGGTCTGTCCCTTCTTGAGAAATATCTGCCTGTCTCTGCATTCATATTGATTGGGGTCAAAGGCACCACAGATGGTCCCATGGCTCTGTCCTGGGGCTGGAGCTGTTGGAAAACACACAGGTCATTGGGAACACCAGAAAGTGCAGAGAGTTTGGGTAAAGAGAATGGGTTTTGTGCTGCTGCTGCTGTTGCTAGCAAGATTCATGTATCATCTTAGTCATTCACTCATTTGTTCAGTCAGCAAGCTTAGCTTGCTGTATGCCCAGTGATGTTCTAGGGACAAATAAGTGTAAGTAGTAACAATTACATAAAACATGACCCTTCATAATCACTTTTCATTTGCTTGTATCTACAAATCAAGGGATCTAAGGTGCTAAACTTGGCCCCAGAACATTCAGTATTGGCCTCCTGCTGTCATAAATTTTATCTCTTCAGAATAACATTGTGCTAAAAAGATGAATGGCCCACAATAGATTGGTGAATCTTGGTAGAATAAGTCTTAGTTGGGTTATGAGGCCACTTGAGATAGAATCCGTGGGCAGATTTCTTTAAGCTGCATGGTACTTGTTGGTACTGAGATGTTTCAATGTTTCTGGGAGTTTTAGTTCTAGGAATGTGTAGTTCTTATTTGAAAGAAACTTTATAGCTGCCTTACTGTATAAATGTGACTTTTCTATGTCATCTCATTGTCTTCTTATAGAAGAATAGAAAATTGAATGTAATTATACATGATTGCATGGTTTTGTAGAATTCAGTCTGGTGTTTGATAGAGAAGGGTTGGGTTTTTGTTTGTTTTGATTTTGGAATAGTGAGCACATTGACTAACTTGCTTTTCTCAGGAAGTTCCTCTTTGCTTCCTAGCAAAAGAAACAAAACTCCCAAGGGTTCTGGAGACTTTCTCAACCACAGCAACTGTTTAGCTCGTGCATAAATATCAAGATTCCCAGAACATAATGATATTTCAGATTTCATCAACTGCCAAGTTGTGGAGACATATAGAGTGTTGTACTTTGGAGACACAATTCAACTCAGTCACAAGCTAGTTCCTTTGCTGCAAACAGATCATTTTCTGCATAGGAGATTAAAGCATGTGTGTGTGTGTGTGTGTGTGTGTGTGTGTGTGTGAGAGAGAGAGAGAGAGAGAGAGAGAGAGAGAATGTTTTGTTTCTGGCCTTTGTGAACTGCTTCTTAGTGTATTGAGCAATAGTGACATGTGAATTATGGACATGGAAAAACTCCAGCAAAAGCAGCACAGAGTGAAAGTCCTGGGCACTAAGAATCTTGGGGTTATCAGGTTCCTTTCTCCAAGACTCTTCCCACATAGCATCCCCACAGGTGTTTCTCCAGCCCTTTGGAGCACCCAGCTGGAACCCCCAGGCCACATCTTGGAATAAAGCTAATTCCACTGTCTACCACTGCCACTTGTCTCTCCCTCTCTCTCTCTCTCTCTCTCTCTCTCTCTCACACTCTCTCTCTCTCTCTCTGTCTCTCTCCTGAATAGAGTGATCCTAATTCTACCCTTTAGGGAAATGCCTCCTGCTTGCCTTATTCTTAGAAAATGAGTTTTTTCCCTAACCTACTGGAAGGATCAACATTATTCACTTGCAAACTATTTTATTCTCCTTTCCTTTCAGATCCTTACAATGACCTGGTAACTTCACTCATGTTCTCAAGTCCTCCCCCTCCCATTGTCTTTCTTTCTTTTTTTTTTTAAGATTTATTTATTTATTATTGCAAAGTCAGATATATAGAGAGGAGGAGATACAGGGAGGAAGATCTTCCATCTGATGATTCACTCCCCAAGTGACCACAACGACTGGTGCTGAGCCGTTCCAAAGCCAGGAGCCAGGAGCTCTTCCGGGTCTCCCATGAGGCCACAAATAGGGAGCTGGATGAGAAGCGAGGCTACCAGATTTAGAACTGGCACCCATATGAGATCCTGGCATGTTCAAGGTGAGGACTTTAGACGCTAGGCCACTGTGCCGGGCCCTCATTGTCCTTCAAGCCAAGAAGGGTTTCTCTCCCCTTCTAAGGCCATTTTGTGATCTTGGTTTTGTCATGTCAGTGTTCCTTTCCCATTGCTGTAGTGTCGCTTTTTCCTCACTGAATAGCCAGGGCCCAGGCTTCTTCTAGTCTCTATCTCCCACTAAGTCATCTCTATTATGTCATGAATATGTGGAGCCTTTCACAATCACTACTTTAAAAACTTGATTGACTGAAGCCTCATTTCCTTATTCTCACTCAGACTCACAACATATGAGTTATAACTTAGGGCAATTGGCACATTGAACACACAAGAATTATTATTTTTATTATATTTGAAAAAATTAGTTTCCATGGTCCTTTTAGATTACATAGTAGTAGAAGCTCTTTAGTCATTAGATGAGGCCTCAGTAAATCTAGAATTTCTCTGACTTCTAAGGAAAGTAAAAAATGTATCAATTCTTCTAGGTACCAATGATTCTTTCAAGTCAAAAGTGAAGAGTGGAAAGATTTAGTCCCCTATGAAAGTCATGTAAAGCTGAAGTTCTTTTCCTACACTTACCCAGGGCCCAAAAAAGTAAGTGCCCTTCTCTGAAGGACAGCCAGCATAAAGCTTTCTCCACTTTTCCATCTTTGATCCTTTGGAGATTGCAGTGAGAATGGGAAGTGTGAGGCAGGGTTATCAGATAGGCCAAGTACAAGGTTCTTACTTGACTCGGAGGGTCAGCAGGCTTTATTTAAAGCTACCTTTTTAATTGCAGGCTTTCAAGGGGTTTTCAAGGATGCCTACTGGGAGACTTCCGCTCCTGATTGACGTGGTCAGTTCCATTTCCTCCAGCTTGACCTATACTTACCTCAGTGCTTGTTTCCTGAAGTTTTCCCTGTTGGCCTCAAATCATTCTCATAGGAAAATTTTAATTAACTTTGTTTCCATGCATCCAAGTCTCATTTACAGTGCTGCCAGAGATTGTAGGTGAAGGCCAAATTTGTAAATACCGGTCTGTTCTTCACAAAGAACACTAAATAAACACTCCCAACAACGCCCCTATGGAGGTGGAGGGGTGCAGTGCCTCTCTTGAAACCATCATTTCCATAGATTGTGTCTCTCCAGGGTCATCAGACTTTTTATTCTTGATGTTAGTAATGAGAATCAAATCCATTCCAGTCTATATATGCTTTGACATTTCTAGAAACTTACCCTTCTCGCCATCCACTTGGTAACATACACGAATTACTTTGACTTTTACACATCCCATTTGAATCCTGCCACATTGGTTCACTGGTTCCCATCCTTACCACTCTACCCTTTAATTCACTATATCCAGTGTTATCTCTTTGTTTTTTTTTTTTTTTTTTTGCTTTTATCCTCTTTTATTTATTGCAGCAGTGGACATTTTTAATGATTCCCTGCTTGGAATTCTCCTCACTGGACCTTCCTCTTGCTTTATTGTCCTGCCTCTGTCACCTTTCTGTACTCTCCTGAGCTCCTCTGAGATTTGCTTCTGCTATCTGTCCCTTAATAAATATTCCCTAAGATTCATTCCTCAACTCTTCTCTTTTTTTCTGCCTGATTACTTTATTCCCAGCCAAGTTCATCGACTTTAATGGTTTCAGCAATGATGGTTATGGTAGACAGCAATGGTGACAAATGGCAACCAGATGGTACATAATAGGCAGAGCCTTTGAAGTATGTATAATTTTCCCAATTTTGCAATTAAGGAAATTAAAGCTTAGAGATGATAAATAATTTGTTCAAGGCCACACAGCTAGTGTTGAAGGCAGAGTTCAAACCCAGTTTTTTTCTATGCTTGATGCCACGTCCTTCTCCTCTGAAATCTATGTCTGTAACCCTGACTTCTCCCATGCACTCCTAGTTTCTACTATTAACTTCCATTTGATCATCCTATAGCCACCTGAAATTCGAGATATGCTATAACTGTTTCACGATTTTCTTGGTCACCTCTGCTCCTTTTGGGTTTCCTGTTTTTATTCATGACATCAAAATTCTCCTTAACACAAAGGTTGCAGTATCATAGAGTGATCTTAGATTTTTGTTTCACCTTGATTGTCCAGAGCCATCATTTTATCTTCTTGCTTTCCAGTGCAACTGCTATTATCTTATGCCAATCCCTCCAAGTATCCTGCTTATCCTCTTATGTAAAGGCATCCTAACTTGATTTCCTGGGTCCAGTCTTTGTTGTGCTCTGTGTTTGCACACAAATGAGTTCTCCTGTGTTCCTTCAATAGTTCTCCAAGATCCATAAGCCCATTGGTGTGTCATCCTAGGCTATAACAGTCTGACTGTGTTGCATGATTGCAGCTGATATCATATTTGTCCCTCAGCACTCCAGCCGCAGCATTACTTGTTTTTTTCCCCCCACAAACCCAGTTATTTTCAGTTTCCTTGCCTTTGCTCTTAATCTCCCATCTTTCCCTTCACCATTTCCCGTCTACTAAATCCCCTGTTGTCCTTCAAGGTTCAATTCAATGGCTGTCTTTTAGTGGACCCACTGATCTGGTTTCAGTGAATTGCTGGTGACTCTCCCCAACTCTTCACTGTCTTCTCTATAACAGTGTTTTGGCAATTCTGCCTTGAGATATGGGTTTTCCTATTTGTAAAAAGAACATCTAGTTTATGAATATTTGTCACATTTACTTCTCAGAAAAACTCTTCAATGTTGCCTCACAAAATAAAGAAAACGAGCTGAGAGAAGAAACTGTCGACAGTCACTGTGTTACTCAGGATTCCCCAAGAAACAGAACCAATAGGAGAGATATATTCATGTGGTTAGAGATACAGAGAGATTTATTGTGATAGGCTCATATAACAATGGAGACTGCAAAGTCCCCAATCTGCTGTGGACATGCAGGAGAGTCAGTGGTATATAATTCAATCCAAGTCCAAATGTCTGAGAACTAGGACACTGATGCGATGATAAAGTGATATTTCTCAACTCAAGCAGAGAGACAGGGGGGAAAAGGGCGATTTCCTCTGGCTTTAGTATTAGTTAGGTCCTCAGTTGTTTGGATGATGCCCACACAATATTGAGGGAGGCCACTGACTTTCCAGAGTCTATCAGTTCAAGTGCTGAGCTCATCCAGGAGCACCTTCAACAGATATACCCAGAAATAGTGTCAACTCTGAGCACCCCTTGGCCCAATCAAATAGGCAAGTAAAACCAAGCTTTATGGTCCCATTGCCAGTAGCTATCAGAATTAGGATGAACCACAAGGATGCCAGATTCATTGCATTTCACCTTATTAAAATGTAAGGACCTCAATGCTGGTCCTGTGTATCATTAATCTCTATATATGCAGCACATGTTAGGGTACTCTTAAAGAGATGTTAGTTGAATCAACAATTGCAAAAGGAATTAACTTTACCTGTTAAGCCTTCAGATCATAAGAATTGCAGTCCAGAATTTCCCCCAAATCTGATTTTCCAACTTTCCTAGGCAATATTTATTTCACTTTATTCTGTTGGATAGTCCATGTTATCAATATCCTACTTAAAATGTCACCCAGAAGTAAACACAATAGCCTTCAGGGACTCTGAAGAGCATAGAGAGTATAAATTTTCTTGATAGAGGCATCAATTTTGTTCACAGGCAATCCAAGAGTGATTATGATGTCTTATAGCAGCTGCCAGACAATGCAGGCTCAGGATTAGCTCTTGGCCAGCTGAACTCTTTGGGACTTTTAAATGTGATGTCTAGCCAGGACCTACTTGCTTAATTTCATATTTGAACCTCCATCCAGTGCTTTACTTGTGTCAGGCCAGATAGCATCTTATTCATTTTATTCATTAATTCTGGTCATTTAAAACCCCTACACATTCAGATTCTGCATTTGAGATATAATGGCAGAGAAGAGAATTGAAGTAAGATGTGATTTCCATGTCCTTGCTCTTCCTAGCAAAATTACGCTTCCAGGGATTGAGCCAAAGACCAACAGTATGGCTGCTTGAAAGCTCTCCAATATAAAGAAGACAGGAAAAGCTACAATAAGTCAGCTACATATGTTTTCTTGGGGCAGCTGTGACAGGGTGTCCTTAGGTCTGATGTCCAGTCTTGCTTGGGTCAGTCTCCATCTGCAGCTCATTAATGAACTATCAAATTATAAACTTGGGTTCACTGAAGTTTTACAAAGTCTGAGAAGACATGAATTTGTGAATTGAACAACACAAAATTGAAAGGGTTTGAGTTTCAGCAGTGGGATATATGGGTAAGTTCTTCATGCTGGAAATGTAGAATCAAGAAAAAGAGTGTTTGACTGATTAAAATGTGGCTGTAACATTATTTGGGTCGTTCCAATGGGAGATCCCTGGATGACCATTTCTGAGTAGTTATACTTAAGTTTCATTTTACCTCTTGCAATAAGTTGGGTTTCAATTTTGCTTACAAAGAAGCCCAAAACCCTGGAGTCATCTCAGCCTAGTGGACTTCCTGTTTCTCTTTTTCCACGAATCCTACAGAGGCAGGCAACATTCTTTGTTCCCTTGCACTGAGTCACACATACCTCCAAGTGCAGGTGCTTCAGGCTTTTCCTCTTAATAAAGGTCCACAGAGCATACATACTTGGATTTTTTACTGTTTACAGTTTTCAAGTTCAATTTCCCACACCAATTATGTGTTAAATGTTTACTACATGTCAAAAAGTGTTAGGGTTTAAGTATAGAAATTTCTGGAAAGTTAAATATCTCCTTATAAAAGCATATGACATGAAAAAAATCATTATTGACAACCTTTGATATGAAGGTGATTTTGAAATTTAGTCTTAAAACTAAGTAAGGAGTTGGTCCAAGTATAGATAGAGGTTGTTTTGCAAATTTTTATTACTTTCAGAGTGAAATATAATAAGACATTGATGTTCTTGACTCTTGGCTGCCCAAAGCCACATCATCTCTCTCCACAGCTCTGGAAAATAAAACAAACAAATGGATAGGATTTTAATTATAAAAAAAAGTAAAAATAAAATGTGTGGGTCATTTAGTGTGTGGGTAACATTTCTATAGGCAGAAGCACTGTGAAAGTGTGAGTCCCACTATTTTTAGAGACTATCAGTGGGTATGAAGAGTTTATCTTCTTGTGAATCCTAGTCAAACAGTCTGAAAACAGAGCCAATGAGCAAGTCAGGCTATCAGCAAACGTCAGTCCCTGGACTGTGGGATCTCACTCGCGTGGGCACAGCAGAAGAAAGTGAGCCAAAGCAGCCGTTGTTGGATTTGGGTGACCTTCTCAAAGAGAAAAAAATCAATGTCTACATGTCATGTGGTTCTTAAGGTGCATGAGAACACAAAAGGACCGGTGTCTGACTTTGCTTGTTGATGTTCCACTGATGTGCAAATCTGACAGCTGTGTGGCATGACCCCATCCAGCTGGTGAGGACTGAGGTAATAAAAGTTTAAAATCTTATAGCAATGAGAAAAAAATCTGCTCTCCTAGGTTTGCCCTCCCCATTTAATGTCAACTTAGACAAATTCATGTTTGAATACCGTTTTTGGTCTATTTGTTTCACACTTGACTGCTTTTCAACAGAATTATTCTGAGAATACCATTAGAAGTCAGAAGATTAGTGTACATTAAAAAAAAAGCTTGGAGGAAAATGAGTACTGCTGCTTCTTCCCCATGTGAAATATAAAATGTTACCATATGCAATATGCTTTCCAAAAATGAAAATCAGAATTGCTTAATATACCATGTAGGAGGTTTTAAAGACAACTAACATGAGTTCAAATCTGCTTTATCACAGGAACCTGATGTTATAATATACAGAAATGAAGGTGCTTTAGAAAGTTCATGAAAAAAATCAAATCGAAAGAAACTTGTTTTGGTGCAGAGTTTGAAATCTGTACTTTTTTTCATACTAGGAATCTAAGATCCTTTGTATGTATGAATTTCAAAGTATTTGCAACAATGATCTTATTTAATTTCATTTTCAAAAACTTTTAAAGTAGTTGTGTAAATATACTAAGACATAGGTAAAGATTGCCATTAATTAAACTAGTACTGGGTGAATCTCTCTGAGAACCTGGACATTTTTCTGAGTACTAAACATATTATAGTGAATCCTTTCATGGAACGTATACCTTCTGAGAGGAAAATATTTATTAGTTACAATTGTAAGTGAATTACATAGTGGGTCAGAGGATAAATGCTTTGAAGAAGAGTGAAAGAGGGGAGAAATGAGGGGAATGTGTTGGGGAGGATTGTGAGAGAGGATCTAGGGAGATTTCTTCAAGCAGGTGACCTTGGAGCAAGGACCTGCTGGAATGAGGAAGCCAAGCATGAAGGTCCCAGAGTAAGATGCTCCAGGGAGATTGAATGGTTAGCGCAAAGGGCCTGTGGTAGGAGTGTGTTTGGCACCCACCCAATTAGGGGTTCCATAGTGGCAGTTGGGCTGCAGGTGCTTTTCCAACACTACCTCTCTGGAGCCCACACAGATGTCTGAGGCTAAAGGCATCACTTTCAACCAGGCTGCTGTCACTTCAGAACCAGCCACAGATCCAGGGCTTCTGCCCACACTTCAGACCAGCTGGCTATAAATGTGGAGGTTCCCACAGCTTTGTGAGGTTCAGTAATGTTCTAGAATAACTGGAATTCAAGAAAGTATTTATGGAATTCAAGAAAGTGGTATATTCATTATTAATATTTTTATTCAAAAGGCAGATTTTGCACAGAGAGAGGAAAGAGAGAGAGAGAGAGAGAGAGAGAGAGAGAGAAGCAGATACAGAAAGAAATATCTTTTATCCTTTGGTTTACTTCCCAAATGGCCACGAGAGAATCTGAATCCAGGAGCCAGGAGCTTCTGGGTCTCCCACATGGATGCAGGTGTCTCAGGCTTTGGGCCACCCTCTGCTGCTTTCCCAGGCCACAAGCAGAGAGTTGAACAGGGAGTGAAGCAACCAGGACACAAACCAGCACCCAAATATAGGATGCTGTCACTGCAGGTATAGGATTAGTCTGTTAAGACACTACACCAGTCCTGAATTCTGTTTTTTTATTTTTAGAGGATACAAATCAAGGCCAGCCAGTGGAAGAAATACCAATGCCTCAGTCTCAGAGATTCCTGAATGTGGAATATCTATGGCCTATTCTCATTATTCTTCCTGAGACACTGCTGTGTTCCCAAGCAGGAAGGCCATGAACTTTGGGCATCTAGATTTTCTGCTGAGGGCTGGTTAGGCAGGCGTGGGTAATAAAATTCACTCCATTTTATCACCTTCCTCTCTGAGGTTGATATCATATGAAGCCAAGTCCCAACCCTCTAATCCCAGGGTTGACCTTCTTCATGCAACCTGTCTTTGTTTTGCATCAACTCATGAGCATAAACCTAGGTGTGACTCAAAGGGCTCATGACCAAAGTAGATCCACCTTGCATTTGGGAAATACCAAGGGTTTAGAAGTGCCCTCCCAGGAACTCAGGAGGAAGAGCACACACTGGGGGAAACATCCATGCTCATTCTGTTACAATGATGACTCAGAGACTTACCGGAAGAATATATCAAGCAGAATAACAAAAATAATGAACACCAGACTTTGGATCTTTGCAAACAGAGAAAGGTGAAGTGACAAGCTCCTCTCTAAAGCTGGGCAGATTGGCTCCTGTATTTTGACACACCTGTAGCAAAAATTTTATTTCTGGATAAAGGTCATAGAAAAATGATATCAACTGTAAACTCTCAGTTACCTCTTTTTAGAGAGACCTGTGTCATGAGTCATCTAAAAATGTGTGTAATTCATAATTTCTTTTATGTATTTCTAGGATATGCTTTATATTTCACACTGTGAGTATTTGCTTCAGTAGATGGGGAACTGGGTTATTTCTGCCAGAATGGAATTCCTAGCTGTTGAGGTTATGAGAACCCCAGGGAATCTCTTGTTCAGTTCTTTCATTTCACAGATGACGGAGCAAGAGCCCAGAGGATTAAAGTGATTGGTCCAAGTCAGCCCACAGGTTAGTGACTGAGCTCGGGCTGAAGCCTCTGAATCCAGAAACTGCAGGCTGCCAGTTTGGAGCTCATCCCATTACATAAGGCTGCATCTTTCATTGCCCTGGTCAGGAATTGGACCTCAGTCTAGGTCATGCCCACAGGTCATCACTAGCTGTAACAGATGCAGATCATGGGACCAACTCCTGCCTCCTGACCTTTGTGACCCTGAGGTCACTTTCCCTGTCTGGCAAAATGGAGACAAAAGGAATACTGATCACAAAACATTGTCCTGAGAATTTATCGAGGTGCCATGGGTGAAAATCACATCATAATGCCAGTATATGGAGGACAGACATAACTAATTGCTCTTATTATTTGGGTGCTCTGAACGGGTCTTTATTTTGAACTATTTTGTTTATCTGAACAATATGCTAGTATATGTGAGCCATGCTAACTCCTGATGGAAAATTTCATCCCAAGCAACTCACAGAATGAGACTCTCCATGGTCAGCAGTGATACTTGCAAATTCAGGTACAAAAAGGGCCCAAGGGCTGCTTGCATCCAAAGGAGAAACCTCTGAAACTCCAGCATGGGATGCACTTGAAAGTCTAGGAAGACTTACTCAGTGGTTGTCTGACATTGTAATCCAATCTGAAGTATTCCTTTGGCTCTGACTATAAGACTGTGATTAGATGCAGCTCTCAATCCTAGTTACTGACATGTGACTTCCTACACACGGTATTTGGTAAAATGTACAGTTCTTGAAGTTCCAAGCAGGAAAGACACAGACCTGTGCCAGGTAACTTCTTTTTTTAAAGATTTTTGAAGTTTGATTTATTTGAAAGGCAGAGTGACAGAGAGTAAGAGACAAAGAGAGAAAAAGATCTTCTACCTGCTGATTTACATTCAACATGGCCCCAGAAAGCAGGGCTGGACCAGTCTAAAGCCAGGAGCTAGAAACTCGATTCAAGTCTGCCACTGGATAGCAGGGACCCAGAATTTGCACGATATTGTACTGCTTTCCCAGGTGCTTTAGCAGGGAGCTAGTTCAGAAGCAAAGCAGCTAGGACTAACTGGCACTCTGATGTGGGATGCCATCATCACAGGTGGCAGCTTAGCCAGTTGTGCCATAACAGCAATCCCAGTACCAGGTATCTTGAGGTGCCTATGCAGTCGTCTTAGCTGCAATGTCTGCTTGCTTTGTTTTCTGCATAAAAGATGAGGATGACACATATGTGTACTTGAAGTCCATGTATGTAAACTAAGGTGTGGGTAATTAGATAAGAGTATGAGAGCTATCCAAAGCTAAATATATATGTATACACACATATATGAATATATATAAATGTGTATGTATATATATATATAAATGTAACAACAAAACAAAACGAAAAAGAAGGCTTGTGACTTAAAGGTAATGCTGTTAACATAGCATGTGTTAATCAAAGCATGCATTCCAAATAGGAATAAGCAACTCAAAACATTGCAGTGAAGTAAGACATTTTCTAAACCTGCTTTTGCAACTCAACAGAAGTCTGCTATCAAGCTGATTAATTCCATTGCTTTTTAAATACCCTTAAGGTGTTTCTCTTGCCTTTGACTGATCCTGTAGGTTAGTTAATAGATGGCGTCATTCTGCAGCATTGTCTTCTCATGGTGAGCGCATTAGCATATAGTCTTTTAAATGTGTTGTTGCTAATTATATAATTTCTCATATTTGATCTGTAGCCAGCAACCGGATTCTGCATTTGAATTATTTAGAGTGATGATAATTTTCTTGCCTGACTACCTCTTCTCTAAGCATTTACAAAGGAAGCATGGCTCAGGATGCCTGTGGCAAGGCTTAGAGGAAATCCCACCAGTCTTCCTCTTGGCCACTCCTTAGCCCATTTAAAAGGACAGGATCAGGGACATTCTCTAGCAGAACAAATCATCTCTGGAGCTACAAACTAAATGAAGCCAAACTAATGCTGAAATTATTTGCTCACCTTTAAGAGTTGATGCTGACTTATTAGCCAGCAAATATTCATGTCTGATGGTTCTGAAATATAGTATCTAACTTTGGTGTCTGCACCTTTTTGTTATTACTAGCAAGATACTTCACAGGCTAGGCTAACAGACCTTTTGGTCTCTTGGAACTACTCAGCTGTGCAGTGAGAGTATGAAATAAGCCATACATAATGAGTCGATTCAGAATTGTAGCTATGTTCAAATGGGACTTTACTAGAGCAGGTAATGGGCCAGAGTTTGTTTGCAGGCTGTGGTTTATTGAATTCTGATTTGAATCGCTGATTTTAAGTCTTTGGGGAGAACATTTTTATGAGAATTTAAGGAGAAATTTTCAGACCCTATCCGAGAAGAGCAATCAGTTACTCACAGATGAACCTGTGCCCCTTCGTAAGAATCTTGTGAGAGATCTGAGTCCTGTCCCAGAAAAGTAAACCTGCTTTATGCACAAATGTGTGTACACACACACATCCCATACTCATAACTACTACTAGAGTAGTTACCTTCAAATACAAGAGTTTGTGTATTATCCAAACTCATCCCTGGATTCGGGCTAAGAACTCTTCCAGGGATGGGGAGATTTTTTTTTACAAGTCCCAGGTGGATATTCATATCATCAATCATGGGGCATACAAGGTTATTTTTAATTTTAAAATGAACCTGCTAAAAACTTATTGAATTTCAAGTCCTACTGTGGTTTCCTTGGTAGGAATTGTATCTGTGTCTTCCACGTGGGGATAAGGACCTGAGTGCTTGGGCCATCTTCTGCTGGCTTCCAAGGCACTTTAGCAGAGAGCTGGTTCAAAGTGGAGCTCATATGAGATGCCACTGTTACAAATAGTGTCATAACCCTCTGTGCTATAGATTGAGCCAGGTAAATGATAATTTCCGACGGAGCCTATTCAGTGACTACTGAATACTCTTGGACAATCATCTTTGAAATTAAATTAAAAGTATACATCTTCTTTTGCTCCTTCTTTGTTCCAGACTTCAATCAGACGGTAGTTTACATGGTACAGAGTTCTTAAACTAGAAGGAATAGTACACCATAGCACACATCCAGGGACGTTAAAAGGAAGGGAGAGATGGGGATTAAAAGCAGTTCAGTTGCGTCAAATAAGTGAGGGGTGAGTGATTTGGTACTTTTAAATCCAGCTGCATAAGCCACCTCCTTATTACCCCTCCCCACAGACGCAGTCCACAATTCCTCCCCTTTTGCATGAACAAGGTCTACTTTATCATATACATTTGTCCTGCTTTTTTTTTTATTGGAAAGGCAGATATACAGAGAGGAGGAGAGACAGAGAGGAAGATCTTCCTTCCTGTGGTTCACCCCTCAAGCTGCTGGAATGGCTGAAGCTTAGCCAATCCGAAGCCAGTAGCCAGGAGCCAGGAGCTACTTCCAGGTCTCCCACGTGGGTGCAGAGTCCCAAGGCTTTGGGCCATCCTTGACTGCTTTCCAAGGCCACAGGCAGGGAGCTGGATGGGAAGCAGGACTGCTGAGATTTGAACTGTTGCCCATATGGGAACTTGGTGAGTTCAAGGCGAGGACTCTAGCTGCTACGCTATTGTGTCAGGCTCTGTCCTGCTTCTTATTTTCTCTTGTTGTGTCATGAGTTGTGTCAAGATTCCCTGATTTATTATAATCTGTTTGAAGAGTTGATAGACTTCTAGGATTGCCTCTATCCTTCCAGGGCACTCTCCATGAAAGTCGCATCCCTTGGGGAAGGGTAAGAAGCTAATATCTAGCACTGTGAAGTTCAGTAGTCTAGTAACTGCAGCACACAGACACGCATAGTGTGGCCAGATCATTACTATCGCTCCTGTGAAAAATGAAGTAGCTGTTGTTATCCGCTATTGGGTAGCAAATATTGAATAGGCTATGCTAAGTGTGTGCATTATCTATAGGATGTCCGATTTCCTCCGGACAAGTGGGAAAGAGGATATTGAATTTCAGTGAGGCCATGCGCCCTCCCTAAGATCTCAGCCTGTGTGAGGCAGAGCTGGAATATGGATGCTGTTCTGAGTGCCAGGCCTTGCATCTTCTCTGCCTTGAGGTCATCTCTGCTCATGACCAGTGCAGCTCTCTCAGTGATTAAAAGCTTGGCTACAATGTATATTACATGGCTTTTAATTAATGTAAAATTTGGCCTTCATTTCGTTGTTGCTGTTGGTGATTGTTCTTTTGCTTCTGCTGATAGAAGAGAACATAGAGACCTTCTGAAAGTTTACCTCACTGCCCTTTCCAAAATACAATCCAAGGCTGTGCTTCCTGCTCCCAGACAATGACTCAGCTGTGAGTCAGGGGGCTGAGCCAGCGTTTGTCCTTTATGTTTAGTGCCACCAGCTCAGTCATTTGTCTTACAGCCACTCCACCCCCTATGATCCCTCATAAGCCTCTGGACACCCACAGAATCACAGAATCGATAACTTCCTTCTTTCCAGTGTTGCCCAGGTCCAGGGCAGCCCACCAGGTCCTGGCCATCTTCCCAGTGACTCAGCCACCCATTAAGTGACTCAGGGAAAGGTAGTAAGACCGTGAAGCTGATAGACCCAGGGGCTTTGCTCCCGAGCCCACTTTGGTGTTTAAGTTCTAGTATGAACTAGAGAGTGACCTGGGCTGTGTCACTTGCCCTCCCTCGCAGGAGTCCCAAGACCCTTTCCCATAGTCTCTTTCAGTTGTCATTACATGTTCCTGTTTCTCTTACCTCCTAAGTGCAAAACATTGGCAGAATCTCCCAAATTCTTTTTTTTTTTTCTAACTTCTGTTCACTGGTTGGTTTACTGGCTGATCAACCTATTTGCTTTAAAGTTCTTGATTTGTAACAGTGACTGTTGTGTGCATCGCTTTATTTTCAAGGACAAAGGGAAAGGGATCACAGCTCTTGTTTCTCAAGTCTTGGTCTTCACGGCCTCTAGACTTGAGGGCCTCAACCTCCTCATCTCAATTCTAAAGCAAACAGATGCTCTGAGTTGAGCTTTGAGGCCATGGTTGGAGGTCAGGGATCTGTGTTTCAGCACCAAGTAGACCTCTTTTTTTCTCTATGGCTCTGGGGAATGGTACACTTAAGAGCCTAGGTTGTCAGGAGGATACAAAAAGATAACAAAGCCTGGCATTTGGCATAATTCTTGACCTGGATTAATGCTGCAAATGTCATTGCCCTTCCAACACCATTTGCTTCTAGCACTAAAATTCCAGAAATTCTTAGCAAGCTCCCATTTGCTAGTTCATTATCCAAATGCATGCAATGGCCAAGGCTAGGTCAGTCCGAAGCCAGGAGGTGAAAATTCAATCCAGGTTTCTCATGTGGGTGGATATGACCCACGATTGCTAACTCCAAACAATAACTGGAAGTTGCAAAATGAATGGCAGGAACAAATGTTCAGAGTCAACAGGCTGGTAGAAGTGGTAAAGGACCCTAAAGAAAATAGGCTTGAAACAGGCATTGAACAGAATCTGAGCAAAGTTAAGGAAGACAAGAAGGGATTGTAGAGGATAATGACCTCTACAATGTAGGCAGCTGAGAGAGACATGGTTGAGATACAGAGAGCCAGAAGGATGATTTCAGTTTGACATGTCTTGGTTCATTGAGTTTCCTAAGCCGGAGTTAAGGGCCACTAATCTGCAGTCTGTGTGTGACAACATCTGGGGTGGAGGAGATAGTTCAAAGGACACCTGTTTCCGGGGGCCTTTCCTACACACACACACACACACACACACACACACAGCTGAGTGTATCTTCCTCCCACTTGCTTCTCCCATGTAACTCTGTCACAATAGGCTGCAGGACCTAACAAGACCCGAGGCAAACACACTGCCAGGCAGCCCTCAATCCCTCTCCTTTACCTCCCCCCACACCCCTCAGTAAATGACCATAACTCATTCCCCTGTCCCCTGTCTCCACTGCCAACAACCCAAAGCAGGTCACCAGCATCCCCACGATGGCTGTTTCATCAGCCACCTAACTGGTTGCCCTGCCCTGAGTCCTTCCAAGCCATTTTCTGCTTGCAGAGACCTGTGTGAAATGTTCATAGACATATGTCTACCCTGCTTCCTACTGTTCCCAGGATGGGTCCCAGAGTCTGCCCCCTCCTGCTGCTTATTCTCCCCCTCCTTCCATTGTAGCCATTCTGAATTCCTTCAGTTCCCCAAACGCCTGGAACCCAATCATGTGTTCTCTTGTCCTGAAATCCCTCAACCCTCATCCCACATCCCCCCCAATAGCACACCACGCCTACATTCATATCCCTGCTGACTCATCTTGTCCTGCCTCAATGGCCTGGTTAGCACATCCTCCTCCCCCAGGTCCCAGCTTAAATTGTGCTTCCTTTGAGAAGCGTTTTCAACACCCAGGCATTAGTTTCACAACATATCGTCCATGCAAGCATAGCTCCTTGTACTTTTTCTCTATCATAACACACACTGTTCTTTTTCTTTAATTACCCGCACTTAATGTTTCTGTCTCAGTTGGACCTTAGGTCCACAAAGCAGCACCCCTGTCTGTTTTATGTAATACGGAGCCGCACCCAGCACAGTGCCTAGTCAGAAAAGGTACTCAGTAATTGCTCGTGGACTGAATAAAGAGATGCATGATAATCACAAAATTGGTTCCTGCAGTAACTCAGAGTGGAAGGAGAATCTAAAAGGTTTGGGAATATGCATTGATGAGACTGGGGACTGTGACAAGGGAAGAGTGAGGCAGAGGAAAATTCAGGTGACAGAGAAGGGATGAAGTTACCACTCTGGGAGCTTGGAAAAATGGTATCAAACTGATATTTAAGCTAAGATATGTTGAGTTAGAGGTTTAAAAAATGAATAAAGTAATATGAGGAATCTGAAAATAATGAAAATGTATAGTATGTAAAACTGATATATGCATTTTAAAATTTTCACTAAAATAAACTTACTCTTAATTCCTTTATTCCATGAACTTCTTGAAGTCGTTCTATAGTTCTTATCACTCAGAATGCTCCCTATTACAAAGGTAATTTCTACCCAGCTAAACACATTGATCATGATAAGACCTGTCCAAACCGAGAAACAGGGTTGTTTCTGTTTGTTTAATTATGATTTCAGCTGAATCATGCCTCATCTTCACATCTGTTTTTTTTTAAGATCATTAAGGAAAAGTGACTAGAAAAATGAATCACATTTTGAAAAGTAAATAACAGGTATAGGCTTGGTCATAGTTGGCCACTGATGAAGACTTCTTTGGATGGCAGTAGCTTGTCTCAGGCGTCTACTGCATATCCTCTGCCATCTTCCATGAACTCTTTGGAGAAAAGACTCCTTTTCCCCAACAACCCTTGCTCAGCACCAAGCCCAAACCTGAGTGTATAGCTGATTAATAGGTGTTTGTTGATTGCCTCAAATACAGAATAGAGAAGTGACTGAAAATCAGATCTTGTTTCTGACTCTGTATTTTGTTTGTTTGTTTGTTTTGTTTTAGCTGTTTAATGTAGCAAAAAATTTCTGTCTTGGGGCAGGTGTCATTTGGTCTAGAGTAAAGGCACATCCTTATATCTGAGTATCTGGGTCCAAGTCCAGACTCAAGCTCCTGGCCCTAACTTTCCAATAATTTATACCCTAGAAAGCAGCAGTTAGGGTTCAAGTAATTTAGTTCCTGCCACTTGCATGACAGACATGGGTTGAATTTTCAGTTCTCAACTTTGGCCCCAGCCCAGTCATGGCTATGGTAAGCATTTGGGACGTAAACCAGTAGATAAGAACATTTTTTTTTCTGTTTTTCTGTCTTTGAAATAGTAATAATTTAAAAATCTTGAGTATTGATGGTTTCAACCACAGTTAAGAGCCATATATTCTTGTTACTAATTTTAACAACCATATATTCTTGTTACTAATTTTGATGCAATGTACAGAACACATTGTGTCTTGGTTTTGATGGAAGAATGCATTTAATTCATATTTTTAAAATTTAGTGTGTTATATAAAGAAAAATAAAAGTTGTGTTTGAATGTTATATATGAATATACATAGAAAGGATTCATTTTTCTGCCTGTCACTTGAGAGTGTGCCATCCTGTTGGAGGAAAGAATAACACATTCATGGTAGGATTGGGCTTGACCTCTGTTTTCTCTTCTGTCTGCTCTAAAGGCTGTGAACAGACAGGCTCTGTGCCCTGACCATGGCCACCTTGCCCTCTGCAAGTTTCTCTACACTCCAAGATGAGAGTCAGACCACTTGTGTACCTCCAGCCGATGGAGAATGTCTCCCAGCTGGCAGCTCGCCACAGCAAGTGCTGTGCTGTACTCTGCTTAATGTAGTCACAGGAGAACTGAAGACTTGAGAAACACCACGTTCCTGTGGTACTTGAAACGTGTGAGCGTAGCGGGGATCATTCCAATGCAGTAAGCCTCCAGGTCATCAGCTCTCATGATACATATTGTTTGTTCGTTTTACTTTAATTTAAAGCAAGATGAGAAAAATGTGAGGTCCTCACCCAGCCGTCTTGCTTTCTCTTGCTTTTCCTCTTCTTTTCAGTTTTGTCCTCCATCTTTTCAGTTTGGGCGGAGTTTTCTCTGTGCAGAGGAGGGCTGAGTGTGTCACAGACCTCTCTGATAACATGAGAAACAACACTGACCAAAAGAAATGCTGAGTGAGGGCCCCTCAAATAACAATGAAAGCCAGCAACACCCCACTTCCAGTACAGGTGTTTGACTCGTGGGCTGAACTGCCACTCGGGGTGCCAATAGCCTATAGAGGAGTGCCTGGTTTCGTGTTTGGCATCTGCTTCCAATTCTGCTTCCTGTGAATGCACACTCTGTTCCTTGTGAGAGGCCTGGATGGAGTTCCCAACTCCTGGCTTTGGCCTGACCCAGCCCTGGCTGCTGCAGGTGTTTGAGATATGTACAGCACACGGATGATTCTATCTTTCAAACATATATGCAAATTATTAAACCTCTGGAGACGGTGTCTCAATCCTATGTAGTTATTTTATTTATGAGCTATCAAATGGAAAGGAAAATATCTTGTCTTCACCTATCCAAGGTTCATGGCTAAGGCCTGTGAAAAAAAGATTAACAAGAGAAAAACAACACTTTGACTTGACAAAACTTTCACATGAAGTGAGAGTCTTTGTAAGAAAGGAAAAAAAAAAAGATGTGAAGAAATGTTAAACCTAGGGGGCAACCTGTCCTGAACTCCATCACAATGCCATGGTCATTTTTAAAGGTAGGAAGTGGTAGATATTCCCTATCACAAATGTGAGTGTGATATTATGTGACATACATGTGATAGGGAATATACGATGTTGGCATTGCATATGATGATTTAGCTCACTGCAGCAAAACACCAACCCAACACACACACATATATATATAACACTTTCAGAATTTAGGTTAGAATGGGTTATCCCACAAGTCAGAGATGTGGGGAACATAGTTTAGGGATGTGCTGCCTTTGTAGCTGACAAAATTAAGGATGCCACATGGTTTAAAGAAACTCCATCATGTTTCAGCACTTAGTATGTGAGGATAGTACAAAAAGTTCATGGAATATTACCTTAAAAGGTAATTTTATTTTGATACAAATAATTTTTTGAAATCCATGCATATTAGACCTCAGAATTTCATAGAAAATGTTTATTATGAAAAAAATGCTATACACAGATTTCAAAAACTAGGAAAGGAGACATCAAAATAAAGTTACATTTTAATTTCATTTTTCTACAGATTTTTTTGGTGGGTGAGAAATAGACAGGTAGGCAGAGAAAGAATGAGAGAAAAAGCAAGAGTGATGGAGTGAGAGAGCGTGTGTGCCAGAGTGCGTGTCTGCTGGTTTAGTCCCCAGGTGCCCCCAATGTCTGGACTGGGCCAGGTCAAATTCAGGGACAAGGAACTCGCTCCAGGTCTCCTCCTAACATGGAAGGAGCCCAGTTATTTGAACCATCACCATTGCCTCCCAGGAACTGCAGTGACAGGAAGCTGCAGTCAGGAGCTGTAGCCAGGAATTACACCCAGTCCCTCTGACGTGGGTGTGGGCTTTGTAACTAGTATGTTAACTGAGGCAATTGCTCACCCCTCCACAAAGGGGTGAAGTACTTTTGAAGTACTTTTATGCCAGTTATTCTCTCAGCAGGATTCTTTCTGTTGGTCTTGAGCTATTGAATTTCTGTGACTTTGAAAACACCTATTTCCATTTTCCCAATTTGCAAAATAGTGATATGTTCTGAGATTTTAAAAATTAATTGTTCTAGATGCTTAATATGATAGCATTATACTTAAGCTTAATTTATGCTCGTGTTTTCTAACTCACTGAATGGTATTTCACTTTCTCATGGGAGATTTGGGGGAAATTTAGTAAAGATTCTGAACCATAATGTGACAATAAATGTTTCCTTTCTTTCTTATATAATGCCTCATAAAATGATTTCTAAAATCTTCAGTTCTCTTCAGTTTTCTTTTTTTTTAATATCTTTCAAGTAATTGCCTTCCTGTTTACTTCTGATTAGATTATGAGCTTTGCCTGTTTGCCAGACATGAAGCTAGATGATGAAGATATAATAATGAATAAAGCTATGATCCTTGCCTTAAGAAACAAACAAAAAAACACTGTTGTTTTTTTGGTAATATGGCTCACAATCAACCCAGCATGTGGTAGCCTCAGAAATGCTTCATTTCTATTTTGTAACAATAATTTTGCTAATGTGAAGGGGTTTTAAACATTCATGGAAAATAGAATTAAAATATAAGCATGTTTTTAGTGCAATAATATATTTGACAACCATGCATGTGAAGGATCTTCACTCAATTTTTAATTTGATGAATTTTTGAATATTTATTCTTGTATATCTATTTTCTAAAAAATCTTGCTGTTTTTCTACTCTGATATTACTACATTATAATGAAAATAATTTGGTCGATAGGGCCAGTGTTTGACCTAGCAGTTAGGATGCTGGTTGGGAAACTGACATAAAACATTAAAATGTGCCTGGGCTTGACTCCAGGGCCTTCTTCCTCCAGCACCTGTCTCTAGCTTCCTGCTAATGCAGCAGTTATGACTCAAGTAATTGGCTCACTGCCACTTAACATGGAAGACCACTGAATTTCTTGCTCCTAACGTTCTGCTTTGTTCTGGCCCAGCCCTAGCTATTGCTGGTATTTGGGGACGATTCTCTCTCTAGAATTTAAGAAAACTTCAGGACTCAGTGCTATGGCTCAGTAGCTAAATCCTTGCCTTGAATGCACTGGGATCCCATATGAGCACCGGATCTAATTCTGGCGACCCTGCTTCCCATCCAGCTCCGTGCTTGTGGCCTGGGAAAGCAAAGGTAGATGGTCCAAAACTTTGGGATCCTGTACCCATGTGGAAGAAGCTTCTGGCTCCTGGCTGACAGGCTCAGCTCTGGCCATTGCTGTCACTTGGGGAGTAAACCAGCAGATGGAAGATCTTTTTCTTCTATCCTTCTCTCTGTAAATCTGCCTTTCCAATAAAAATAAAATTTTTTAAGAAAATTTCTTTATTTTCCATGATTAGTGCCATAAAAAGTTGAAGCTAAATTCTAACCAACATTTTTTTCTACATTGTGCTTTCTGTAACTTCTGTTCTTTAGAGGCATAAGTACTAACTTTTCTATAACACTTCTGAAATTCCAACAACCCAGTATCACAGTTAGTGCTAGGTAAAACCCCTTAACAACAGCATATAGCAGGAATTTATTTTTACACTGTTTCTACTTAACATTGTAGAGAATCTGAGAAGCCAACATTATGAAAAATCTGAGAAGCTAGAATTTTAAGATAAGGTTTGTTGAACAAATTAACATGTAATAGGCAAGGGAGTATGCACATACTTTTTTTTTTCTGTGTATCTCCATTAAAAATACTTTCTTTGGGAAGACAGAAAGAGAAGGTATTTTAAAATCCTTTATCAAACAAAGGCATGGTAGAATTTCCAAGAGATGAAGAATTAGTGTTAGAAAACTGATGGTTGGACAGTTTCAGGAAAGCATTCATTAAGATATGATGCTAGGAGGAAATAATTTGAGGCTGTATGCGAAGGGGAAAAGAAAAGCCACTTTATATGACTAGTGGTGGAAGAATAGCCTGTTTTCTCCCCATATCCTCTTTTCAAGTGTATGATCCAGTGTCATAAGACCTTGATTTAGTAATGTTTAGGGGTGGAAGGTGATCAACTTGGACTGTATTTTTGGTTGCAACTGTCTAGACCAAGGCACTTTGGGCAGACATAAAACAAGGCCACATAAAGAACAGCTTTGCATCACACAACATAGGATGCTGGGACTTGCAGGACATCTTCAAAATTTCCAAGTCACCAGGAATTTTCTGAGAGCTCTTGCATGTGCAGTGCCAGGCAAAGGACCATGAGGATGCTTCCAGTTCAGGATGGAAGGGGTAGGCAGCACCCCCATACCCTGGAATTAAATGTGTTTCACTGAATTCTTACAAGTGTCCTGGAGGTGAATGTGACAGTCTTATTTGCTCACATGGAAGGTGTGGTGGGTAAAATGCCCTTTGAAGGTAGTGCCTGTGAAGGCAGGGCCGGCAGAGACACAGCCTCATTGCCAGAAACCTGATGTGAGCCATTGATTAGCACATTTCCCTGCTGCTAGGGCTGGCCACTGTTTTAACCTGGCATTTCAGGGATCCCTTTGGAAGTTAAAGGGATGAGTTTTAACTCTTTGAGCTAATTAACCTCTTTGGTCCTAAACCTGCCTGGTTAACCTCAGGTATAAGAAACTGTTCAGGTGCATATCCCATTAGTAGCTCTAGTTGAAAATACACAAGGGGGTTTAATAAACTGTGTTTTCGGTTTTGTTTTTCCAGTTTTTGTTTATTTGAGAGGAAGGAACAGATAAAGAGAGCTCCCGTCTGATAGTTCACTCCCCTTGATGTCTGTAGCATCTGGTGCTGGAGGGTCAAGGCTGAGTGTCTCAGATTTGGAAAGATTTAGAGAAGACATAAATGCGGGGTAACAGAGGGGTAAGATTTACCAGCAGCGTGAAAATGAAAGAAGAGGGAGTGTAGATGTACTCTAGAGCGAGCTGTGATCCTGTTATGTGATTTATGTGATTTAGAGCAAAGAGGTAGTGCTTTGTGTGGCATTTTCCAGAAAAGGGTGGGGATTTGCAGGAGCTTAGTGACTGATGTATTTCTAGTTTTTCAAGACATCTCAGAGGTGTCATGATGTTAGTTACATGATGGGAGCAGCAACATCAGCGATTACAGGATGCAATCCATAGCCGTGTTGGATATTTTCAGCCAGCATCAGTCCTGGGCTATGGCTTTGCTGTAGTACTGATTTGAACAGCCCCAGAACAGATCTAGTAGCAACCCTGCACGGGAGGATGTGGTGATGGTAATATTTCTTCTGGCTCTTTCTCTGATCCCTGGCTATCTCCTTATCTGCAACATCCAGCTATAATTCAATCCAAGTCTCACACACTGAAGTCTGAGACCTTCTCTCTGGAGCCACCAGTGACTGCCTTCCAGGGTCTTCACTGACGGAAAAGTAGAATCAGGTGCTGGGACCAGGCATGGAACCCAGGTCCTCCCACAGGAGATGTAGGCATCTTAACTGGTGCCTTAGCCATTAAGCAAAATATTCACCCCAAATTCTCTCTTTTTAAAGAACTACCATGGTTATATCAACCATTCCTATTTCCAGCATGGAAAGAAAAAGAAAAATATAAAAGAGATATTGAAATTATCTTACGGCTGTTCTCTCATCTCTGTTAGGCACAGAATGGATAGTTCCTTTTAAGTAGTCTCAGACCCAAGGAAAGTTTGCCTGTACTTGGGCTGAATATTATCTGTGTTCTATCAAAGTTCTTTTCTTCAAGGCACCTTCGTTCACATTTTGTAAAGAGTCAGATCACACAGGATGATTTTGAAAGATGTCACTGTGCCTTCTCAGAGTCGTCAGAGTTCTATTTTATCATGATGGGGACTACTAGTCCACTTCAGTTTATCATTGCTGGTTTCAATCACATGTAATTTTTCTCTGAAAGTAGGCAACTCGCAGGTAGCCTGTTAAGGGACTCGCAGGAAGCCTATCTTGTTTGACTTCATGGCAAATATAACTCAGAGGAGCTGGAGGGTGTGTACTTGGGTTTGCAGCTCTGTTGTTCCATCATAAGTAAGTAAGGAAATAGCACAGGAGGAGACACAGAGCAAAACAGCAGGTGGGGTGAGGCAGTGGGGAGAGCAGAGGAGGATGGTGCTGGCTGCCAGAAGCAACTCACAGTGGAGACAGAGAAGAGAGCTTGTTTCCTGTGAGAAGGGCAGCCTCTTATGCCCAGTGGAGCACTTGTTTTCTTTGCAGGAGTAATGAAGTCTGGGGTAATTTATAGCATTACCCCTTGCTCTCAAAATCTGTCCAATCTCTCCTGGTTCCTCACCCTTGACTTTGGCAATTGCTTCAGATGCTTTCCTCTGAAGCCCTGGGCATCTTTGCTCATTGTGAAAAAATAGGTAACAACGAATATACAGTAACAATTGATGGACATGGTTTATTGAAGGTTTACAGTATGCTGGGTCAGGTTATGTAATTCCACATTATATAATCTCATGGATTCCTGCCCCAAATGCCAGGAGTTTAAATATCCTCCCATTTCATGGATGAGAACTCTTGGAGAGGTTAAGCAAGTAGCCTAACGTCACAAAGGGGATCAGAAATCCTTACAGTTCTGTCTGGCTCTAGCACCCACACTTTGAAAGTATGTGCATATGTGTGTCTCACACATATCCTAGGTTTTCCATTTTATGCTAGAATATGCATTTGTAACTCTTTTTTGGGAGAAAACAAAGTTGTAGGTGTTTAAAGTGGAGCACTAATATGACAAGATTTCAGAATATTCCTGGAAACAATGTTTGGATTTCAACTTTTTTCCAACAAGATAAATCTATCTTTAATCCCATTTTTGTGGAAACCTTTTGACATATCCTTATATAGTAATTTCCGCTTATCCACAAGTTGGATTTCTATACCATGATCAGTGTGTCCAGAATATTATATAGAAAATTCCAGAAACAGTTAATGAATAACTCTTAAATTCTTTACCATTCTGAGTAGCTTAATGAAGTGCCATTAAGTTCTGCCTGGACACGAACCATCACGTAGCCCAGCATGTCCACATAGCAGGAGCTGCCCACTTGTTAGTCCCTCAGAAACTGACTGGATCTGCAGCTGTCAGGATAGAGTGCTTGTATTTAGATGACTTTTATTTTGCTTATTAATGACTCCAAAGCATAAGAGTAGTGATGCTGCCAATTTTATTTTTTTAAGAAAAGATCTGTTTCTTCTTATTGAAAAGGCAGATCAAAGTTATGGAGAGAAGGAGAAAAAGAGAGATAGAGAAAGATCTTCCATCCACTGGTTCATTCCCCAGATGGTTACAATGACCAGAGCTAAGCCGATCCAAGAGATTTTCTGGGTCTCCCACACAGGTGCAGGGTCCCAGGGCTTGGCCCATCCACTACTGCTTTCCCAGGCCATAAACAGGGAGCTGGAAGGGAAGTAGAGTAGCTGGGACACAAATGGATGCCCATATGGGATCTTGGCACGTGCAGGGTAATGATTTTTGCCATTGTGTTGGGTCCTGGCAATTTGATTAATTATGGTTTTATAATTGTTCTATTTTATTAGTTATTATTTATTTCTTACTGTGCCTAATTTAGAAGTTCAACTTTATCATAATTATGTATCCATGGGAAAGAATGCTACTGGAAGCCCAGTTCTTGTCAACTGTGCTGTATCAGGATAAGAAAGATAAGGTTTGAGGATAAAGGAAAGGGAAAATTTATTCTGTTGATAGAATGAGGGGTGGCAGACAGTTGTCTCAGGAACTGCCATCCTCCTAATGAGGAATGATTCAATTTCTAAGGAATTCAGAAGAGGAAGTGATGATTTAGAGGGCATGGTCCATAACATATCAGGACTTAGGGAAAGGGGCTCAGGAGTAAATAGCCAAACCATGTAACTGTAGGACCAGTTGCAAGGCGTGTTTTCTAAGTCTCAGATGTCAGTACAGTTGCCTGAGAAACGTGCTGAAGGAGAATCAATGACTTGGTTTTAACATGAGTGAAATGTAAAAGCACATTCTGTGTGGCAGAGTGCAGTAAATATTTTTTTGGCTGGCATCTGAAAGAGGAGAAGCATTGTGTTAAGAGGTTCTAATATTTCATTAACCATGAATAAGGACCACATTTGCTGCAATCTAGGATTAATAAGGTTTCTTTTGCCCTTAGTCACACTCTTTGTATTATGCCCTCCTTTGTGTCCTGCAGCCCATGACACCCTGTTTCATAGAGTATGACACCATCTGGCTTTCAGGCTTCCACTGGGGACTGTGGAACATGTCCCCTGTTGGGGAAGGTGGGGATGGGTAGGATGACTGTATCCATGAATGTGTGGGCGGGATGCCCTTCCCCATGGCTAGTCATGGAACAAGAGTTGTTGCAGGTCCGACACAGGACACTACAGCAGCCCTGTCATGCATCGCTCAGCCTCATTTGCTTCTCTGAAGCTTGAAATAGCCACTACAAAACCCATGTTGTGTGGTAGTGGAAACAGAATGAACACATTTGTTCAGAGTGCTGCTGGGAAACCTAGAGCTACAGGCTCAGATTTTTTTTTTTATGTTTTATTTCTCCTATTACTTGATAGAAATAGTATAATTTTTTATTGCAAAAAAAGTATAATGGATTCCTGTTGAAGAACATCTATGCATTTGAATCTTACCTCAGCACAAAGTTGTAAGGAGGAAAAGAACAATAGGCACTGATCACCACTACAGATGGTAGCGTGACAACAAAGGAGAAAGTTAGGAGCTTCTATTGTCTGACCCAGTTCAGAATTAGAATAATCCATGTCCCTTTTCTTTGTGCTTACCCTAACATTTTCTCCTACACGATTTGACTAAGTGGCTGGCCTCTGGATGGTGAGAAAGTTTTCATCTTCTGTTGAGACATGATAGATTATATTGGCTGAGACTGCTTTTCTAATTCCTATGTTTGATTAAAAAATATCTCAGATTTTAATGTTAATTCTTATAAAATGTTTTATTTCCTTCCACAATTTGTCAGTTGAAACATCATCATGAGAAAGGATCAACTATCCTAACTGTTATTCCTTCTTCAGTTGTATGGCAACATCAACCCAGGTCTATTTTAAGGTCCTAAACTCAAAAACTCATGTTTAAGGGTATGAATTTTTCTACACTGAAATCTCAAAACAGTCCAAAAATATGGAGAAGAAAAGTTAATGTTCTTAGAAATGTTTTCTTTAAACTTTAAAGAAAATGTATATAGTAATACAAGTTGCATATCCTTTATCTGCAATGCATGGGATCAGAAGCATCTGAGATTTTAAATTATTTAATTATAGAATATTTGGAGTATACATAATGAAACATCTTGGAGGTTGGTCCCAGGTAAAAACACAAAATTCGCTTGTGTTTCATATGTATTTTTTGAACATAGGCTTAATGGAATTATAGGTTGTGTATGCAGTGTGTGTGTGGTTAACTGTCATTTTGTCATATGAGGTCAGGTTGTGGAATTTTCTATTTCTGGCATCATGTTGGCACTCAACGTGCTTTGGATTTTGGATAAGGGATTATGCCATTAGTAACTGCAGTTGTTTATTCTGATAGCTGCTACCTGTACATAAAAGTGCTCTTAAGTTTTTGCTGTTCTTTTTGGAAGCAAAATGTCTTCCCACAGAGGTGACATTAATGTTGGTGGTGAGGGTCCTAGGTTAACTTACAAAAGACTGCTCTATCAAGCTGAGCCTGTTTTCTCTGGACCTCCCCTGTGCCCTGAGTGCAGTCTAGAGGGAGCCATGTCAGAAACTGGAATCTGTGACAATGACTAACGACAGGAATGGGATGGCAGCTCCCTTCAGGCTATCCCATTCCTCCCCGTAGTTGTAATCTCCCCATGCTAGCCTAGGCCACATGACTTCTCCCCTTCAACACTCTTCAGGCTGTGGCCAAATTTATCTTCTCCATGCCCCAATCTTGGTTACACCACTGTCTTGCTAGGAAATCTTCTGTGCTTACCCAGAGCCTATAGGATATTGCTCTCAAACCAGTTCCAGACTCCATGGGTAACTTCCCGCACCAGCATAGCCCTGTGCCAGTCTCCAGCAGGGCCACTCCCAGCCACACAGGCCTAAGTCCAGGTTTATACCCTTCCTGTGTCTCTGCCTTTCACACTTTCACATGCTTCAAAATCTCACACAAATACCATGTGATGCTTTTCCAAAGGCTCGAGTCAGAGGTGATGATTGTCTCCTCTGATTCTGGGCATTATTCTCTCATCCTATTTTTTTTAATGCAGTCAATAGAAAGCATATGACTTTACTGCAGTTTTATGTTCTGTGATTAAAAAGTCATATGGTGAACTAAAATTTAAAAAGTCTACTCTCTAAATTTATTCCAGTCTCATCTTTTTGCTTTATCTGTATAAATCCCACCTATTAAGACAAGGAAAGGCAAGGGAAGTAGCTGGATGGTGTGTGGTTGCAGTGCTAATTCTGGATCACTCTATGGGCTATTCAGTAACCAGGAACGGGGTACCATAGTCCCAGAAGCTGACAATGAAGAAGGAGAAGACCAGACTGATCGTATCCGTTTCAGAAACATCCTAACAGTGAAACACACATTAGGATCAGATTGTTTCTATTTTTATTTTAAAATATTCCCTAGGAGAGAAAAACTTCGCTTAGCTCATGCTTTATTCAATTAATTAAATGATACTTTTCTGGGATTTATAATTGGAAAGTGGAAGTTCTGATGGGATAACTATCAAGAAATCTCAGCTCTGAAAGTCTTCAAAACAGCAGAATGAGTTCGTTGACTTCACCAGAGCCTCCAGAGACAGCCTTCAGGCGGACCTCAGCCAGAGGATTTTGAGATCTGAGTTATGGTTTAATATCTCTACAGGGCTCTTGACTTTATCATGTTCTCAGCATAGGCATGACCTCACAGACTCTGACCTCATGGGTTTGAGTTGACTCCTGTGAACTCTCAGGGCTCTGTGGGAGCCACTTGTTCATAAATCATTGAGCAAAATTCTGAGCTTCTGTCTGACTGGGCCAGATCCAATGATATTAAATGCCAGTCTCTACTCCAGAGCAAAACCATGTTTGTCTTAGACCAATTATGGCTCACCTCTGGAGCTGAAGGTGGTGTTAATTCTACCTAAAACAACACAGATACTGTTTCCATTCCAGCCAGGTTGGATGGTACAACTGATGGAGACTTGAAGTAACCAAGAGACAACATGAGGTCACTGTACCTATAAGTTTAGGAAAGGAGGCAGGGACCAGGCAAGAGGTTCCTAACTCCTCAACAACCCCCAGGTACTGGATGTTATTGTTTAGGTGAATAATACAGACCAAGTTCATGCCCTCACAAGAATTTTACAGTTTATTAGTGAAGAAAAGAATCTGTACACAGGATAGCTTGAAATTGTGATAGGTGCTAGCTATGAAGGAGCTAACGGAGTGATTGGGAGAGATGGTGGTGGGGACAGGGTGCTTAAGTTGTTATTCATTCTCAGCGATAGCCCTTAGCTCCTCTCCCCAGATCTACTCTTGCAGCTTGCTGAGTGGCTCTGCAAACACAGCATCTCTGCCATTTTCTCCTTCCTTCTGGAATATGGCCAGCACTCAGAAAAGATGATTGTGTGGCTTTTTGGAGTCCTGGTTTCAGCAGGGTTTGGATGCCTTCTCTAAGCGTTTAGTGGGAAATGATTGAGCAGTGTCTACAGCGATAAAGGGAGAGTGGACGCACATATGCTGTGCAACTGATCCATGTATGACGTCTTGGATTTTTTAATGGGAGACATGCGGTTTCATTCATGGCTCAAAAACATAGTAGCCCTTTAAGCATGGATAAACCTCTCAGTTTTTTGAGCTTTTGTTTCCTTAGGAATTAAATGGGAATCAAAGGTAACGTAACAGGAAATTAATCAAACTCAACTGAACTGGTATTTACTCAATATTTCCTGGGTATAAGGCAAATTAAAAATTTTCGTTATTGACTGATAGAAGTGGAAAATGGTAGACAGTATCCTTCAAAGTATTAGACAAAGCATAAACGAATCTGTCACGTTTGATTTCTGTCTGAGCTCTTACTTCAGTTCTTACCCCTTTTGTCCCTGAATAGTGAGCTTCCTCACTCTTCTCCACCAAAATGCTCTCCTGGGGAAAAATTTTTTTTCTTTGTAATACAGCAAGGTTAAGATCACACCATTCCCCAGTTCCCAAGCCTCCTGTGGGAGTCATCGTGGACAGCGCTGAACCCCATTACTTGTTTTCTACTCTCTGACCCCAGCATCTCACCACAGGGGCACAGTCAGGGATGATCATATCTCAGGGTGATAAGAAATTGGTTGGCAATGGAGGGGTGAGGAGACTGAACCCTCGGCATCAGAGGGAGGCCTGTCAGGGATGGCACAGAGAGAGCCAGGAGGAGCTCCTCTAACGCCAATCAGCCCCTACCCTGCCCCATCACTCTCTTCCATTGTTCTTGTCCTTTTCCGCCCCCTTGACCAGCCAGCCTCCACCATCCTAATTATTCCTTCTCTTCCCACTTACATCTCCTCTATTTCATTTTTCACTTTTCATTTCCCTATTTAATCATAATATGGACAAAAAATATATATTTTGCAATCTGTTCTGTAAAACGGAGTTGAAGTGTATTTTATAATCTGCTCTGTTTGCTGAATGTATATATATATATATGTATGTATACCAGTGGGCATTGTGGAATAGTGGGTTCAGCCATCGCTGAGATGCCAACATGCCTTGTCAGAACACCAGTTCCTGTCCCAGCTACTCTGCTTCCAGTCTAGCTTCCTGCTAAACACCATAGGGGCAGTATCTGGGTTCCTGCTATACACATGCAAGGCCTGAATGGCATGCCAGTCTCCTGGCTTTTGCCTGGCCCTGTTATGTTATAAGGCCTGTTATGTTCATTTGAGGAATCAACCAGCAGATGGAAGACCTCTTTCTTCCCACCTCTCTCACTCACTCTCTCTTTTTTTTTTAAAGATTTATTTTTTATTATTATTTTTTTTTTATTGGAAAGGCAGATATACAGAGAAGAGAGACAGAGAGGAAGATCTTCCATCCGATGATTCACTCCCCAAGTGAGCGCAATGGCCGATGCTATGCCGATCCGAAGCCAGGAGCCTCTTCCGGGTCTTCCACGCAGGTGCAGGGTCCCAAAGCCTTGGGCCGTCCTCAACTGCTTTCCCGGGCCACAGGCAGGGAGCTGGAAGGGAAGTGGGGCTGCCGGGATAGAACCGGTGCCCATATGGGATCCCGGGCGTGCAAGGCGAGGACCTTAACCACTTGCGCCACTGCGCCGGGCCCACTCATTCTCTTTTAATTAAATTATTTCACATACATATATTGCTACATCTATATCTATATCTATATCTATATTTATTATATATATGCATATATATAACAAAACATATTTTGTTAAGTTTTCCTTTTGGGGCTGTAATTTTTTTTCCTGTGGCTTAATAGTCCTCATCAAAGGAAAAAATTACCCAGGGTCAGCATAGTGCCATTGTGCATAAAGACAATATGTACCATGCCGGCATCCCATATGCATGTCACTTCATATTCTGGCTGCCCCACTTGCTATGTAACTATCTGCTAAAATGACTTTAGAAAGCAGCAGAAGATGGCCTAAGTACTTGGGTACTTAAAATATGTGGGAATCCCAGACAAAACTCCTGGTTCTTGGCCTCAACCTGGCCCAACCCTGACTGTTGTGGCTGTCTGGGGAGTAAACCAGCAGATGGCAGCTGACTATCTCTCTCTTTCTGTGCAACTCTTTCAAATAAACAAATAAAAAGTATTTTAAAATGACATGTAACAGGAGATATGTAAAAATTTGTGGAGATACTGTTGATGGTAAGTGAGAGTATGTGGTGATGCTAGCTAGCAGATAGAGGCCAGGGATGTGGGCACCAGGTGGAGGATTAGCCTGCTATGCCACTGCACAGCCCCTCACAACCAGAATTCTCTGGGCTAAAATAGCACCAAACTAGAGAATTCCTGTTGAAAGTAGTGGAAGCCTATACGTAGGTGCTGAAACAGCAATTGTTTCTGCAATGTTTACTTAGCTGAACCCAAAATCTCTTAATGCTAAAGGAATCCACTTGACTCCTCCCCGTGACTCCATTTCTATAGCCATTCATTCACATGTTCTACTGCTGTTAATATCTAGATCTTTCTACAGCTCACATTCACTGTCTTCTTTCTTCTTTATATCAGTCTTACTTCATTTTAATTCTTACTACTTATTTTTCCAAAGTGTGTGCTAATGAGGAAAAAACTTATGAATGTGTTTAATACTGTGTAGCAGAATAGGTATGAGTTTATAAAGAGCTGGGGCATGTTTTGTATTTTTAAAAATATCTTTCAAATGTTTTTTGGGGGAAGAATTTGATAATAAAATTTGCTAGTGTGTCCATTTTCTTCCTGTTAGTACAACAAAGACAGATTTAGTTTAGAAACATTTTGTGATATAAAACAGCAAGCTTATATTTCAGCAATAACATTCTTTTTGTTCTCATTTATGTGTAGCATTTTTAAAAAGTGCTATTACTTTAAATATCCATTTGAGTTCTTCTTTATCTCGCCATTTGTTCTAATTGTCCAAGATTATGAACTTTGGAGAAATGACTGTAGTAGAGGATTGATAAATTATGAAGATGGACTGTATATTAACGGAGTTCAATGTTCTAGTTAATAAGTGTAGAAGCTGGTGTTAATGCAGTGGTATAGTAGGCTAATCGTCCACCTGAGATACTGGCCTCCCATACAGGTGCCAGTTTATGTTCTTGTTGCTCCAGTTTTGATCCAACTACTTGGACTGGAAATGCAGAGCAGCATGGCACCAATGGGGGAGACTAAGAAAAAGCTCTTGGTTCCTAGATTTGAATCAGCTCAGCTCCAGCTATTGTGACCATTTGAGGCATGAACCAGCAGATGGAAGACCTCTCTGTCTCTTCTTATCTCTATAGAAACAATCTGCCTTTTAAATAGGGATAAATAAATCTTTTTTAAAGAAATGTACACATGGGCCTGGCGCAATGGTGGACCTTGAGGTCCTCGCCTTGCACACCACCCGGATCCCATATGGGCACCGGTTCTAATCCCGGCAGCCCCACTTCCCATTCAGCTCCCTGCCTGTGGCCTGGGAAAGCAGTGGAGGATGGCCCAAAGCTTTGGGACCCTGCACCCACGTGGGAGACCCAGAAGAGGCTCCTGGCTTCGGATCGGCATAGCATCGGCCATTGCACTCACTTGGGGAGTGAATCATCGGATGGAAGATCTTCCTCTCTGTCTCTCTTTGCATATCTGCCTTTCCAATAAAAAAAATTTTAAAAAATCTTAAAAAAAAAAAGAAATGTGCACAAACTAACCTAATATATTCTTAGATTTATATACTCATCACTGTGCTGCATAAGAATTAGGCATATGCTAAACAGTCTAGAGAAATTACTGAAATTAGAATTTCTTCTACACAGCCAAAACACATTTTAGATTGTTTATGTTGTGTTTTCTTTATTTTCCTCTCCTACTTGCTTAGTTTGTTCTCCAGTCTCCATAATCAGTGAAAGATCCGACGGTCTCCCTTATATCGTGCTGTGTGCACTTCGTGTACACTCGACTTGTCTTTTTTCTCTATGTCTCTTTCACTCTCCCTCTTTCTCTCTTGCTCTCTCTCTCTTGCTCTCTGTCTTGCTCTCATACACACACATCTTTTTATCGTGCATACACACTTAAACTGAGACTGCCACACTCAAACTGTTCTTCCTCTGGTGGGATTTCCCATGGATGACCTGGCCACACTAGGAACAATGAAATGATCGCTATCTCTGACAGTAGTGTACCCATTTCTAGCTTCATTGTGATCATTTGGGATTCAAACCCATCGTTCTTGTTTTGTAAAACAGGCTCATTGTCAGTCACTATACTTGTACTTTCTGACTCACTTCTTTGAAGTGACAATCAACATCAAGCTTTTAAGGCCAAGGACTTAAAGCTGGAGACAGAATGTGGCACACAACGGGATGGCGGTAGTAGTCACAGTGACAGAATGGCCTTGTGATTGTTATCTATTTGTGCCTGGGGGAATTTTAAATTGTAATTGACAATTCGATACTAAAGTTATCCTTTCTTCATGCAATGTTGTTGAAAATATGCTGAAGTAGTGAAATCATAACCTATTTTGATTGTGTTTATTTACAAATGTAGTCTTTGTAACATGGGAAACCTTTGCACTGATCTCATTTAGTAGTAAGAGCATGTTTTTCTTCAAGTATCTCTATTTATAAGCTTACTCACAAGATGTAGTTACTTAAATGTCTTCCCCAAAACTGGGGTAATGAGAAATATGTTTCACTTCTTTTGAAAGCTTTTCTTGGGAAACTGGGCAGGAACCACTACTGAGCTGGCAGTTGAAGAAAATTCTGACTGTGGCCTACTTTTTTTTCAGATGAGACATTTGCAGGCATTTTGTAGCACTAGAAAGTAATCTTGTACCTGTAATTGAGATTTATTTAGGCTTTCATAGACCTTTTAGTGTCTGTTCCAAGTAGATTGGAGGAAGTAATGATGGAAGAGAATCCAAGAAAACACAACTAAAACAAAGGGATGAACTGAATCAACCACATCTGCCTTGTACTGCACATTAGCATGTAAGTGTTTTACCCTCAGGTGACTAAATGTTTTCATGAATCCTTAAAGACTCCCACAATACTAAAGCTTCCCTGTTGCTGATGGAGATTCCTACTGACCAAAGATAAAGACAAAATTAAAATATTTATGGTGCAGTAACCAATCCAAAGTGTATTTGATTAAATTGGGTTTGAAGTACTGAGACATCAAATTCAATTTAATCAACTATGCTTTTAAAAAATATGGTGTGGGGTGTCTACAGATTATCCTGAAACAAGTTTGTTGCTCATAGTTTACTTTTTTTCTTAATACTCTGGCTACTTAGAATGATTATTTTTCATTTATATGGGAAGGGAGTCTACTTCCCACTATCAAAGACAGTTGATGCACTGCTTTAGCAATGTCTGTTTCACATCCTGCCTCCTAAAGGTAAAAGCATTCTCCTAGAGTATGCCGTATTACGACTCTGCATAGCATGCTCTGATGAATAGTAGCCAAAGCATTCTGCATACAAGTTCATTTATCCCTTTGTTATTGATTGAGCTCCTGAAAGTCCCATTCATGCAGTCTCTTCTTGCAGCTGCTCTTCCTTCTGCACTGGCTGGATCAAGACACCCCTCCTTTCTCATTGCGTTGCACAGGTCCTTTGGACATCAGTATTGCCTCCAGCTTTGTAGATTTGTCCTCCTCTTGCCACCCAGTAATCCCTCTAAAATGAAAATTTGATCAGCTTATCCTCATTCTTTAAAATATCTCGGTGGATTGAGGGGCCCCCTCACCATCTTTGCCCTACCCCTGTTATATAACTCCAAACCCCTGCGTCGCGTGACTCTGGCCTGCCTGTCCAGACTCCTCTTCAAGGATCCACTATTTTGAATAACTCAGAAGGGAAGAATGTCTGTTTTTCTGCATGCCACATGTTGCCTTAGGCCTTTCCTGTCCTTGCTTTTTTTTTAATTTATTTATTTTGAAAATTATACAGAAAGAAAGAGAGATGGAAAGGAAGATCTTCTATCCACTGATTCACTCCCCAAGTGGCCACAACAGCCAGAGCTAAGCTGATCCAAAGCCAGGAGCATCTTCTGGGTCTCCCACATAGGTACAAGGTCCACAGGCTATCCTTGACTGCAGGGAGGCCACTGGGATTACAGTCAGCACCTATTTGGGATTCTGGAACTTGCAAGGCGAGGACGTTAGCCACTAGGCTACCATGCCAGGCCCTATCCTTGGTTTTTGTTTTTTTTTTTTTTGTAGCCTAGATCCCTTCTTTTCTTTTCTGTTCGTTTGTCTCTATATACGCTTCAGAATGACCTTGACTTCTACTGATCCATGAGCCTCCCTTAAATCACAACCAGATAGATTGAGTGTCCCCTTCCTGGGCTTCCAGGAGCTTCTATTCCCACTTGCATCTTCTTTCTCAGCACACAACTGCTTTACACCGAAAGGACTCTGGTGTGCATTTGTCACTCTGTCTTCAGTAAAGGTTCAGGGGCTACATCCCCCTCATGGTGGCATGCTACTGTTGAGCGCATATGTGGCACTAGAAAATAGTTCTCTTGCTAGATGCTTCCATAAGCACAACACTGTGTTCTGTGCTTTTGCACGCAAGAAATCTTCGCTGTTTCTCCTACTTAATGAATTTTAATAGTAAATTTTGAATAACTCACCTTATTTTACTTCCCTTCATCATTGCTTTTTATGGTCTATATTTTAAGAGTGTCTCTCAAAACATCATGTTTTCTAGAAGCAAATTCCATCAACTTTCTGCCCTGTTTAAAAAGAAAATAATACATTTTTCGTATATATATATGAATATGATATCATTGAAATTTTTCTGAGTAGTGATATCAATGGGAAGGACTCATATTTTTACAAGAATGTAGAAGAAAACAATAAATTTTTGACACAAGGAATTTTCAATTTATTCAACAACAAAAGTTATGAAAAGATTAATGTCGCATTTGTAGGGTTTTAAAAAAAATTCCTTTTACTTGTGATAGTGTGAGAGAATATGTTTTCATTAAAATTGATTTATTTGCTTTTTTTGAAAAATATGTCCATTAAACCAAAAGTGAGTATGCAAACTCCGATTTTATGTTGTATTATGGGACCATTGACTTACAAAGAATCTCACTATAAAAGGGTTACATTTTCTCATAAATGATGTTGTCTTTATATGAAGTGGTCTTCCATAATATCTTTGACATAAAATAATTTGTTGAAATAGCTACCCATCTGCCACAGATGCAAAGACATGATTAACTCTGCTAATGCGTTTGACTCCTCACCCCCCCCCAAATAAGGAAATAAGAGTGGTGTGCATACTGATACTGTAACAGACCCATTATACTTTAAAACAGATACATCTTAGGGGGAAAAATGGGTTTTTTTTTTTGATACTTAAATCGAACTGATCCAAACTAAAAGCTGTCGCAAGGAATCATGATACAGCTAACTATAGCAGACTATCATAATCTATTATATTTATATCTACCTACCTACCTTTCTAAATCCATCGCAAAAGAACATGAAGGATAGATCATAATAACCAAAACACATTGCAACTTCAAAACACATTTGAAGCTTCATCCAAGGAATGTTCATCTTGAGACTTTGCTTTCTCTTCAATAAGAAAAAGGAGCATTCAAGACTTTGGGTGAGATTAACCTAGGGATCACACTCCAGTCTGGAGTCACTTTTTCTACTAATCCTTGCTCTTGAGGTGGGCAATCTGGATGGTATTCCTGACTCCTGACGTCTGCCTGGCTCACCTATAGCTCTTGTAGTCATTTGGGCAATGAACCAGCAGATAAAACAAATGTCTCAGTCTTAATTTTTCTGCCTTTCAAATAAATAAGTTAAAAATAAAACAACAAAAACTGTGACTCCTTCTGAGCAAAAACTGGGGTGTTAGCATCATGGCGTAATGGGTCAGGCTGCCTGCTGCAACACTTACATCACATAAGGGTACTGGTTCAAGTCATGGGTACTCTCCTTCTGATTCAGCTCCCTGATAATGACCTGGAAAAAGCAGTATAAGATAGTCCAAATTCTTGGCCCCCAGCCACCCAGCTGGGGGCAACCAGATGAAGCTCTTGGATCCTGGTTTTGATGTGAGCTAGTGTTTGCACTGCTGCAGCCATGCGGACAGTGAACCTACAGATGGAAAATTCCTCGTCTCTGTCTCTCCTTCTTCCTTTAACTCTGACGTTCAAACTAACAAATACTAGTGAAGAGAAGAGGATAAACCGAGTCTTGGATCCCTTCTGGGACGCTCCAAAATCCTTGCTGAACTTTTCTGGATACTAAATGACATTGGACTCATAGTTTCTGAAGTCTAAAGAACAAAAGTCCTTTGTGATGTGTTAGTAAACAGACAGAAAAACTTGACATTATTTGCCCAGTTATATGGTCAAAATAACTCCATTAAATTGACTTAGCCTGCGATTTCAATGAGTCATTTCAGATTTGTGGAAAGAGATATTCTACCTTGATTTTGACTCATCCTCTGGGGGTTAAGAATTTAGTGATTAAAGTCACAGTCATCAAAAGCTGCTGGAAATAATGGGATAATTTCTATAGTTTTATTCCTGTGATCCAATGTAATTAAGGACTTTGAGGAGTAGAAATGTAGAAAGCCAAAATGCCACCAATGAATAATCAGAGCAGGTTTCTAAGGACAGAAAAGATTTTCTAAGAAGTAGTGACTGCATAGGATGGTATGTCACATCCCCCTCAATGAGCTAAGAACACAGGTTAGAGCCAATAGTCCCTTATAACAAGATTAAGCTGGTGCCAACCAAGATACATTTCTTGGGACTGGCCTTATGGCCCAGCATGTTAAATTATCGATTGTGATGCTGGCATTTCGTGTCAGAGTTTCAATTCAAGTCCCAAATGTTTTTCTTGCAATGCGGGTTACTGCTTGTGTGCCTGGCAAGGCGGGGAAAGATGGCCCAAGTTCCCAGCCTTTGCACTCACTTGGGAGACTTTTTGACTCGTGGCTTGGGTCTCACCAGACCTGGCTGGTATGTCTAATTGGGAATAAACTAGTAAATCAAAGAATCTCTCTCTCTCTGTTCCCAGCAGTAAGAATAACAAAATTGTCTGATTCCAGCAGTAAGAATAACAGAATTGTAGATGGATAGGTTGGATAGACAGGGTTTTGACATGGGACACCACATCCCACACACTACTTGGGTTGCTGCCAAGTGCATTGAGTTCAGGCTTCCGTCTTCAGCCTGGCCCAACCTTGGCTGTTGTGGCCATTTGAAAAGTGAGTCAGAATCAGCGAATGGAAGATTTCTGTCTCCCTCTTTTTTAGTGTCTGTCTCTGTCTCACTAACAGATTTATTAAAAATCTTTGTTTTAAATAACAGTTGAAGCAAAGAAGAGAAAGTTCAATATTCCCCCTCCGTCTGTGCTACTCCTTTGGCCTACCAGGACAGTGAAAGAATTTGAAAAGGGAGAAAAGGCAAATGAGAATAAACAAGGAGGGAAGAGCATCCCAAAAGATGAATCCCCTGAAATTTGTTTTGCTGGTGGAGTTCTCTCCTGCCTAGTACAAAGCTGTGGGCAACATGGGGACAAACCACAGTACATTGTTTTGTGCACACCCTACTCAACACACACCACAATTTGTCTTTTATAGTGACTTTGTTATAACATGATTCACATTGCCCGCGTTTCACCCCTAGTGTTCAGTGGTTTCTTCTGCACATAAAGAATTGTACAACCATCCCCACAACCATACTTAAATATTTTCATCACCCGAGAAAGAAAACCCATGTCCATTAATAACACCATAACTCATTTTTTATTCAAACAGAAAAAGTCCCAGATTTACAAGTTCACATTTATAGTATAGTCATTTATTTTATAAAAATAATTTTGCAATTAGTGGTAAAACAACTTTGACTTGTTTGAGCTTTTATAAGGAAACAGCAATGTGAAAGGCTGAAAGAATTTTTTCAGTTATAGATAACCCAGTTTATCTCTCTATCAACATTATTACATTTTTAGTTAAATATTTTATTCTCATTCCGTGAAACCAAACTGTAGTGTAGTCTTCTAGGTCAGGTGCATTATCAGTCCTTTCCAGAACGGACAGTGTCACTCAGCTAATGAGAACATCCCTTCAAAAATATTTTTTTAATAGTGGATTGTTTCCTTAATTAATTCCCAGAACCTGCAAAAGAACAGACTGAACAAATCAATTAATAACATATGACAAATATTATGAAAAAACTAAGTGAGGAGACAAAGAAAAATAGTGTTTATAAAAGATGTGCCCTACGAACTACCAAGTTCTAAAACCTACTAAGAATATTTACCAATCAATGAAGAACTGGAAAAAAGACCAGAAGTGTAGAGAGAGGGATATTAATAGGCAGCTCAAAACAAAATCCAATTACATATTGAATGCTTGGGAAAAGTATTTCAGTGCACTAAGAAGCTAAGAATGTAAACTAATACAATAGTAAAATCTCATTTTTACTCAACAAATAAAGAGTTGTGAAAGTATAGAGAAAATCAGTGTCATTCAAAGTCCATGAGAATGTTGATGTGCGCCAAACTACACCAATGCGTAAAATTTTAAGACTTATCTTTGACCATTGATCATGAAATTCTATTATGTTTGTACAAATTAAAAAAAAAATTCTTTGACGTGCAGAGGAACAGAGAAGGTGAGGAGGAGTGAGAGAAATAAAGGTCCTCCATCTCCTGGTTCGTTCTCCAAATAGCTAGGGTTGGGCCAGGTTGAAGGCAGGAACCCAGAACAGCATCTCAGTCACCCACATAAGTAACAGGGGCCAGGTACTTGGGCCATCCTCAGATGCTTTCCCAGACAAATTGGCAGGAAGCTGGATGGGAAGCAGAGCAGCTGGGAGTCAGACTTGGGCTCTGATATGGAATGTTGGCATTACAAGTGGCAGCTTAGCCCAGTGTGCCACAGCTCCAGTCCCTGTCTCTAGAAATTATGATCGCAAAAGTAGGTTACAAAGCTTATTGCAGTGTATTTATAGTTGCAAATCATAAAAATCTAGAGGAAAATAATAAATGCCATCAGTAGATGATTTTCCAAATTATGATATATCATGTAGGACTAATAAGAACTAGTCAATATGGCAAGTTGTCCAATATGTATTACTAAGTGAAAAAAATTAAGGTATCAATATTATGTGTTATGTATCAATAGAAAAGAATGCAAACGAATGTCTGCTCACAAAAGTGTATTTTGTATGTGTATATATGTGTTGATATTTTATCATCAGGTAGTCAAGGAATGATCAGTAATCCTCTTTGGGGTGCTGAGTGCAGTGTTATGGAAGATAGGAGAGAGCTAGTTTTTACCTTATGCCCTTTATGTTATTTGGATAAGCTTAAAACTTTTTAAGTATTTTAAGACTTCAGAACATTTTTACATGTGAACAATAACATTTGTTTAACATGGAAAAGCATAAAAAATTTTGAAAAGAAAGAAGTCTAATGTTTTAAATCAAGGGGAATAAATTATGAAAACCTAATCAAATGTATCCTTTTGCAGTATGTCTTTGTATGCACATGTGCATCATATGTTCTTTTTATAATTTACCTTTTCATTTATAAATAATGCAGGCATGCCATTAAGTATTCTCTTATAATGCATTTTAAGTTTGTCATTATGAATTATGATAATGTATTGTCACCCCATTTCTCTTTATAAAAGGGATGTTGAAAGGAAACAGTTGTTAAAGTAATAGAGGCTTATGCAAATAAAAATATCCTTGATGTGGATTGAAGAGTGAGAGTCAAAAGCTGAATTTCCTCTTGAAAAATAATATCTATTCAAGCAGATGGTTGGCCTAGCCATGAATATGCTGACATTCAGCATCGAAGTACCTTGGTTACACACCCAACTTTGGCTGCTAACTCCAGCTTCCTGCTCATGCAGACCCTGGGAAGCAGTGCAGATGGCTCAAGTAACTGCGTTCCTGGCATGCACACGGGAGGCCTGGACTGAATTTGCAGCTGCTGGCTCTGGCCCTATTCCAGACCTGGTCATTGTGGGCGTTTGGAGAGTGAACCAATAGAAAAGAGCTCTGCTTGTCTGTATTTCTCTCAAGTAGAAATAATCTTTATGATATATGTGAATATAAAATTAATTAATTTTCATAAAAACAGATCATGGAATGAAATTAAACCCCAAAACGTATTCTACTACATTCCTAGCACAGTTAGTGAAATTCATTTGAATACTTCAAGGAAGAATGAGAAACAAATCAGATTGCAGAAGCGTAAGAACAAGTCAGGCACTTTAAGAAATCGTAGCCAAGGGGCCCGGCGCGATGGCGCAGTGGTTAAGAAATCATAGCCGAGAAAAATACAAAAGATTTTTGTATGACAGAGCACAACATTGCCCCTGTTTCCTGATTTGCTTTCTTCTCTTTAATTTTTTTTGCATTGTTTGAATTTTTTGTAATGGTTTTTGTCATCATCACAAAAGCATTCAACTCATTACAAAACATTTGTGATAGATTATTTCCAAGTAGGAAATTATGCATAAAAATATTATATTTTGAGTGCGTGAACATGCTCTGTTAAGTTAGGCCCAGTGGACTGCACTAAAATCCTGCTGTTGCTAAGAAACCATAGTGTGTGATGTCTTCTCTCTTAGCCCAAATGATATTTTAGGTTTCTTTAATTTATGTCAGGTGCAAGATGTTCCAAGAAGAATGCAGCATGCAAAATTCCTTGTTTATTTTCTAGCAACAAGAACAGATTATTTTAATTATTTAAATGCATCTCTTGATATTTTAGGAAAGAAAGATCCCTTCTATGTGAAATAGTCCATGAACATGACTTTACATATTATTCTTTGTTTTGGAAGCTCAAGATCGAATTTATCATGAAGATGCAAGTCTACCTTGCAGCTCGTATGCAGTTGCAATTAATCAGATAAATACCTGACGATAGTAAGCCTAACTACAAAAGCAAGTTAGCTATTGGAGTAGCTGTGAGTTACTAGAGGTAAATGCCTTGGTGGATTGCAATAATGACTCATTTATTTGATGGCTGAAGGCCAAACACAAATAGAGGATCATCTGCTTCAGGTGGCTTGGCTGAAAGTCAGCTATAATGTGGTGCTTCTAACCAGATCCTTTTCACTGAAAACCACAATCCCTCCCTAATCCTATATACTGTCACCTATACTGGCCACCTTCATAAGACCACGGTATTTATTAGTTTTGAAATGCCGTAACCCAGAGACTTACATAAGTACCGCCTGGGAGATTCATTTCAAGCCCCATTTGACCCCTTGGTGCTGAGATGATCTTCAGACAGATTTAAGGGAAATAAGTCTAGTTTTTAACCCAAGTTAGTTTTCCCCTAATAAAAAGGAAAAGATGCTTTAGATGTTTCTAGCTTTTTTCTTCTTTTCTTCACTTCAGAATTGAAGATTAATCACATGTACCCAGAGCTGTAATTTAATGTCTGTCATTTGGAATGGAGGGGGAAATAGATAAATGGCTCATAAAGAGGGTAGTTTAAAATTAAACTCTACAAGTGAGGATTTTATTAGGCAGTTGATGTGAAGGATATTTCTCATTAAAAGCAAAGTCAAAGTAACAAGAGAGCATCAGGATACGAAAGAATACAGTTTTTGGCAAAAGTGAGGAAAGGAAATCTTAAGTTTACAAAGTGATACACAAAAAATTTCCCACAAGAATTAACTCAGTCCTAAAATGTTAACTTTGCATTTTGACTGTAAAAGAAACAGAAGAAACTCTTGGGAAATTTGGCTGACTCCAGGAGAATGTAGCAATCACATCTTTACATATATGTGATGTGTGGATAAGTTACTCTAAAGGCTTCTCTCATTTAATGTAAAAACATGTAAAGCATTTTTTGATGAACATATAATGCTTACATATTTTATGGAATACAGAACAATATTTCAACATGTGCATACAACATAAACTGATCAAATTAGGGGATAGGCACTCTCATTTCTTTATCTGTTCATAGGGGCCTTTCCTTCTGCTCTGCAAACAGCATGCCAATACAATGTTGTGAGCTAGAGTGGCTTCACCGTGCTGTGGACCATGATGAAAGCATGTTTCTGTGGAACTCTGTCGTGAAAATAATATCCAACTTCTCTGTCCTCCTCCCCCCACTGATGTTTTCTATTTTTATTGGCATAGCTATGCATCTAAAATAATAGCCTAGCCAGGGCCTGGCATTCGACCTAGCAGTTCAGTAAATTCCCAGCTAAGACACCCATGCTACATATGGCTGAGCTTGGGTTTGATTCCCAGGCTGACTTCCTCCTATGGCTTCCTGCTAATACAGACTCCAGGGTAGCAATGTTAGCTCCAACTTGGCCCACTCTCCTGTGTGAGTGTTTACAAAAGCTCTTTCACATGCCGTAAATGATTACATTATACAAATAGATAATTGTCTTCTTCTTCAGGTTTTCAAAATACACAGAATTTTTCTTAACAATGATAATAAGGATCACTCTGGCCAAACCAGAGTCTTCAAAATTACTGTTTGGTCATCCTTCTTCTCCCACAATCTCTTCCTCCGGGGAGTGGAAAAGAGAGGGTTAAGAACCAAGGCAGCAGCCTTTGGGTATTGTGAGTAACTCAGAACTATCACCAAATACCCAAGAATCAGGGCATCTGACACATCACCCAGCTGGTGGCAAAGCCACAGGCTGGTAGTACATTGCTTACACACTTAAAAAATAAGTTTAATTTATTTTTTTATTGGGAAGGATCATATTTATGGAAAGAATAAGAGACAGATCTGTAGAGATGAACTCCCATTGCTAAAATATAAGCACTTCAGATAGCTTTCTTCTTTCCAGTTGTGTTTCAAGCTAATCTTTAAAGAAAATTCATTCAAGCTGAAAACACAGTTGCCTTCTCAGAACTGGGACAATAGTGGTGACAGGGGGTGACTATGGAGAATAATAGGTTCAAACCTATTGAAGACCCCAGCACATGTAGACATGTAGTGTCTAGAATTTTTCTGAACTTGTATTAAACCTATGAGATTGTATCTCTAGGTTTCTACATCATTTTTAACCTACTTAATCCTGAAATGAAATGGTCTGTTTTCTCTGAAACAGTGGAAGAGCCAGAAAAGCTCCACTGACTACAAAAGCTGCCCTAACATGTGGGCGTAGCTGCTGAGTTATGAAGGAAATGGTCTATTTCATCCCATATCCTGTGTTCTCTCATGCTGCTTTCTTTCAAGAGCACCCAAGAAACCCATAGGCATCACTGATTCACAGAAAGCTAATTGATATGCAGCATTTAATTTAATTTCTCCCATGGAGCTCCCAGGTGGCGCTCTTCAGAATGCTTTTCAGAAAAAGGCATTGCTTCTGTGATGTCTATGGGGGACTTTTGCTAACATCCTTTGTTTCTTTAGGAGAGGTACTTCTGTTATACCCAAACAGGTTGTAAATTGCAGTATTTAGAATAATCCTAGAAACATTGTAGGAAGAGGTGTTTGCCTCCAAATTTGTAAGACTTGCTGTGAAAGGAAATCTGATTTTTTTTTCTCCAGAATGTCCTTAGCCTTTTTTATCTGTCAGCTTTTCTGAATGTCCTAAGGAGCTTTCTCCTACAATTTTAACTTCCTCGCTCAGATGATGTGAATATTTTGAGTGCAGAACCCGTTTATATTATCTTCACAGTAATTGTCATAAAAACAATCATAAAATATTACCCAAATTTTACTTTTTTAGTGCATGGAATCATTGTTATTAATTTTGCATTCTAATACTCTGATTATTTTAATTTATGAATCATGAGGTTCCAAACTAGAGGTATGAATTTACATGTAGGAAAATATGAACTTGAAGATCTTAGGTGTGATATGTTAATTCAGTTCTTCCAAATGCATACGTTTGTGTTACTTGTTTCTTCCTTGAAACAGCTAAGTTTGTCAGCCTCGTTGGCTGCCCCTATTTTTTGAAGCTGTTAATTAAATGTTCTCAGAAATAGATTTCCACCATTAACCCTTTTAAGAGATTTTATTTTTATTTTATTTGAACTAGAGAGGCAGACAGACAGACAAATACTGGAAGATCAACCATCCATTGGTTCTCTCCTTAAATGGCCACGATAGCCAGGGCTAGGGCAGGCCAAAGTCAGGAGTCCAATTTCCAGACATCCTACAAGAATGGTAGAGAATCGGGTACTTGAACTTTCTATGCTGTGTCCTAAGGTGCACATTTGCAGAAAATAGAATGGGAAGTGGAGTTGCTGGAACTTAAATCATGCACCACAATATCAGATGTGGGCATCCCAAGCAGCAATTTAACTGCTGCACCAAATGCCTGCCCTTAAAGCACTATTCTTTACTATCACTTGATTCCGATATAATTACATAACTTCAGCTTGTCATTTCTTTTGACATTTGATTTACTTTCATCTACAGAAATTTTGACTATTTGCAGTTTTCTCAGTTGAAATTTGTATTATTCGTCCTTGAGATGACAATGCAGACTCAAAGATGGTTTTGGATGGAGAATTTTTCTTGACTTTAAGACAAGAAGACAATGATGTAGAGATTGAGATGCCAGTTAACATGTCCGCACACTGATACGCCATACAGGGTACCTGGGTGAGAGCTGTAGCTCCACTGCCGAGTCCAACTTTCTGCTGATTTCATGCAGTCTGGGAGGCAGCATGGTGGTGCCTCAACTGATGAGGGCTCTGCTGTCCGCTTTTGAGACCCCAGTGGGTTTCTGGGCTTTGATTTTGCTTTGTCCAGCTCTAGCCATTGTAAGCGTTTGGGAACCAAGCCAGTAACACAGTCTCATGTATACAATGTTGACTTAGGTTTGGCGGTTCTTTCTCAGCATGAGACTCACCCAACTTCTCAAACACAAGCATCCTTCCTGGTCAAAAAATATCTGTTTTCAATCAAACTTGATGTCCACTTCCCAGGACATATAGAAGAGGATAGTTGCCTTTCTGGAAGCCTCTTTATATAAGTTCCTTCCCCTGGCAAGAATCTTATCCTTGCTGACCTAGGTTTGAGTTAACAGGGAAGGCCCATCTTACACAGTGTTCTTAACTGTGCCATTGAATCTTCCTTGAGTGTATACTTTTCAGGAAACCAGCTTTTCAAAACCTCTCGGATTGCAAGAATTACCTGGGGTACTTGTTTGAAATAGAAACCTCACGCCCACTGCTTCACAGCATTTGGGGGAAAAACTTGGGAAACTGAATTTTTGGTGATAAGCCTGAATGAAAAATCTTAGAGCAGAGAAATCTGTTCACCCTGATTGAGCATAATGCAACGTATACATGTATTGGAATGTAACATGGTAATCCCATACAACTTGATGTATTGATTAAGCTTTCTGGAAACACTTTCCTAAGGCACTGTTCTCTAAATTAGATGTCTGACTGCATCTGTTGTATGAACCTTCCCTAAAGTTATTAATTTTTATTAATTTTAAGCTGTGGCCTTGTTTCTTAGATTCTGATGCCAGAATCATAACCAGCTTGTATAAGACCCAGATGCCTGGCCTATGAGATTGAAGTCTGTAGAAAGTGGGCCCAGGAATCAGTTGTGTCATCTCATGCTACTCCAATTGATTCCTGTATCACGAATCTTTGAGACCCATTGAACTAAAGGTTGATTTCCATCCTTTTAGAGCATTCTTAGGAACTAAAATTATGGATGTAATTTATAATTACATAATTTAGTTCTTTAGGAACTAAAATTATGGCTGTTGGTAAAATATGTTTTCTATTTCATTGGTGTGGGATGGGGCATAAGATTCTTCAAGCTCCCAAGTGATGCAGAGGCTATCGGCCCACAGGTCACATAAGCCATAAGCCTCCACAGAGCTCCCTAACCAAAGTAGTCCAAACTGTTAGACATCACAGAGCCTCAGAATTGGATTTAATGTGATCCAGCACAATGGCTCCATTGCTAAATCCTCACCTTGCAAGCTCTGAGATCCCTTATGGGTGCTAGTTAGCATCTCAGTTGCTCTACTGCACATTCACCTCCCTGCTTATGACCTGAGAAAGCGGTAGAGGATGGCACAAGACCTTGGGGCCCTCCACGCATGTAGGAGACCTGGAAGAAGCTCTGGGAGTCTCCTAGCTTTGGATCGGCTCAGGTCTGGCCATTGTGGCCATTTGGAGAATGAGCCAGTAGATGGAAATCTTTCTTTCTCTCCTCTCTGTAATTCTAATCTGCCTTTCCAATAAAAACAAAATTTTTAAAAGAGAGAAAAAAAGAAGAATTGGGTTTAATGGAAGGAAAGTGAGCCATATTGTTATCCAAGCTATGACTGGTCATAAACTCATTGTGAGAGTGCAGAACGATTTAAAACAGTGTCTTTTACTTTGTGGATGACAAAACACCTGCTGTTATGCACCAACACTACTGTGCTGCTCAGAAACATCAAACATTTCTCCTTTGCCAGGAAGTCCCATCCATACCTGCTCCAGCCTCAAAGGAGACTCACCAAACAGAGCACATATTCAGTTTCAATCAACACTTTTATGCTGTTTTGTTTTTATTGTTTCTTTCTTTCATTTTCCTGTATTGCTCTAAGAGAAATTCTTATTCACTTTCTAGTTCTTAAGTTCTTGAGTAATTCTTTTTTCTTTCTTGCCTTTTATCTCTCAGATTTTTCCCATTTTGCAGTTAATGAAAACCAGGTGGTGAAATTTTATCAGTAAATACAACATGTTCTTCCAAAGTCGGCTTTCAGTTGCATCTTAAGATGTTTGTTGTTTTTGCAAATTTGAATTTGGGCAAAATCTGAAAAATAAGAGGGATATGAATGTGTTGCTTTTTAAAGACTGATTAGTTTTGCTAATTTATCTCCTCATACTTTTAGTCTAGACCTTTTTTTTTAGATGCCACATTGCATAATTACTTCAAATCCTAACTCTGTGAATTTCTTTCAGTAATTAACAAAATGTATTTTCAGTTGATATACTGGAGAATAGCAAATGCTTTCTGTTCTGCAGTTGCACACCAAGTTGAATTTCTAAATTATTTCACTGTCCCGCATGCTATCTCCAATGATTACACTGCTATATGGGTAGGTCTAGGAAAGGAATCTTTGGTCTCAAGGAGCTCGGAAGTCTTCTTTTCATCCTGCAGATAGATTATAGGTCATGGTACAGTCTTGGTCGCTCTTGTACTTTGCTGTGTGAAGCCACAACATTTGCAGCCCTTTAGTAGAACAAAAGTACAAAAACAAAAACAAAAAAGTATTTCAAAGGATTGTCCTGCCTCCATGCTGTCCACAAGCAATGCATCCTTCAGCTTTGCAGACTCGTCATATCCTAAGTTGTTTCTTTGTATGCATTACATCTTCACCCTGAGGAAAGCCATCACTATTTTCTTACCCAGACTCATCTCCTTGATATCTTTCCTCCACACAGCAGCCACAGTAATCTTTGTATACTCAGGCGACACTACACCACACCATTACCCTTGCTTAAGTCCCTTCTATCACTTCTCATCTTGCTTGGAAGTCCAACTCTCTCGCGTGTTCTTCCCAACCTTGACTTGATCCAATTCTTGCCTTTCTGTCTTGCTTCTGATCTACATCTACCAACTTCATGCTGGACCCAGAGTTCAACTGCATGTATTCTCTATACCTAGAGTTCTTTGCTGACCTCCAGTATAAAAAAACAAACAAACAATCAAAAAACAAAACACTTTCAAATGATGGCCACAAGGAAGTTGAGATTTGAATAATTAAGAAGGTGAAAGCTATTGTTCTGTAGTTACAGCTGGTTCAGTCACAGATTAGGGAGACTGTTGTGAAAATAAACAGTCTGACCAAAAGAGAAAGCAGCTTGCTGCGGCAGGGAGTCTTCTGAGTTTGGGCAGAGACTCAAAGAGATGCAAAGGAGTGGGGAAGCTTCATAGTGCAAAATGGGCAAGCTCAGATGTGCTCTGATGGAGGCAGTTGGCAAAAGGAAGCAGCAGGTGACAGGATCAGTTAGGGGACATATTTGGCTTCCTCTAGTTGATGTTATACTGGGAATGGGACCAACAATTAGGAATGCTGTCAGTAGTTCATCATGTCCTGGTCTATTGGGGCTGATTGTTGCAGTTTTCATTTGGCATTCTAGGTTAAGGATGCTTCTTTTCTGGCTCATTATCATAGAAAGAGTTGTTTTCTTGGGCAGGTTGCTTCAGGAAAGAGCAAAGAGTCCTATTTCTCATGTGCCCCAGCCTATCATGTGCCCTCTCTGGTCATCTGTGAAGACAGTTTGATTGTCATGAAAACTTTATGGTGCATTGTACTTGGCCTGAATATTATGGAATGTGAGAAGAGAGGCTCTTGGCATCTGATTTGGTCAAATCTCTCATTGAAGATTCACAGGTCTTTCATGTGACAAGGATCAAAGCTGGCCATGAGGCACTTCTTGGCTTTTGTAACTGCTTTATTTTCAAAAGACAGAAAACCATTGACCTATCGATGTCAGCCAATAATGAAGCAGCCTTCCCCGAGAGAACAGATGAAGACAATCTCAGAGAGAAAAGGCTGCATCCTGCCACATATGTTACTGCTGATGAGCATTTAGTACTTATGGGAAAACCAACTCACCAACTGCACTTATATTTGAGATCTGAAAGACAAGACCCTGATTCCAAAGCAGTTAAAATGCGCATGATTGTATTTTATTATGGCAGTGCTGCCAGGTTTAATGAATAGGGTTATAAATCGTTCATCTCACTAGGGCAAGGACAACTCCATTGAAGGCTTGGCTTGTGCTATTTTAGTGTAGGTTCCAAAAAGAGTCATTTCAGAACTCAGGTAATCACTGGAAGAAGGTAAAGGTCTTAGAGTGCACTGGCCGAAGGCCATGCTCCTGGCCCCTCTGCAGTGCTTGTTTTGCGTGCATCGTTCTGTGTGGAAGGCATCTTTCTCTACCCTGTGCATCTGTAATCTCTTCCCTCCTCCAAACTTTCAACTTAGAAATCATCAACATCCCATCTCTATGTTTTCATAGATGAATACAGCAATGAATGCAGATTAATTTTTTGAAGCGTTATTTATTTGAGAGGTAGATGGAGAGAGGCTGGGAGAGAGAGAGCTAGGGAGGAAAGAAGAGGAAGAAACACACAGGGAGAGAGACAGAGAGAGAGAATTTTCCACTTGCTGGTATACTTCCCAAGTAACTACAACAGTCTGGGCCAGACCCAGACCAAGAGCCAGAAATTCCATACCAATCTCCCATGAAGTGGCAGGGATTTAAGTACCTGCATTAAACGCCACCTTCCCAGGCAGAGAAGCAGGAATCTTGATCAGAAGTAATGTAGCTGGGACTCTGGAGAGCACTTTGATATGGGTGGGCTGCTTGTGGACTGCTGACATTGCTAGTAGGGGTTCAAACATCCCTTTACAATACCAACCCTATGCTGATCCAATTGTAGAAAAACTGTGGAAAGAGCCTTCAGTATTGCTGGCTGTATTACCTACACTGCTGTAGATACATAAACTAAAATTGAAATGTCAATGAAGTAGTCACAGGATGTGGTTAAGAACTTGCATTTTTTAAATATATTGGTTACTCAATAACATGTCAATTAATTCCATAATGTTGTAAATTGTTGTTGATGTTATTTGGGGGCTTTTAATTGATCAGGATGATATTCTGCCAGCTCGACCTTCAGACCAGAGATGGTCTCCCCAAGAAACAGTTGAATTTATCTGGACAGTAAGATGCTGGACTCTGTGCTTGGTATATGCTTGCAATGAAAGAATCTTGACTGAATTTGAACTACAATACTGTGACAAGGTGGAAGAATCCACTATGGGGGGAGGGTATGGGAAGGTGTGGGGGGAATCCCAGAGCCTATGAAACTGTGTCACATAATGCAACGTAATTTTAAAAAAAAAATACTCCGAAAAAAAAAAGCCTGTCAGTCCATATTGGCCATAACCTGCATACATAATGTGCAAAATGGATTGTTTGGTGACCCAGGTAGGTGATTGGTGATAGGTTCATATATGCCATCAAAGAAGAATTTAGGAATAATAGAGAGATTCACTGGCCTATTGAAGACATCTTACAGTGGTTCTTAACCTGGGGCAAGATGCAGCTCATTTTTTGTCATCATATCTAAGGAATTGCTAGGGAATTTACTGGGCAGAGACTAAGGATACATCTTTAAAATTTGTTTTGTTGTTATATATTTCCATAGGCTCAGGGATCTCCCCTTCCACAACAGCCCCCAGTCCCCCTCACCTCCACTTTTCCCCTGCTATATTATTACAATAGTATAGTCCTTCAGCAACACTCACAAGTAATAAATGCATCTTACAAGAAGTGCTAAGCAGTGCAATTAACATATTAGAAGAGAAGAATAGCACCAGTTTCAGGAAGTGAAGATCTGCTACTTACAGATACAAGGAAGTTTTTCTTGCCTAGTATCTGGAGATTTTCCTTCTCTTCTCCCTTTATCCACTACCCTGAATCTCAGATACAACAAGATGAATCAGTCTCCTGGAATCATGTGGATGAGCACATTCAAAGGGGAGGCAGTAATCCATCAGGAACCTGGGTTACCAGGACTCACCCTTTAGGGCCCCAAGAAGCTCTAGACTATTAGGAAAGAAGAAATTTTATTTAACAGATAGGAAATTGGAGAATATTTATAGGGAAGAAAGCTGTTAAGGGTTCGGCAGAACATGGCTTCACAAACTTATCCAGATAGTCAAACCCTGAAGTCTTAAGGGTTGGTGGATTAAGGGTGGAGAGGTGATTGATTGCAGCAGTTGAGAGGTGAGTGTGATAGGAGGTTGTAAGTCATTGAGGGCATGCTTTCAGAAGGTGGGTCTTATGAGACATCTGGCTATGCAACATGAGAACTGCCTGGCTTTTTTCTCTGCTTCACGATTCTCCAGGTACTAACTCCGGCACACCCAATTTTCCATCTGATATCAGACTATTAGGGCTGCCTGATCCTGACCTGTGAACTGCCAGAGCATAATCCAGAATAAATCCTTTCTTTCCCAAGAAGTTTCTCAGAGGCATTTTGGTGAAAGTAATGAGAAGCTGACCAATAGTACACAATCCACACAATCTGTCTGGGAGGTGATTCTTGTGATATTAACACAGAAAACCCTAGTGCCCTAAGCCTTCTGCAGATGTTATATAACTGTCAATTCTCAGCCAGTGCCTCTGGAGCCCTGCTGTGTGGAGCATGTGGGTGCCAGCTGGAGTGCTCACAGGATGTTCAGAAAGTCGTGCTGGGCCAGTCAAGGTGCTGGTTCAGACACACGTGCTTGTACTTTTAGACCGCACTTTTCCAGGACTTTACTCTTTTAGTAAGTCACTCCAACTGATGCCTCTGTTCTCAACTCACTTGGCTTCAGGCATTTCTGTTTAACATAAATTTACTTGTTTATTGACCTAAGAGACTGAGAGTAAGAGGGAGAGTGCTCCCTTTTGCTGGTTCAATCTCCACATGCCTGTGAAGGCTAGAGCTGGACTCCTTCTCTCATGAAGGAGGCAAGTGTCCACCATGGCTGCCAGGTACACACTTGTAGGCAGACAGAGGAAGATATCAAAACAAGACATCCTGACACCTTAACTGCTAGACTGAACTCTTACCCTGGACCTTGTTGTTTAAAATCTGTGTTTGAGAATTCTTCAATATTGAATGCTTTCATCTCTGACATCCTGCATGTGAGGCTTGGTGAAGTTACGCTTGTTCCAAGCCCTACAGGCAGTCGTAATGGGAGTGTTACTATAGTGTCAAGTCAAAAACCAGGTAGCATGGAAGCAAGATAGGCTCAGTCCTTCCAGTGTGTTGTAGTTAGGACACATACAGGCTGAGCTTTACTCTGAGGAGCCTGCATTTGCTAAAATAATGCAAATGTGAAGTGTGAAAGTCCTTGCATTTCCCCAGGAATGAAGTTCAGTGGCGAATTCTACCAGGAAAGCTCTGCCCAGCCCAGCCCTCAGACCAACTGGTGCTCTTCTAAAATGGTTGAAGCTTTAGAATCCATGAGATAGGACGTGGTCTGCCCCGCAGGCACTGAGCTGAATGATCCATATTGACAGAATGTTCCTGATTAGAGGGAAGAATGGACCCAGCAGTCATTGATACCCTTGATCTTCTTTCCAACTTTAGAGAGCACAACCATGTAAGGGCAATGTGTTGGAGAGTGAGACTGCCAGAATTGTCAGTTCTCTCTTTGCATTATTGAGCTTGTGCCATTTTTATAAAAAGTCTCTAGAACTGGATGTGCTCCCTGACTCTTTTGCATAGAGTGACAAGGAGAGATACCATTCCATTTGGAGGCTCTGCACCTTTGCCAGAATGAGAGGAAGCTCATCTCTATAATGAAGCATCTACAGTTCAGGACGGATTCTCTAGAAGAACTTGCCCATCTCCTTGACGATTTGAAACAGTGGAAATAGAGAGAAGTTGTTTGTTCTCTACCTAAGAATACTGCTATTTTGGCTGATTTTAAAAAGAAAAAAAATATCAAGGAGTAAAAACTTTCTTGTTTAAAGAGTTTCCCCTAGCCAGTGTGTAGCAGACCGCCATGGTCATCCAGACACACAGGGACTCCTTCTCCTTTGCTTTGGTTCAGATTCTTGAGAAGGTTCAAGGGTACTCCTTGAAACGTGGGGGTGCTGCACATGCTCAGGTGAGCTGTAGGTGCCTGCAGTGGAATCTGTCATTGTTTCTATTCTTCATAGCCATCTAGAACACTTCAGCCTACCTACCAGCTGTTTCTAAGTGGGGGGACAGTCTGTTGAAGTGGAAAGTCTCCTGCCAAAAGGAATACAGCCAAAGATGTCCCCCATCCTCCCTGCACATCACCATCTGGGATGTCTCTAAATCTGTCCATCACAGAATGCCCATTTCTTGAGTGACTTGGATGAAAGGGACAATATCTCAGTCTCTATTTACCAAATCTCCAGAACAGCTGTAAAGCATTACAACAGACCATTGGAACAGTGATATTTTTCACCTCAAAGAATGATCAAAGGAATCAGATCTTACTTGCTTGCCAAAGGAAGTCCAATCACCAATCATGTATTTGATCTTAATTTTCATATGACTGACTTGCTATACTTCAGTTCTAACATCTATGGGTTCAACCAAATTATGAAACCAAATTGGATTAATTTAAACCACATATATTAAAAATACTTTCCCCAAAATTTCATCAGTACCAAATTTGTAGACTTTCATGTTCCTTGTCCTTATTCCCATGTAATGAGTATTAACATAGTAGTTACACTGTGTTAGGTACTGTAAGTCATAGAGGTGATTTGATGTACACCAGAGGCAGTATGGAGGAATTGTTCTTTGCAAATACTATGCCATCACTTACGGGACTTTAATATAGATCTTGGTATCCATGGATGAGAGGTAGCATCCTAGAATCAAACTTTCTGGATGGCTATAATTCGAGTGGTTTGTGATCTTCAGAAGGGACTCTGTCAGCTTCCGCCAACTCACTCACCTACAGTCTTTCAACATCCCCTTCCATGAGTTCACATTGTCCAGTGCCTCCACAGCCAACAGAAAGCAGCCTGTTAGTCGATAGCAAAAGACGGGAGTCAAACGCTGTCAGAATAAAGAAGTGATTGCTCCAGATGAGAGGGGAATAGGGAGTGCTGCTGTCTTCCTAGCTGGAGGTTATGAAAATATCTTTTGTGGGAACAATATTTTTTTCTTCACTGGCCACTTAGATTCCATTATTCATAATGTTTCTAAATTGTGGTTTTAAGCTGACAAAGATTTTGGCCTTCTTCCTAGAGTAATTCACCATTTGTGTCTCCTCAGTGCATTTGTCCCGATTATAAAATGCAATCCCCATTTAAGTTAATTAAAATATTTAAAATCTAAATTTTAGTGAGAAAGAGGGTTATTTGTGTATGTATTTTTTCCTGTAATTTATGGCTAGGCACTGCCTTGTTCTTCAGCTGGGCTTATTTTGACTAGGGAAAAAACAAGTTACTATATATTTTTTGTTTGTTTCTGTTTCTGTTATTCAACCCAGAATTTCAGAATTACTCTAATCTGCAGCATGACTCATGAAGCTTCACTCCTATCCTAATTCAAGTGCTGCAAGATTTATAATATTTGTAATTATTTTCCATGGTTCATCCAAGCTATATTACTTCATTAGAAATTCACTTCCTGAAGAGAGTTGTGTGTTTTTCTCTTTTCTGATATACTAGATACTTAAAAAGAAAGGATATTTGAGTGTCCAAAAGACTTAATTTCATGTTGATATGAGTCTAACCATTGTCCTATCTCCCAACCATCATCATCTTGTCTGTCCTTGTCTTATGCACTGAGAGCATTTTCCAGGCTTTATTCATGGGACACTCGGGTTCTGATATGAACCATATAGCCCCTTGGAGACCCAGTTTTCTCGTCTATAAAAAAATGGGAAGTTGAATTAGTTCTATAAATACTTAGAGTTGACACACACACAGCAGCACAATCAATAGCGCTTGGAACCAATATTTATTTAGCAACTATTACAAGCTTTAAACTTATGTCAGGTTACTAGTTAGGATTCAATAGACTGACAGTGTGGAGAAGCCAACTAACAGAGAAATAACCACGATTCATTCAAAATATGGTGGGAACAAGTACGCAAAAAGCAAAAAAAGAAATGGTAGAAATATTGCAGGAGCCCACAAATTCTTCTGCATACTTTAAAAATCTGATGAAATGCTTGTATTTCCTCTGACAAAATTGAGCTGTCTGACCAAGATATCAAGTTTTTTCTAGTAGCCGGGGAAAATGTCAACTTGGTGTGTTGAGATTGGTTCAGTTGTGCTGATCAGGAGACCCCAGTTGGTAGATGGAGCCAAAACTAGCGGCTCTAGCACCTGTGGCAAATAGCATGAGACAAACCCTAAAATCAACTTTGGAATTCATGTTGTGGCTCATAGATGTGCACCATCTGGTAGCTTTCTATTTTAAGTTTTCATTATTGCTCACTACATGTGTTGCATTTTAAAATTATTGCTTTAAATTTATGTGAACTCTAAATGTTCTAGCCTAAGACAGAAAGTCCTGGTCATCCTGCCCTTGTTGTGGTCTAGATTTTGATTTAAAATGAGAAAATCTATTGTTACTTAAGAGCAATGTGCTCCATAAATCAACATTTCTCAAACATGAGATCTAAAAAATAAAAATTAGGAAAAAAAAAGTCTTGCTGGTGAGAAAAACTCAGGCGCCTACTATTGGGTGGTAAGTATTTCATGTTCCAAAATACTGTCTTTCCTTGCATCATAGCTGTAAGTTTCAATAGCAGGCACGCATCTTATGTATGGGTGCCGGTTTGTGTTCCAGCTGCTCTGTTTTCCTTCCCATCCAGCTCCCTGCTTGTGGCCTGGGAAAGCAGCAGAGGATGGCCCAAAGCCTTGGGACCCTGCACCCACATGAGACCCAAAGGAGGTTCCTGGCTTCTGGTTTAGATTGGCTCAGTTCTGGTCATTGTGGCCACTTGGGGAATGAACCAGGGGACAGAAGATCATTCTGTCTCTTTTCTCTGTAAATTTGCCTTTCAATAAAAACAAATAAATCTTTAAAAAGAGGAAGCAGAAGAAATGGGCATCTTTTGCAGGACCATCTGGGGAGGCTAGCAGAGCCACAGTGACTTGAGTTGTAACTGTTGGAGAAGATGAGGCAGGCTCAGAAATCCTGATGGTTTCTCTCTGCTGGGGGTCATGATCACAACCAGAGGAAGCTACCAAATACCAGTATCTTAAGAAACAATCACTTCTCTCTACCTCCTTACCTGCTTTCTCTTCTGAGATCTTTCCTTCCTACACCATTTAAATTCTTACAGCTCTTCTATGTAACTTATCTTCTGATTCTAACATTTGCATTTCATAGACACATTCATATTTTTTACTAAACGATATGAACTGCCTTATTCGAGTGTACCAGGGGAAAACATTTTTTTTAGAAAAATCAAGATTGCATGAATATGCAAGAAAAACTTTAAAGTCAAGCATCAGGATTAGATCTGGACTGACTGTGGGTCCTTTGTTACTTAAGTATAAAATGGTTAAAAACAACACATAATGGGAAATCTGCTAGATTAGACTTTAACTTTAAACTCTATGCTTAACAAGAGTATCATCTTTAAAGGGTTAATATACCGGATACTGTTAGGATAGCATGACAAGTTACACCACTACTCTTAAGTCTCAGCTGGTCCTATCCAACTCGCTGCTAATGTGCCTGGGTAGGCAGCAGATGGTGCAAATATTTGGGTCCCTACCACTCATGTGGGTGATCAAGGTGGAGTTCCTGGCCCCTGATGTCAGCCTGATTCAGCCCTGACTATTGCAGACATTTAGGGCATGAACTAGAGCATGAAATATGGCTTTTCTGTCTTCTCTCTGTTGCTGTCTTTCAAATTGTAAATTCATAAATCTTCCTAAAAGAACTTAAAAGGCTATAGTATTTAACAACTAGTTGCAATGATAAGTGTTCAGAAAATGATACATCGGATAAGGGACACATTTTGCTTATAGAATACATTTTCACAAACCCTTAAGAGAAAGAACATCCCAACTGCAAAGAAGCAAAGGGTTTGAATAAGGGGATGTATAGTAAAGTGTTAACAGAGACTATCATATCCAGATGTGAGAATACATTGGAGCAGGCTTCTCTACCTTCAAATCAGAGATGGACTGCCAATGAAACTGCTAAATATATCCTGACAATAGGATGCTGTCCTCTTGTCCCTTGTCCATATCTGCAATGTCAGAACACACTAAAATAGCAGAATAATGGGCTTATGATTCTTTATGAAAAACTATACGTTGTAATAATAAAGCAGATCCCTTGGAACATGCTCCACATTGGAGACCCTGGGATGACCTTTTCCCATCGCTGGATACTGAGGCAGTTGGGGGGCTGGCTGGGTGCGTCTTCTCCCCTTATCTCCCCCACTCCTGCACGTACAGGGGGAAGAAAAAGAAAATCTGGAAACAATGGTCTCACCCCCTTTCCCCTGGTTCTTGATCCTTCCCACCTTGGTCAACTATATAAGAATCATCAAAAATAAAATAATAAGCAAAAAAAAAGTATAAAAAGAAAAAGATAATAAAGGTGAAATTAGTGAGGGGGTGGGGACTTGGAGAGAGAGAGGAGGAAATCCTAGAGCCCATGGAGCTGTATCATAAAATAATGAAAAGAAAAGATTAAGTCATTTTTTTTTCAGAAAAGAAACTCAAATGGCTAACATGTTTGTGGAAAAACATACATGACATTGGCAGTCAAGCAAATTCAGGTTTCAAGCGATGAGATCTGATCCTTGTTTAGAATTTAGCAAAGATTTTTTCTTTTGAAAGATAACATGTAACCTCAGAAAGTGGTCATGGAAGTGGCCAGTCACAGATTGCTGATGGTTTGATCTATATCACATTTTCAGGAGAGCAACTTGTCAAGAGGTTTTTTAAGAGCACTTCTCTTTCAGCTTATGAAAACCACTTCATTTAGCAAATATTTCTGAGCACTTACAGTGTACCCCTAGTGTCCTATTACCAGAAACTAAATTTTGGGTGTCAAGAACTAAATCTAGCCTAAGAAAATAATTTTGGTGGTGTAGCATACTAATCCTCTGCCTGTGGCCCCAGTAACCTATATGGGCACTGTTCATGTCCCAGCTGCTCCACTTCTCATCCAGCTCCCTACTTATGGTCTAAGAAAGCAATGAAGGATAGCACAAGTCATTGGGCCCCTGCACCCATGTGGGAGACCAGGAAGAACCTCCTGGCTCCCAGCTTCAGATCAATCCAGCTCTGGCTATGTTGGCCATTTGGGGGGTGAACCAGCAGATAGAAGATCTCATTCTCTCTCTCTCTTTTCTCTCTTCCTGTAATTCTGACTTTCAAGTACAGATGAACAAAACCTTTAACAACAAAAAATAATTTCATAACTGCACGTTGATTTATGAGAGTGTTCTTGAGTAATTATTATCGTGGGATATTGCAAGAAGTTTGATATTCTTCCAGTGGTAGGAATTTGGTTGCGTAATTATGGTATTCTATGCAGAAAAAAAAATGTCCTACAAATATTAAAGGACAAGATACAGTGGTGTGGTAAAGATTGGTAACAGGTCAAATGCTGGTATACAGACAAATGCCAATGTTGTTTAAATATATAAATGAACAAGAAACAGTTATAAAAATTTGTGTTAACTTTTTCCCAAAAATGTATAAAATGATCCTGGTTTATTTGGAATGTTTTGTTCATACTACAAGCATATAATTAAAATATATGTATATATATTAAAGTGGTTTCTGAGAGCAGGGTGGATGGATTAATACAAGATTACTATTAGTCAAATACAATTCACTAAGAGGAAAATAGAAAGCTCTTTCTATTTAACGTGTTCAGTGTTAAAGTTAATGAACATGGCCACTGAGGATTTAAATCCAATGAAATAGAAGTTGCTTCTCAACCTCAGGCCAAGAACCACTTCACACACAAAATGCCGACTTCTACAACTTCAGGGCTGGCCCAGAGGGCTTGGGCAATATCACCTCTCCATCATTTCACCACTTCTAAGCCCATGCTGGCATTTTACACACATCACAAAGACCTACAACAGTCACTGCGAGGACCTCCAGGACAATAAACTTGAATGTCATGATGAATGGAATCTTCCGTCATCACATTTATGGATTTATGAGGTTGATCTTTCTTTTAACATTTTTCTTGGAAGAAAGAACAATTTATTCTAAAAGTGACACAGATACAGAAATAACTCAAGAAGTGGGTGGAGAGAGAGAGACCAACAAAAGAACCTCTTTATCAACCTGTTCCCAATTGATCCAAAATACGAGGGTACTTCCATTATGGGAAATACGACTAAAAGATAAATGTATTTGGGTGTTAAAGTTTTCAAATTTACTCATATCAAGATTCTTTAAAAAGTTTGTTGAAGGGTGGGCATTTGCTCTAGAACTTTAGGCACCCACATGTTGTATCAGAGTACCTAGGTTTGGTACCCAGATCCAGCTCCTGAATCCAGCTGCCTGGTGTTGCAGATCCTAGCAGTGAGGGCTTAAATAATTAGCTTGCTTCCATCTAGATGGAAGTGCTTGACGGATTCCCAGCACCTGGCTTCAGCCTGGCTCCCCCTTGGCAGCTGCAGGCATGAGGAGAGTGAACCAATATGTGTGAGTGTGATCTCTCTTTCAAATACCTGAATGTTTGTGAAAAGGGCCCATCAAGAAAAACTACACAGAGAAATGCATAGATTTTAAAACTGTTTTGCACCAGACTGTTTCCCTTAATTTCACTTTTCCACTATTTTTTTTAAAGACTTATTTATTTTTCTTGCAAGGTAAGATATAAAGAGAGGAGAAGAGACAGAGGGGCAGATCTGTCCATTGATTCACCCCTCAAATGGTCACAACAGCTAGAGCTGAGCTGATCCAAAGCCAGGAGCCCGAATGAAGCCTCTTCTGGGTCTCCCACACGGGTGCAGGGTCCCAATTTTTTGGGCCATCTGCCAATATTTTCCCAGGCCACAAGCAGGGAGCTGGATGGGAAGTGGGGCCACAGATATTAGAACCGGCACCCATATGGGATCCCGGCACGCTCAAGACGAGGACTTTAGCCATTAGGCTACCATGCCTGGCCCATCTCCACTAATTTTTGAAAATATGGTTTTGGTATCTTCTTGACTTCCCTGTCTAAAGTCCTGTGCTTTGTCCATTTCCCTGATTCTGCTGTCACATTAGAGGCTGTGATGAGCAGGAGCAGGTGTGATGCAGGAGGGTGGTATATTCCCATCCCAATTTCTTGAGCCGTCTGGAATGGCGTGGGTGGCAATATCCAAACCTAATGTGTGGTGGTTGTTCTTTTCCCCAGAATGTCGCGTGGTGAAGTCCACCTCCTACACCAAAATAGCTTCGTCGTCCCGCAGGAGCACCACCAAGAGCCCAGGACCTTCACGGCGCAGCAAATCCCCGGCCTCGACCAGCTCAGGTAAAGCTGCACAGGAGACTGCCTCGTCTCTGACGCAGGATGAGCAGAGGGTGTGTGAAGCCAGAGCGGGAGGCTTTCTACTTGGTGTAGATTTCAGTGATAAATTTAGAACATGGTGGAGTGGATGAACAGATTTACCAGAGTCTAGCAGGCTGGCTGGAAGCAAAAAGCAGCAAGAAGAACTTCCGTAAGGAAAGCTCAGGAAACTCAGATTGGCTCCCAGATAGAGGTGCACTACTGAATCTGAGTTATTTCTGATATAGAAGTTCATCTTTCAGACTCTGTCGAAGTATGTGTTCTACTTGGGACTGGCTTGCCAAGAGTCTCCAACATGTCTTCACTGGCATGCTTTTGTCTCTGAGGTCCGTTCCTTTTCATGGTCTGGTGCTCAGAGTAATGAGATGGACAGTGCAGTGACCCTGGGAGAGCTTGTCTTTCAGTGTGAGCAGGTGCACAGGTTTCACATTTTAGCTCAGCCTTCTCCTTTGATCCTAAAAGCTGACATGGGCCTGGGTGAAGGTGCCTTGTTTGTTGCTGTTGTCCATCTCAGGAACAAGGTTGTGTTGCTGTTGAAGGGAATTGATTACGACATAACTTAAGTGGATGAATAGGAAGCCTTAAGTGATGTGAACCTCAGAGAAAGTGGTGCCTGATTTCATGAAGCAGAGAAATGTCTTTAAATTTTTAATTGAATTGCAAATTTGTTTTGTACTTTCAACTGGTATATGATCATTGTACATGTTTGTAAGGGTACTGTGTGATCATATGTTACATGTATGCGTTGTCTGATGACCAATAATTATACTTGGTTTGCATATCCTTTTAAAATGGTTATCATTTCTTTGTTGGGAGGTTTCAAGCACCTGGCTTCTGGTTCTTCATAAAATACTTACTGGATCGTTAGGAACTCAGAACAGCTCTGGTGAATGAGGAAGAAGACCTTTAGGATCAACACAGTGGCCTCTTATCTAGCAGTATCACCCAGGGGAACATGGAAAAAGCTTTAGGCTGGGGCTGCCTAAGAGGAAACGTTTATTAGCTTCAACTGCTGAACCTCTTGCCTAACTTGGTTCTCGGAGTCACCTTCTCTGTGGGACTATACTGATTGCCACTATTCCTTCGCTGGATCTCCAAAGACCACTTAGTTGTTTGACACTCTAAGAGTAGCAGGGATGGGCAGCCACTGCGCTCCTCCTTCAGCACAGGCACCTTCCTAGCCAACCAGTCTCAGAATAAGCTTCAGGGCACAGTTCGTTCTTGAGCTGCAGCTTGGTTGGCTCTGCTAGTTTGACAGTGGGCTGACAACCTTCACTATGTAGCAAGCATTTAGCTTATCAGTTAAGGCGTCTCTTGAGACATCCATACCCCATAGGAGAATATCTGGGTGGAAGTCCTGGTTTTCCCCCTCGTTACAGCTTCCTGCTAATATGCACTCTGGGAGACATCAGTTAATGATTCAAGTACTTGGTTCTCCAAAGTCCAGTTGCAAAATCTGGATGAAATTTCTTGCTTCCAGCTTCAGCCTGGCCTAGTCCAGGCTATCGTGGGCATTTGGGAATGAAGCAAGAGCAAGTCCCCTTTGCATCTAGGTCGCTTTCTTTCTCTATTTCTGCCTTTAAAATAAATAAATTCATTATTCATTAAATAATGTGGCTTGTCTGGATGGAACTCCAAAATGAGACTTTGCTCGTAGGGAAGATGGTGACCCTCAGTTTAGATATTTAGCTGAGTTTGTCGTCATGACTCTGACTCCCTCAGATTCCAACTGAGACAGTGGATCTGTCCTTCAACAAGCCCTGAAGATGATCCTAATCAGATCATTCATGGAGTATGTTTCAAAAAACAATGAGAGGGTCCAGTGCGGTAGCCTAGCAGTGCAAGTCCTTGCCTTGAACGCACTGGGATCTCATCTGGGCTCCAGTTCTAATCCCTGTGGCCCTGCTTCTCATCCAGCTCCCTGCTGCTGGCCTGGGAAAGTAGTCAAGCACAGCCCAAAGCCTTGGGACCCTGCACCCATGTGGGAGACCCAGAAGAGGCTACAGCCTCCTGGCTTCAGATTGGCTCTTGCAGCCATTGCAGCCACTTTAGGAGTGAATTATCGGATGGAAGATCTTCCTCTCTGTCTCTCCCCTCTTTTCTGTATATCTGACTTTGCAATAAAAAGAAATAAATCTTAAAAAAAGAAAAGAAAAGAAACAATGAGAGAGCACAGTGGCACAGTGAAGGGTTACCTGAGCACAGGCGGTCATGCGGACCTGAGCCCCTTCTAGATCTGCCGCATCAGAGGCCTCAGAGCTGGGGCCCAGCAGGCTGGGCATTCCCACGCCCCCCAAGGGGTTCTGATGCACACCCACACTTGAGAACCACTAGGACCCAGATAACAGAAAGCAAATAAATTCAGAAGGTCAATTGACTGTGGGTAACCCGATGGGAAAGGCTGCTCGCCTTCACGTGTTGGCGTGTCGGAGTTGACTTCCTGTCTGCTTCTCTGCTTCCCGGTGTCAGTGTCCAGCGTCAGCTCTTCCAGCGAAGGGCAGACCTCTAGGGAGTAACACAGGTGGACCAAGAGTGCAAGAAGCCAAAGAGAAGGTCAGACTCCAGTTTTCCACCTTCTCACAGTGACCTGACTTTAGGGAATCAGTTACTTGGAAAAGAGAGCATTTCCTTCTGCTGATTATCTCTTCCTTGTAGTATGAAGGAATGTGTGTGTGTGTGTGTGTGAGTGTGTGTGTGTGTGTGTGTGTGTGTTCAAGAAGGATACCTCACACAAGGAAGATACCGCACGGAAGGAGATCTCCATGAAATAGCAGCGTGATCCTGGAATTGCTGAATGTTAGCTTGTTCACCCGCCGACCGACAGGGTAACATGGAGCTCTGTGGTGGATGTCCAGCCTTGACTCATAAGCATTCTTCATTTTTGTTCTGGCAAAATTCAGGCTGTGGAACAAGCATTTTTACTGAGCAGTAAGGGAGGAAAAGGTCATTGGTCTGGTCAGCCTGTTGATTATGTGGGTTTTTTTTAAGATTTTTTTTTTTAATTAGAAAGACTTACAGAGAGAGGAGAGAGAGAAAGATCTATCATCCAGTGTTTCAGTCCTCAAGCAGCTACAATGGCCAGAGCTAAGACAATCCAAAGCCAGGAGTCTGGAGCTTCTTCAGGTCGCCCAGGCGGGTGCCGCTTCCCAAGGCTTTGGGCTGTCTTCTGCTGCTTTCCCAGGCCACAAGCAGGGAGCTGCAAGGGAAGTGGAGCAGCCAGGATGCGAACCCAGTAACCCATATTGGATCCCAGCGCATGCAAGGCAAAGACTTTAGCCACTAGGCTACTGCACCAGGCCCCGATCCTATGGTTTTGGCTAATTAGCTCAATAATGGAAGAATTTGAAAAGATGTCCCATACATTAAAAAAATCAATATTATTAAAATCATCAATATTATAATAAAAATTAGTCATCAATCCTAATCCACTTTGACATAATAAACTTAATTGTCTTTTATCTTCCTCTCAATGTCTATTGTGAACTCAGAAAATCAGAAGGGAAATGTCTAATAACAGGTGATTGGCCAAATTCTATGTTGTTGGCACTAAAATATTTCAAGAGATTGAATATATAATATAGCCCTTAATTTTTTAAAATTGTGTTTCGGTTGGGAGACAGAGCTCTCATTTCCTTGTTCACTTCCCAAATGTTCACAGCAGCCAAGGCTAGGCCAGACCAAAGACAGGAACCTCAAACTCAGTCTGGGTCTCCAACGTGGGTGGCAGGGAACCTAAGAGTTGAGCCATCACTGTTGCCTCCACCAATCTGAATTAGCAGGAATGTAGAGTCTGAAGCCAGAGGCAGGATTTCAATGTAGGCATGTGCAGATGTGGCATGTGAGCTTGTAACCACTACATTTTAAAGTATTCATACTTGCTACTATAGCTCTTAGTTTTATTGTTATCAGTTTTAAAAATATCTGTTGGCAGTTGGATGCCACTGTTTACCTAGTGTTTCCTCTTGTTTATGACCTCATAGTCAAGAAAAGTAGGCTGCAGATCACTGCACACACACACACATACTCACAAAATGAAAGCATGACTCAAATCTTAAAAAAATAATTGTGAATTTGGGCAACAGTTTCACTTGAGAATGAACTGGTAATAGTCACTGCTCAGCATTTCTAAGATTGTTATTCATTTATTTATCAAAAGTAATTTTGGAAATGCAAAAAATACTTTAGCCAGTTTAATAAACATATTTGCATTCATCACTGCCACATTCTCCCTGTGAAGGCTTTAAATGGAGAGGATGTATTACCTCGAAACAAACAAGTTACTCCCAGAAATTTCCCCAAAGCTTTTTTCAACGCTAGTGATGACATGTTAGATTTCATGAGCACTAACTTAGAAACATCCCTAGTATTAAAACTCTACCTCATGATATCATTTCTGTAAAGATCCATACCCTTTCTAAGACCAACATGTTCTTGGAAAATTAACTCCTTATTCAAGGTATCTTTAATTTGTAGACTGAAGTTATTTTTGTGTCACTGATCTGATTGCCTTCCTGCTGAAGCGGTAACACAACCACTGCTTCATAAAAGCCCAATTTTAAGGAGCTGGCAGTATGGCCTCGTAGTAGATAGACTTCTGTCTGCAGTGCTGGTTGTGTCTCAGCAGCTCCACTTCCAGTCCAGATCCCTGATAGTGAGTTGGGAAAGCAGCAGAGGATGGACCAAGTCCTTGTACCCCTGTACCTGTATGGTAGACCCTGAGAAAGTGCCTAGTTCTGGATTTTGAACCTGCCTAGCCCAGGCTGTTACAACCATTTGGGGAGCAAATCAGTGGATGAAAGACCTCTGTGTCTCTCTTTCTCTCTATCAAGTAAAACAAATAAACATTAAAAAAATCTTTCAGTATGCCATGACATACCTTCTTCTAGATGGTTCTAATGTGGAGAGCCTGTGCAGAACAGCCAAGTCCCAATCACAAACATATGGAATATAGCAATGGCCTTGGGACTTTCCTTGGGAGTTGAGCCAGTGGTTAGGAAGTTCATGTGTCACTGTTTCTTATCCGGGCAGGCACAGCTACTTGGGGAGACCTGGACAGGGCACTGGGTAGACCCCAGGGGGAGTTCCCTGGCACCCAGCTTCTTTACCAGCACTTAAGTGAGTTTTGATATCCAGGAAATAACTCGTCTGGTACCCGCTTTGTAGTCACAATTGACATCATCAAAATGCTTCGCCATATAAGCCTGACACCATTGCTCCAGGAATTAAATCATTCATCCCCATCTCATGATATATATCAGTAGTGAAAGGAAACTCAATAATTCAGCATTGGAATATGACTGAGGACCCTTTTTAATCTTCCCTCACTCTTTACCCATTCATTTTCTCAGAAATAAAAAAAGTTCCAAGTGATTTATTAATGTGAGGTATTTATACATTCAGATTTATACATTTGCACAGTCAGAAATATTATTTGCAGGCCTCCTAGACTGGAGCATTTTCTAGGTGCTAAGAATTCAGAGATGAAAGGGAAAAGCCCCTACTTTTAGGAAGTGTGGCAGTCAAGATCTTCTAAATCATTTATAGATGACAGCATTTGGATACCTGTAGAACTATTTAGTTTTAGTAGCAGAAACTGCCTGAAGTAGGCAAGTAGAACTAGAAAAAAATACCGGAAGTCATTGTGTTGCACAAAGAAAAAAAGGAACAAGTCACTAGATAATTGCCCACTGAGATAATATATGCAAAAGCACTAACAAACTCGAGACATGGTTTTCAGTTTCTTTCTGAAATAAGAATATATAAGAGCATCATAAGGAGTATTTAAATATAGGCTGACTCTTTGTACGTATATATTTTTGTAACAGGCATTTTGTAAAATGTGTAATTTAAAGGAGCGACTATTTTAAGCGAGTTCTGTTATTTGCACAAGTGAGTTATAATAAAACATCTCTAAAAATAGGGATGCAAGGTTTACTCGTTTGATTTCAATAATATTGATAAAATTTAGCTCTAATTTATATTGTTTTATTCATATAAAAGTATAAGAAAACTGTTCTTGCCTATCTTGATGTATTGTTGCTGTATTTCTTAAAACTGGCAGATTTCAAAATGTTGACCTCTTCTTGGATGCCTGAGAAGGAACTTGGGGATTTTTAAAAATTTATTTTAGAATTTCATTCCTAATTATGTATTCATTATTGTTCTTTATGAAGGCCATTTTCCTAGAATCTTTGTCTGCAGAAGCCGGGACAAACATTGCTCTTCAGAAGCCATGTGGTCTATAACCTACTCTTTATAAGAAACATCATTAACATTAAGCATTCTTTCAATATGTGTTCAGCTCCCACCATATACCACGATGCTCAGTGCTAGACATACAAGGGTGAACATTTAGAAGAGAAAAAAGTTTCTTTTTCTTCTTTAATGAACCTGTCCCATGAATGATGCACCACTCTGTGTTTCCCGGACTTAGTATTTATTTGTTTGTGACTCATGAAATCCTGGTCTTTTATTTACAATCTTTAAATTTTTACTTTGTTAAAGTTACATAAAAACATTTTATGCAACATATGTGGATAAGAACCAAAGCTGGCAAACTGAAGAGAATTTTGATCATCTCAGTCATCGAATTTGTTGCTATTTTTATTTATATCAAATTCCTTCAAAGATTGATTGCTTAACTCTTGATTTTTAGCTCAGCCTTTGCCTGTAGTGTAGAGAATCAACTGTTACACAATCTAGGAATGGTCTTTTTCTACTTTCTACAAGGAAATTAAAAACAAAATACATCATGAATATTAGGAGACTGTTGATTAATTCCTTTTGTTTCTAGAATTTTTGCAATGTATAAAACTCACCTCCAATTAATTTTCTCTTTACCTATCAACTCCTACTCCCTTTAACAGCACCTCCAAAGATACTCTCTAAAGCTTTAACCCATCCTCTTGAATTGCAGGCTACTTCACTGGTTTTTATAAACACCCCCGCTATTAATGCCCAGGTTAATCAAACGTTTCCTGATCAATCTTCTATGTTCTGGGCATGTTTTAAGTTCTAAGGATATAAAGATGACTAAAGCACAACTGTTGACTTAAAAATTGTTCACAGTCTAGGTGAAGACAAACATGTACACTGGTTAGTAGTGTAATGAGTACCATGACCAACCAGAAGAAGAGCTTAGAGGTAAAGAGAACTTCCAAGGGACAAAGACTTAAGAGACTGAGACTTGAGCATTCCTGCTAGGATGAGAAGGACCAAGGGATCACTTCCTTCATGTGTGAGTTAAGGCACGAAGACATGAATGTAGACGGCAATGGGGGAGTAACAACCAGTACAATAGAAGTGAAGGGTAGAATTCCGGAAAGGATCTGGATGAGGTGTTGATAGGTTGGCTGTGATCAGGTTTCACAGAATCGTGAAGGTGGGCTGTTCTTTTTGTTTGTTTTTTTACATTTGGGTTGAAAGGGGATTTTAAGAAAGGCCATGAAAAGTCACTGCTGAGTGTTAGAAAAAAAGTGTAGCACAGTAATGGAAAACGTGGCCACCCATAAGGAGTCAAGTGGTCAAGAAGTCTCTCTTAGTCTGCTGTAGTTGTCCTCGAAATAAATTGTCAGGATGTAATCAGAACAGCATTAGCAGGATCAAGAACAGACTTCAAAACTAGGAATGTAACTGGATGACAGGCCAGAGAGAAAGAGAGGGAACAGAGATGTGGAGCGAGTGTGGCAGGTGAAGAGAGCATTGGGGGATGAGTGCTGCTCTAGGTATGTGAGTGTGAGCTGTAATGGACACCACAGAGGGCAGTCAAAACAAGTTACTCTGTGAGAATCGGGAGGTTAGAGCTGACAGTATATATTTCAGAAACCCCAGCGTAACGCAATAGTTTTAAAAAGTAGACATGTAAGATGTCTACTTCCCACCAACAGATTTGTGAAACCTGGGAATTACCTGCAATTATAGGAGATCAGAGGAAGCAGGTAGACCATAAGAGTGTTGTAACAAAAATCTAAAAGGCTGAAGATACTGAGATGGAAGAAAAGCCCTGGAGTATTTGATATTAAGAAATCAGTAGCATGAGAACTGCAAGATGGTCACACGATTGGACAGTAAGACGAGATGGTCTGGGAAAGTTGTTCCTGGGACTGCTGTGGAAATGACTCAGGGCTGGCTCCAAGACTTACCCAAAAGGAAGGCTGTGCTAAAGCAACTGTCCCCTCATCCTAGGACCCTCACCCACCCTCTTGTATGGGGTTCTTGGATGCCTAATTTCCATTCAATGATCATAGCTAGTTCTTAGATTTCAGCTGACAGGACTCAAAAATTCTAAAACTTTGCATCAAAGACTGTGGAGGAGCCTGCTTTGTTAATTTTTTTCTTATATTTCCAAAACAGCTTCAACATATCATTCTCTCCCCTTCTCTGTTGAATATTCTCCCAGTCCCTGAACTTATTCCCTTGCGGCCTGTGTGAACTCATGCTGTCCTAGCGTTCCTCTGTTTCTCATGACAACTGAAAGCTTTTGCTAGCCGGTCTCCCGGCTGTCTTTATCCGTGCTCCTGACCACTGGCCTCCACATGAACATCTGGCTGGCTGCCATTATTCATGTCTGCCAAATCAAATTCACACTCCTTGTTCTTAGAAGGACAGCCTTGGTTTGGTCAGAGTCATCTTTTTCTAGTCACCTCAGCCAATTATCCCCTAAACTTTCATTCTGTCCTTGCAACAAACAATTTTCCTCAGATTGAACATTTCCGCCTCTTACTTTTCTTCCCAGCACTTAGCCTAGAAGGTCTTTGTCAAGCAGTTCAGCCATCAAAAGCCCATGCACCATATTTGGCTTTCCTGTCCTCTGCAAAACCTTCCCTGCTCACCTTGCTGCTTAGGGAATTTTCCCAGCCTACAGTCCAACAGCCGTTGACTCCATCTCTAGTGTAGGGGTAACATGCTACACCTGCAGCTAGCCAGATCTCTGAGAGTTTATTTTCTTTGTTTGACAATGTCTGTAAGGTCATGTTACTATTGGGTAAGTGTTAATTTTTGCAATGAATTGAGAGATGCGTGGAGCTGGGTTTTGTTTTGTTTTGTTTTAAGATTCAAGCACATTTTGATGTAAAAAAAATCCCAGAGCTGTATTTCTTTCCTACTCTCCTCTGTTCCTGGTGATTCCTTCTTCACATTTTTTTCCAGCAGGTAGGTCCTTTGAATTGGACTGCTATCTCAGCCTAAAAGCAAAATGGGGACATGCAGGGGGAATCAGAGCCCTACCTCACTAATAGGTGAGCACCTGTGAAGCTAGACTTAGAACAAACTATCTTTTTCTGGCTCTATGAGACTACTGTCTCCTTCTTGTAATCTTTGTTAACTATGTCTGCATTTTGTGTTTTTCTTTCTTTCCTTTTTCTTCTCCATAATGTGGCAAGCATTGTACCAAGACCAGAAAAAGAGATTTAGGACTCTACATCCCACCGTCTTCATGACCAGCAAGCCAGGGGTTACCCACATGGGTGCAGGACCCAGGGATGCTCTTTGCTCAGGCACCTTAGTGGAAAGCTAAATCCAAAGTGGAACAGAGGGGGCACAAACTGGCACCTATATGGAGTGTTCGTGTTGTAGGTAGCCACTTAACCTGCTATGTCATAACACTGGCTCCAATAAATTTATGTTTTAACTCTGTCTTCCACAAACTTTTTGATATCCCCTCATCTTTGATAGCCTGGTCTGTCCCCCTCTTCCCATTAAGTACAGCACTCTGAATGTTTTAATTGCCTTATGCTAAAAGAAGGTAGGGAAGTAATAAGGTGGATTTCATGTCCATAGCTTGGCTCACTGTTGTAACTAGAAGGAAGAAAAGAGACAAAGACAAAGAGAAAGAAAGAAGTCCAGAACTTTTATTATAGCAAAAAATGTTCAGATACATAGCTCTGAAAGAACACAGACATGGTCTGACTTAATGGATAAAACACGTCACAGAAATGAAGAAAAGAAATGATTCAAAAGAGAATCCATGACCACTGAAGATTTAAATCTGTTTTTTAAAATTTAAATAGGACCCTATTCATAAATTCACCTTAAATACTTTTATTCTGAAGTAATATGTTCTCATTATGAAAAACTTAACAATGTGAGAAAATCAACTGTAATTCCACTATTTGATTTAAAATATATTCCATTTTTTCAATATGTGTAATTCTAAATAAATATTTATTTATTTATTTTGAAAGACAGAGCAACACAAAGAGAAATCTTCCATCCACTGGTTTATTCCACAAATGCCACCAACAGCTTGATCTGGCACAGGTAGATATCAGAAGCCCAGTATGCTATTGAAATCTCTTACATGGGTGACATGGACCCAAGTAACTGGACCATCATCTGCTTCCCAGATGCAGTAGCAGGAAGTTAGATCAGCAGCAGAATATCTGGGACTTGAATCAGCACTCCAGTATGGAATATAGGAATCCTAAGTGGGGCACCACCACCACAACATTGGCCCCATAAATCTATAGTTTGGGTTTTGTTTTTTTTGCTATGGTAACATATTGAGATACACACATGTGTGTGTATAAATTTTATATATAAATTTATATATTTACAAATATATTAATATAAGTTATACACTCATGTTACATGGTATATATACTTATAGAAATAATATATAATTTATAAATTTATATGCCATAAATAGATATGATTTTATATTTGTATATATAAACATCACATGAAGCTTTGATTATGTAGCAAAATTATCAAAACAAATACTTGGTGAAAGCTTTCTGTAGAAAGAGCTTATGAGGCTCAAATGAAGTTAGATGTGTGTTGCATCTCACACCATAGCTATATTTATGTAAAGCTGTGTGCAGATCATTTCAAGCTTAGCTTATTTTAGCAAGCGAGGAGGAATATTCTGGTGGATTGTCAGAGTATGACATGGGTTTCATGTCTGAAATTTCTTTCAGCAAAGTTCATGGATACTTTGGTAGGAAATCAACAGTGATTTACACATTATCCTTTTATCCTCTCTTCACAACCATGTTTGATAACAGCTGTTAGATCAGTGCTTCCATACAAGAAAAAGGCAGATCAGAAGTTCGTCAACTCTCTGATTCTGGTACAAAGGGTTGATTCAGACCAGGATGGGAATCTTTCTAGACTCTGATCTCTTAGTTCAAGAAATCTTTTTATTCTAAGATCATAGCATGCCTGTCTGGTCACCCCTCCATTCCCTGATTTTCCCTAGAAAGGAGCAGATGTGCTTAATCTTATCCTGTAGACATTTTATAATGTTTTTCTTCCCCTAGCATAGCTCCATCTCAGCAGAAGTTTAACTTTTTTTTCCTGAATTTTCATGTTAATGTCCTGTGATTATGTGTACCCTAATAAGTGATGATTTTAAGCCAACTCTTTTTGAAGATTTATTCATTTGTTTGAAAGACTGAAAAGCTGTTAGAGAGAGAGTGTGAGGCACACACAGAGATTTTCTGTGTTCTCATTCATTGCATAAATAGACACAATGACTGAGGCTGGGCCAGGCCTAGAACTCTGTCTGGGTCTCCTACATGTGTGATCTGGACCCAAGCACCTGAACTGTATCCCACAGCTTTTCCCAATGGATTAACAGAGAACCAGAATCAGAGATGATGTAGCTGTGATTCAAGCAGCACTTGTGCGGGCTGCTGATGTTGCAGATGGCAGGTTAATGCTCTGGGCCACAATGTCAACACCTCTAAGACAATTCTTATGGTCTTCTATGCATTTCATTTTTAAATTCATTACAAGAGTATTTCACACTGTTTGTGGGTGTGGCAGGAACACAACAAAATATTTAGTGAATGAAAAATATGTTTCTCATCTTTTAAGACTGTTTTGAAGATTTCCCAGATTGTAGGACCAATTTGAGATTCCTGAAAACATGCAGCTTTTGCTTGGTGTCTGAGACTCTTCAGAATTGAATGATAAAAAGAAAAAGTGCTGGAAGTCCACAAATGATTTGTTAAACAAACACATGAGTCTAAAACCACTTAAGCAGAGCTATAAATTAGTTAATGTAAGTCAAATGCCTCTAAATTCTAGAAATATAGACATATTTAGTATCTTTCCTATTTAATTGTAAGCTTCTTAAAGTCGAGGATGAATGGCTGTAGCGCTGACTGTGTACATGGCCTGGTTGATGTACAGAATATTACATTCATGGCTCCAGTTAGTAGATAAGAATGTCGATGGCTGTCTGAAATAATGGAGGGAAAAATGGAGCCAGACACTCCATGAGCAGTTTTATTCAGCAGTTTGCCATAACCAGTACACGCCACTAGAACCCTGATGGACTTTGGTGACAGCTGAGGTGAGAAGGGATATGGACTGGGAGTGGTGGCAGTCAGCTCAGCCATCAGATTTTTCTCATGGCCCTTGGGTGGCCTCTTACGGAACTGGTCATCATATTCTGTGAATAATCCATCCTGAAGTGTAGCACTTCTCATGGCAGAGGTAACAAGTAGAGATGGAAATACAGGATTTCAGGAATATTTGCCCACGTGGATCTGGGCAAGAAACATCGAAACTGTGTATAAGTTAGTGGTGTTAATGAGCTCATTACTAATTCAGAGTTTAGAGAATCAGATCGAAATAACTGATTGTTATACCTGCTTGGCCACTTAACAATGCCTCTATGTTGAACTTTTCCCATTTAAGATAAAGAATTCTTTAATTATGTTGCACTTAATGAGGTCCTCTAAAAAATAATGCTACTTATAAGTTGAATTGTAATAAAGCTTTAGTAAGTAAATAACAAAATCCCTTGTCTTGCTACTCAGGGACTTCTTGTGTGACAGAATAAAACCAAGTTAATTTAGTACATGTATCAGATTTGTGTAGCCCAGCAGTGATTCAACAATAAAGATGTGTCAAGAATCATTTTAAGGGACCAGCATTTAGTTCCGGGGTTAAGAGCCCCTTGTTCCATATTAGATTAACTGGGTTTGATGCCCTGCTCCAGCTCCTGACTCCAGCTTCCTGCTTTTGCAGATCCTGGTAGGTAGCAGTGAGGGCTCAGGTAAATGAGCCTACTCTCCTACTCTCCAGATGCTAGACCTAGGCTGAGCTCCTGGCTCCTGTCTCCAGCCTTAGTCTGGGCTTGGCTTGTTGTGGGCATCTAGGCATTTAACTGGTAGACAGGAACTTTCTGTCTTCCTCTTAAGAAAGAAAACTTGCTTTTGAAAAGTTACTAATACTTTATGTGAGGGGCTGAGAATCTGGGTGTAGCTCTGACTGTGAAAACACAGGTTTGTCCACATTTTAGGCAGGTTATGTCCCTAAAATGTTTGCTTCTATATGACTTGTTTGGCACTTGAGTTTCACTTTCTCAGAGAGCTGGCAAAGCCCTGAGAACAGTGGCTTTAAATGAAGGAGGTGGATCCAAGTATTCCAATGGTAGAGAAACCTTAATGCTCTTAGCCCTGCACATAGGATAAGCCTTGTGATGTGCCCTGTGGTTCCAAAACACGCTACTTATGGAAAGTGCAGAATATTTTGAATTAGACATAGGTGAGGTCCCGTGTAAGCTCTGCCACTTCCCAGCTGTTTGTCTTTAGGCAAAGTGCTCCCTTGAATGTCATTTTCTTCATCAGAAAGAGGAAAAATTACATTTTCTACTTACAAAATTGATGTTACATGAGGGGCTTCAGTTCCGCATGCCCAAACTGTTGTCCCTGTAGACCTGCTGCCTTTACCTTAATCTTCATCAATCTATCAATTCAAAGTCCTATAGCTTATTTGAAAGACAAAGACAATATTAACCCTGACTGTAAATGGCTTAAACTCATCAAACAAAAGACATAGATTAGTGGACTGGATAAAAAAAAAAACAGCGGCCATCTACCTATAGCTTACAGGAGACACATTTCACCAACAAAGATACATGGAAACTAAAATTAAAAGAATATTAGAGGATGTATCAGGCTAATGGAAAGGGAAAAAATGAGCTATTGTAGCCATTCTTATATCAGTTAATATAGACTCTGACAGGAAAAGCATCCAAAGAAATAAAGAATGTATCTCATAATGATTAAGACATCCAATCAGCAATGATATCCATTCAGGAATGATAATAATTGTATATGCACCAAATGCCAGGAAATCTAGCTACATAAAACAAATATTAATGGATTTAATAGGAGAAATAGACTCCAGTACAATAATTGTGGGGTACCTTAACACTCCGCTAACGTCAATGGACAGATCAATGAAACAGGAAGTCAACAAGGAAACAATAGAACAAATGGAATTAACTGATATCTACACAACCTTTCAACCTACAGACACAGAATACACTTTTTTTTTTTATCAGCACATGAGAACTTCTTGAGGATTGATGACATTACAGGCCACAAAACAAGTCTCAGCAAATTGAAAAAAAAGAAATCAGAATCATACTGTGCATCTTCTCAGACCAGCATGGAATGAAAGTGGAGGCCAAAAAAATCAAAATAACCCAGAAGATATGCAAATACTTGGAAACTGAGCATGCTGCCAAATGAACAATGGGTTATAGAAGGAATCAAAGAGAAAATTAAAAAAGAAATTACTAGAAATAAATGAAGGCATCAACATGACATATCAAAACTTGTGGGACATAATAAGGCAATATTAAGAGGAAAGTTCATTGCAATCAGTGCCTTCATCAAGAAACAAGAAAGGCACCAGATAAATGAGTCAACCATACATCTGAAGAAGCTGGAAAAACAACAGCAAAACAATTCCAAGATTAACAGAAAAAAAAAGAAGGAAAGAAAGAAAAACCAAACTAAGGGAGGGTAGAAATCAACCAAATAGAGACCAAAAGAACAATATATAAGACCAGCAAATCAAAGAGCCTGTTCTTTGAGAAAAACAGCAAAATAGATTCCCACACTAGCTAACTAAGAAAAGAGGACGATATGAATGAATAGAATAAGACACAAAAAAGGAAATATAACAGAGGATATCTTGGGCATACATAGAATGATCAGGAACTATTACAACAAAGATCTGCCAACAAATCAGAAGACCTAGAAGGAATGAATAGATTTCTGGACACATACAATTTACCAAAACTGAATCATGAAGTAATTAAAAGTCTAAGTAGAGCCCAGTGCACAATGTCTCTGGCTAAATCCTCACCTTGCAAGATCTCATATTGGTGCTGGTTTGTATCCTAGCTGCTCCACTTCACACCCAGCTCCCTTGTTGTGGTCTGGGAAAGCAGTAGAGGATGACCCAAAAGCCTTGGGTCTCTGTGCCCAGGTGGGAGACCCAGGAGAAACTCCTGGCTCCTGGGACCTGGCTTTAGATTGGCTCAGCTCTGGCCATTGAAGCCAACTGCGGAGTGAATCAGTGGATGAGGGTCTTTGTCTCTCTTTCTCTCTATAAATCTGCCTTTCTAACAAAAACAATTAAAATTTTTAAAAATTCTAATGGACCTATAATCAGGACAGAAATTGAATTAGTATCAAATCTCCCCCCAAAAAAGGAAAGCCCAGGACAGGATGGCTTCACTGTTGAATTCTACTGAACTTTTTAAAAAGAACTCACCCCACAAGATATCCAAAGTAATAGAAAGAGGCAATCTTTCCAAACTTTATGAAGCCAGTATCACCTTATTACCAAAGCGAGATGGAGACACACAAAGAGAACAATAGACCTCTATCCTTGATGAACGCGGATGCAAAAATCCTCACCAAAATAGTAGCCAACAAAACCAATAGTATATCAGACACATCATTCACCTGGACAAGGTAGGATTCATCCCTGGCATGTGGGGATTGTTTAAATACACAAATCGATAAATGTGACACACCACATCAACAAAATGAAAAAACAAAAGACATATGATCATCTCAGTAGATACAGAGAAGGCATTTGATAAAATCCAACACCACTTCATGCTAAAATCCCTGAGCAAGATAGGTATAAAAAAAATGTTCTACATCACCATCAAAGCAATATACAAAAAAACCAAAAAACAAAACAAAACAAAACCCAACAACAATGTCAGCATCAAACTGAATGGAAAAGAATGGAAGCCTTTCCACTATGACCTAGAACAAGACAAGGGTGTCCACTTTCACCACTGCTATTCAAGACAGAATTGGAAACTTTCCCTGCAGCTGTTAAGCAAGAAGAAGAAATTAAAGGAATTCAAATTGGAAACAAGGAATTAAAATTATCCCTGTTCACAGATGATGTGGTTCTATACATAGGAGAACCAAAGGACTCAATCCAAAGACTGTTGGAACTCATAAGAGAATTTGACAGTATAGTAAGTTACAGAATCATTGAACATAAATCTATGGCCCTAATATACACTTCGTGGCCGAGAAAGTCCTTTTTAAAATAGTGGAAGAGAACCTTAGATGCCTTGGAATAAAATTAACCAAAGATTTGAAAGACCTTTATGAGGAAAATTGCAAAACATTAAGAGAAGAAATAGAAGACATGAGAAATGTGGAATTTACCACATTCCTGGATCGGTAGACTCAACATTGTCAAAATGTCCAGTTTTTTTTTTACAGATTTATTTATTTTGCGTTTAAAGATTTATTTTATTTTTTATACAGATAGGAGGAGAGACAGGAAGATCCTCTGTCTAATGATTCACTTCCCAAGTGGCCGCAATGGCCTGAGTTATGCCTATCCGGAGCCAGGAGCCAGAAGCTTCTTCCAGGTCTCCCACATGGATGCAGGGTCCCAAGGTTTTGGACTGTCTTCAACTCCTATTTCAGGTCACAAACAGGGAGCTGGATGGGAAGAGGGACCGCTGGGATTAGAACCAGCACCCTTATGGGGTCCCGGCAAGGACTTTAGCCCAGCCCCAGATTTATTTATTTTATTGGAATCGCAATTTATAGAGAGGGAAAGACAAAAATCTTTGGTTCATTCCCCAAGTGGTTCAGAGCTGAGCCAATCTGAAGCCAGGAGCCAGGAGCTTTTCTTTTGTCTCCCATGTGGGTGCAGGATCCCAAGGCTTTGGGGCGTCTCTGATTGCTTACCCAGGCCATAAATAGGGAGCAGAGGTGGGAGTGGAGCAGCCAGGAAATGATCTGGTTCCCATATGGGATGCTGGCGCTTGCAAGATGCATTGCACTGGGCTCCACCTGGGTAATTTCTTTACTCATTGCTTCTCTGTTAGGTGAAGAGCAATGTTAACCTCATTAGTTATGGGCATTCCATGAGCAACACCTAGTACTTCCCTATTCATAAATACTATATTAACAATTTTGTTCCTCTGTTTTCCCTATGGGCTATCAGACTGGCACAGTAAGGAAACATGATCGTTAAGAGTACAGATTTTTGGATCACTTGAGTTAGGTTTTGGCCTCTGCCCCGTGTTTGCTTATCAGGTTATTTATCTTTATGCCTGCATTTCCCCTTCCGTAAAATGGAGAGAAATAATATTGCCTACTTTACATAGCATTATTGTGAATTAATGAGATGACAGAAGTACATTTGTATATGCAAACTAATGCATGTATCTGTGCATGTATAGAAAACCTATAAGTGCATTGACTGGTTCAATGAATTGAGATACATTTGTAAGGAACACTTCCTAAATGCAAGCCTTTGGGTTTTGTTTGTTTTTCTTTTTAAAGCAAGGTTTTCCTAGGGCTATTTTCCTAGGAGTTGACTTTCTCAGTTTCCATTCACTTGATAAGATTAGAGCCTCTAAGGTAACATGTGCTAGTACAGTGTTTGCCCTCTTGTTTACTCATGCTTTTCCTATCAGTGTTGCCTTTAAGTATAATGAAAAGAGGCAAAGTGGAATAAAATGGACTAAGAAAATGTTACATTCATAAAACATGCTCTGTGGCCAACCAACAGATCCTCTCCTCCCACGCAGGTGTAGATTCTGCCTCTGCCCACCATTCTCAAGTCGTCACCTAATTTTGACCCCTTTCTCTGAGGACTCTGGCCAGAAAGTCTAGTATGATGAGTCCCTGGCAATTGGGGGGAGGGATATTTAACAAAGAGGATTGCTACATGTAAGCAACTTTTTATTCTCAGCTTTTCATTTCTCTCTGCCAAAAGAAAAAGAGAGTGTGTGTGTGTGTGTGTGTGTGTGTGTGTGTTTAGAAGGAATCACCAAATACTTTTCAAAGACAAAACTACACATGAATGCTGCGTGGGGTGTGTGACATCTTTTTAGGTCTAGGGAGGTGACAAAACAAGGCATTTTGTATTTTACAAGCCAGAGTTTCTGGGGAAAAAAAGTGTGAAAAATCGATCAACATTGTACCGTGCTGCTGACTTCTGCAAGGCTGTCCTGTTACCTGGCAGTTCACAGACTCTGAGGAGTTATTGTCATTTTGATTTTCAGATGAGTCACTGGGTCACTTGTCCCCAGAGACACTACATTATGATTCAGTGCAAAGTACCAAAAGTGCTGGGGCTTCCGGGAGGGAGTGAGTGAGTGTGTGTGTGTGTCTGGTGGGGGTTGCCTTGGCTCCGCGTTGGCATGAGGCTTAATTGACACCTTTGATGTAGCCTAAGACAGAGCCCGCGCCTCCCACTGCTGCTTGGAAGACGTCAGCCTTACGCAGAAAAGGCATCTGCTGATGAATCCTGCATCTCATTCAGCCTACTCTGGGAGCAGCCTTAGCCATCCTTAGCTAATCCACCCGCTTCCCATTTCCGCTCGTGCTCGGCTTAGTGCTGAGAAGCGATTTCTCCTCTTACTGTTAGGTCAATTCCTAAGACTGTGTCCATGTTAGAACTCATAGAAGGTAAGTGAAATGCTTGGTCGCTGCTCTCCTGTAATCTGTTCATTGTGCACCTTTAGGAATGTGTGTGTCTCCTAGCTATTGTCTTAATGAGTGGGGAACTGTATTGCTGTCATTTGTACAACTTAAATAGAAGTGGCCCTCTGTAGCTTTGTAAAATCACATCTCACAATGTTTTATCTGTTCTTAGACTGATTCTACTTGGAGAAAAGAATTGTTTCCTTGAATGCTGTGGCTTTATTTCAGTTTAGTGATTATGGTGTAGAAACTCTTGAGCGTCAGAATTCCAGTGATTTGAGCCTTTTGAAAAGTGACTTTTCAATAGTAATAAAGATAAACTACGAGGAGTTGCTCAGCGTCTGTAGCCCATTATTTTGTCCTACCCAAGGCAGTTCCATTAGAAGCAGACTAGTGAGATGGACAGGGCACAAGTGGATCTAAGTTCTTCTTCCAGAAGTGAGTTATTAACTGTAAAAATACAGTGGTTTGTCTTATCAAATCTCTGTAGTGTTATCACTTGTGAACTGTCCTAATGTTTAGTTCTCCCAGGTAGTACTGAGTATATGAAGTAAAAATCAAGAATGAATCCCCTTCTAACTATCTCCAGACCTTAACAGCAAGCCTAAAAACCTCTGTTGGCACGGTTAAATGCATCACTAATAAATTCATCAGGAAAGTTCTGCCAAGTGCATTTTTAAAGAATATTACATAACTTGCTGCTCTGTTCAATATGGATTAACATAGCAGTGAGTTTCTGAAGTAGGTTATTCCCCAAGGCTTTTCCTGAAGGTGAGATAAAAGGGTGTCTAGATTTTTAGCAGATGTCCCTCAAAAATTGTTTACTTTTCCGAGAAGTCAAATTGTTATGAAAATTCTTTAACATGCATTTTTTTCCTCTGTGTGTTTCTTTGCATTTCTAGTTAATGGAACCCCTGGTAGTCAGCTCTCTACTCCACGCTCGGGCAAGTCACCAAGCCCATCACCCACCAGCCCAGGAAGCCTGCGGAAGCAGAGGGTAAGGAAATGAACAAGATGCCCATTTAACTGAGCTTATGTGTTAAGTAGCATAGGTGCCAGCAAATAATGCTGCTGGTCTCAGGAGAGGACCAAGCTATAGCAGGGTCACTTATTGCTATGGCTTACCTAGAACTCAGGGCTTGTGGTATCTCTTTGCAGTTGTCCAAATCCTAGCTTGGAAAGGATTGTACACTTGCCACTTCAATTTCAGATGCTCTCTTTTTAAATTTCTGAATACACAGATTTTTGTTAACACCAGAAGCTTCTTAGTTGTAATGAATTTTATTACATATTATTGTTGATCACCAGCCTCTTAAAATGAGAAGAAAAAATGCTGGCAATAGAGAGAAGGGTCATGACCAGAATTTGCTTTGTGACATACATGGTGGTCCTCAGTGACTGAGGATCCACACAGCAGAGGATGAGGATATAGACTCCTGTGTCTGTGAAAGAGACCCACATTGAACACTTTCTCTTTTATAACTACTTACACTACTTATTGTTATGTAAGAAGGGAGAAACTGAAATAGGAGGCCACAATGAAAACATTGCTGGGAATGGCATCAACTTGTCTATGTTAAGGACTGATGAGAGGATTAGCTCTTCCTGCAGTATGGAAGAGATACTGTTCTTATCCTCTCACACTTAGTGTACTATTTGCCTTTGCAGTAATACCAAGGCAAGAATGCAAGGGGTGGGACAGAGAGAATGGGACAGGGGAATAATGGCAGAAATGGGAGGTCTGGTATAGTCCTGAGTTCAGAACTTGCTGGGGGCTATGTGTGCTTCTAGGAGGCTCTATGATGGTGCTCATGGGACTTTTTTTCATTAAGCAAAAACTCCTTGGAGAATGCTGCACTGAATTACTAAATTCTTGAATTTGGTTCCATTTATTTTGTGTTTTGAAATGAGACTTATAAGTTCCGTAACTTTAAAGTGCATCCAAGATGACAGATCCTCTCTCAAGTCTCCTACCCAGTTGTCATTAAGCCAGCAGTTACTAGCCATCTATGACTTAAATCCCAGTCCCTTTGGAGCTTGTAGCACTAAGTATCAGGTGTTAGTATCTTGCTCCATGGATTCACCTGACATCAAGTGAGTCATCCTTGGACTGTTTGGCTGAACATTGGCCCTGGCTTCTCCCCTAAGTCATTGAGTTATCTTGGATAGGTCTCTTATCTCTTCTCCTCCTCTATTAGAAAAACAAATCAAAACAAAATAGCCTGTTTGAACAGACATTCCAACAATCCTATCCAAGCTCCCTATGAGTGTTTTCGCTAGGATTTTCTAATTGACCATAGTCTAAATTGGAAATTTGAAGTACAGGAATCCTTGGTGACCTATTCAAAGAATTATTCAAATTCCTTTCATCTCTTACAGACCAATCCTTAAGGGGAAGAAGAGCTAATGTGGTCATTCTTTGCTTCTAAATGTTATTCAAAAAGGTTGCCATTAGATAGAGCAGAGGGAAGAGCCTTCTCTTAGAGAGCATTCTCTCACTTCAAGCGAATGGCTTGGAGGGTATACCAATCACAGGAATCCCTCTTTCAGCCATTTTAACTCCAATTAATATACTTTGGTGTAGCTCATACATAATTGTATGTATTATTAAAACCGAGAGTAGCTAAGTATGCCTGCTTAGCATACATAATTGTATGTATTATTAAAGCCGAGAGTAGCTAAGCATTCCTGCTACCGAAGTGAGCTTTTCGCCTAAATTCTTCATTGTAGTGGTCACCATCTTGGGCATGTGAAGCTTTGCTCAAATATTCCTTTGATGGCAAAATGAAACTAGCCTTGGAAAATGAAGCTATGATTTTGTGCAAGTGAGGTGGAAATGTTCACCCAGCTATGTGGCCATTGACTTTTATAATTGATGTTTGTAATATCAGGAGAATGATTACAATGAATGGTCCTCTTACACATTCTTCATTCTTTCACCCAGACCTCCAATAGAAGCACTATACTTGAGAGCAAAAGCAATCCCATTTGTTTCAGAGGGATAATGGGTTTACTGTCATCTGAAAACAGTTATTAAGCACACGTTGTGAGCAGGACACTGGAAATAGACAAAGATAGTTCTGTTTTTAAGCTTTTGAATGTATGACCATCCTATATCTATATACAGTATCAGTGCATGGAGATGTGCCCAGTTGCTTTAGCAGGAGGAGCTGTCATCTTGGTGTGAAGGCACCAAATAACCCATTTGGTGTGTATTGCACCAGATAACCCCTCCCAGTTAAAACAGGACTAGAATATCCCTAAAAACTGATCCTGTTTCAAATTTGGTTAATGCTTTTCTCAAATGTTTGGCTACATTCCTATGCAGGAAATACTGAAATAAGTGAAAGATGGCATGTGTTAAAAAATATATTTCAAAGAATAAATTAACTTTTTTATTGCAAATTGGAAAACAGTAGTTACTTCTATTTTTTCCTTCTGTGTTGCCTAGCAACGTGGCCAAGAAAATCAGCAGCCTGTCCCCCATCCCAACAAACACAGGCACATAGTTTTGCTCATGAAGGTGCACACACATGAACATATACATGCGAATACACACAGAAAGATGTGTGCACACATATGTGCGGATACATGCATACCGAGTTCTTTCTCTTTTTGAAAAGGGAATGTTGTGATATTGACCGCTTTTCTCCCAATGAGAAAGATCTCTATTCTTACTTATATTAATTATTCTGATTCCATCAGCTTTTGTGTTCCCTCAAAATCATTTTTTGTTATTGTTACTTCTTTGGACATTGTTGAATAATCTTACATCTTTAGATTGTAAATATCTTCAGACATTTTTCTTCATTAACATGTTCATGGCAATGTATCAAGTAATGTCTACTTTTCCAAAGCACGGTTATTTCAGTTAATGTCTAGAAACATTTGGTCACAGAAGGCTTTTCCCATCCATGAACTTTTTTTGGCCCCATTTCTTCAAACATCAGGAAGAAATGTGTTAGGTTGTGTAGGTTGAATGAAGTTCCTCATTATACTCCCACATCACTGGCTTTTGTGGATTATCTGATCAGTCAGATGCTGTAAGGAGTGGGTGGTACCCATAGGGAGGAAAAAAGCCAGTCTAGAGACTGTAGATCTGAGTTGGTTGCTTGGCTACCCACAGAGGGATCTAGTAGCAGAAAGGGGCAGGAAGAAGATGAGAGGTGAGGGACTTGTGTTTGAAAAACAGAACAGTGGGAAAGGATTGAACCAGGTGGTTTTTACATTCTTTCTGTCATTCAAATGTGCAACTCTGGAAAGGCACTGTCTGTTGGGTTTACGTTATGCTCAAATGCAACACATGGCTTACTGCTGTGAGACCAAAATGTGCTGAGTGTCCACTGGGGCTTCTGATGAACTGTTTTGAGAGGTAAGCATTCCTTGTCTACCTAAATGGGGAAAAAAGGTTCCTGAAAGAATTGCCTAGACATGTAGTAGCAGGGTTAGCCTTGACAGACCTAGAAAGCCATGTATGCAGAAGTAAGGCAAAAGCCTCCTGAAGAGGTGAAGCAATATTTTCTGAACAATAAGGCAAATTAGCATCTTTTTAATTTCAGTTTGGATTGTTTCTCTGTAATTCTCTTGTCTCTTACCTGAAGTTGACTTTGAAGGTCTGGTTGATATTAGAAACCAAGGATGCCCGTTCAGCATTGCTCCTAAAAGAGTAACAGGGCACCCAAGAAAATCAAATAAACAAATCTATGCCACCTTCATCTTACAGGACCTGTACCGCCCCCTCTCTTCGGATGATTTGGATTCAGTAGGAGATTCAGTGTAAAAGAGACAATGGAGCAATGTATATGGTTTGTGATTGGGTGAAGGTTTCACATTTCCTAAGCAAACATCTAACAGCAAAATACACAAAGGAGTTTTGCATACCTGGAAATGAAAAAGAGCAAAACATGCAGAAGTAAATAGGGAGGCATTTTAAACCCGTGATGTTCATCCTGAAGGGATAGTTTTTAAAAAGAATCTACTCACTGGTTTGAACACAAAGTAGCTCCATTGCTGAGGTCTCTGTGTGAGGTCTCCTTCTAGATGAATTCTGTGTATGGATCCACTGTTGAGAACAGAATACATTAATGATACAACAGAGTCATAATTTCCATGAATAGAATTTTTAAAATCATAAATGCATATATAGGTACAATTTTCTTAAATTCTCTGTAAACTATATTAAAATTACATTAACAGGCACAGTCTTCCTTAAAATTAAATTCTTTTAAAAATTTGTATGGCTGATTTTAGGAATACTTTTACTGCAAAAGTAATAATATTCAATTAGATTTTTTTTCTCCTTGGCAATAAAAGAACACTTATCATTTTGTGGGTTAATATATTTAAAGGGGGAAAAAATTCATGCCAAGGACCCATCTCATGGAAATTCAAATACTAAGCATTGTTTTTGTCATCAAGTAAATTCTTTTAAATTGGATTATTTTGGGAGGGGGTTAGGAAAAAGAAAAACAAACTATAGCTTAAAGCTCTGTGCCAACATGGAGAACTTTTTCAGTAACATGGATATAAATTATGTCTTCCCTGAACCATATATGTGATTTTTTTGAATGTGTAAAAGATTAAGCTAAGAATTTTTCTCTTTCATTTTCTTGTTTTTCAACACACATCTAAAAAAAAATGTATCTGGGCCTCTTCCCAAAAAATCCATTTGAAAAGCAAAAAACATTTTTTAAATGGTGCTATATAAATCCATCCCAAAATATCAAATCTCCAGGCTGATGAACACTAGAGCATGCTGTTGTTTCAGAAATATTCCTATGCAAAACTCCTTTTGTGTTAAATTCGGTAAATCTATGATTATTAACCCGCTGTTAAACATTAACCTACTAATTCTTCTCTTTTAGTCTTCTATTTTTAAAACTGTAGTTAGCTTTGCTGAAACCTAAAACAGTTATTTTAAAATACAAATGTTAAATCAATGTCATGTGTATGGCCTATTGTTAAGCCATGTCCTACTGATCATTTACTTGATTCGTTGAAACACTAACAATTTAAGACTTGTGAAGCATGGTGTTGATATTCTCTGGGTTTGACATATCTCAGTAGGTGATAAATTTAAAAATGTCCAATGCCATTTGGAGGCTTTTCCTTGAAATTTTCCCCCCAAATTTTACTTGAAACAAAAATTTAGAAACATTTGATTCAAGATGGAGAGAAATTCAGTTGTCATACACTGTCTTAAATGTTATGGATTTGTCTGTCTGATTGATTGTTCAACTAGCAAATTTTGCCATCTGGTTTACAGTTACACATGTTACCATCTCACTTCACAAGTGAGTAAAAATATTCCAACCAAAAGAAGAAAGAAGAAGAAGCCAAAAGTCCAGGCACTCTCATGGCACTTGAAAACTCAACCCTATAATAATTAGTGCCTCATTATATTGTCTGTCGGAGAGAAAAAACACTTCTCTGGCAGGTTACTCGAGAACTTCAGACTGAACTATTCCATCTTGAAAGAACAGCTCCTAATAATACCTGTTCCAGACTTCAGGCTTTAAAACTGTTTCCAATAGAAATGAACAGTCTCCTGCTGAGATCAAAAGGCTGCTTGGTTTTAGCTGAAACAGTAAACATCTGTGAGGTTGCCTATGCTTGTGTCTGTTTCAGTTATGTGTTTGTAAAATGCATTACTTAATACAGTGGAGTCCATAAAAGATAAGTATGTATTTGACTAAACTGTCAAAAATGCATAAGAAAGCAGTGGAACAGTTAACATAGATCTAGTGGGGTCAGATAGTCCAGCCCAAAAGTAAATTCCAATAATTTCAACTTCCCTGTGCTGTCAGTTTCAGGGATAGCTACTGCTTAGAAAGATCCAATAGATGCTATTTGTTCTGGATAAGTGGCAGATAGCGCCAATTGATATTAAAGCCCGTGACTTTGTTTAGACATGGCAAAAAGAAACTGGATGGATACTAATTGCCGACGGATATCATAGCCAACTTTCCATTCAAGCAGTTCCAAGGGAAATGCTACCCCACAGTATTTAATCTTCTCAACATATGACTTTTATTAAGGAACTGTTCAGAGGCAATATATATCATTTACGTTTTGAAACTAAAGGCCCTCAGAGATTGAAACAGCACACCATTTATAGACTTTGAGATTGCTTTCTATGCATGGCATAATTCTATTACACTAAAACAAAAACAAAATCCTTAGCAACAGAGCAGAGGTTTTCAGTTCATTGGAAATGATACATAGGTGGTTTATAGGCATTTAACAATTTAGTGACTTACAAGATTCACTTTTAGGAATTAGACACTGAATTAAAAAAATATATTCTATTGAGAGGGAGAGCCGTTCAACAAAACATGCATATGTGTCCTGATGGTAATTCTTAAGTATGCTTTGAGGACACTGTGCTGTAGTGCAAAGTGTGGTATTTTTTCATTTGTGTTCACTTTTTTCTTAGGTGTGGACAGAAGTAAAACAAAACAAGATTTTATAAATATTTCCCTGCTTTCAGCATTTTAGAAATGCAAAATCTAATCATGTATAAAGTATGAAGTTTAGTGTGAACTCAGAAGGCTGATTCTGAAAGCCCCTTGATGTGTTGTGTGTCTGGCCTCATCTGTGAGGCAAGGAGGGAAAACCAGGAGCATTTCTGTGACGCCACTGGTTCCTAAGAGGGTTCAGGTCTGCATCTGCATACACTCCAGTGTACATATACTGGCTCATCTAGCTATATTTTTAAAAACCAAGTACAGTTGTCTAAAAGCATTGGGATCAACATTAATGCTCTGTATGTGTCCTCTGTATTAAACAGCAGGGGTGTTTTGGCTCCAATCATTGGAAGTCTATAGATGATTGTGCTCCTCTTGTTTTTTGCCACTTAAAAAATAATGAAGTCTAAGAGCTACATTTCTTAAGAAAAGGGAACGAAGCTAAGTCAAATAACACTCCTGAAAACGTCTCCATATATTGTAACTATTGGACTAGTAAATTGTCCTATGTGGCCATATAACTGTACAGGTATGTGGGTTTTCTGTATAGTAGCAAGGCTCAGTGTGTATGTGGGTATGCTTATGTATGTATTTGTGTTTATGTATAGACCATAAATAGTGAAATATAATATGTGTGGCACAGCCTTATAAGTTACTGGCTCTTTTAGAAATGTATGTAAAAACTGCATGTCATAAGATGACATTGTGATATTTGAAACATGCTTAAGTTCTAGAGCAATTTGCTATAAATCACCATGACAAGATGGTTCAAAGCATTCAGATGCACTGATTTTTTTCAAGAAAAAAATTGAAATCCAAATAAATAAAAATATTGGAATCCAGATAAATGTAATAGTGTGTTAGCTACTAAATACCAGCATACATTCAATATCATAATACATTTTATTGTTAGGTCTTAGTATTTGGTCATGCAGGTGACTAAATACTGTGACATGTTATTCTGTTGTGTGTGTAGATGACTTTCAATGATTTCCAATCAATATCCATTGAAAAATGTTTAATAGAGGTTGTTAATGCTTGAATACTATGTTGAAGCATAAGCAGCATAATACTAAAACATAAACTAAAGTGCTTTTGATTTGAAATAAGTTTAATAACAAAGCCAGATAACATGTAAGGCAAGTTTATTTCTCTTCTTTCAAGGTACTTTTCTAAATTGTTGTTATATCTTGAATAGACTTGCTATATGTGTGTGTGTGTGTGTATATATACAGAAATATATACACACTTGAAAGTGCTAATTGAATGGATTTACTGCACATGTGTATTCTTGCTCATTTATTCAAATTTGCATTAGCGTTGCTAACATCTCTGGTTGTGCATGATAGAGACAACTGGATTTAATTGAGACACTGCACAGAAGTATGGTGTGAAAATCAGAGATATATTGATGTCAGTATACCACTTGCCTGATATACTTTGTTATGCTGTCAGCTTTTTAAAAAAAATATTTGTAACATTGTGCCTGTAATGCATGTGGGAAACCTAGGAAACCAGAGCCCTCACTGTAATTTTAAGGGTGCATGATATGTAAAAATGATTCGTTTTAGTAAAGATAATGGAGAAATTCCAAGATATAAATGATGCATGTAATACATGGGTGTGTGTATTATATATGGCCACAAAATGTTTTTGAAATCAGGCTGGTAGATATTTGAAGGTTATAGGAAAAAACTATGAAGTTAACTTTCTTATGATGTGTTTTTTGAGGAATTTATACTCAACAACAGCAAGGGATTAAGAGACTTTTATTTTGAAATACACTATGAATGTTGTAAATTTGGATACAATTTTTATTTTAAAAAATCACATACTTTCTGAGTTGCTTGGCTACGTATTCTGTTAAATGAGTATTTGGTGTTAAAATGTTGTACGCAGCAATATATTTTACAGTCTATCAATTAAAATCATCTATAGTTTTATAGAGCTAAGGGAATTTGAGATATTATACTTCACTGCCTAATTTTGAAAGTTCCATCACTTTGTGCTGTTGTTCATTGTAAAATGTCATGCCTTGTGTTTCACACTGGACCATGCGATTCCTCTTGAGGTTAACTTTGTGACACTTACCACCTTAGAATAACTATCTAATAAACAGGAAAAACTGCCTATGTTGTTCAGTGAGTTTCTTTCAGAAACCCTGTTAAATAGACATTGAGGTTGAGATGACTATGTGGATGTTACTTTCATGTTTGTAGCATTCTTGTATTTGTAATTAGCATCAGTGGGTGATATGTTATATACCATCAAATGTACCAACATGACAATAACAACATGAGATTACCTGAGAAAGAATTCTGTTTCCATTGGTTTCATTAAAATCAGTAATACACCTTCCTCTTGGGTTGCCTTAAAGAGGAATTTGTCAAATTGACAACTGGTTGATGAATGAAATTAGCATGCATCTTAAAAATTATATTAGCTGACTCCTAGGCTTGAATGCACTTTTCCCAAGGTTATCCGATTTTCAAGGAAGTATATGTCTCTATGCATGCAATCTGTTTTTAGAGCACAAGTATATAAAATAAATATAGAATATATTAAGTAATCAAAATCATAAAATACTTTCTCAATTTGAATTTAGAACAAAACTAATAGCTTGTTCATAAAAATGACATGAAGGAGAATAGATATTTCTGCCAAATTAGATGAAATATTTTACCCAAAAAGCTGTTATAGATATTTGTAATTCTGGTTTTAAATCTAACAGTAATACTAGTTGTATTTTAGCCTTAAAATTATAATATGCTTCAAGTCTATTCTCTTTAATTCCATGATGGCTTAAGTAGAATCACCATCCACAGCAGTAATGCTACAACTGGAGGGAATGTTTTCAAATTTATAAAATACTAAATTGTGTCTATACTTTCTGCATATAACTAGGGTTTAAAAAAAAATATTTCAGGTGCCTGGGGGAATAGTGAGTTCATTTGAGGAGTCATACGCTGGATGATTTCCTGGCCACCTTCCAAATTGTAGATTAACTCTTGAGAGGAGATCTTTAGCTACTCAATTGGACAGTCCTTTGGGGACAAATGGTTCAGACTACAGATTCATAGATCTTGGCCTAGGTAAGTGTAGTGACTGCAAAGTAGATTAAAAGATTGCCTGATACAATAGATAGCATGCAGTTAGTTGTAATCCAATGCATTTATTTTTGAGATCTTGGCTCTCATGACTTCACTACTGTAATACAATGCCATTATTTCTGTTGTTATTTCTGCAGTTCTCAGTAAAACAATTTTGTGAACAGTTCTCCAGGCTTTTAAAATATTTTACCAAAACTTTATAAAAATAGTTTATTTTTTCACTGTTGATTCATAGTTATGCACATGACTCTCCATACCATAAACTTCATTTAGAGTGACCGTAGAAATAAGGCAGAAAAAAGCAATCTGGGAAAAGGAGTTCCCTTGTTTCATATGATGATGCTCTATTGGACATTGGAAATTGATGCCTCAACTTACCATTCTGTAATCCATTGTGGTAAGTAAGTAAATGTATAGCTTTCTGTATCGTATAGAATCTGATGAGTTTGAAATTCTCTGCATTCAGATTATTATTTAATTTTTTAGTGATGTGTCTGTAGTATTGTGGTGAGTTGAAAATTGAGTTCTCCAAGACTACTGCTTGGGTTTCTTAAATACTGTTTTTATCATGACATTGATTCTGAAATCAAATGATAGTGACTATTGCATTTCTACATTCCTTTTAATGATTTTCTAACTTAATGTTAACAAAGTAAGAAGTGTATGGCAAGAGAAATTGCAAAGTGGAAAAAATCTAATTATCTAGTCAAAGCAATAGTTATTTGGCTAGATTTTCCTGTAACTTGACTATGTATACTCTATCAATTGGATACTCTCAAAATTGTCACGCACTGTGGATCTCAGTGCAGTATTAATACTGGTGGTAGGAATAACTCACATCATTCCAAGTGATCTGTTTTTTCACTACAAGGTCATCAGATACATCTTGGTAAAATGTGGTTAGAACTGTTATATTGACTTTCTCACTTACTTTAAAAAGTGTGATATGTTCTCCATATGTTTTATGATCCCAAGCTTAAGAACTAGCCTGAGACTTTGTTTTTCCTAAGGGCAGTGCTTTTATGAAGGTGTGCCATAAAAACATGCAGGTGCTAGCAACCTGCCCAAATGGTTCCCATTAAATCTGCTTGGAGGTGATGACATTTCAAATGCCACAACATCTCTCAGAGCAGCTAATTGCGTTAAATTCTAAAATAACTGTACAATTTGTACTGTACACTCAGATGTCTTGGAATTATCGATCACTGAAACAAACGTGAAATCACGACAGCATGTAGATTCTAAAGTGATATACCTGCTCAGAACCAAGGAGATAACCTAGGAGGTAAATTGATTGCATTTAGAAGCAATCAAAAAGATAGGTAAGTTTCAGCTTCTGTTAGTAATACGGGTTAGTTCAGCTCATTAGGCTAATTCTAAGGAACAAAAACTTACAAATTCTCCCTTTACTGTTTTCAGAATCTTTCAAACTTATAGATATTAATCAAAATGTTCTAAACAGGATCTAAATCTGTTTAGGAGGATTACTGACAACCGTACACAAAGTGTCATGTTGATGATCACAATCCTCCCACTAACAGAGAGCAAAAATGTTAGGTGACAAAAGCAGAATTTTAAAAAATGGGCTAGAAGGATATGACTGTAATCATGATGACATATCCCATGAATAAATGTCAAGTCTTGGGAACGGTCCAAACAGCAACTTCCAAAATATAGAACCGGAAGACATGATATGCCCGTAAGTTCTCTGTAAAGTTAAAATGCATGGTGTTATTGATAACCCAATATGAGCTTGAAGTAAATTAATTTTCCATTCATAAGAAAGATAACTCTATCCTTCCATGGTCTGTACTGATCAGGCACACCTAGAATATTACATTCAGTTTTGAGCACCAGATTTCAAGAGTGATATTCACAGCTGGAGTGTGTCCAGAGAAGGGTGAAGGAATCAGGGATCCTGGTCACATAACAACCAACCAAAGAAATTTGGACTACCCAGATTGACAAAGAGAAGTCACAGGAGGAGCCTAAGAGCTATATCCAAATGTCTGAGCATGATAGATAGATAGATAGATAGATAGATAGATAGATAGATAGATAGATAGATGTGTATTTACATATATTTACATATATTGATACAAGATAGATTAGATCTGGACCAGATGATTCAACAGATGAGAAATAAGAGTAATTGAATATAAAATGTAGAGGACTATACTTTCAACATAAAAAAGTATTTCCTTTGCTACTTATTATCAGTAAAGCGGTTAACATGTTCAGTGCTGCTTGTGAGTGAACAGAGCCCATCCTGGCATTACTATGGCATTACTGCATATGTGGCATTGCTACCCACCTGGCATTTCTGTGATAGGAATGTGGTTAAATGAAAGTAGGGTGGAATGAGTCATTTTAAGGTCTAGTATAGTCTGAGAAATTCTTTGAATCCATGAATGGTCAGTGTTTCAGAAAAGTATAAAGTGTAAACTGGGGAAAAAAGAAGAAATAACACCATTACAAATTTGATCCAGTTATTTTACTGTTTTCACAATAACTAAAATGTTAATTTTCATTTTTAGCGAGAACCTTCTTTGTCAGTAAATAAGTTTTTCTTTCAAAACTTTCAGTCATCTGTTATTCTCAGCTGGATATTTAAAGTGAATTAGGGCACATGTTCAAAAATACAAATCTGAAATTGAAAATCAAGTATTAAAAACATAAGCAAAACTGTTTTAACTTTGCTTTAAAAACAAAAAGAAGAAGAAGCAGAGACTGAAAATCTTGAGAAGGCTTTGTATCATAAAGTATAAGAAACACAGCTGGCATTGGGACAAGCAGTCAGGGCACCTGGCATTTCATGATGCTGTTGGAAATGCAGCTCATTCAGTATAAGGCAGTTGAGTTGTCTTCACGTACTTTGGTTTAGAGCTATGTTTTGGAGTGCCTGATGTTCTTCTAAAACACTTTTGAAATTGATTGTATCAACTGTGAACACCTTGACTTGAAAGCACACCACTGGCCTATTAATGTGTGTACTTGATAAATCGACGATGTCTTTGTATTCTCAAACTTAAAATAACACATGACTAGACTGCCATCTCAAAGTGCAATGTGTCTACATTCTTAAACGTCATTTGTGATGCGGCTGGAAGAGATTCCGGGATCCGAAATCCCAGATGAGAAGGTCTGCATTTGAAACATTTTACACAGGCTTTTTCTGCTTGGAATACAATAATGTCTACGGCAAAACCAATGACACAGGCAATAGAGGAGTTCGCTGTCTTGGATGGCATACACCCTCCCTCAAATGTGGCAATGGTAATGTTTACTTTTTCCATCATCAACCTTGTAGATCTGCCTTATCTCACTCAGCCTCATATTCCAACAATATAAAGACAAGGTTTCACAGGCAGACATTCATGAAAATCAGCAGAACATGGCTTTAGAAGTTTGTGCATTTTCAGTTCCTTCAATACCTGGGTTTCAGTGTCACCACAAAAAAAATTCTAACTAAAGGTTACAATTTGAATTCTGCTTTCTAGCTTGCCAGTATGACAGGCTAGAAATGTGCCACTAGTTACAGAATAGAGTAGATGGAAAAGTTCAAGTCATCAAGTTTGATCATTGGAGGCGGGGAGGAAATACACACTGTTGGAACAAGCCAGGCACATCATGTGAATTGTTTAGTGTTCAAGGATAGCCTATTGGGAAATACAGTTGGTAATTTGATTTTCATTCCAATTATGCTATCCGCTTTGGCGAACTTATCGATGCTCATCTCCGTCACATCCCAGAAAATGTTCTGCAGCGCTTGCCTCAAGTGGCTGGGCAGTGACTTAGGTAGCATTTCCTCAAGTATATGACCCTTTTAATGAATTGTTCCTATCTTTGAATTTATAATGCAAGATACTGCTGGACATAATGAAATTCAATGAAATTTCTCTTCCCTCTTACTGTGGGCACAGTTGAGGCTGGATGGATTGGGGAGGAGGTAGAAGGGAAACAGGTAAGCAGAAGAAAAATAGGTCAGTTTTGCTTCTCACCACCTCTGCATTATCCACTCAACTACAGATGCTCTTTCCCTTCTCTCTGCTCCACAGCCAGCCAGCACCATGAGCCAAAGCCGCCCCCTTACCGCCTCCTGCTCCCGTCAGGCCAGCCAAGTGGATAAACCCAGGGAAACAGAAGGAAGATCTTTTAGGACAAGCTGTGTTCACTATTTAGAAATAGCATTGAAATGTGCAAATTGTTTGCTCAAGAAATAGATGCAGAAATGGAAACATTGATTGTGAAAGTACTGCCCCCTAGTCAATCATTATGTTCAATATTTGGTCTTGTTTTGTTCCCTGAGTTCTCTAATACAGTTGTCGTCCTATTTGTTCTCATGCATTTTGAGTCAAAAACCACCCAAAGTCCAAAGAAATCATTAGGCCTAGGTTTTTTATTCTTATCTTTTTCTCAGACTTATTATGTAACATTGAACAAACTGGTAACCTACTTGGTACATATGTCTTTCTCAAAGTGGAATTAACAAACCACTCTTTTCTTCTAAGTTGTGATAAGACCAAGTATTTATTTTTAGTATATTTCATGAAAACAAAGTGATGAGAAATTTTTTTTTCTGTTATAAGCATAGAAGAAACAGTGGATGAGATCACAACGATGCTCATGTTTGAGGCCCATTTGCCAATTGTAGAAAAATGAAATCAAATGCCTAGAATTTTCCAAACCCAATCCAAGGCTACAACATGTTAACTTTTAGAGGTAGGATGTCATAAAAACATCCATGTTTGAAATGATTAGCCTGATTCAATCATTGCAACCTACTGTTGATTAATAGGGAAGGAAGGAAATGTAGCCCTAATTAAGTGTTCTAAGGATTCCCTTTCTCAAGTGTGCAGACCAAATCCTCACCCTGGTAGTGGGCAAAGCTATCTCCTGAGATTTGGGGCTGGGAAGAGCACATGGAGATTCAGGAAAACTGACTCAGATTTTTAATTCTTTCTTGCTGTCCCCCTACAGAGCTCTCAGCATGGCGGCTCATCTACTTCACTTGCATCCACCAAAGTCTGCAGCTCGATGGATGAGAATGATGGCCCCGGGGAAGGTGATGAACTCGGGAGTTGGTGTCTGGGGAGAAGGTTCAGCTTCTACAGGGGGCTTGGGATGGGCTGGTTAAATGGACTCAGAGAAATTGTAACTTCTTAGGCAGAACGAAATGGATAAGCCCAACTAGCTCATGAGGGTGAATAGCAAGGGGGTTGAATATGTCTTCTACTTGGATTAAATTCTACTATGGGAACTCAAAGAGGACAATTTCACATCCTCTGAGGCTGTATGTATCCTAAGAACTCTGACTGTTGCCTGGTTTGGAAATAAGAAGGCATAATTGCTGCTTTTGTTTTCACAAATTCAGTTCACTTTTAGTGTATTAAGGTCAATTTACACTCTTGAATGTTCTAGCCCTGCAGATGTGGTCTAATTTGAGGGAACTCAAAATATGAGAATGTGACTTTACAATAAGAATTATTTGGTGGTAATTGCAAAAATATTCTTTGTCCCTTAAGCTAATTCACTTTAAAATTTCTATGATGTGGTCAAATGACCTGGATTTGGAAGTGCCTGTTTCACTGGCTCAATGGACTGTTTTAGGGAAGGTAGTCACCCCTCCACATCTTAGTTTCTCTTCTATAAAATGGGAGATGTCTATTTCCTCCCTGGGCTTGGTACCAGGCTCAAATCAATTATGGAATGTATTTGGAAAAGAATACAAGGAGTATAATCGGGCCTCTGCTATTGAATCAGCTCCCCTTGCATGTGTTAAATATTACGATAAATTTATCACCCCCCCACCAACACACACACACACACACACACACACACACACACATACCGAGTTTCTTTTGGTGGAGCACTTTTATTTTGTGTGATTTATATATGTGTTGGTATGCAATATTAGACTCTGTGTTTGTGATCCCAGAATATGAAATTCAAACCTGGAAGTAAATTTATGTGACCCAAGTATAATATATTCCTTTAATGACATGAAATGGTCGTTGACTGCCTCTGGCTGGGCCTTCTCAGCGCAAAGTCTAAAAGATACTTTTCATCAACAGTCAGGAAAAAGCCTCCCAAGCCAGGAGCTTTCGTGCATTGCTACCATGGAAGGCAGGGTGGAAGAATCCCTAACCCTGTCCCATCTTCAGGCTCACCCAGCATCCAGAGATGTTTGCTTTTGTTATCTGGGTAGTCAAGAGCCTCAAAGATGTTATCGGAGACATTTTTGTAAGTTCAGTTGCTGTTCAGCATGTGTGAAACAACATCAGCCACCTCCTGTAATTTTCATGGAGTAGTTAGAAATCCTCAGGCTGAGCCCTTCAAAGGGAAACAAACCTGTGGCTCCTTTGGGGAGTGAGACCGGAGAAGGTGGGCCTTGCCTGCACCCTCTATCTAGCCTATCTAGATGGCTTCTAGTAGGGTAAGAGCAAAATGCCACCTCCACAGCTCTGAAAAGGCTGCACAAATGGCCAAGGCAGCAAATATTCTACATTTACATAGCACTTTCCAGAAACTCCATCCATTCTAGAACCCAGAGTATGGCAGACAGTGTCATCCCAAAGCCAGGACATAGGTCCCAAAGCAGGCATCTAATGATTGTGAGTCTGAAAATCTGTTGTTTCTAATCATCAAGTCTAAATGTGAATGCAAAAATCACCAAGAGAGTACATTTGCCACCTATGTTTTTCATTTTATTTTGAGGGGCCACATTTAGTATCCATTCATCCTGAAGGTCAGGTAATTGGGGCATTTATAAAACCTGTTGGGCTTCCATTGCATTTTGCATTCAGATTGGTGAAGGGGGAGAGCTAGGATTTATAACTTTTAGAGTATGTAAATTTTAGAACACAGCCATAAAAAGCTTTTTACACCCCTGGCATGTTAAAGGTTATCCAGTATATTTATGTGACCTAAGTGTAGCTTATTTAGTTTTATGGCCTTAGATATTTAAAGCATTATTAGGCATTTGTTAAATATTTCAAAATGCATTTTCAAGGGGGAAAATGTGTTGTGTTAGTGGCACTAATGTAATTGAAACTACAAAGCTGTTCTGTTCACAGACATAATAGATATTGCAATTTTAACTCAACATCTGCTGCACAGGTTGCTGGTGAGAACATTTGTCTAAAATCTGGTCATTTATACTGAGGAGGGGTGGCCATCAGTGCCTATGCCTAAGAAATTTTACGGAGATCTCCATTTCAGGATGTAGTAAAGCTAAGTGTCCAAGCAGCAGGCATTCTTCATGCTTGTACAGTGTCAGACAGCCCAGAATCCCTTAGGAACTGCACCACCTCCCTGCTCCATAGGTTGGAATGCCATTTCTCTGTGCACAGTGGGTATTCAGTAAATGCTATTGATCAAATTGGCATGAAGTGAAAAAGACCAGTATTTCCTCCTCCAAATCCCCACTGCAACAAAAGATTTAAGTAGCTCCTATATAAGGACACTTCAAAATGTTCGTGAAATAGTGGAATTAAAAGATAAGCTGAGTTTTGGTGCCATTTTAAAAAAATTCTTTCAGACAAAGGGTTTACAAAAGGTTCATGGAATATGTATGTGATGAAAAATTGAGACACAGATTTTAAAATGTTTTTGCACCAAAATATAATAATCTTTTATTCCTGCTTTCCACAAATTTTTTGAAGTTTTATTGTAGAGGTAGAGATAGGGTCCATACATTTCCTTTCAGATCATCATTTGTCATAGTAAATAAAAACCGTTGAGTATATATAATGTCAGCAAGGGAGGGGCCAGTTGCCTTAGCTTATAGAAATGACATATTGATTTTGAATCATTTCCAATCTATTAGATGATACTTCTAAATGTCTCCTTTGTGCAACATCTGTGTTCCCCCTTTTTTTTAACTAATAAAAGTGTGCTAATGATTCTTTCAGAAGTGTCGGACGAGGGTTTCCAGATTCCAGCCACAATCACAGAACGATATAAAGTTGGAAGGACAATAGGAGATGGGAATTTTGCTGTTGTCAAAGAATGTGTAGAAAGGTGAGAAAGATATTATTTGCATCAAACTTTAAAGGAAACACTTGGCATTGTGTTTTCCAAGACTGTCTGTATGTGTAGCCTGTGGCACATATGGAGTAAGTTAAAGTCTCAACCCCAGATGCAAAAAAAAAAAAAAGGAAGAAAGAAAGAAAGAAAAGAAAGCCTATCTAATAGCAGATTTGAAAAATGTAGTGATTTAAGGGTCTGATCTATAAACTAAGGACTTTGATTTCTTTTTTTATATACTTGGGGAAATTTTTCAGTTCTGCCAGGTAAGTCTTTTTTACTTTGAAAGCCGTATGGAACAGTGTTTCACATACCCTTTTGAGATATATTTTATAGAAGTTGGAACATTCTTGTCCAGAGTTTATATCTCTAATATGTGCTAACATAAAACTAACTAGGACAATAACCTTGGAAGTCCTTAAAATGTTTACAGGGAGTATTTCAAAGTTTTTGTGAAGTGGAATTGAAAAATGTTTATTTTAGCACCAAAAATTTGGAAATCCTTACATAGTTTTTCATAATGCATATCTTTCATGAACTTTTTTGAAGAACGTTCCTATGTATGGTTTTCAAACTTTTACAACAAAATAAATGTATCTTTTAATTTCATTTTCGGTGAAATTTTAATGTTCCCTCATGTATAACACTCCCTCAAAAGTGGTGTTTAGTGTTTGATACAATAAAAATGTATTCAGATGAATGAACTAGCTGCTCTGTGGACCAAACGCAAGGGGTTAGACTGAGGGTTTATCTGTAGCCTTGTGTTAGCTGAGGAGAGGAGCTGGCAGTCAATAAATGGAGGATGCACTGATGTTTCCCCTTACTCCTTGCCTATCTTTGGAAACTGTTTCTCGAGCTAAGGTAATAGAGCCCTCATGAAACTAACTTCCCGCAGTGGATTTCCAGCATGCCAGTTGCATGAAGCTATTCTCAATGTGACAGCAACCCAATATAGCAGCTGCTCTTCATGGGCTAATACTTAGCAAGGCGTACATAGCAGCCCAAATCCCAAACCAATGCTTCTAACTAATCCAGGCCATTGTCTTTAATTAGGAGGCTTTCACAACACTCTGGCTTAGCAAAACCAAAACCAAATATTAACACCTATGCAACTAGGACACCAATTAAATCAGGAAAACCATTTCTAAGGTAACAGGTGGTTTATAGGCATATGTGTTTACATGATTTTATATCTCACTGCCATGTTCATGGATAGTAAATCCAATGCTTTTTAGCTTTATTTCCATTGTAGCTGATTGCCAGGCCCTTGCTCTATAGTGTATCTGGTTTATTTATCATCATCTGTTAAGTCTGACACAGTGGCCGTGTGCTATATCTCCCGGAAGGTCTCCAGATCTGAATGACATCTGAGCCCAACAGTACCAGTCTTCTTGGACTAGAGACTTCTCATTTCTCTATCCAGAATTAATTTTTCTTTCTACCCTGGATGGCATTCATGTTGTGTGAATTCATATCTTGGGTCTCATCATATGAGACTTCAGAGTCTAAACACCAGATTGCTCCAAAAAGTGTTAGTATTCAGCTCCTGCAGAATGAGGACATATGGCATGTGCCCCCTCTCCCTGGAGGTATCATGAAACATTCTTTTAATATTTTCCAGAGGTCCAAGAAAATAAAAGCGAACTGAAGGTGTTGTCAGTGGCACACATTGCTTGCGGGTACATTCTGCCATGTTTTAGAGAATGAATATGTATTAACAAGGGCAAGAATGTTCCTCCCCTATTAATAACATGCTGTCATGGCTGAGATTTCCCCCACAGTAGACATGGTAACAGCATCACACAGGCCTTTCTGTGGGTCCATGCCAGCATATTCCTTAATCGTGCAGTATGCCACTAGCAATTTCTGCCTGTGCCCCAGGAGAGGCTTCTCAGATGGTCTCTGTGGCTTCTAGGACATGCTAAAGAACTTAGTGCACTGTGACTTCAGCTGAGAGAGGCATGCCCTAATTTGAAACTGTTTCCTGGAGTATCTGAAGTCCCCAAAGCCTGCTCCAAGAATTGCAAAGTGTGAATGAGGAACTGAAGTGGGAGTAGAGGGCTAGCTATGCAGTTCCCCTCCTCTCTACCCTTTCTGGATCTGTGCGCACTAATTAGCCCCCACACTGAGGTTACAAGTGAGAGACGTGGTCATACATAGGGGCAGTGTCCCCCACACCTGCCAAGTCTCCTTCCTATCTACACTGTTTACATTTCAGATACATTTCATATCTACAAGTGTGCACTTAGTACATTTCAGTGATGTACTAAAATGCTCCATGCCAGTGCATGCCCAATCCCACCCTTATCTGGAAGTCTGAAGAAGGACAACAACACTGCTGACTCCAGCAGTGCAAAGCCACAAGATCAGACCCCACAAAAGCTGAGACTATAATTCTCAGGGACCTCAGGAACTGTGTACCTGGCAAAAGTTGAAGGTGTTTCCTTCAGTGCTGGGGCTCAATGCATCAAGGGGTAAAAATCTCTTGGTTAGGTGATAATTGTTCTTCCTTCTCTCATTCTTGAGGATCCTGCCTTTTATGCAGCCCTTGTTCCCATTCAAAATGAAGTTCTGCTACAGATATAGAGGACAAGATCTTTTGTAAGGACCCGATTCTGTGCTTTTAGCTGTTGCTTCCTATAGAAGAGGCTGGGTGTGGGCTTTACTAACCAGGTGTGCTGTTTACTAAGGCATGCTTGTTGCAGAGCAGTCTTCCAATCACTGCAAAGTCTTTCACCAGCCTGAAGTTTCCACACCTTGGCCAGCATGTGCAGCACTTGCTAGTAGGCCAACTCAGTTCTGGAGCACCACAGAACCTTACGAACAAAGGATGGCTGTGCAATTCAGTAAATTAATACTAGAGTCAAGCTACACTCAAGAAACTTTTTTGCCCATTCCACATTTTTTTTAATTCAAAAACCTTCAAAACATAGCTGATAACTGCACTAAAAAAAAAATCATGTACTAAGAGCACTCTTTGATAGCCATTTCCCCCTTGGAGAAGCATTCTATCCTGCTTCCTAGACAAGGGTCACAGAGTAGAACACTGGCTTGGACTGGGAGGTCTTTTGGTAAACAAGATAGGATTCTTCAAGCTGGATTCAGCACACACATAAAGTTAGGTTCAGTTCAAGTTTGTAATACCTAGAAGTTTCTCTCTAGTAGCTCCATCATTTACCTGGGGTCATTCTTAAGAGGAAGATGACCTTACAAACTGATTGCTTGCCAACAAAGAGAATACAGAGTTTTCTGTTGCTGCTTCATAGAGGGTTCCATAAAAGATCAAATATGTAATGTAGGGGAATAGACAAGAAAGCAGCCTTCTTTTCACCAACAATCCAGCCATCCAGAATTCTTCTGAATACACCAAACTGCAGGCTACCTAAGGACAAGCACTGGGCACTAATGACCCCAGAGGCCACATTAGGCCTGTGCTTCTAACTGCTCACTGAAGACCTCCCCAGGCCCAGCCGTTCTTCAGAGGTTGCCCTGTGTAGGGAGGCACATGCAGCACATAAGGTTTTATTTCTTACCAACTGTTTTCACTTAAAGCAAACACATCCATTTTGATTCTTAATCGTGTATGTTTAGTCCTAACACCTGTTTTCAAGCTCGTTTTCCAGACTAACTACTTTCCCATAAACATGTACTTCTAGTAATTAAGGATTTTATTAAGAGACTTTATAGTTCTGCCCTCAAGGAATCAAGAAAGAAAAGTTGTAATGCTCCTTGGTGATCCTCCATAGGGCTCACTGTTCAATGCAAAATACAGATGCATTTTGTATCTGGAGGACTTCATTCTATCCTGAAAGATCAGGACAGAGGCTGCTGGCTCAGCCTCCTGGAGCCAACAGACCACCTGCTCTCTGGGGATTTTGCCAATGTCTAGCCATTAAAGACCCTTCCTGAGTCCTCTCTATATGACTTTTCATCTGAGTAACTTAATGTCACTCATGCCAGGGAGAAAAGGAGAAAATGGCAAATATGGGGCATCAAAAATCTGAAAAACTGCTTCTTTTCCCTGCATGATCCCAACACACATGCCCATGGTGGAGGGAAATGTTGCTTTTCTTATTGAGCAGCACAAGCTCCGTGCTCACTCTCTGGCCCCACCTGGGGTGGCTGACAAGGATGGGCACAGTTGATGCCATAATCAGGATTTCTCTGCCACAGATGGAAATATTTTCACCTAAGAGGAAATCACTTGTGTTCTGAGATTTGTGTTATTGTAATTTCTGGGTGATTTATGAAAAGTGGAACCCAGAAACCCTTCAATTTACAGTTTTCCTCTTAAATGTGTTCACATTTGCAAGCAAACCCCTTGGAAGCCTTTTGAGAATGTGTAGAAGGATTCCGGGGTCTTATAGAATCCCGGGCTTCCTAGTGTGAGGAATTCCTATGTGTACAGTTTCACTTTTGGGCCTATGATTGCTGGCTCAGTTAATATTAAAAAACAAGCATCTGTCTTGGGGCAGGAAGTAACAGCTCCCATCCACTGATTCACTCCCCAATTTCCCACAATTGTTAGGGCTAGGCTAGGCTGAAGTCAGGATTTGGAATCTAAGTCCAGATCTCCCATTTAGATGGCAATGACCCAACTACTTAAGCCACAACCTGCTATTTCCCAGGTCTGCATTAACTGAAACTGGAGTGGGCCATGAAACCAGATAGTTTGATATGGAATGCAGGCATCTTAATTACTAGCCCAAATGCCTGTCCCACATTTCTAATTTTTAATGGTGACTTCTTTGTTCTAGCACTTCCAGAAGGCTTTATCTTCTCCCTCTGCCCTACTGCCTTGCTAATACCTGGTGTTTAGGGAGACTATGTGGTACTCAATCCAGCACCTGGCACGTGTCCTCATCTGGCGTGGCCTCAGTGCCCATCCAGGGCACATTCTTTGCTGACAGGTTTCTCGGGCTGCTAAACCCATTTTCTCAGGAAGCGAAGCCAACCTGCATTTCTTCGGTCTCCATACCTCTGCAGGAGGGCCACCGTGGGGCTGAAGGCTTCATCCTTTCCCATCAGAACTCCAATAATAGGGCTTCAAGGGCTAAATCATTCTGATTTCATGAACCTGGTATTGTCGTGGCAACTTAGTGCTTATGGAGTGTTTTCTGTACACAAGCCTCATGCAGGTACCAGCAAATGTATGGAGAGGCATTTTTAGAAGTAAAATACAAGGATGGTTTGCAAGTTGCCATTTTGAGTATCTGGATTATTAGTTTGTTTATAGACAAATCTTTTTCTCATTTTAAGATATGAGTAGGCATTTCTATTTAATTAACCATACTGAATTGTCCAAAGCTTTGATTCAAAATTCTTAACCTCATGCCTGTTGTATTCATTTGAATCTGCAAAACTGAGTTTTATTTGTAGGTTAAAACAAAAACAAACAGGATTCTCTCGGGTTTGTGCCAGAAATAAAAGGGCTAGACTTGTGAAGTAGTGGATTACTGTGACTTTTAAGTGTGCATTGTATCATCCCACAGTGACAGGTCCTATTATTGTGCACCACAGGCTGTATGTTAACACAAGGGAGATCATTTAAAAGTAATAACATGACCAAACTCGCTCTTCCACATCCGTCATCAAAAAAAGGACTAGAATATTTGGAACCCTCACAAACTGAAAGTTCTGATTTTAATGTTGTCATGTCAATGTGGGAAAGTGGATTTATTTTAATTGTCACCTCCATTTTTTTAAAATAAAATGAAATAGCCATAAGAAGCTCAAGGGATCTCAGAAAGCTAATAAGGTGATTTTTAATCCTTCCTGTATGTCTAAACACATACAGAAGTTTGAGAAATGGGAAATGGGATTGAAAGTGCAAGATTTTTTTTGGAATCCATTCATACCAGGGTACTTGTGAAGGTTCCTGGAAAATGCAAATTATGGAAAACTACATTTGGATTTCAGAATTGTTCTACTACAAAATAGACTTGTATTTCAATTATGCTTTTCCACAAACTTTAAAAGTATTTCATTTCTTTCTAAGGCAGAGTAATAGCAAGAGAAATAGAGATGGAAAGGGATCTTCCATCCATTGGTTCACTTCATAAATGGCGACCACTGCTTGGGCCAGTCCACTGGCAAAAGCCAGGGGCCTGGAATGCCGACAGGTCTCCCATGTGGATGACAGGGACCCAAGTAATTGAGCCATCCTCTGCTGCATTGCCAGCCTCATTATCAGAAAGCTAGATTGGAAGCAGAGTAGCTGGGAAGTGAATACACACTCCCATATGGGACACTAGCATTGCAGATGGCAGTTTAACTCACTGTGCCACAATACTGGTCCCTTCACAAATTTTTGAAGTCCCTGCATGTTATCCTTGAATCCCCCATGCCCTGCCCCAGAATTCACATGCAGGCTTTCCTACTGAAACACCATGCAAAGAGTATCATCTGTTTCTTGGAACATGTGAGGATTTAGTGTCCTGTGAGAGTCACTCAGATTATGTTCACAGCCACCTTTGGTGGTGGAGAACCCCAAGAGGGACTTGAGGCAAAGCTCCACAGAAACTGACATGTGCTTTACATCCCTGCTGCATCACTGCAGAGAGGAAGAAAGAGCATCTAGCAGGAGCAATAAGCAGAGTGGCAGCAACGGCGATGTTTTTATTACAAGCAATGGATGGCAACACAGACGGCTCAACATGTCCCTGAGCAGTCACACTGGCTGTCCTAACACTGGGTCAACCTATAAAAGTTACACAGTTCTCTCATTTTTTATTCGACAGAAAGAAAAAGGAAAATCTTTCACAAAATATTTACACCACAGTGCGAGACCTAGAGGGTAGAAAATGATAGCAAAATGACTCCATGGATCTGAAATCAAGTTTGTTTTTTGCTTACATTTTAAATGTTTCTCTTTGCAGGTCGACTGCTAGAGAGTATGCTCTGAAAATTATCAAGAAAAGCAAATGTCGAGGCAAAGTATGTATAGCATTTATTCCTGCGAAATACAATGTTGAAGTGGGTAGGAAGAAGCAAAAACTCAGCTTCGGAGCAGACGTAAATTCACCTAAGAGTTGTGCTTTGGTGAAACAGACTTGAAACATAGCTTTCATGGTAGTGTTCATGGAACAAAATTTAGTTGAAATTATTAATGTGGTTTCTTTTGTTCTTATCTATTTGCTTGTTCATTTAACTTTCTACCTTACTTTTTGTAACCTAAGTTTCTTGTCATTCTTCCATATGGAACTGTTGCTGTTGTGACCAGTATCATCTAAAAATCTGCAGGCCATTTAGGCAATCCCAGGCCATCTGAATATCAGATTATGAAAGATATCCATATTTCATTAACATAAACCACATGATTGTGTTACTTGACTAAGTTGCTTCTAAGTGTTGGGTACACTGATTGAGGTAACTTCTCCTTTGGACAGGAACACATGATCCAGAATGAAGTATCGATTTTAAGAAGAGTGAAGCATCCCAACATTGTTCTTCTGATTGAGGAGATGGATGTACCAACTGAACTGTATCTCGTCATGGAATTAGTAAAGGTGTGTATTTTGGAAGAGAAAGAAAACCTTTAGAAGGCACTATGCTTTCCTATATTCTAGAACTTTTCCCTCTATAATTAGCATCTCACTTCTATTCATTGGAACAAGTCAGAACATTAATAGTAGAATCAGATGAAAGCATTCAAGTTCCAGCCTTGATGAAGATAGCCCCGGGACTTTGAAGATATATCTTTATGCCTTAGCTCTCTCATATGCAAAATGAAAGTTATGTATGTAGAACTTACTTACTTAGAGTATTTTATGGGGATGAAGAGGGATAGCTTTCAGCAGACTGACACAAAATGTCAAGTACCACATGGTTTTGTTGTTGTTATGGAAGCTTTTTGCTTTTCCATGAACTAGTGTAGCTGCATGAAGTACTTAAACCATTTTGTAGAAGCAGGTTTTATACTTTGAGTTACCAACATCATAGAAAAACAAGTCTTAATGTTCATGTGACTAGTGTTATAGTCCCATCCTGTAACACAAAAATCACATTTCTCCCCTGTGAAAGCTAAGAATATGGAAAAAGCCAGGTGTTGATAGTGGTTAAATACATGCTTCCTGCTTCTATACATTTGAAATTTTCAGTAGTTAGACATTTTTAATTGATTAGTTTCCTTTCCATGGTTAACTTTTCCTCAGTGCTCTGTTCATCTGAATCATGGCAGTCATCTCCACTTCGGTTTTACAGCTATGTCAGTTCGTTGCATCACTTTCTGCATCAGGTGTATGCCTGATCAGTGTGGGCCATAGTCTCCAGGGGCCTGGTTTAGGATTACTCACCTGAGCTAGTGGCTGTAGAAATCAGGATTTTCTAAGATTGAAGACAAAGAAAACATGGAACAAATTAGTGCTGTACATAGAGAAGTGTTCATTCTCTGACCTTTAAGCTTCATGATTCAGAGTTGATTCACTTTAAACAGGGTTTCATATGATGATTCTTTAGATTTATAAGTCAAATCTATTTGTTTGCTCTTTCAGATTAGCCACCAAAAGGAAATAATACTGCTGATTACTTTCCATTAGTAATACAGAGTTACACAAGGGGACACCCAGTCGGCATACGTCATGTTTGAGGCCAAGGAGGGTGAAAGTGCCTAACTATGTTTTCCAAGGAAGAAAGGTTGATTTTATTCAGAAGATTTTTATACCAGTACTTTATTATCAAATTACTTTATTTGCCAGCTTGGTAGATTCTACTTTCTTAAACACCAAGGATAGCATTTTTACAATGACTTTTCGTTTTTAAGCCAACAACTTTAGACTAATCTCGTTGTTCCTTTTTGTGCTGTTAAAAATTGATTAGCAGAGCCTCTGTAATTATTGATTAGCTCTTTGATAGTAGCTGGTTTGGGGAAAGATGAAACAAGATTAAATTTGAAGATGAGAAATAGAAGAGACAAATACTCAAGTGTTCAGTGCACATTTTGTGGGAAATCGTGGACTGATTGTCAGTCATACACCTTGTTTTTCCTGTACTTAACAGATTTGTGAATTCTCTCTCATCATCAAAACTTTCTATCAAAGACAGGAAAGATCTCTATGAGAGTCTTTAGAAAGTTCATGTAAAAGTAAAATTAACAGGTTTATTTTGGTACCAAAAAATTTGGAAACATGTACAGTTTTTTCATAAAGCACATTTTCCATGAACTTTTTGAAGACTCCCCATGGAAGCAAGCATGTGGCTCCTCAGTTATGTCACTAGATTCGTACCAGAATTACTCTGGCTCAAGACTGCCTCGAGACCAGATCTAGAGGCTTCCCAAGCTGGAATTGAAAGGCTCCCCTTGTGTCCTCTGAAAAGTTTAGGTAGGGTGTGAGTCTAAGACCCTAAGGGGTCCAAGAATGTTTGAAGCTCAGGGACAGACAAGACACATGTACTGGGAAGCTGTGAAGTCACAATTATTATTGAGATTCTTTAACTATTAGTGCCCAACACTGCTGCCTGCACAGACTACCTGTGAGCTCAGAAGCAGGTGAGGAAGGAGATGGCTCTGCTGCCTGCCACTCAGGATCAATAAGACTTAGAAAAGCAAGGAGTGGAACAGGGAATGTTCTGGGAAGAATTTGGAGCACAGAGCTCTAGAGCTATTTTGACAATCAGGAAGAAGATATCATACCCAGAGCATAAAGAACTGTCATGAGAATTGAGACAGAATTGAACAACTTGGATTAAAGGTTGGGGCAAAAAAGAGAGACCCAGTTCCTTTCAGAGATGGAATAACCTTTCCCCCGCCAAGGGCCATTTGTATATTTCTAAGATTATTTGTGGACCATACAAAACGATGGACTTAGAAGTTAGATTTATTGAACTTTGAGTGCTGTCTGTGGTTACCCTGGCAGGGCTAGACCAAAAGAAGAGTCATATATGGCCAGCAGGCCACATATTTCCCACTCCTGCTAAATCCTTGGAAAGGAATAGTGATTTCTTGAAGAAAGGAAGGAAATAGCAACTCATCAACATTACATATAGAAGGCTGATGAGTCAGTGTGTGGGACCCTATTGATAAAGGACCTGTGTGGCGAAGCAGTAGATAAGGAGGCCCCTTAGCAGAGACCCAGGGGTGATATGAGAAAAAGATATGGGGTAGGGTAGCCAAGAACAATGTGCATGAGAAATGATTTAGAGGCAGGATGGAAAGAATTTGTTGCAGCTTTGATGAGGATAAAAAAGAAAGGCGATGTCCAGGTACCTGCAGCTTGAACGATGAGGACAGTCAGGGAGTGTTTGCAGGGTGTCCATCCAGCCACACACAACTTCATGTTGTGGTGCTACAGGGCACTGGTCACACAGACCATAGTGAATATCCTACCTCCCCAAGAGACACAGTAGCAACTTATAAACCCTTGTGTAAGTCTGGCCTTTGAGAGAAACTGGAACTTGAGAGGGACAGGATTTGTTTCAGGGACAGGTGTGTGTGTGTGTGTGTGCGTGCATACGCACACATGCTTAATTTAAGAGCTGCTGAGACTTAATGACAGTGAGAGAAGCCACCAGAATGGAGATTATCCTGGAGCAGAAGGTGCTGGCTGGATAGCGAGATCTGACAATTAGCCTACAAGGGCTGTATTTTGCTTGTGCTATTTTAAGAAGAAAAATTAAATCCCTTACAAGTGTAGGTAAGAGATGTGCACAACTGAGTGGTAGGTTCAGCAGTTTGGTGTATTTATTCATGAATAATATGATCCTTGTTAGTAAATCAGACCCAGATAGTCTAAAAAGGCTTCACATACATGGAACTTACATTGAAACCTAAAACCATTCTTTTGTAACAAACAGCAGTGCATTAGAGAACAGCTAGGGACACAAAGTTCAATGAATGATAGTCCTAGAAAACTCTCTTTGAAACTTCTCCACCTGCCCTCCTTCTCATCCTCTCCCTTCTTTGGAATGACAGTTCCTGGTTCTTTCCTCTGTTCCTTACAAAGGAGCACCTTATTGAAAGAGAAAACACTACGCCCACTCCTGGAGAGCTTAATAGAGAGAATGAAGGGAACTTATGTGTGTGTGTGTCTTTGTGTGAGTGTGTATCTTAATAATTTCATAAGGCAACAGAACATTTTAAGTGTGCAGTTTGCAATATTACCTGATTCTCACTGGGGGAGGTTTAAGATGATGGATTTGAACTTCAGCTGACAGTTGGTGTGTGGCAGGTGGCACATGCCACCAGGATACCCACGTGTCACAAGGCTTCTGGGCTGGAGCCCTTCTCCCTGGGCAGGTGACTGTGGAAATGGCCGTGTGCCTAGTGTTAGGGAATCCTCCTAGGCACTTATGAGGTCTGGAAGATATGTGTCTGGCTTTCGCAGTTGGGGGAGAAATCACCACATGTGCTTCAGAGGCAGGTGGCAGGGAAAGTGCGCCGGAACTGGGAGACCTGTGTCCACGCTTCATGCCTTAGAATTTGTGAGTCACCTACAGAGGCAGCTCTGTGGGTCCATCTGCTAAGACACTGCTCTGCCTGCTGTTCTCTTCCCAGGGCGGAGATCTTTTTGATGCCATCACTTCCACTAACAAATACACTGAGCGAGATGCCAGCGGGATGCTCTACAACCTGGCCAGTGCCATCAAATACCTGCACAGCCTGAACATCGTCCACCGTGACATCAAGCCAGAGAACCTGCTGGTAAGTGCAGTTCCATATTCAGGGTGTCCTGCACCCCAAGAACTCAAGAGTGAACGTGAATGATTCTTTCTCTTTTTTTCTGTTCTTCTTTCTTTTAAAAATTTCACCGCTAGTGCTGATTACTACCTAGCCTCCAGTGTCTGGCTGAAAACTGACCTTTTAAGTTGAGCTATAAGAGTTAATGTATCTTTAAGAACACTTGAATTATTAGCAAATAAAATTAGCAAATAAAATCTAGGCATGGAGCAGGCTTGTGGCTCATCTTGTTGAGCTGCCACCTATATCACACGCATTCCTTGTGGGTGCCCACTGGAGTCCTGGATGTCCCACTCGGATCCAGTTCCTTGAGTTCCTTGCTAATGCACCTGAGAGTGCAGCAAAGGATGGCCTAAGTGCTTGGGATCCTGCACCTGTGTGGGAGATCTGGGTGCAGTGAAGACTCCTGCCTTTGGCCTGCTTCGGCTCCTGCTGTTGCAACCGCTGGGCTAAGTGAATCAGTGGGTAGAAGATCTCTCTCTCTCTCTTTATTTTTGTAACTGCCTTCCAAATAAATAAATAAGTACGTAAAGCTGTATTCCAGTGCTGGGGTGGGACTAGAGCTCAGAAAGGAAAACTGTTTAACGCTAGTGCTTTTATGATAGAAAAATATATGTATATATATATACATATATACATATGTATGTATGTATATGGTTTATTTAATTTTTTCAAAGAGAAAATAGAGCAAGAGGGAGAATCATCTATCCACTAGTTCACTCCCCAAAGGGCCACAGAGGCTAGGGATGGGACAAATGTAAGCCAGGAGTCTAGAACTCCATCTGGGTTTCCCACATGTTTTCAGAGCCACAAGCACTTGGGCCATATTTCTCTGCTTTCCCATGTACTTTGGTAGGGAGACAGATTAGAAGAAAAGCAGTCAGAGCTCAAACAGTTACTCACATGGAATACCAGCATCACAGGCAGTGACTCAGCTTGCTATGCCACAGCACCAGTCCCTGAAAATTTTTACTTAGAAAAATAAAGAAAGCCCTTTTGTCTTATTTTCCCATCTTTCCTCAACAATAGTGATTTAAAATTTAAAATGAACAAACAAAAACACCTGTTTTTCAAGATTTACTTATTTATTTGGTTATAAAAAGAGAAAGAGAAAGATGTCTTCCATCCACTGGGTCATTCACCACATGGTTGCACCAGCCAGTGCTGCGTCCATCTGAAGCGAGGAGCTTCTTCCTGGTCTCCCACCTGAGTACATTGTCCCAAACATGTAGGCCATCCCACTAACCCCAGGGAATAAAATTAACTATGAAGAAGATGGCCGTGAAAAAGCAGACACATCCTCTCTTTATGACTGTTTGGTTTGCTTTCCAGGAACTCCACATCTCCAGGAAAGTATTGGGAGTTTCCCATGCAAGCAAACAAGGGTGTCTTCCTAGCCTGGTTATTAAAGGGGATGGTGTACAAAGATGTGGGCAGGCTGAGACCAGCCACAAGGAGTTGGCACTGGGAACCGCTGGAGAACATACATGTGACTGGCTCTTCAGGCTGAAATTCTTACAAAATAGATTTCATTCCTGTACACATAAGCACATATCTTTCCAAAAATTCATAAAAATGGAATTAAGGATGAATTATTTGGATGTAAAAATACAGTTGAGTTTGTATTTGAGGATTTCACAGAAAGTTTATATAAAATGCATACTGCAAAAAATGCATAAATTTCACAAAGCACCAAATAAACTTGCCTTGAAATTATTCCATTTTCCCACAAACTTCTGGAGGTCCCTATGTTTTTCTGGTCCTGAAGAAGCTGGATTTGCATTTACTTTTGTTACCGCAGTTGGGCATCCTGTGTAATCTGTGATTTCTCTGGGTTTGCTCCATCTCCTTGAGTGCTGGGAATTGAGGATTCTCTTTCAAAAGCAGAGCTTCTCCAGGGGTGGTCCAAAGACTCCCTACATCAGAATTAGTCCCAGATGCCTGCTAAAAATGCAAATTTCTGGGATTCAGTGCATCTCAGCCAAATCGAAATCTGGTGCCTGGTGACAGGGTCCAGGGGCATGCATTACAACCAGCTCCCCAAGGTAATCTGAAGGCACGTTCAAGTTTAAAAACCAATAAGCAAATGGACTCCCGTGACACCCATAAATGCTAACAAGATCTGCTAGAATAGAGAACTACCTCCTCCTTGTGCTAAGGATTAAACAGGTACCCTTGACCTTGTGCTAAGACCATTACAATCATTATCTCGCTTAATCTTCACAACAGCCACAAGGCCTAAACTCGACTACCTTCCCATTTCCCAGATAAGGGCATTAGTTACCTAAAACTTTCAGTGACCTACCCAAGGTTGTTCACAGCTCTTAAGTAGAAGAACCAAAACTCAACCTAGTTCAGCCCTACTGGAAAGCCAAACTCCTACCTCCAGAATGTAGTGAACTAGAAATTAAGGTGGTGAAGTGAACTGAGAACTTGCTAGGAGCCAGACACTCAGCCAGGAAGCAAGAGAGACATTCCTTCATGGAGCTGAGATTGAAGCAGGAAAAGCAGGCATTTAAGAAATAAATACACACACAATTAGCTAATTGCAGTAATGTTGGTAATCTTGTGGCCACTGGCTAATGAAGGCAGCTGGGGTCAAATGACAGAGCTCTGATTTAATTGCACCTCAAATTCCACATTTCTGCAGTAGCCTAAACATTCTCTTCTGCACAGTTGCCCCCTCAACTGCGCCAATTTTCTCTCTGTCTGCATTCATTATTCTGTGTCCTGAATTATGTAGGACTGTCTCCTGGGAGCAGCCTCACAACTGGGCCTTTGTTTAAAAACTTTGCTAAGCTCCAAAAAAGTCAGTAATTGAAAATTAAAGTTTCATTTCCCTCCCCATTTTCCCTTCACTTCAGTTTTATGTACCTATTGTTCATTTGTTTCGCCCCAGAACTTTATCTATTTCTGGAAATGCCATAAATGATTACATCGCCCTGTACTTTCACAAAAATTACCATTTTCGGGATACCTTTTAACTGCTGTAATCATCTGAATCTATCTTGCTTGAAATTACACGAAAAGGAAAAGTTCTCTCCATGTCCCTTTCTTTCTAGTTTAAAAATCTGAAATGCATTAACCCTTGCAGATTAATATAAGCTTAAAATATCTGTATGAGAAACTAAAGTGTTGCCATTTTCTGTTAAATTCTTACCCTGGTGAATGTTGCCAGTATCAATCCATTCTAAAAGGAAAGAGTAGAATAAAACAGATTAAATTTACAGAAAGTGATGGAGTCGCTGTTTTCATGTGAGACTTCTCAAGTTCACATTCTGTTGAGCATCCTATGGACATAAGGCAGAACCATCATGGGAGATGATTTATGGGCAGATGGACAAAAGTTCAAAACCAAGTGCTTTATTTTTCCATGGGCTGTTGTGACCTTGAACAAGTTATTTAATTCCTTCAAGCCTCTGCTAAGGAGATGTTATGAAGATAAAGAGATAACACATAACCACTAGTCCCCATTCTTTTCATTTTCATTATTTGTGCTATGAATTGAATTAGACCTAAAAATAAAACTGCTTCATAATAACATTTTATGTAGCCAAAATCATTTTTCGTTTTTTGTATTACTTTAAAATTTTTACTATTAATCATGTCTGAATTTGCTAAATTCGACAAAATGTAGAGCTATGAAAGAAGCCCCAAAAAATGCCAAGATAAAGTATATATACCAATTTTTAGCCCTTTTGCTCACTACTGGAAAATTTACCAAATAAATAAAAAAGCCTCAGTAAACATTTTGCTTGTCTGTTTTTATCAGGAGACCTCAAAAAAATCCTGCCTTTAAATTGCTAACAAGTTATTTGTGAGTTAAGTGTTTGAATAAACAGCAAAGAGTTTATTTTTAATAAGCATCTAATTTGCCTATAGGATGCAGTGTAATTGTGACAAGGAAATTTTAACATTTTTAGCTATAATGCTTATAGGATAATATGAAAATATAGTTAGACCTTAAGGATCTGTAGTGATCATGTGATTTAACTCTGTATGTTTGCTGAAGTCAAAATAATTTAATGAGAAAATATGATTTGACTTATAGTGATTTTTCTGGTCATCTTTAGGTGAAAATGAGGAACCTGTCCAATAAGTACACCACTTATGAGTGTTTTATGGCAGCATTACTTAAATTTTCCCTCCAAGTTAATCATGACACTGATTCCATGTGGCTGTTTGTTTCCCTCTTGGTTAGACATGGAGCTTCATAGTTGTGGGTGAGATGAACCAGTGAGTGAACGTGATGCTTCCTCACAACGTGGAGTGCAAACTCAAGCCATTTCCCTACCTATCTATATTACAGGGGGACTCAGTGGCCTCAATCGGAACTCTCCTGAGCAGAGAAAAGGACAATGCTTTCTCTCCCCCACTCAATGGGAGTCAGCGATGCATTGGACTTGTGTGTGTGTGTGTGTGTGTGTGTGTGTGTGTGTGTGTACACCAGGAAAGTCTATGCCTAAAGCAACTTTGTGAAACAAAAGCTGATTTAATGTCATCACTGTACCAGAATCACCACTAGATGGCAAGCGTGTGCCCCCTTGGCCACAAGAATCATTAGTACTAGCTTGTGTTTTTTTTTTTTTTGGCAAAGAGCTGGGTGCATCTTTAAAATCCTAAAGCCAAATAATACCTCCTTTAAAAATTGAAGTCTTAAATGGCAAAAACGTACTGATGTCATTGGTTTTTATTAGATTTCCAAAAGGAAAAGAGCCATTTTCTTCAAATATAAAACTTTATATTTAACAATCCTTTCCTTGCCAAATTCCCCAATATTCTTCTAAGGAAAGCTTCCCAGAGACTTTGCTTCTTGTGGTCAGAATTCTCTGTTAGAAAGCCTTGCCCAGGAGTTCCTGCCTGCTCCTAGTTGCCTGTCAAATGACCTTTGTGACCTTCAGTCTCACTCAAGGAGTGCTACCCAGCTATCAGCATTCCTATTTCAACCATGCAGTGATGACCAAGGTCATTTCTGATGCTTTCCTTTCCAAGTCAAGACAACACTGAGCTCACAAAGGAATGCATTTCTTTCTGCCGTAATCCCACATTTCTTAATCCCCAAGTAAGTCTGTTGGGTCATGAACTACCAAACCACATGGGCAGCTGCAGTTGGTACTGAGAGTGTAGATATGCACAAAAATACACTTGAGTGGACAAACAGTTGTACTTTGGCACATAAAGGAGATTGGCTCCAGAACCATCCTGCAGATACCAAAAGCTGTGGCTTCTCAATTCTTTATATATATAACAATTATTATTATAATATAACATGATGTAATGTAATGTAATTCTTTCCTATAACCTGTTCATATCCTCCTGTATACTTTAAATCATCTCTAGAAGATTTTCAACACACAAAACAATATAATTGATACATAAATGTGTGTTTGCCATATTGTTTAGGGAATTTTTACATAGAAATGCATTTTTAAAATATTTAAGTACAATTTTTAAATATTTTGATCCATGGTTGGGTCAATGTTGGATAAGGAATCTATGGGTATGGGAGTAGGAATTCAGGAATTCAAGTAACCAGAGTGTGTTGAATGTTGGATTGGGGGTTATGCAAGGGAAAGGAACCAGTAATCAATCATGATTCTGTCACTTGCCCTGATCTAATAAGTGCTAGCAGTGGCTTGAAATGAATGGATTACACTAGATGCCAGGCTTGACATCCCTAAGGTTTGTAGTGCTTCAAAATCTATAAGATAGAAATTTATCAAGAGATAAACGCAAATCTCCATGGACTAAAGAGTTCCTAATAGTTGTTTTGTTGAGGATTACAGAAAAGAATAATGAGGAAACTTGGACTGCTTGCAGATCAGAAGGCTCTTAGTTGGCTGTAAATTCAGTTTGAGACTCATCCTGATGTTGCCATTAATAATATTCACATGCCCTTAGGTTTTGTTTGCTTAAAGAGTATACAAAAGCATCCTTGGCCTTGTTAATTTTGTATTACCTTTCAGGTAACGAGTCGAACAGACCAAGATTTGGGGTTTAGAGCCAGCCAGGAAAGTGGGGTGCCATGTGTAGCTTAGTAGCCAAATCAGATACAAAAAAAGGCTGCCAAATGGAAAAGAGAACGCATTTTGTACCACATGTGAAAATGCAGAACTAAAACTATGGAGAGGACATTAATGGGTCAGAGATTTGAGATTAAGAAAAAAAAATTTTTTCTAATAATTCCATCTGTTTAAAATTATTATAGTCATTATAAATATCCAAGCAGAAATTGAGTGATCCCATTCCTGGGTGTTTGGGGCAGGGCGGTGTGGGGGGAGCGAATTCTGCTGTCTGAATTTGATAGAAGATTGAGGAGAAAGAGAAGTATACGTATTCCCAAAACATTATTTGGTAAAATAATATGTCCATTTTGGTACTAAGCATTGACTGAGGAATCTTCTTCAAGTGCCTGTGAGTGCAGCAGGAAGTGGGACCAGTTAGGAAAAGTGTATATCGTCTTGGTGGGTCAGTGTCTACTCCACTAAAGGCCTCTTCTGGCACTAGGGGCCTGAGTACTAAACTCCTTTTGGTTTTAAAATAACATGGCATCACCAAATTTTATGAGGCTACAAATAACAATAGAGCTGCCAAAATTAGGAGCATATGAATTATCTCCTATGTGGTGGTAGAAGAGTAAATTGGTAGAACTTTTCTGAAAGACAATTCAGTGGTGTATAACTAAATCCTTCAGTGGTGCACGCACCCTGTAATCAAGTAACTCTACTTCTACAAATGTAGCCTAAAGGGGAAAAATCGTGTATGTGCGTGTGTGTGTGTGTGTGAATGCATGTGTTCGTCTGAGTGTGTATATGTGTGTGTCTTTATGTATATATCTGTGTATGAGTGTGAGTCTTCATTCAGATGCCTGGCATAGCGTATAAACAATGGCAGTGAGAGCTTTTTGGATTATCTATTTTGGCACATTCATATGAAAGAATATCCAACAGTCATTGGAAATGCATGGTATTCACTTGAGAAAGCATCCAGGAAATATTATCCAGTGAAAAAAGGAAGAGTAGAAAAGAGAGAGACAGTTGTGAAAATCCATGTTCAAAATGGTTATTTCTCGGTATCCAGATTATGCATGAGTCTAATTTCTTCTCCTCTCTAATGATGTTTTTCCTAAGTTTCCTACAGAGACATATTGGATATTAATTTAGTTTTAAATGTAATAAAATGAAAATTACACTCAGAGTTCCCACTATTTGGGGTAGATGGGTGGAAATCTAGGCCACAGTTCTTGAAGGAATCACCAATGAGTGGGTTTCATGAATGTTTTTTGCAGCTGGCTGGCATCCCTTTTTAGATAGTTTCATGACTATCTTCAGTTGAGGGGAATCAGGTTTCCTTGTAGTTTCCACTCACTGCTCCATCTTCCCAGATAGCTCCATTGTAATACTTGAAAAAATTCTCTTCGTTTTTTCTTGAACATGACTATCTCTTCTCATTTCTGTCTTGCTTTCATTCAACTTTTATTGTTCTTACTAAGTTATTTTAACTTTTGATTTTGTAAATATTTTACATCCGGCTATAAATTTATTTTTTTTTCCAGGAACTCTAATTCCAAAGTGTATGGGTCATAAAGTACATGTTTCAAAATAACACCCTGTCTGAATGCTGTTGTACTTCACATCTTAAAGATTAGAGGTTTATATTTAATCCATTTTCCATAGACAGCATCAGAGAGGCCACAGACTATGGCTGGAGGAAAATCAGTGTCTTTTTTAAAGGGCTCTCGTATATGTTAAAAAGTAAATTGAGCTTTTTCCATGGCTTTGTCGATTTCATGCCACTTTTGTTCAATTCTGCTTGGTGAAATAATTTTACTGCTTGGTGAGCTCTTCTGTGAAAACTGTTTTAGTGGTTACTAATGATTCATTAGCCCAAGTTTCAACAAGGTTATCCTGGAACTCGTAGCAACGTTGAGAATTATGTTTGTTCCAACACATCTGTTATGTTAGTCAGTTTTTGTTCTCTGTTATAGGAATCTCAGACACCATTTGACTGGGTTCAGGTTATCTGTGAATTTTCATCTGATTTTATGCCCACCGGCTGTAGTTTATGACTATATAGTGAATGTTTTATTTTGCCTATTCCCTCTTCCGATTGGTCTCAGTTTCTCATCCAAGGAAAATTAGGCATAGGCACCACATCTACTGTTCACTAAGTTATGGCTAGTGGAAAAACTGAAAATAAATGAAAAAGATCCCAAAGGAAAAATTCTGTGTGCCCGAAACCCACATACCTTACCTTTCGTATTATTGGCTCCTTTTTCTCAGCAGGACCTGACTTCAGCTTTTAATTGGTACCTTTATCATAATTGTTGCAATTTAACACATTTAGTCTGTCAAATCATGGGATATCTTTATAGCTATATAGTAAACCCTAGAGAACAACTTCTCTGACTGTAGCCATCTGCAGTGATCACAAGAGCAACTTACAAAATACTGACAGTCTTTATATTAATGGGATACATATGGCAGCCCACAATTATGTGTGGCTGCATTCAATTAGTGTTGTACAATTACACAGTTTTATTGCTTAGTTAAAACAGTGAAAGCACTACATACTGGGTAATTTGCACTAATCCCCGTCTCTTTAATAGCTCCTTAGTGTTTAAAACGTGGGGGACCATCTATTGTATATAAGGGGCCTGGAATGAACTTAAAATTATATCTCATGTGGTGAATACTCTTTGACTTACAATTAATGGACTCCCACTTCACATGTGGGTCATGTTTTATAGACATTTTAAAATACAGTTGGAGCAGAAAGTTCTTCATGCACTAGAACCCACTTTCTGGATGAGGCCTTCTCAGCTGTCGCTGGCATCCTAACATCCTTTCTGAAGAACAGTCAGGGTGAGGGGACACGTGAAATGCGGAGTCAGATTCAACTCCAAGAGCAGTGAAAATCAAAGACTGGACAGTTTAAATGGACACTTGTGAACAGGATTTTCTGATTTCTTTTTTATTTTTCTTTAAAAAAATTATTTATTTTTATTGAAAAGGCAGATTTACAGAGAAAATGGAAGACAGAGAAGGATCTTCCATCCACTGGTTCACTCCCCAAATGGCCACAATGGCCAGAGCTGAGCTGATCCGAACCCAGGAGCCAGGTCCTCACACAGGTGCAGGGTCGCAAGGACCTGGGCCATCCTCTGTTTTCCCAGGTCACAAGCAGGGAGCTACGTGAGAAATGGAGCAGCAAGGACGTGAACTGGCAACTGTGTGGGATCCGAGCACTTGGAGGTGGAGGATTAGCCAGTTGATTTGTCACGCCAAACCCTGATTCCTGACTTTTAATTAAAAACTCAGTGCAAGGTGAATTTATAGCTGCCACTTGGGATTTTGCAAAGATTTGTGTGTGTGTGTGTGTGTGTGTGTGTGTGTGTGTATGCTTGTGAAGGTACATGTTTGAAACAGATGCATTTAACAATCTTATTATTTTTTTTTTATTTCTTAGGTATTTGAGAGAGGGGCATACAGACAGCTATAAAGAGATTTAATCTTCTGGTTCACTCCCCTAAATACCCATGACAACTACTGCCCGGTGAGGGTCAAAATGAGGAGCCAGGAACTAAAGCCAAGCCTCCCACGTGGGTTGCGGGAAGTTAGTTCCCAAAGCCAGTAGTACTGCTGTCCACTCTTTTCATGAGGAAATTGAAGCCTGGTATTGAACTCGGATGCTTGATCTGATATGGGATGAAGGAATCTTAACTGGCTTCTTAACCATTAGGCCAAGCGCTAGCACCTAATCTGATGTTTTATACCAAGTTTGAATTACATTTTAAAATGAAAACGTGTATGCCCCTCTCCACTTGGCTTATTAAGAAGGAAGGGTGAACCTCCAGTGCAGGTTACAACAGGTGCTCATTGTGAGCAAGTTTGTGAAGTGACTCATTATACCACTTAGCAGAGGGCTGTCTAGTTGATGAAGAAGAAATTTTGGGCAAAAAGCCATTTATCCTTCTCCTGAAGTGTTGACAGAGAAAAAGCCTGTGCAACTTTGTTACGTGCCCTGCCTGACAGTAAAACAGAATTCTGAACTAGAAGTCTGGACATTAACTTACCTGCAAAAACATTTTGTTGGAGTGTTTCTAATATACTTGTGTCCAGGTGTGTTTTTAATTACGTGAACATGGCCTTTGTCTCTAAGCTCTTTTTGTTTCCTAAGCATCATGAACCTTTTTATATTCATGAAAATTTTATCCAGTTTTCAAAGCACAAAAAGAGAGGAGAAGAAACATTGTACAAGTAATTAAAGAGAGATAAAAGGAACTTTAAATAAAATAGCTATGTTGATGTATATTTAGATGGTTTTGCTGTGTAATTACTTTTAGTACTCTATTTTAGATAGAATTTAGTACTTTCTTAGTAATTAATGCTTTGAACTATATTTCTCATTTGCTTGCACTTCAGAAAGTTTGTGGTAAATTAAAAGATAAGTTTATTCTGGTGGAAAAGTAAAATCCATGCATGGATTTTGCATAGAATGTATTTTTCTATGCTATTTTTGAAGACCCCTCATATTAAAATGATTGCTGTATCATTGTTTTTAGATGAAATTTCTATTAAAATACCAGTGCTCCAATATAAAACCTTTACATCATGGTAGAGAATTACCTGGTCACATTCAGACCAGAAATGATACCTATAGCCACATCTGCCAACATCTGCTTTTGTCAGATATTTGAATTTTTTTACATAGCATCTATATCACAAAATTCCTGCATAAATAATGAATAGATCAAAATATGCACAGCCTTGACAGAGTACACACCATGAGTGCTTGGATTTAGCAGGACATCAAAGCAGGAGATTATATTGCATTTTAGGATGGTTACTGGGGTCAAAATGGAAGTAAGGAAGTAAACAATTTTACTTTGTTGGAAAATAGATGATCTCTAAGATGCTTTCAATTTCAGATTCTTTTTATGAAAATAGTTGCTTGTTGTCCAGATGAACCAGAATAGATGATGTGCTCATGCTACCCTTTACAGATTGTTTTTGCCTGAGAACATGCAAGTCAGGAGCAAAAGCGTGTTTTGTAGCTCTGAAGTCTCAAAGTCCCTAACTAGCACCTATTAATGGTGACCAGAGCCAGACAGCTGCCACACTGACAAGGAAGGATGTGTGTACCCCCAGATGACATCTGGACAAACCCACATCTGTGAAGAACACATGGCAAAGTGCAGCTGACCCCGCCAAGTCTTTGGGATGCCTGCTACAGGACAGCCTAAACTTAATCGTGATCCAGAGTCCTGGGATGTTTTAAGAATGGAGAAGACATAAAAGAGTAGTTTCCATCCAGCAAAGACTCAGTCTCTCCAGGGAGGAAGACCCGACAGCCAGCCTCTGCCAATAACAGTTGGATCCAAAGAGTCATTGCTGACATTTCAGCTTGGCTGGCCAAACATCTGCATTTTATGTGGCAATGGAATGCAAAGTTAATCTACTTTTTCCAAAGAAAGGCAGACATGGCATGTGAACGGTAGCAGGGCTCCTGATGTGTGGAGATGTGTCTTGCTGTGCAAGGGGTTCAAACTGCCACAGCAAGTAACAGATGATCAGAGAGTGATAACAGAAGAGCATGCAAGCCTTGACTTGCTGGATGAATTATTTTGATGTACAAGCAAAACTTGGCTGTTTCCTTGAGGCATCTCCTCCTAAAAATTGCCCTTGTTGGAAATACTAGCCTTTGATTGTGGTTTCCTTTTCTTGGTCATATTGATTCCAACAGGGGGTATTGAATCAGAATTGTGAATGTTTTTTGATCTTTTCCTTGAAATAAAAAAAAAGTTGCTTGGGATGATCTTAGAGCATATCCATTTGTTCCGATGATGGGCTAGAATTAAAAAGGGGCTCCCACCAATACTTGCCTGGAGTCACATGTATCTTTTTCTTGATTTGTTGGGAGAAAAGACTGGAAACTTTCACTGCCTTAATAAGGAAACCTGGACAGAATGCTGACTCTGCACCTGGTAAATCTTTCCAAATTGCCACAGGTGAAATGAAATGTTAATATCCCTTTCAATTATTAATACAATGTAAATAGATCTTGCTGGAAATGTAGGGCACCGAAAATAAAGTATTTTAATACATGTGTAGATGGGTTTTTATGTTCAGCTTCTAAAAGAACTTCATTTTTAAAGCTCCTATGTTGAACTGAAAAAGTAATTGTTTTCATAAATTGGAGATATTACACTGGAAACTTTCTAGTCATCATTTTATATGCAAATACATTTTAATTGTAGGAAGCATTCAGTGCAGATAAGTAGCAGGAAGAAAGTGGTCTCCCCTAATTCTACTACCCAGGTACAGGCGTACTCACACTGACCTTTTAGACTTTCTTCTTTGCACCGGTTTTCTTTTTTGTCTTTAACGAACATGTCATACAAGGAAGTCTAAAATCTGCCATTCTCACTTTCCAAACACAATACATTTTAGTTAAAATAAGCCTGTATCAGTATTTTAATGGTCACACAACATTCCCTGGTAGGAGTGTTCTGGAGTGTATTTAATGAATTTGCCAGTTGCTCACAGTATTTCCAATTTTACTGCAATCTAAAGAGGGAAAGATGTCCTTGCTATATATCCATGCATAGTGGCACATTAAAAAAATTGTTTTAATATATTGAATTTAAACCACAGTTTTCTCCTTTCTCTAAGAAATGGCTTTTGAGCTGTTGGATTTAAAGTGACGTGCTTATGTTTTGGTTTCAGGTGTATGAGCACCAAGACGGCAGCAAATCCCTGAAGCTGGGTGACTTTGGACTAGCAACCATTGTCGACGGCCCGTTGTACACAGTCTGTGGCACCCCAACATATGTGGCTCCAGAAATCATCGCAGAGACTGGGTAAATGTCTTTGTGTTTCAGTGCTATGCTAGCAAAATAACATGGTTGCTTGGAGAGTAAGAAACATCACGGCTCTTTCCCACCCAGACTGAATTAGCTATCAAGTTTCTTGCACTTCCACCCCCCAACCCCCAACTTTTATAGTGGGAGCCATTTTCTCCATTTTCCCCAATCAAGTTGCCAATTACTGCAGTCTTGTTTAAGGCTTCCATTTGTCCTTTGTTAAAGCGAGAACCGAAGTTATTAACCTCAGAATAAAAAATGTTCAGACTAACAGAGAAACCCACAGCCATGACAATTAACTCACTTGTGGAGCTAAAAGAAACAGATGCTACCTTGAGTGTTGATTACAATCTCTAGTGGTTGTTCTCTCAGCTACCCTTTCCCCATCCCTGTCCCATTCTGGCCCTCTTGGAAATCCACAAGGTCACTGGGAATTTATTGGTTTCCTTGTGCAAAGTCAGGTGAAGGAAAATCTCCATCCTAGAAAGCCGAGAGAAGTGGAAAGTCAGGGATGCCTTATTTACATCTGGCCTTAAACTTGCTGACCTTAATTTATGCTCTGCCAGTCAAGAGGACTGTTCCCATTTTAGATATGAATAAATGAATACTTTTAAGCTGATGGGTTAAGTTTCATGTAAACACATGACTAGGTAGCAGTGTCTGAGTCATGGTTTAACTCAGTTTCAGTTTGAATAAAAGGCTGTTTCAAAGGTGAGGCTTCAGGGCAGTAGTTTGGACAGTGAGAAAACTGCATCCTTTCGGAATATCTGGGTCCCAGTCTCAAGTCCACTTCCAACACCAACTTTGTGAGAATGTGCATCCTGGGAGGCAGTGGTGATGGCTCAGATTGTTGGGAGACCCAGAATCAGATCCAGATTTCTGATTTTGGCCTGGCCCAACTGTGGCTGTTGCAGGTTTTGGGAGAGTAAATCAACAGCTAAAACATCTGCTTTCAAGTAAAATTAAATTAAATAACAAGAATGAAGCATCTCTCAGGGAAAGGGCCACATGTCTTACCAAGCGCCATGGACAGGTCTCTCTGTTTCTGACTTTCGATAGACAGAATGGGGAGAAAATAGCAGCCAGAGGAGGCAGCCCCGATTTTGCTGCTGATTAGCAGTTTCAGTTCAGGTGCAGAGGTGTAGATAGGACCATCTATTGTGACTGCTCAGGAATGGAGCTTCTTACGGTAGCATTGGTGCAAAGGGCAGAAGTACACAAATAAGAATGGAAGCCCAGAAAGAAATCTTTCTGGTAAGAAGTGAGGGAGTGAGACTCTTTGTAATTCATCCAATCTGAGCCAAGAGGGAGCCAGTATTGTCACTCTGACTTTCCTCAGACAGAGCTGCCAGGGGACAGCCAGGTTTCCCATGGGGGTGTATATTGATGGCTGCTGGGCAACTAGGATGTTTACGGAAAGAGGAGGCTGCTGGACTCCTGAAGACACTGATTGGAGCACCAGCTCTGTCACTCACAGCCTGTGTGAGCGCGAGCATAAGTATGCTCCCTTATGAAGCTGAGTTTTCTTTTCGATAAAATAGTTAATACTTATCCTGTCCAACCTACGGAGCTGTTGGGAAAGCCGAATAATATAATATAAATTGGAAAATGTTCTATAGATAATTATAATGTCTAAAATTAAAGGGTAGTCTGTCTCAATGTGCCTCAAAGCTGTATCACTACAAGAAATCTTTTTGCTGCAAACCTTTGCTTTCTGATATTTGGATATTGGCCCAGATATGCATTAATTTTTTATTCATGTATCTTTTGAAAATATTTGTTATCATTATGTTTAAGCACTGTGTAGCTGGTGGATTAGTATAGTATATGCTATTAAGTATTTTTGAAATTTCTTTGTTTTTAGTTTGCCATCAGTTTCATCATGTCACCTCGTTTGTCTTGACCTGACTTTGCTAACTCTGACATCACTTTTTTTTTTCCAGATACGGCCTCAAGGTGGACATCTGGGCAGCTGGTGTAATCACATACATTCTGCTGTGCGGTTTCCCTCCATTCCGTGGGTATGGGCAGCAGTCTTTTATTCAGCACCAGCAAAGCATGGCTACATGCTCTGAATGATCCATTTGCCCTTTTGCATAAAGGAGCCTGAAGCAGGGGGGAAAAAACATAATGAGGACTTTACTTGCGATGTCTGTGATGTTCACCATGGTATGCATGCTAATTTATCTGCTTCCATAAATCTTCCTGTTGCTTAAAAACTCATTCTTTCCTAATTCACCAAAACAGTTCCATATTGACATTTTCAATTGCTTTCAAAATGCACATTTTACATATTTATGGGGGAAGGAAGGGCCCTAATGCATAAACATGAAGAGACATACCCCGAGTTGACATTTTTGTGCTGTGTTCTTGTTGTCCTTCGTCTGAACAGAAGTGGTGATGACCAAGAGGTGCTTTTTGATCAGATTTTGATGGGGCAAGTGGACTTTCCTTCTCCATACTGGGATAACGTTTCTGATTCGGCGAAGGTATGTTCCCAGCAGCAGCTTCTTCCATGCAGCCTATGTGTCTTGGTGGAATGAGTAATTCCAAATTGTTGTGTACAAGGAAAAGAATATCACATGTATGATTTCTATGTAGTTAAGTTGCACTTACTAGATTTTCCGAGATTTTCATTACGTCTCTCTGAACTGTCTCCACATGTGCTTACCAAGAGTCTTCACCTCACCAGCGTCAGCTCATCCTGTCGCTGCACTCACGCTGCTCCAGCCACTTGCTGGGCCCACCTTGGACAGCCTTAAGTCTACCTCAGATTTTGGCACAGCATATTGTTTCTTCTTTTCAGATCTTGATTCAGCGTCATTTTTTCAGTGAAGACATTCTGGACTACCTTGTTTCCAACTGTAGCTCTTAAGCCCCACTTGACCCGAGCTATCCTCCTTTTCTGCTTTACTAGCCTCCCTGAGTCCATCTGGTATACCGGCTAATGACATCGCTGTATCTGTTTACATCTAGATAGAAACATATCAATGGATAGGTCTTATGCTTTTTATTTTTCTGCATTCTCCCTACTAGAATGTAAGTTTTATGTGGGCAAGGATTTTTTTCTACTTTATTCATCAGTGCCTAAATAATGGCCAACACATAATACGTACTCAATATATATTGAATAAATAAATGTAAGAATAAGTGAATTGGTCAATTAATTGATCAAAATGAAAAAAAATTCAGTCAAAAACGACTTTATAGAGAAATTATGATTTAGGTTAAACCTTTATCCATCGCCAGTAAATAAAGATAGGGGAGCAAAGTGTATGACTTTCATCTTACTAAACTAAAAAAGTCAACCTCCATGATGCCATAATATGATGGTTGACTAACTGTGAATGTACTGAATGACACTGATTTATACACATAAAAAGTGATTAAAGTGGTAATATTTATTTTGCTACATTAAAAATAATAACAGACTAATCTCTAAGAAAGCAATAAAAATCTTCTATTGTGATTTAAGTAGACTTTGTGAGATAAAGGGAAAAATCTTTTCATTAATCTCATTTAAACTTACATTTTCTCTCCAAGCACTGACTTCAATTGTTGAAAATTTGATTTTGAGTAATAATTATGTTTTGATTTTCCAGTATGTATGTATTTTCTTTTGCTATACCCTGTGTATATGTAAGGAATGAGATAACCGCGTCTAAACTTATTGTCTTGGTGGGAACTTCTAATTTAAAGTGAAAATTGGATGGCAAGCCTGTCACAAGGACCAAATTTGTGCCTCAAATCAAGCTGTGTTCACAGGGAATATTCAGAACTATTCAGGGTCCCTTACCTCTTGGTAGTTCTTGGGCAACGCAAGTTGGAAGCTACATGTTGGTTGTTTTCTTTTTTTTTTTGCCAAAATGAATAGCTCACATATCAAAAAAATATTAAGACACATTAAATTATGTATGTTATGAATGCACAAAGTATTATTAGGTAATAATGCAGTTTAACATTTATTAACATAAAATATATACATGAATGAGAAAAGTTAATATTTATAGAAACTTAAAAACATAAGCACTTACACATTGTAGATGGCAATCAAGAGAAATGTAAGCAGATGTGAAGCTGCAATATTAAATCTTAACTGCATAAATTAACTGCAGTGCATACTGCTTTTGCCTTTTTGTCACCGCTTCCTGTTGCTATTGTGGCGAGCTCCTGTGTTGCTTATAACACCAGGGGCATTCATCCTCACAACAGCAGTGCGGCTCTCTCCACCAAATTCTATATTACAGGAAAGAGCAAACTGTTGCAATTTCTTAATATTTTTATCATGCATAATACATACAACATAGGCATGGTTGACTATGTATTATTATGAAGGTTTCATGTCAACTGAGGGCTACTACTAATTAAGTTTTAGGGAATGTCAGAAGTTACATTACTAGGGCAGACATTTGGGCTAACAGTTAAGGTGTCTACTTCCCCTGTCCGAGTGCTTGGATTTGAATCCCAGCTGTACGTCCAATCCTAGTTTCCTACTAGGAATGGAGTAATGTGGACTCTGGGATGGCAGTTTTGGGGGTGGGGGGTGGAGTGCTAGCTCAGCAATTAGGTTTCTGCCACCCACAGTGGAGACTTGGATAGAATTTGGTTTCACTTCCATCTGTCTCCAGCCACTGCAGGCATTTGAGGAGCGAATCAGTAGATGGGAAATGTCTTGTGTTCTGTCGAGACTCTGTCTCTCTTGTTTTCTACTTCTTGAATTAAAAATAGAAAGTTAAAAAAAAAAGAGAGAGAGAACTATACAAAAATTTTTTCCAACTGCCCTGAGATCAGCATCCCAAACCTCCTACTCTGTTCAACTGTGTCTCCTTTGTGTGGATTAGTCTGGAATTATTTGAAGTATTTTTTATACCTATGTCCTTAGAATCTTTAGCTAATAAGAAATAGTTATTCCTATCTCATCACCTAGCAGTTGGCATTTTTACTTCTTTTCTCATTCACTTCTTTCAAGGATAAATATGACATCTGGAAATTAGGGGGTGTAGGGAACCCATTTTTATTTTCAGCTGCCAACATGCAACTTTAATTAAAATGTTTCTAACGTATGACATCTATGCTAAAGTAATGAAGAAATTTGTCTTTAAAGTGTAACATCCTAGACAAAGAATCTAGTATTAATTCTTTAACTTTGAGTAATTTCTTTTCTACTGTAAGCATGTATTATGAGATTGATTTAAATAGTAATGTCATTTGTCTATTCTATCAACCATAAGCTGTGTATTTTTAATTCTACTTGTTCACCTTTCCTTTAACTTTCAAAGGCGCTACTGAGGTAGCTATGGGTAAGTTGATTTGGCTGAGATTTACAGCTTTTCCAAACTGAAAGAGGATTGTGTTTACAAATACACAGATCTTCACATGAAAAGTTAATTAACTGTAATTGAATGTTCCTTACAGGAGCTCATCACCATGATGCTGTTGGTTGATGTTGATCAGCGATTTTCAGCTGTGCAAGTCCTTGAGCATCCCTGGGTTAATGTAAGTGACTTCTTTCCTTCCCTCTAGTCATTCCTGATCTTTTAAAAATTGCTTCCAGATTTCCTAATGATGCCATCTTCCTTTGAAAGAATTGTGTTTGGGTTTGTTCTCTCCCAAACGTGCCAGAGCTTAGATTTGTTTAGCAAGGGCTTGGGCTCGGTGTTTTGCTCATTCCCTTGGGGCTGCCTTACGAGTGGGGAGGTGCACGTGGTCACTGTTCCTGTCTCAAAGCCTACTTTCTGTGGTCCAAACCAGGGCTAAATAGTCACTGATAAGACAGAACAAAATTTTCTGAGTGAGTCCTTTTACCAAAAGTAGGAGTATCTGCCACCTTGGCGTGCTCCACAGCAACATCTCTCAAGCTTGCGTCTACTCCCCAGTAGCCCGGAGGCTTTAATAAAACACCGATTTGGATGCAGTGGATGCAGCCAGGCTGAGCCTCTGCATTTGTAAAAGCTCCCAGAAGCTCTTGCCTCTGTGGAGCCGTTTTTGTTTTGTTTTTCGACCCTCTCTATCCTACAACTGATTGAAAAAGGTGTTTTTTCTTTTCTTTTTTTCTTTTTATTTACAATAATGATAGCTCATACTTTTGGGACACTTCGATTCTGGAGTCTGTTGGTATTACTTGAAGCACCTTGCATATATTGTGTCCTCCACATCTTTATAAGCTAGTTACTACTGTCATTCCTGTTAAGAGATGGGAAAATTCCCTAAGCAGATTGAACGGTCCTTAATGGCAGATTAGAAAGCATGTAGATTTGCATATAGACACAGACCTGGACATAGAAAAGGATAGTTATACAACTGACAATTTATTGATAAAAATTCTGCTGGCCTCCCATTACTGTGCCGAAAGATCTGGCTGGAAATTAATGGCAACAAAATGCTGCACTTTTCTGAATTGTCACCTGAGCTGGTAGTTAGATAGTTTTTTTTTTTTTTTCGATAGTAACTTTTGACACAAACATGACTGAAAGCTCAGTCAACACGTGAGGTGACAGGAGCTCACCTCGAATCTTGCTGTGTTCTGCTTGATAGCTGCAGGTGAAGTTTCTAGAACTTTACACATCAGAACAGATTCTGCACGCTCTCTTGGGAGGCTTTATCTGTATATAAAGCAGAAGTCTATGAGATAACCTTAAAAACTTTGTCCAAAAGTGTAGGGGCAGGCATTTGCAGCAGTGGTTAAGACGCTGTGTGGGATACCCAGGCCTCTCTGCCTTGAAATAAAATACATATGTACATACACACATACATATGCACATATGTTAAGCAAATAAGTTCATTTGGGTGCAAAAATATTCTTAAATCCATGCTTATTCTTTTCATAAAATGCCTATTCCACGAACTCTTTGAAGACTGCCCTTTGAATAGGTTTCAAATCTTTTGCACTAAAATAAATTTAAGTTTTAATCCCATTCCCATGAACTTTTCAAATACTTTCATGTGACTATGATTGAGAGATTCAGCTAAGTTTTAAGTCCTTTCATGTTGAAGAGCTTTCGAGTTGGTGTATGGATGTACAAAATCCTAATCCCCACCTCCACTCCTAAGATAGAAAGGAATGGGGGGCGGAACAGAGCAGGCAAGCAGGAGCGGCTTCTTCCAGCCACAGCAACTTTCACATTTATCCCAGGCTTTTTGATCCAAAGTTATGCTCTTCTATGATATAGGAAGGGCAAAGGAAGCATTTTAAGTTTAATGAGAAGCCTACTTGATAGGCAAGTGGATATTATTTTACTCAATTTATAGATGAGGAAACCAGGGCTATGAGGAGGGATTTGCCCAAAGTGATCAAGCTTACCGTTAAGCCAGTGTTTGCAGTCAGACATCCTCACTCCAAGTCCAGATGCCTTTAAGTGCTGTGCACCACACTGCCACAGTTCTCTGGGCATACATGAACGCACTGTGGCTGTTTTAAGAAGGCTCAGTGTGGAAATCAGAATTGTTATACTGGCAGTTGTTACAAATTGACAACCTTTCCAAACTCAAATACCTAGAACATGGCATTTTTCTTCACCAGCTGTAGTCCCTCTTAGTGGCAGCAATTGGTTCTGACTTAGCTATATGGGCTAATTAAAAGCCCATGGTCCATAACTTATCAAATTGCATGTTAGGCCTGGAAGGAACAAAACAGGGTAACCACATGAAATAAACTGGAAAATCTGAATTTGAAACGTGTCTTTTGGAGGCCCTTAAAGAGTCCTCGAGGATAGAAATTCATCGATGACAAATGGCTGTTAGAGTTTTACAAACACAGAGGACCACTGCCTGCCAGACCCCACCCTCTAACAGCACCAGGCAAGGGCTGTGAGAGAGGCTGCCCGAGCCAGCAGAGGATGCCCCGGAAGGCTTCTAGAGCAGGTGTCAGAGCTCCACCGTGGAGAGGATAGAAGGGGACACCCAGCAGCCTGGGCTGCAGCAGCATGTGGACATTTGCTAGAACAAGCCACGTGAATAAGCCACGTTTGGCAGTAGTCTGGCATGCCGCTGAAAGCAGCAAAGTCATTTGCCCTGATTCCAAACGAAATGACCTTACATTGGCAATATTCCAACTCAAGGCAGTAAATAAGCAAAATTTACGCAGCCTTCTGGCTGTTCCCATGAAACAGCAAAGTTGCTCACTTTCCTAGGACAACACCTACACGTCTCCGCCACAGCTTTCTAACTTCCCCAGCTCACTGCACATGGCTGCCCATGGTCGCACTCTGCTGCTGTAAGTAGGTTCTTCGGTTCTCTCTGGAGCTTCCACTTCCCTCCTCTCTGATTCCCTAAAAACATGTCCTAAGAGCAAGGATAACATTTGAGTAATCATCCCAGAAATCTGAAATGCAAGAGAAATACCCTTTGAACAATTACAAAAGATTGTTACCTTCTCTGGGAATGCAAAGAGGGTTTTAGTAACAGCCTCTTAAAACTTGAGGTAAGAAGTGGTGGCTTTATTTTTAAAATTATATGTATGCAGTAACAATTAGAAGACTGCTTATTTTCTGTGTCTCAAAATAATCAATAAAAAAATGAGGTTTCACAACAAACGTTTTGGATTTATTGAAATCACATGAACAAAACCACATGGATGCCCAGGCAATCAAAATAAATAAATTAGGAATGAAAAAAGGGTATCCATTTAACAAGACATTTTGCATTTGGCAATCGAATTATATCTGATTTGCACAAAGGACACTCCCTGAGGGGGAGAAAGGTAATAATAGTTAAGTGAACCCTAAGGAAGTCCTCAGAAAGCTCTTCCTGTGTTCTCATTAGTTCTCATTTTCTCTATTGCTGACACAATGACCTTTCCACCCACGCACTTGGTGGGGAGAAGGAGTCTCTTAGGAAACAGCAGCTAGAGCACAAGAGCCATAGAATCCAAAACCAAGTCAGTCCAAGTCTCTTGTGTTAGCGCCACCTGAAGGAGACCCCCTTTAAGCTTTCATTTATTTTTCACTCTGGCCACGAGCCTTGCTGTGTTCCTCTGCATCCTTGACTCCTGATGGAATGTTGCAAAGGTCCTTGAAACTCCCAGTGGCAGGTTCCCAAGAATCAGATTTAAAAAAAAAACTGTAACTTAAAAAAAAAAGATTTATTTTTTATTGGCAAGGCAGATATATAGAGAGAAGAGACAGAGAGGAAGATCCTCCTTCGATGGTTCACACCCCAAGCAGCCGCAACGTCCGGAGCTGAACCAATCAGAAGCCAGGAGGCTCTTCTGGGTCTCCCACGTGGGTGCAGGGTCCCATGGCTTTGGGCCGTCCTAGACCGCCCTCCCAGGTCGCAGACAGGGAGCTGGATGGGAAGTGGAGCTGCCAGGATTAGAACCGGTGTCCATTTGGGATCCTGGCACGTTCAAGGTGAGGACTTTAGCCACTACGCTATGGCGCTGGGCCTAAGACCCCATCACTTTTGTGGCTGTGTGCCCAGGAGAACAGAATATCCTAGGGGCAGCTCAGCCTCCCCCACCCATGACCTTGGAAAAATCACTTCTCTTGTCCAAACCTGTTTCCCATCTGTAAAATGCGCTAAATAGGGAAGACCCCTCCACTTGTCATGAGCATAACAGGCAAACATCTATTGCAGGGACCTGAAAGGACATGGTAAGCATTTCACAAGTATCTGATGAATTGGAGATTGCTATGTTCTGGGGAAATACAGGTTGTGATCAGAGTTGGTACATGTGTGACTTAAACTGATGAGGAAAGTGCTCATCCTGTCTGTGGGCAACACATTCAGGTAGATAATGGCACATTCTCAACTCCATGGCCTTGCCCAGCATTATAACTGCTTTCTTTCATGGTATTGCAAAATACCAACAGCAGTTGATTTAGTTCCAGTTACTTACTTACTCACTTATCAGGTGAAGAACCCTATGAGTTAGGTATATATAGCATACAGTGGTATAGGCAATAATATATTATTTTTAAGGTTTATTTTTATTTATTTGGAAGCAGAGCAATGGAGAAAGATATCTTCCATCTGCTGGTTTTCTCCCTCCAAATAGCTGAAACAACCAGTGCTGGACCATGCCTAACCCAGAAGCCAGGAACTCCACCCAGGCCTGGTACATGGTCACGGGGGCCCAAGGACATGTGTGGTCTTCCATTGTTTCCCAGGCATATTAGCAAGGAACTAGATTGAAAGTGGAAAAGATGAGACATGAAGCAGTATCCATATAGAATGCCAGCATCACGGGCAGTGGTTTAATACAGTGTGCCACAATGCCAGTTCATCCGTAATACAAGAAGATGACTAGAAATTTTGACTTGATTAAACAACCGTATTGACCTCTTTAAACCAGTAATTTTTTGTGGGACAAAGGTTCTCCAACTTGGTCTCACATTATAATCACCTAGGGTTTCTCAAAGACCTGATGCCAGGATGCCCAGGGCATACCAATTAAACCTAGATCTCCTGGGATGAAACCCAGCCATCAGAAGTAAAATGGAAGTGTAAAATTGCACCAAAACTCCAGAAGAATACATGGGATAAGGCAGGTTAACAATTTGAAAATAAAAATGCAATGGTAGCAACACATTTGAGATATTACAAAAAGGGTCCTTTGATCCTAATCACAAATTAAAAAAATTTTCTAAAATGTTAGTTAAATTTATGAACTTATAATTAATTTATTTACAGAGAGAGAAAAGAAGAGAAATAGACCTGTTTCATCCACTTAATGGCCACAATGGCCAGAGCTCAGCCAAATCAAAGCCGGGAGCCAGCAAATAGAAACTTCTTTTGTGTCTGCTTTGTCAGTCCAGGGGTCTGAGCACTTAGGCCATCCTCTGCTGCATCCCCAGGCCCATGACCAGGAAGCTGGATTGAAAGTAGAGCTGCTGAGACTTGAACCAATGGCTTTACTCTATGTCCCAAGTGCTAATCCCACTACCCCACATTTCTACCAATAAGGCACCATTGGGTGAACTGATTGTTCTCCATTTCACAAAATGATCAAACTCTATTATTTGGGGGACTTGAATTGTGCAATAGTGGGTTGAACTGCTGCCCTGAGATGCTGTTATCCCATACTGAAGCAACAGTTGATGTCCTGGTTACTCCACTTCTGATCCATCTTCCTGCTAATATGCTTGGGAAGGCAAGAGAAAGGTGCTGGAGTACTTAGGATGGAGGATTGCTCTGTGTGTAACTGCCTTTCAAATAAATAAATAAACTTTAAAAATAAAAGATTCTAAAAGAGAAAACAAGCAAAAGAATATGAAAAGGAAACAAGACGAGGAACCTCGGGGCACCTTCATCCTGTGTCCAAGTGCCTGGATTCAAGCCTCAGTTCCACCTCGATACCAACTTCCTGTTTCTGCATACATTTCAATTAATCAGGTCCCTGCCAGTGGCTCCTGGCATTGGTTTGTCCCAGCCCTGGGTGTTACAAGCAATTGGGAAACAAATCAACATATGAGAGATGTCTCTTTCATCTGTTTGTCTGTCTCACTCCACCTGTGTCTTTGCTTGTCAAATAAATTAATTAAATTTTCACAGAAAAATAGGGACACATTCATCTAAATTTTTCAGAAATTGGATGAACTCCAATGACTCTGTAATAATGTATAAAAACACTTCTCTGTGCACTTCTCAATGACATGGTTTCACTTTCCTTTCGGATACCTTGCCTTGCCCTCTGCTTGCTCCAAAGTAGATCTTCATTTACTGTCCTTTTTCAGTGGAGCTGCAAGCACAGAGAATGCACAGGGTCATTGTGACAAAAGTCCAAAGTCCTGTGGTGCTGTGCAGCTGGGGATGGTTAACCAGAACCATGAGGCAGCACATAGAAAGGTGAGATTGAACTGCCCTTGATGGGGACTCTAATGAACTTGGAATTGTTTAAAACTGAAGCTGAAGATCCCGGCAGTGAACCGTGCAAGCCTGCCATGCTGCTCATAAATGTATCGATATTATATAGAGTCTGGCAATGAGTAGGCTGAAAACCAGATCTGTGATTCAAAACCAAAAGTTCATGCGGGAAAGGGGATTTTCTAAAGCATGACCCTTGAAATCGTTTCCCCACGGACAGAGGGGAATTCACTCTACTGAATGACTTCACATCCCAGCCCTCCCTGCTTCTCAGCCCCCGCCAGACCTCCCCACAGCTCTTGCCAGCAAGCCCTGGAGAAATGGAACGCAGGAGGTTCAGTCTCCTACAGACAGCTGTGAGAGTTCATTTTCCATTTTGCAAACTAATTTTGTCCTTGTCAGTTGCAATGCTCTGCCAAGTGGTGAATGGCAATTTCTACATCAAAAACTACTAACCTCAAACCGCAACCAGCCCACGTCAAACTTCAGAAACAACTTCCCAACGTGAACGTATGGCAATGATACTATAACTGTTTGCAAAATACTGCCAGGTTTGTCACGTTGAGAAAATTCATTGCACATTTTTGGCACATAATCTCTTCTGAATAATGGTGATAAAGATGTATATATAAAAATGTATGTTTTAATGGCACTATTTATTTTATTGATGCAAGACAGTAAGTTAACTAAATCTCTGTCATGAATCCGTATGACACAGGTACAATTTAGATCCCAGCAAAGCCAATTCTTTATGTCTTTTAATCCAATTAGATTGAAAGGCTCTGAAATTTATGTAGAGATGTTACAGGCTATTTTGTTGCATGTGTGTCTGTGTATGTGAGAGAGAGGGGGAGGGAGTGTGTGTGTGTGAGAGAGAGAGAGTATAATGTGTGTGTATGTATGTGTGTGTGAGACAGAGAGAGAGAGTATATGTGTGTGTGTGTATTAGCTATTCTCTGAGACCCCCCCTATTTCACTGGGGGAAAAAAACATCCTGAAATGTCCTAAGATTTAGGAAGTCAAAAGCATCTCTGACAACTTGTGAGAGTTGTTTTGCTATTTTCATTGCTTCAACGTGAACTAATAACCCAAGGGAACCGCAAGCCTTCACCAGAATTTAACATGAGAAGACTGAGTGTGTAGGCCCTAGCAGAAGAGGGTTGCTGGAAGCTCTCCCAGCTGAGAAATGACAGTGAAGTCCATAGCCTTGGAGGTAGGAAAGCGACTTCCTGGTTCAGCTGGCAGCATGAGACAAGGCAGGTAAAGGTAAAATTCTGGCAAATGTGGCAAGGGTGACATTGTCCAGCAAGCACTAGATCTTCCTTAGAAAGTAGAGGCTGCGCCTGTGCAAATGCAGCTGTTTTTTTTGTTTGTTTGTTTTGTTTTGCTTTGCTTTTTTCTGTCTTATCACACTCAGCCTGCCCCATACAGAAATACACCATTGGCCCCAGGGCGACTTCATGCTGGGTGAACCAGGCTCTGTGTGTGCTGCCTGGAGCCCCAGCCCTTACAGGTCAGGTGGCTGTATCCAGAGTTGGTTTCCCAGGATCCCCTGGACTGTGAGTCTTGAGGTTTCCCAAGAGCCCCTCAAAAGTGCACCCGATCCCTTTCATTGAACTCCAAGTGCTTCACAGGTTCCACTAAGTCCCACCCACATTTCTTTTAGGTATAATTCTTCTAGGTATTTTCAATCCCTAACTCAACTCTCCATGCCCCTTCACCACTGTGCATCTTGCATCATAGAAACGTAGCATTTTGACTTCACGTTTCTGCAGCCTTTTGACAATCAAAAACCATACTAGGAAATGCCCTTGACTGTGTAGCATAGTGTAGAACGAATCATACTGTTGGACGTGGTTCATTCCTGACTTGACCCCTGTGTAACCTTGAACAAAAGTTATCCCTTTGCTCGTCTTCAAGATGGGGCTACTCCTGCCAATTGGAGATGATAGTCTGAGAATGATGGGATCGTCTGCGTACATCGTTAACACAGGTGACTCCTGGTGTCATCTCCCCTCCCTGTGTTTCTCTTTTCATTTGTCTCTCCTACACCTCAAAACAAGTCTTACTCCTTTCCTGTTCAGCTTTCCCCCAGCAAAGGTTCAAAACAATCCCCGTTCCCCCACAGGCAAACTGCTTCATTTCCACCCACTATTCCTGTCTCTTCCTTTCTGCCAGTTTCTCACCCTAGCACCACAGTTATGCTTCAATTGCTTTTGTCTATAAAGGAAAACATTCACTTGATCTGCTTTCTGTTGTGTTTATCTGACTGTTTTTTAATACCAAGCTCCATGTAAAGCTTTTTGCCTAAGGGAACCTAGAACTCTGTTAAGATGGTTGGTAGTATAGTTACAGTTTTGGGGTGAGGCACAGCATGCCTAACTTTACCAGGGTGACCATTCATTCACGTAGAACCCCAGGCTTGCCAGAAGCATGCTACTCAGGATCGTGTTGCAGCAGGATGTAAGAGAGATCATGCCAGACAAGTCTAGGGTATTTTAAGGAGTCTTTATTAACCAAGCTTGGTGATGGCAGGGCCCACTAGAAATTAACAAATGACAAGTCCAGTGGCAATCCAGTCTGAATCAAAATCCTGAGAGGAAGAAATGATTATTACTGTGAATCCTGTCCATTAAAATGAAGACCCATGTCCCAGCTTCCCCAGCAATATGTAATCCTAAGAGACATGCAGTTAACAGCCTGGACACACTTAGAAAGCTGTAAACATTCACCTTTTCCTGGCTTCTCTGTCCACATTCCATCACTCTCCTGGAAAGTACACAGATTAGAAACATAAAGACTCTTAACATTTCTACTGCCCACCCAAGCAGTGAAGAGAGGGTGAGGAACACAGACATACAGTGGCCATGTTCAGTGGCTACCTCTGTCCTTGGGGTCTGTCTGTAGGGAGCCAGAGAGCAGGCAGGTACTGGGGAAGTTGGAATGCCAGAGTGATAGAAGCACGTGACCAAGAAAGTGAGCCCCCTCCCTACCATGGGCCTTTATGGGGGCTTGCAAGGGCAATGGCTAAGCAACAGCACAATCCCACCCCCCTCAGGTTCCAGGTGATGATAGTTGAGCATCACAGGTGGACAAAAAGAACCAGGTAAGTAGAGGAGGCATGGCCTTCAAGTTCGTGAGCCTGAACTAGCTCCCTAAGCTCATAGCAGTGTCATCCCGTGGCGAATGTTTAAGTAGTTTCAATAATTGAACTTAAAGAGGCTTATTTGGTCTACCAGTTAAGACATCCACAGCCCTATTGAAATATCTGGGTTCAACAGGCACTCCAACTGTGATAATTCAGACCCATGAAGAGAGTGGTATTGGCTCAAGTGATTGGGTTTCTGTCAGCCATGGGGCAGACTGTGAGTTCCTCACTGTCAACTTCAGCCTGACTGAGCCCCAACCATTGCAGGTATTTTGCGTATCTCTCCTCACTTCCTCTCAAATAAGAAGAAATATATTTAAAAAAAAATAACTTTGGGCCTGGCATGGTAGCCTAATGGCTGAAATCTTCATCTTGCATGTACCAGGATGCCATGTGGGCACCAGTTCATATCCTGGCTGCTCCACTTTCATTTTGGCTCTCTGCTTGTGACCTGGAAAATCAGTTGAGGACAGCCCAAAGTCTTAGGGACCCTGTACCCACGTGAGACACCTGGAGGAGTCTCTTGACTCCTGGCTTCATGTCGGCTGAGCTCTGGCCATTGAGGTCAGTTGGGGAGTGAGCCAGTGGATGGAAGATCTTTATCTCTGCCTCTACTTCTCTCTGTAAATGTGACTTTTCAATAAAAATAAAAATAAATCTTAAAACAGAATTACTTTGGTTTACAAGGGAAGTTGTGTGACTAGAATTCCAAGGGCCTGTTTTTTTCATCCATTGTATAAAAGCATTTTATAGACACCACTGATTTTGTCCCATGTTTCAAACTTTGGGTCAAACCTCCTAATTGTTTGGGATTATAATTCACCTTCTGTCTTTCACATGCAGAACAGGATAGTGCACTGTAGGAAAGAGAAAGAGAACGAGAGAAAGAAAGAAAGAAAGAAGAAAGGAAGGAAGGAAAGGAAGGAAGGGAGGAAGGAAGGAAGGAAGGAAGGAAGGAAGGAAGGAAGGAAGGAAGGAAGAAGAAAGAAAGAAAGAAAGAAAGAAAGAAAGAAAGAAAGAAAGAAAGAGAAAGAAAGAAAGAAAGAAAGAAAGAAAGAAAGAAAGAAAGAAAGAAAGAAAGAAAGAGTAGAAAATAAATAATAAGGGGAAGGAAACCCTTTACACTTCTTATCTTTGCATTTCTCTTACTGAAAAGCAATGCTCAGTCATAATTGAGACTGACAGCTTTAATGTGGACCTTTGTGGTCAGACTTTTCCTGGGCTCTAAGCTTTGTCTGCCGTTGCTCTCCCGCACGAATCTCCCACATGAACTCTTAAAAAGAGGGGAACCAGTAGACTCCTTGTTTACCAAGCATGCCTGTGGATTCCCGATTCCCACTTGGGTACACCGTTCTCCAAAATCTCACCTTACTTCCTATCTTCCCATCAACATCCTCCTTATTAGGGGCCAGGTTAGGCCTCTGTCCCATGAAGTCTCCTCTGTTTGCTCACAACAGAACATGTCCCTATCCCATTCTCTCTCCTCTGAACTCCTCTGATGTTTCTGCCTGAGCGAGGAGGATGTGCTGCCTGTGACAATTTTCTCTCATTGTTGACTCGTTCCATTTCTGGGTCCAGCGTCTGTGTACTTTGCCCCTCGTTAGCTCGGGCAGATATCATTGCTGCTTCCCATGCCTTGCCAATCAGCCCTTGTCACCATATGTACTTTGTATATCCCTGTTCCCTTAGCTCACCAAGTATTATCCAACTCAATGTCTAATTTCTGGCTCTTTCTACAATGCGGAAGTTTATTTTAAATTCACTGTACATTAGTAGAAAACCTGTCTCCAGTTTGGTGTCAAATTTGTCTCAAGTATATGAGTAACTCCTTCTAATCAGTGATGTGCTCCTGAATGTCAAACATTTAAAATCCATTCTATATAGACACTGAACCAAGTGCTTTGCATTAAACATTGCAGAAAAGGTTGGTAAAAGAGGGTAAGAATTATATAAACATATGCATAATATATATACATATATGTCTAAACTATATTAGTGTAGGTATTTATGCCTGTAATAACTAAACACCAAGAAATATAAATAGTACAATTTGATGCAAAGAAAATCCACTACAAGTGGTGCTTAATTGGAGGAAAATATCTTGACCAGGTCATTAGGACCCAAGTTTGAAGGGAGCACAGGGCTCAGAAGAGAAGAGTCCAGAAGGGCAGAACTCCTCATTCCCCACCACCCACTATGGCTCCTGATAGGAGACATGCAGTTGGTATTATGTGAATAAGTGAATGGCCAAATGCTGAAGAAAATGCTATATCTATCTGGAGAGACCAGCTCATGTAATTAGAGCAAGTACGTCATATTTTAAATAATGTGTATTTCCGGGCTATGACAAGAGCTATGAACAAAATGAATGAAAGGAGAGAATAAAAACATGGGCATCGAAGATTTTAGTTTTAATAGACTGTAACACTCTTATCCACCACACTTTATTATCCATCCATTTATTAGACAAATAATTTATTAGACATCTACTATGGATTTCTATACCATGCTAAGACCTTGGAATTCCATAGTGTGCAAAGCAGTCTTTTCCTTCAAGGCTCGTGGAGCATTTCCGTCGTGAATGAGTAAGTGGTGGCTCATGCTCATGGCCCCGGTTATGGCTATTCTGGCAGTATTTAATGCAGGAGAGCAATTTGCCAAGCCTCAGTCATAGGCAGTCATGGCAAGAAGCAGAATGAGCTGCAGTGTGGAGGATGTCATCCTGACAGGTGATTTGAAGGCAACAGGGATGGTTGTAATCTTAAGGAAGAACTTTCCTCTTGGCAGGTGGCCTGGGATTATGTGCAGCCGTGATACAAACCTGCATTTGTTTATAGCCCTGTAGGAGTACAGCTTACCAGTATTCTTGGTTTTCAGTCAAAAGGGTGGAGTAGGAAAAAAAAAAAAAGAGAGAATCATCTTGCCTTTTTTTTTTTTAAATTGTCTAGGTTAAATTGTTTGCTAACATCTGTTTCTAGAGCCATGATTGTAAACAGATTTTTACTAGAAACCAGAAACAGAATTTTTCTTTTCCCTTTAATTTAGAGGAAATAAAACCTTTGGGGTCAGATGACAAAGAGAGGATGCATTGTAGAGCAGATGTGGCTGTGACTGATACACACGTGCTTTCAACACCAGTGCTCCCTCAGAGGACGCCAGTTGCTTTATTTTTGACATCCTAAGACTTCTAACATCACTGTCTGGTAGTGGAAGAATTTGGTCTCATTTTCTGTTTATCTAATTTTTCCTTCTTTCTCTTCTCTTCCCCTCCTCCCCCTCTCGCTTGCTCTCTTTATTTTTTTTTTCTCCCAGGATGATGGTCTCCCAGAAAATGAGCATCAGCTGTCAGTAGCTGGAAAGATCAAGAAGCATTTCAACACTGGGCCCAAGCCGAACAGCACAGCCGCTGGAGTTTCTGTCATAGCAGTAAGCATCTGAAATATCCACCTGTAACTTTTTTTTTTTTTTAAAGCAACAACCCACTTAAGAGACAGGCTTCACTCAGGAGACTCCACCCAGAGACAGCAGAATGGGTCATTTCTTTAAGACTGACTGCACCGTAGGAGGTGTGAGGCTGATCTGTACATTCTGGGTTTCTGCAGCTCAAGTCCCTGGGCTCACATCATTATCCAGCACCTCCAGGGTGTCTATGTTGCAGTCTATGTTAATTTCATTTTTTTAAAAAAAATAGAAACCTCCCCCACACTGGACTCTGCCAATGCAAACATTTTGGCTCTAAGCAAAGAGATCAGAATGCCCCTTGGTCAGGACCTGGAGACAAAAGGTGAGCTGAGAGAGCCGCCATGGCAGGGAAAGATTCGAGCTCCATAGATCTTTGTTGTAGACCTGAACAAAAGCCTACACATGGCAGGAAGCTCCCGCAGTCAGAGGTTTTAGTAAGAGCAAGAGCTGTGAACATCCAATGAGGTCATGACGTCTGGCTCCTTAGCAATTTCTGTTCTTACAGTTGAAGTCTTTCAGCATTCACCCTTTTATGGATGCGAGCACACGGAGATGCATCCCTTTTTTCCTGTTCTACACACGCAGACATTCACTACATGCAATTTGCTAACAGCTCTAGGCAAGGATTAAATTGGGCTGAGAAATAATGAAACCTCAGACTTCCTGGTGTCATTTTCTTAGAGTAAATATATTCAAGGACCAGATTGCTTGAATTTTTAATAATTTCCTCTTTTCTCAGAGTAAATCTGAACAGCATATTCCATGGGAAAAGAAAAATCACTTGAGCTGTTTTTTCTTTTCTGAACGAAAAACGACAGACACTACAATGTGAAATTTTCAGAAAACCTTTATGCTGTTAAACAGTACCTCACGCTGATGAGCGGTGCTGAATGTTTCACTCCTGTAGATGCTTTTCATCTTCTTTCTTTCTTTTTTAGTCCAGAGCTAGAGCTCCAGCTAGCGCTAAAGATAAATAAATGACCTATTTAGTACAACTGATCCCAGAAATAGGATACTGAATATTTGACGTGGGCTTCTAAAGTGTGCGCAGTGTACGAACACGTAGACACATGCTGTTGTCCTGTTCATAGTTCGTGTTTCTCACTTAAATCCCTTTCAAAAGTGAGCTTCAGGCAGGTGTGTAGTGACCGGCATGGGAGGAAGCTGGTCGCACTAATCTGAGTGCGTACCCTTGCAGAGGTTGCCCAGGGTAGCTGAGGTTTTTAAAACCCCAAGTTGTTCTCCAGGCCCACTCTCTTTAGTTCTTAAAAAAAAAAAAATTCAACTCAGATGTCAATATTCATCCCTGTGTTTTGTAGATTGCCAGGATTCTTTGTCATCAACTGCCATTCAGTCAATCGTTTTGGCACATAGTGGTCTCATGGTAATTCTCCACTAAGCCGGACATGGTAGACTCCGCTTTCATTGTTCAGTCTATTCCAAACACTGGATTCCATAGTTTTCTTTTGGAATGGACTGCCAGCACGCTTGTCCATGAAAAGGACTGCTTTTCCGCTCCTGCGCTGGAAGGCACCTTTCCCACCTCAGTCATTTTGAGTTTTGTTTCTTTTTCTGCTGGTCTTTTGTTTTTGTTAGTCTTTGGTTCAGTTTGCCTTGGCTGCTTGATGATGCGTTGCTCACACTGTCCTGGGAGGCTGGCAGTGACTGAGACAGGAGCTACACGGACATTTCCAGTTGACAGATGGCACACATTTGACAGGAAATTCGATTTTAATAAGATCTGGATACATTTTGAAACCTAATCCATAAGAGTTTATTAAAACTTCATCTAAGAGTATCTCAAAACACTCCAGTGAGTATTTGGAAATCAAATTTCCACTGATTTTTCTCCCTCCATCATGCTTGGACCATTGTAAATGCAATTTTATTGCCGCTTTCTCAGTTCATCATTCACGTGTTTGCCATGACACAGGCACAAAATGGACTGTGTGTTGTCATGTCGAGGTCCATGGTAGTCGCACACTTATTTAACCTCCATTATGCACTACAAACTTAAAATGTAATAATTATTATTCATGTAAATTTAAGATAATTGGCTCATTTGAGAAAAAAAATCCATCCTGTAAAGTGCGTTATCCAGTCTTTAGCACCACTCACAAGTTAACTGCTCTCATTAGCATGTCAAGCATAAAGCAGAGCAGTCGCGTAATTTCCCTTGTATCGGAGAAACTGGGCTGCCCTCATGTGTGCTTGTGCGTGTTTCCTCCCGAGCATCCTCCAGAAGCTCTGTGAGGTCACAGGTCATAGGGCAGCGCTGGGAAGTAGAAATCGGCTAGCAAGGTGCCCCTTGTTATTAATTCCAAAATGTTGGATAAATCCATTTCTGTTTCATAACAATCTTTCCATTCAAAGTACCCAGGTAAAGTATTACATGAAAGAGAAGCCTTGGTGTTAAAATAACATTCTAACCCAAACTACAGTTTGACTACCAAAAAGCAGTATTTTGTAGTGAGGAAGAATGTAAGCAGGAATGAGAATTCTCCTTCGTAAGTGGGGTATTCTAGAAAGAGCATTTGACAACTTTAAAAAAAAATCAACGTAATTATTCATTCACAGTAGTTAATGTAGCACCAGCACAGTAATGACTTCTATTGATGGACTTAGGAAAAAAAAAAACATTTTCAACAAATATTCTATTTGGACAGTTTTTTCCTTTGGCATCTATATTCTCTCCAGAGGCCACAAAATGGTATTTTTTTTTGTTTTAAAATCCACTGATGTGGGATTTTTTTTTAATCACATATACCCTTTAAAAAGTTCTTTAAAATTTTCAAAGACACAGTGTTTGTTTTTTGTTTTGTTTCAGGAAATCAGCACAAATCTGGTCTTGAACTAGTAATTTTCCTTCTGTGGTTAGAAATCTAACTACCTACTGGAGATCAACGATATTTATAAAGAATTCATGAAATGTTTTTCTATCTTAATGTGACGTTTAAAAAGCACACTGTCGTGGCAGAGGCTCCGTGTGCACAGCTTCATTTTTTTCCCACAAGCATACCTCCACGTGTGCTTGTGGCCCTGAGCTCTGGTGGGTGTGTGATGTTGCCATTTTCTTCCTTGCTTCCCAGCCCAGACATTGCTATGACTAATGACAGATGCTAACTTTATAGTAAGGTTGCCAGGAGGCCACCTTTGTCTAGCAGAGCAGTGACCAGCTGCAGGCTCACAGGGGTCCCGCAGTTCTTGTGGAAGGTGGGAAGGTGTTCCCACACAGGTCAAGCCGTGGGACGAGACAGAGGCCTGACACTGCCCTGGGAACTGCAGCACTCGGCCCGCTGGGAGGACTCCATTGTTCTCCGCCTTTCCCCACTTGTTGGGAGATTAAAAGGAGAGGGGAGAAAGGCAGGACAGGGAAAGTGAAACAAAAGGTTATTAAAATGCAATTTATAGACGTAAAATGAAATTAGAGATGACATTTTAACGGTGGACTTTTTGAGAGCTGAGGGAAGAAGGGAGGTATTATTAGATTTGCTCAGCTTGATGAAGAACCGATGACTAAGATGTCAGTTCCAATTTATTTTTCCTCATTTAATGCTGTTTATTATTTTAACTGATAATTTTCTAATGCTTTAAAGTTCTTCTTTTGCATTTTGCTCATGCAAATAGAACATTTCAGTTTAATTGAACAAATCCATACTAATCAGCATGCACAAGATCCTGATCCTGGGAAGCCCGGTTCTAAATGAGACCTTAAATCTTGTTATGTAACCTTTTGCCTCTAGATGGCGGTAGAGAACTAGTTAATAAGTAGCCACCTTCGTGGACTAAAAACCCAGGGCACACCTTCCTCCAAGAAGCAGGTGTACTTCAGGTTTTTTTTCCAAACAATGAAATGTACATCTTTTAAAATAGGAAAGCCTCATATTGCCTTCCACCAGCACCAAGAGGCCTCGTTTATAATTAGAACACCCGATCTTTTGAGTGGTTTTGAGTTTTAAATACCTTGTAGCTGGTATGTTTTTGAAATGCCTTTGTGAATGTGGATGCAGGGACTGCCATGAGCATCGCAGCACTGTACCATTCCACAGAACACATGAGCCTGTCCCTAGAGACAGGCAGCCTCTCAGGGGCAGAACAGGAAAGTGGGCACACAGCGTGGTGATTCTTCTTCTGTTTGGGGGTGGAATGTGGATTCCCAGGTAGCCAAAGGCCAGAATGAACAATGTTGAACACATGCATGACCTGCTATTTATTGCACTTTTGGATAATTAGGAGTACTTAACTGTTTGCGCTCTTTATAAACAAAGATATTTTAATTTTCATTGATTTTCTTATTTTTGGAGAGAAAATTTACTGACTGCATTATGTTGTGTCTCTTTAGTTCAGAAATGTAATTGATACACTTTGAGGAGTAGCTCTGATTTGAAGATGAGTTCATAAAGAAATGTATGGGTTTTCAAAATGGGATTCTTTGCTTGTTTTATTTCATATTTGCAAGGCCCTCAAAGTTCAACTTGTGTCCAATCTGCTTTCTCTTAGGTGGCTAATGCTGATTTAAGTACATTATTTAATTATAAAGTGTTTTCCATTCTATGGCATATTAAGGGGTGTTTATATCTTTTTGAAATTGCAAGGACCTTATTAAGTGTGCATTCAGAAACTGCTTTGACGCCCTCGATCTAACAAATTGGCCTCTGAGAGAGCCCTGAGGGACTAGTGTCTTATTTGCTTTTTGTTTTGCTTTGTTTCCAATGTGCGGATTTAAGCCCTTAGCTAGTTTCCCTGCAGAAGAGGCATGGTGACTATGTATACCTACATAGCTAATGAAGAACAGCTTGGTCTGGAGTCTGAACTCTTTAGCACAATGTTGATCCACTGAGTTGCCCCATTTCTCTCTGCTCAGCTGGACCACGGGTTTACCATCAAGAGATCAGGGTCTTTGGACTACTACCAACAACCAGGAATGTATTGGATAAGGTATGAGATGGTGCAGCTCAACAGTCAGTGTCTCCATGGCAACGTGCTGGCAGTCTCCATTAACCAGTTCCTTCAGTGGATAAACATGCTTTTGATTTGTTATCCAGTCCATATGCTGCTTTATCAGTTTCATTTTAATCTTGATTGAGATGCCACACCCCCTCATTCCTTTTTTTCACCCATTATTCACACTGACATTTGCCAGCTTTCTTTCCATTGCACATGCTCAGTATCAGTTTCCCTTCTGGTTAAAAGGACAGTATATTTAGTGCTAATACCAAAGAATTTTCTTGATGTTGCTGATTAAAGCAATGATTTCTGGTGCTCTTCTGTCCCTTGATAAATGGGAGAACAGTAGCACAGTAGTGTCTGTTCTATAGAAGCATATACTGTCATTTTAAAGTCATCAAGCCCAACCTTGACCTTCTGAGATGGATGAAACAATGCATTTACACCTTAGCAGTAGAAGCGCCTGGAGGACAATGGGCTATAGAATGCATTGTGTGTGTTGATAATCTTGTGTTTTCCAATTCTCCACCTTTTTGTTTCGTTTTTGTTTTCTTGTTACCTCTCTTCCCTGGAAATCCTTTTATGTACTAGCTATTGCATGAATTTACTTTTCAGTATTTGTAACTGTCAGATTATTTAGCTGGCTTCTCTGTTCAAGCAAAAAAAAAAAAAAAAGAAAAAAGAAAAGAAAAGAAAAAGTCTATGGGGAGGGATTGATTTTTTTCTAACTGGGTGAAGAATTCTATCCAGTCGTGTTCTATTCTAATCAATGACCCTGGTGTCTCCTTCAGGAAATATCGTTTGTATCTCTTTAGTCACAAACAGGATGGGTTTTGATGGCTTCTCCCTCTTAATGTTTTCCCAAGTGATCTCCAGGTAAAGCTCCATGTCTTAGCACTTGCCAAGAAAAATGCACTGGTTTTGGCATGGTTTTTCCCAAATGCTGGAGCCTGTCGTGGTAATGCAGTGACTGTTTTACAGATTGCACTGCCAAGATTTACGGGAAAAGAAAAATTAGATATGGATGTATATGTGTGTGTATATATATATATGTATGTATATGTATTACATATATAATATATAATTTTAGCACCCAGCGTTTACTCCTAATGATTTTTATCATTATACACTCACTCATGACAAAGAACTTAAGAAAGCCAGAAAAGGGCATGTTGTGACAAATCATTTTAAAAAATGCTAAAATTGTGATTTCCAAGTCTGTGTAAATTAAGGAAACACCCAAACCTCAATAGGTTATTTTTAAAAGTCATTTTGACTGAGAAAGCTGTTTATCTCTTTCACATTGACATATCTGTAGGAGCTGCGCAGCCAACTTCTTATTGAACTAAGTAAATCAGGCATTCTAGATGTAGAACTTTGGCTTTTTTCTTTAACTACTGGGGAGGGGCAGTTGAATTAATCCTACCTTGCCTTTATTCAGACTCTGATTTCTGCACTTTTTTACATGGAAGATGACTCCTGAATCCTTTACTTTGTATCAGAAGGTAGCATACACAGAGAAGCCCATACAGCCCACAGGCGTGCCTGGAAGCGGCACTAACTGAGCGGCACTAACCTGCAGCTCGGGGCTGTGCAGGTTCCTCACGCCCCAGGGGCTTCCCCCAGGCTCTCCTAGGAGGGTCACTTTAGCTCAGGGGTAAATACTGACCCTGGTCTTTATCCATGCTAATTAACCTTGCCTGGTTTGTACTTTCTATAAACCGCAACACATCAGGCTCCAAGCTTTCTTTAATTGTACATCTCCAATCCTCAGGCACATTAACCAGACTTATGTGTGTAGAGTTGACATACAGTTACAAACAGGCATCAAGCATGTCTAATTACAGTTATGCATATTTGTCTAACAAAAATCACATGTCTAAATTCATCTCATTTATCCCCCCCAAAAAGCTGAATTTACAGAAAATTAAGTGATTCAAAGGTAAGAGTAAAATTCTAAGTAGCTACAATAATTAATAAATATAACTACTAAGCATAAAAAGGCCACTTAAGAAAAATCCTCGTGATGGTTCCCATCCGCAGACAAAATGACACATCCCTGAATAATGGGCAGGAGCAGATGGGAGATAATCTCTTTTTTCTTCAACACATAAACTGCTCTGTTTTCCAGCTGGGGGCAGTAACAACAATGTTTATAGTTAATGCTGTACTAAACAGCGCGCCCAGTATGTAAAGCTAAATTGGAGAAAGGATGCTAAAAATTCATTGGCGTATATGCTTAATTAGGAAGTTTTATAATGCCATTTAGCCCCAGAATGAACACACTCTCCTCACTGATTGCAAATGCTTGCCTTTTGTCTCCACGGAAATGGGAGCATTTGTCTAACCACAGTGGCAGCCAATTTGCCAACATAAACAATCGTTCCAGGTGAATATCCCCGTCCTGGTTGTTGTGTTTACAAGTGCTTGTAGCTTATTTCGCCACTCAGAACAGAACACTTGGGAGTCTGTCCTCGCTTGCGTTTTGGAAAGCAGCTCGCATCAGGGGTGAGGCTGGAAAAATCATCTCCTTGGGGTGCCTCGAATTGGCATGTCCCTCCTAATTGGCTTTTTTGGTGATTGTGGAGAAGTGGTGGGGGTCCATTCCCACCTTCTGTCCTTCATTCTCTGCCTCCTCCGAGAGCTACTTCCAAGCTATAGCTGGGGGAGCAACATCTTCTGCTTGGTGCATTTATCTGGGAGACTTTGCCCCTGTCACACAGAGAGGCGGGGGAATGCATGTGAGCCTTGAGTTCATTGGGCTAGTCCACACCCGTGGATATCAGGAATCTGTCATTTTCCCTGCTGCAAAGCACTGGAAAGCATTTAGATCTGCCACACTTGACTCCTGCTCAGAATGTGTCCCCCTCCAAAGAGGACGCCGTCTCGGTCTCATACAATTCTACCTTTCCCCAGTGGCAGTATTAGTCAAAAAACAAGTCTGCATCTTCAACATGCAGGCCAGGGCAACAGCCCGAATGGGGTAACCCAATTATATAAAGCAAATATCAGAACAAGACAGGAGCCTAACCACATTAAATAAGATAAAACAGGGAGGCAAGCTAGAACAAAAGTGTGGTTGGTTCCCAGGCATGAGGAGACTAAAATGTGCATATTGGATGTAAGCACCATCCTGAAACAGTGAGTAATGAGGCAGAGCGGTGGCAGCATCGCACTGTCTTTGCGAAGCTGTTAACTCTTCTCATGCTTGCTTGTTAAAAGGAATGGGGTCAGTTAAATGCATCTTGCTCGATGCAGGCTTGAAAGAACCATTTCTATGGAAGCCAAAGAGGAACCACAGTGTGGTGTGAGCAGGGCTCTGGGACTGGCTTCAACCCAAAGCCAGCAAACATGCACAGCGAGTAGCCATGTGATGCAGGCTTGCTGGATGGTGGGCGAGTTGCCTTGGTTTTGAGTGAGAACATGCTCCCTGCTGAGTGTCAGAGCACTGCCAGAAGGGCAGCTGCCTCTGTTCCTGCAAGGGATGATCCACACTCCATCCCCTCGTTGGGCTCTCCTTGCAGCAGAGAGGTGGGAAGAGCATAGCAAAGGCAGAGCTGTGGACTTCCAAACCACTCCGACTGCCTGGAGAAAGCAGTTTGAGGATAGCAGTGAGGGCAGGTCTAACAGTTGTCCCTTGATACCCAAGGATGAGTTAGTGGGTCAAGAGGTTCAAAAGACAAATGATTCTTAGGTCTGCTGCAGCATATAAGGCCCCAAACCATTGCTGAAACAAACAAGGGAATACTGACCATCTTGACTCACACTGCTGGAGGTTTGTTTTCATTATGCTTTGTTTTGCTTTCAGAAGTCACTTAAGAGAAAAATGTAGAGAGGTACCTGGGTCTCTATAAGTTAATGCGCTTGTTCTCAGATGCAAGGAAATACCATGGCATTCTGTGTTCTATTCACTGTGTATAAATTGAAATGAGATTTTATACATATTTCTGATACTTAATGATTCGGGATTGATTATGTGGTACTGTTTTTACTTTGATTTAAAAGTCAACAGCTGCATTCTTCCCTACATATTTATTCCTGCCCTCCTTTGCCAGTATTCCTGAGTAACATGCATTGGCACAATGTACCTGTAGCAGGTGTGAATCTGTGGGAAGGAGTATGTGATAAAGAACTTAATTGTAAATATCATATGCATTTATTTGACCAAGAATGAATGTAGATGTCTGTACACTGGGGTCAACCAATTCCTAAATGCCTATCAAACACATTCCACTTTAAGGAACTGAAGTTCTGAAAACCCCAATGGAATGGACCTTATTGCAGATCTGCCACCCCAGGGTTCAGAGAGAGGGTAGCTTTGCGGGGAGACGCTTTGGGTGGGGATCCCAACTGCCCCCCTTTGTGCGTGGTGACTTTGAGCACCTTATATTCTTCCTGTGCTTCTCAATTTCCTTACCTATAAAAAGGAGGTGGGGTTATCCGTTGTCCAGATCTATGGTGAGGATCCAGCCAGGGGCTTATGCACAGGTATTTCCCAGAGAGGCTCACAAAAAGTTCCTTTGTACCTTCCTCACTTCCAAGAGATAACTCACTGACTCACCCATAGCAACAGGTCTTCCTGAGAAAAACCCATCACTTTCCAGTTTAGAGTTGTTCTTATCAAAGTAGAACCATGAGCCTTCCTGATGCTCTAATTTAGATGGACCGCAGAGTCACTTATTATATATGGACGTATTTTAATATAATATTAAATTTGAATTGAAGGAGACATAGCCAAAAATCCTGAGAAGGCTTAAGTTCAAGGCAAACTATAGCCAAACACCAAATTTAGCCCATAGCTTGTTTTGGCAAATAAAGTAGTACTGAAACACAAGCACTTACACTCATTCACAAACCAACAATCCTAAGTTCAGCAAGGCTACAATTGTACAAGGCAAGGAGTAAGCGCTCACTTGAGAGTCCTGGATTCCCAGCAGTTTTCTAAAGGCAAACCACTCCTCTGGCTGTTCCTCAGTAAGTAGTGTGGTGAACAACATGGCAGCTCAGTATGGCTTCTTGAAGTCCAAGCTCAGCCGCCAACCACATGACTGTAATTCTAATCCTCTGATAGGAGGCCATCAGAAACGCATTGCAAAGCAAGGCCCATCTGAAATTCAGCTAACATAAGGTCAGCAAGAGAAGCCTATGTTTAAGGTAAGCAGGCTGACAAAGCCCAGGCCAGCTCTCCCAAGAAGAAAATGCAATAATACATAAGACAGTCACACTGAAAAAGTAGCATGGAAGGCTGCTCGGTTGCATCCCAGAAAGGTCTCTGTGGCCATTAGAGGTCATTCGTACTCTAGGAAAGAACCACTTCATGTCTGCAAATACTGTGCAGCTCCTCATGAGGCCTCAAAAAAGCTATGAAAACAAAGCAAACCAGATAAGCATAAAATGAGAAGGGTGGACATTTCAGTCAATTTGTCAGCTTAATTTTACTAGCAAGCAAAGCATTTCCAAAATGGCAAGCAAATTGTAACTTAGTCCCTTTAGAGGGTGGGTAAGGAAAGGAGAGGGTTCCTAAGATTAATACCCCAGCAGCTGCACCCCCGGTTCCCTCTCCTAGGTAGTATGAATAATGGATAGGCTAAAAGGCAACATGCACAATAATGTTCTTTTATTAATGAAATGAAGACTATTTGTGATGGCTAGCAATAAATTAAGAAATGCAAAAACAGGAAAGCAGTCAACATTTGCCTCTGAAAAATGCAGTTACTTAAATCCAATAATTACTGCCATGACAGAAAACATTGGCTCACAACTGAAATGAGGTACATCCCTTTTGAATCCTGTGACTGCTGTACACCAGAGATATTTCTGATCCATAGACTTGCATGGGCTTTGTTAGCCGAGAGGAAAACACAACCCCTGTGGTAGATTGATGGTGATATGAAACATATTCATAGACTTGCATAGGTAAAAGCTTCCCCACATATCGTAGCCCCCTTTGGTCTATGAACCTGAAATGGGGGCTTTTTGTGGCTAGGAAACGCATCAAAGGGCACATAATTAGCTGAGATAGGACAAAAAGATAATTCGGCTGTCTCTTACCTACTTCTGTTTCCAAGGGCGTTAAACCAAAGCTACTAGACAAGAAAGGCATTGCAGAGATGTGGGGTGGCTCATAGTGGCAATAACACAGACAGTACCTTCATTCATATTCTCAATTCATTCCTGATCATTCTCCATGCTGTATTTTTCTCTAATGTGATAGAAAGACACCAGTAGGATACTTTATATGTGTTTATGCTGATGTCCAAATTCAGTGTCAGAAATAAGAATTTAAAATAACTGAGTGCTATGTGAATGACAGTGGCATGTTTGCCACTGAACAAATTCATTAAGTGTGACTACTGTGAGAATAAATCCGGTGGATAGGCATTGCTTTATTTATCTATTTATATATTATGGTATTATGGCAGGCATCAAAACACAATCGCTGTTCGTATCTTGAAGTTTTCCAGTTACACCTGCACCACTTAGGTGACTGGCATGGTTTTGCCCTCTCTCCGTTTTCACACTTGAACTAGCAGTTGAACTGGGGCTTGGTGGCAATTGGAGGAAGGTTTAGATAGTGTTTCTCCTGTGCAGGACAGGTTTACAGTGTTCTGTTTCTACACATTATTTTATTTTTTCAATTATTTGTTCTCTGTACCTTGCCTCCAGGAGACTGTAGCTTGTGTCCTGGCGCAGGGCACAATACAGCAGCCTCTGCTGTATGCATGTTTGATGAAACGAGGTGACAGTTTCACCTTGGGTACCACCAGTCAACTGTATAATCTCCAGAGCATTCCTGCTCACCTCTAACTTGTGGAATTAGTACCAGAATGTGGTACTGCAAGGAAGTAGGGACTTTCCTAAAAGACAGTGAGGAGCTCACTTCAAGTTCATTCATGAAGGCACCAACAAAGCTACATCCCTGAGCAAAACGACGAGTAAGATGATCTAACTGGCAGGAAGCCTTGGTAGGGGACCGTCGAGTCTGTATCCTGGGGAGGACACTGAGGGACTCAATTTACTTGATTTCTTGAGAAGAGTTTGTGATTTAAAAAGTTGCCTTTTAGAAATGAAAGGATCCAGAATTTAAATCTTTGCTATAGCTCTTTAGAAGACAAAGTATGTTTCACATGCTTTCTGGGAAGAAAGGTAGAGGGTATTACTAGTTGCTCCATATTTTTGATGTCATTAAAAATTGCGTAATAGCATATAGTTCTATTTCTTTGCAGAATTCACTTGTCCTGGACTGCATTTGGGAGCCACAGTGTTTAATTTTGAAGGATGAGCTGCTCATATTTTAGAGGCATGTTATTTTTATAGCCATAATTGGAATCCTAAATATATAATATGTGACAGAGTTTACCATGATAAGAAATTGGGCCACACATTTGTTTAATGGGTACTACATGAGTATAACAGAGTATTGGCTTTATCTGAGCTAGGAATTTGGTCATATTGGAAGTGTAAATTTTTACGTATTGACTCTCTGCTTTTTCCAGCTCTTATTATTTTGTGTTGGAGTCAATTTTCTCTATTTTCTATTTTCTGTTGTTGTTATTCGGAAAGTTTATTTTCACCTAAAGTAATTCTGCAGTAGCAAGTATTGAATATGGGCCTAGTATTTGTGCCACAGCCTGCTAAACTTTATGGAAAATTCAAGGTTACAAATTCTACCATAGGGGCGTTTACATGGTATTTGGAAAATATGCCAAGTAAAGACGTAATAGCGCAATGTATAATCATTTGCCAAAATTTGCTCCAGATTCAGCCAACTCTTACCTGAGAAAATTGGAAAGAAAATGTGTGTCATTTAATTGAGTCTTGGAGTACAGATAGATTCTTATGCTCAGAGAAAGGAGATTGACTCTTGGCCCTCCAAAGAATCTGCAGTTAATTAGAGCCAGTGATGGGATAGGCAAGACACAGTGATGGAAACACATACTAAACTCTTATGGAAACAGAGAAAGAAGCTCCTAAAATAAACTGTGGCCCATGGTGCTAAAAACAGACTGAGTCAGAGCTGTGGGTGCAGGTGTGATGTCTATGGACAATGATGCTTTCTGGAAAATCATTGGGAGACCTCAGTGTTAGGTGCAGCCTTTGGGACTAATTCAAGGACCTAAATGGGCTGGAAACGGAATCTCTGCCATGATACCCAGATTTCCCTAGGAGTTTACAGGCCTTTCAGTTTAGAAGGAAACCGGGCACACAATGAAACCCTACTTACTGTTCCTGAACCAGATCTCTTTAACCATCAGCATGGGAGAGTCCTGGCCTTGGCCTTTGAGGCAGCCTGTGTGATCAGTGTCTGCTAGTCAGCTCACTTTTGGCAGGAAGAGAGAAGGAATGAGCTCCAAAATGCAGGGGATCCATTTTATTCTATTCCAGTAAGCATCAGAGTAAATGGGAAAAAAAATATCTGGGCCATGTGCACAAGAACTGAGTTCTATTCCTGGTTAGCAATGCAAGTGTGAGCAAATCTCTCCCCATTCAGTTTCTGTGAATGTAAAGACAGACAGCCATAGGCAGAGATGCCTTGTAAATCCATTTTCAACTTTAGGAATTCTCTAAATCCAATAGGAACAACCACCACAACTCCATCTCATGAAATGTGATCATGACCATGATAGGCTTTCAAGAACAGGTGCCATGATGATGCTCGTGGACCATGCAACTGAAATCTCAAGAGCATTTGAACAGGAGTATTCATCTGCAAAGAGGAACTTTTAGCACATTCTGGTCAAAGAGATGATCAGGAATAGAAATAACTGAGCACAGAAACAGAGAAAGGGAGTTAGGCGGAGACAAGGAAGGGGGAGGATCTGATTGTGTTCATGAGCATTTGTACAGTTGAGGGTGAAAATGAGGGCAAAGGGACCAACCAACAGGGGCTCAGCAATGAGTGCTGCCAACCTGTAGCTGAGCTGGCTCCTGAGATTCATGGAGAAATGATCTCTATTTCAGGGTCTGCAAGCAGAAGTGCAAATTGTGTTCACTGATTAAACAGCTATAAATGGCATCAAAATTGATGGGGACACGCCACAAAATGATTTAAATATATGAGGGCTTTTAAAATGTTTTAAATAGAAGAATGAAAGATTTTAATATCTACAAACCAATCATTTAATCATTGTAAGGAGAAATGAGTAAGATATTGAGAAAGTGCCCGTGCCAAGAAGAGAAAGTTCTTTGATGTCAAGTTCTAATGTGGTTCCTTTTTTAATTTGACTTGCATTTGCTTAATTTAAAATGCTATTTTTACACGAAATTGTAAAAAGGAAATTAAAAGATCACTTTCCATTTCTGCGACTCTTGACTGTTTAGGAAGCATTTGGATGTCCATCTTCAGCAACTGTATAAGAGAAAGGAGGAATTATTCTTGTCCCTCAATTAACAGATGGACAGAACAGGACACAAAATTCCTGGCCACAGCCCCATGTGTTTCTCTTTTTCACATCTGATCGCCCCTGTTCACTTGTTAGAATTCATCTCCATGCCGGTGACTTTTTTTTCCACTTTCAAGAAGGTAGAAATAGAAATTATTTTTATGACCAAGAGAAAAGTTTATATTAGTCTTGGATTAACTACAGAATACTTTTTGATGTCAGTCAGACTAAATAGACATCTGTTTTTTACAAACGTTCAACTCCACAGAAACAGAACATTTTCAGAGTGCTTTGAAAGCAAAATACCATGTGTTGTAACTTTACAATGTTTTAAATAAGGTTAGGAATTTGGATTTATGATGCTGAGAATATCATAAAAACCCAAAAATTCAACAAGTAGAAGAATCAAAGGTGACATTTCAACCAGTTATTGAGTCATTGTTAGTAGCAATCTAGTGGAACAAGAAGTGGATTATTAAGGTTTATTTTCATCATTGGTTTGTAACACTGTAATTTCAAATGTGCATAGTTTTAAAGCAGGGCAGTTCAGCCTAAAGAAGCCATTTACTACACTGATGCTACGTATTGCCTCTCTTTCTCTTTTTATTACTTCGTTTGGGAACTTTCATTGTTCTATTTTAGAGCTAAGATTGCTGTAATGCTATACCACGATTGTTTGAGAGGCTTAGTTTTCACTTTGTTCTCAGAAGCAGGCTGGCTATAAATTTATCTCAGTTCTTTAAAGGAGCTAAACAGTAAATTTTCAAGAGGAAAAATGGTGGCATATATTCCTGCAAAAGAAAAGTAATCTCTTAAAAGCAGAATCACCTCCAGGCGACATCCTTTTAAAGAGGACTTTCAAACAGGGATGTCTTCAACTTTTATATGTGTTCTAGATTTTTCTTCAGGCTTTGTATCTGCTCTTCTGTGCTCTGTGTAAGGTTTCCCTGTAATGACCTGTTCCTCCTCCCCACACCCATTAAACCCATGGGGCAGGCATGCTGGTTTCTACTCGGGTATCATAACTTCTAGAGCTACGGTCAGATAGCACATCCTGGGATCATCTGAGAATTCCTCAGGAAAATGAGACACACAGGCAGGGAGATAGAATACCTGTGAAACTGAACCCTGGTTTTGTGAGTTGCCACATACGACGATGAAAATGAACTTTGTGAAGGGAAATCCATGGAAAGTTTCCATTTGTGTTAATGGCATTCAGAGCCATATTGAATTTCAGGTGTTGGTTTCCTTAAAATTAATCTAATCCTTCCAGAGACTCAGCCATTCTTTCTCATCAACAGATAGTAGGAGAGGCACATAGAGAACAAGGGAAAAGAACAGAATGGACTGGGTGACTTTGATTCTGGGTGCGACAGCTTGATCATGTCTCTTCTTTATTGAATGCCTGTCCTGCACTGCATGGTCACACACACACACACACACACACACACACACACACACACACACACACGTGAGGTTTCCACCGATGAGAGGGAAAGCTCTGACTAACCAGGGACCCACCCAAGGGTAAATAAATGTGGAGCTAGTAGAAGTCTGGTTGGAACTTGGCAAAGGTCACACCTCTGACAGCATCCATCCTGCTTGTGCTAGCTGAAGTGATGACCAGGCCTCCTGAAGAGCTGTATGGGTAGGGGAGCAGAGACTCCCCCAAGAGTTGGCTATCAATGTCAACACAACTGAGCCGTAATGGACATGTGCACTTAGCCGGCATCGTTTTTGTAGTCGCAGAAAATTCTGTAGAAAGTGTTTATTTTTGCCATTCCCCACGGCCCTGATTGTCCTCTTTCTCATTTTATGCCCCTGCTAGACCACCGCTCTTGATAAGGAGAGGCAGGTTTTCCGACGAAGACGCAACCAGGATGTGAGGAGCCGGTACAAGGCACAGCCAACTCCGCCGGAAGTCAACTCGGAATCGGAAGACTACTCCCCAAGCTCCTCCGAGACTGTTCGCTCCCCCAACTCACCCTTTTAATAAGACCCTTTTACTCAAAGTCCTAGCTTAACCCTTTGAGACTCTGAAGTTTTTTTTCCCCCGATTTATGTGAAACAGTTTCATCTGATCTATCTAGCACTCAGTGCTTGAAAGGCAGAGCAGTGTGTTTTCAGGTATCTTCCTTGCAATTTTCCTTTACTGAATGGCCTGGGGGGTGGGGGGGGGGGGCGGGTGTGAAGATGGTAATTTGCTGCTATGAGGTCCTCAAAGGGTTAAGGTTAATTTGCAGATTTTTTTTTTCTAAATATAGAAGCAATGAATGTTTTCATCCTTCAAGCTAGGATCTGCAGTATATAGTAAAGTCCATGTTAACCCTCTGAGTGCATAGATTTACTGAGAACCTATATTCAGGACTTTTTTCAGGTCTTTGGATGTATACACGCATATTTCTGGATTTTGCTGCAGATCATGGGGTGTTTTTAGATGCTGGAATGTCCAAACAAGAAAGCCATCTGCATTGATGATCTAGCTTGTCCTCATGGATTTAGAGCATGGCAGGCTTTGGGATAACACTGCTGTCTTCTTTCACAAGCCTGTTGAGGAAGGGATGTTTTAATGGTTGTTAGATGGCATGACTTGTCACCTGCAGTGAGTCCTGCACATTGAGTGGAGGAAATTGAGTTTGTGGTCAACAGAGAGAGAGATGGTGCCCCCTGTACAAAACCGTCTCCCTGTGAAGAGGTACTGATGATCTAGCCATGCTGCTTCTGCATCAGCTGCTGCTAGTGCCGGCACAGACCCTCCAGCAAGCACAGTTTGACCCGTGCTGGGTGAGTGGGGGTCTGTCTGCTTGGTATCAGACATTTACTTGAAAGAAAACACCTGGTGGAAATGAGCAATAAATTGCTAGGTGCTCCAAGAGGCTGGAATTTGTGGCAGAAAGAGGAAATGGGAAATCCTAGGTTTTTACTCACCTGGGTTTTCAGGCCCTGTGTCAGTGGGAACTCCACTCCAGAGTATGGAATCCATACATGGGGGAGCTGGGGTACAAGAAGCCAGAGCAAATGCTTTGCAAGATGGCCAAGGAAAAAGCACAATTTGAACCCAATCCAGACTGTTCTAAAAATAGGTTGTAAAGAAGTGACTTACTGATAAGATGATCCCATATACAATTATATACAATTGAGGTTACCTGTTCAGTCCTCCTGGAAAGAACAGGGTGAGAGACCCAGAAGAAACCCCTGAGGACACATCTTCCATTCCTGAAGACAGTTGCCCTATTCCACTGTTTTCAGCTGTCCAGGGGATGAAGAGGTTTTATGTCTTTGGGGCCAAGTTCTGTCTGAGACCTGTATATTTACTGTGTATATTTACCAAAACTATCTCCCTAGCCTTGTACTTCCAGGCCTGTATTCCTCTGGAATATACAAGTATTGTACTTCAGCATGATTGATGGTCTTCCACTTCCTGTGCATCACACAGGGCTCAGAGGAGGGAAAATTAAGCTCTCAGGAGAAAGGGACCCAACTGAAACGTACTCCTAAGGACTGCTCAATCCTGCCATCTGGAAACAACCTGTGAATGGTGCCTCACAAACATGGCATCTGGGTGGCCAAGCAGTATATACACATTCATACAGGTCTTTATTCACTGTATCTCATTATCTTTACAATGCAGCCTCCAACACGTGATACTCCTCCACCTGTACATTCATCTCCATGGACTGTGTTGTCTGGAAATACAAAACCACAAAGTAGCATAAACCATGAAATCCTCTGAGTTGTTTTGGGGGAGGGAGAGGGCAAGCACAGAACACCAGGCAGGTTGCTGGTGTGTGGGTGGAGTCTGTGTGAGTGAAGGACATTGAACTAGTCAGGAATACCTGCTTTTTCTAGAGTGCTGTTCTAAGGCTAAGGGGCAAATATAGAGCTTGGCCTGAATTCTAAATGGGTGAGTGTGAAGGATCTTTTGGTCAGAGGTCTACATGTAGTCATTTCCTTTATGTCTCCGGATTACGGCTTTCTCGGGGTACATTCAGGGTGTTGCATTGGCATCCGGTGTACAGAACCCTCCGTGCATAGCAGGGGCTATTTGCCATCAACTCCTGTAGGGGCTCTGGACAGTGTGAGCCATGGGTGTTTCTCAGCACACCACAGAGAGGCAGGCAGCTCAGAACAATGTAGGGCTCCTTCTGTCTGGGGAGGCCAGCACAGCAGCTACGGAATCAGAGTGATCCATGCTGAATAAATGGTGGAATGTGACCTGTCAAGTAGAAATATTGAGCAATCAGGTGGAATGCAGTCTTTGCAGTGAGAAGCTACCATGATCCTGAATGGCAGAGATGTGCTCAGAGGGTTAACAGACAAGCACAAGGCATGCCGATGACGTTGCTGTCTGCAGCTTGCTTTGCTTTTAGCCAGTGCTTTCTACATTTTTTTTTCTTTGACATTCTTGGGATAGCTCAAGTTTGAAATAATTAAGTGGTGATGTTCTTTAAGGAATTTCTATAACCAAATTGATCTTATTTTTTGATTTCACTTACCCTAGAACAGCTATGTACCATTATGACAGTGTATCTCTGTAATTATCAATTTAGTCATCGCCACGAGTGTTTCCATATTTTGCTTTCCAAGTATTTAATAGAGCTCTTATGGTGGTGGCTTGGTGGTGGGGACTGTCTTTCCTTTACTGACACATGACCAATCATATGGTATTTTCAAGGGGATTTTAATATTCAGCTTTTCAGTTTGATAATAGACTAGTTAAAGAAGAACTCTGTCAGTAATTGCATTGTGTAAATCATCTCTGTAGAGGAGAACTGCTCATATTAATGAACATGTTTTTTCTCAATATTGTAGCAGAAATTATTTTACTTGTCATGATCAACGAATATGTGATTTTCCTCAGATCATTAGAAGGAAAAGTAAGATTTCCATCATTGAACATGTTTTTCCTGTAAACCCTCATCTAATTTACACGTGGTGCATATTAAAATAGGTAAGGAATGATGTGAATAAACTACTGAAAACACGTGGTGTTTTGTATTGCGTGAGACCTCCCCACAACCTGCTCAGTAGCCCCATGGGCGGTGGCTAACAGGCCCATCAGATATTGTTGAAAGAAAGCAATACATCCATGAATGAAAGCTAAAATTGCAATCCTTCGCCCTTTGAGGCATATATCAGTTAAAAGAAAAAAAGAAAAGAAAAATTGGCTTAGAGGGTCATGGAGCTACTGTATGACCAAGGCACATTAAATCATGGTTGTTTGCTGGCCAACGACTTCTATTTGACAACTCTGTCCCAGGAGCCCACGTTTGCTTGTGCGCAGGGAGAGCTTTCTTAATATGGCTGTTTTGCCCCTAGTCCTTCTCTGGGTAGAGCTCCATCAACATTTTCATGATAAACTTATTCTCCAAGGTTTTTCATTTGACCATAAAAAATGTGCCCCGGGCTGCAGTTTGCTTTATAGGGCCTGCTGAATCAAGAGGTGAGAGTTCACTTCTCCCTGCTCCCAACTTTTTCTAACTCTCCTGAGAAAAGACAAAAATTTTAAAATATCCTGGACATTCTTTCCATAATTGTGATTTTTAAATTTTGGACAACACCAAGACCCATCAGGGTAGCTGTACTCTAATTATTCATTTGGATGTAGCATTTTTTTTTTTAGTTAGTGGGTCACTGAACCTGTATTATAGATAACATATCCTTTCAATAATTTATAAGTTCTTAATTTTTAAAGCACAATGCAATGTTTTTTGTCCAAATGTTTTTTTTTTTTAAACTTGAAGTTGGTCAGTTTAAAGGTCAGCCTTTCTCACATATTGTCTGCCATTTCCATTAAGAGTTTGGGGAAAATACTCTCAAATAGACCCTTATTTTGCATGAAGTGTAGAGGGTCAGATATGTGCTTTCTTGACGATATGGATTTCTTATTTAATCATCAAAATCTAGTCTGTTGCGAAAGATAGTGATTAAAAGCACTTCCAGAACTAACATTTTTATCAAATTCACACACCATAAGAAGAGCATAAAGTGACACACGTGACACTTTTTTGGTTAAGGCAAATCAATCAACAAAATTGAAGAATCACTAACATTTAATAACTGCAACTGTGCTATAAAAATTGGCTCAGTGGTGCTTTCATATAAAATAGTGACAAATGGGTCCCTAGGACTGACAGAATCTTTGGTTTGTATGTAGTTACTTGAGAGGAGGTGCTTTTAAGTCAGTCTTTAATTTTTTAATCATCTCAAATATGCAACCATCCGTTCAGTAACAGTAAGGGTCAGAAGCTGGTGGGAAATAGGCAATTCCATATGAAGACTTCTGAGGCCCTGGAGAAGTAGAATTTTTCCAGTTTATTTGGCTCTAATCTGTTGTTGGGCTTCGACACACAGGGTGTTGGCGTGGCCATTTTCAGTGAACAAGCTTCTGCCTGACAGGTGTTTTGACCAGGAGGTTTGCAAAATCTTTCCCATGAAGACAAATAAAATAGTTTCATTCTTTTGCCCGAAAAGTAGTGTGATTTCTAAAATTAAACTACTTGTACATTCCTTCAGCATTCTTCTTGGTCAACTTACCTGAGACCCTTAATGTTGCTTTAATGTAAAATTGTATATTTTTGTCTGTGATATACTTTATGAAATTAAAGTAAGTAATAGCTCTAAGGCCTTCACTGTTGGTTCTAAAACAAAGTAGAATTTTTACAGTGATGATAAAGACGCTACAATGTCAATTCATTCCAGTGCAATTGAATGAAAAAAAAATAGGTAAGAAAAAAAAAAAAGCCCCGACCAGGTCTCTAGGGATAATTTCTCACCATTGACATTAATCTTTGGTGTATTCTCAGAAGAAAATAAAAAAGAATTGAAACTGTTCTAAAGGTCAGAGTCATAGCCTCAATAAATTCTTTAAAAAAATTTATTAGGAAATTAATAATAGCTTCTTTCATTCTGGCTGAAAGAAAATTATTAAAGGATTAGTTGAGTGTGAAATTAGAGTATTTTGCTCATGCATACTGAAAAGGTGGGCTGGGAACTTGATGCATTTAAACAAGTTTCTGAAAGGTTTTGATTTGGTGTGTGAAAAAATTCAATGTTTCCTTTGAAAATACTGAATTTATCACTTGCTGCATGGATCAGATGGTATAAGTTCATCTTTGATTTTCAGAATCCTAATGAAGTAACTTTCAAATGATTTGTATCCATGATAAAGGTGGAATGAGATCCAATTTTTCCCTTAATCCTTTGGTTTAAGTGAATAAATGTAGGTTAATGTGGAATGAAATCATCTGTGATATATCATGTTCATTTATCAACTGAGCTTTTTTGATGTTGCCTGTTTTTATGTAAAACATGTTCTTAAAGTTAATAAAATAATAGTACTTGGTGTATGAACTCCTATACATCAAATGCAGCTGCAAGGTCCTTGGTTTGCTGTGCCATAATGGGGTAAAATTTCATGTTAGTTCAATTCAGAATTGACACATTGAGTCCACAGAGGAGTAGCCCAGCTGTGTTCTTGGAGTGTGTGTGTGGGGGGGAATTCTCTCTGAGTAAGGCTTTAAAAATTAGTCATGCTGGCAGAGTATAGCTTTCCCACATGCCCTCCATTGCACAGGGTGTATTTCATAAGCATAATTCAAAAACAACTATTCCAAAAATGTCCCTTTTTCATAGGTTACCTTACTTCCCCAGGCCAAGGACTTGGACAAACACAAGGAAATCGAAACCCATTCGGCTGTATCTTATCCTTCAACCCATGTGCACAAGGTCTCCCGAGAAGAGTGTAATTAGCTGTCATTTTTATAGCAATTTCCTATTAGGCACTCCACGTGTAGCATTGACTGTAGAAAAATTGCAAAATTCTACCATAGAGTAAAGTTCTTTCCTACCGAGCTTTTCAATGCTGAGAATTCAAAAAGTCAGCTTGAACAAGTGACTGCAGATCTGCTGGTGTTCTTTGAAGGTGCCAGAATATCTCCAAGCAGTTGTAAAATTAGCAGTCACCTGCCCTGGCCATCCACAGGCTGCTCCCGCTGCTGCCCCCCTCACACTCCTCTGTAGTGAGTCACAGTGAGGCTTTTCTGGTTCTTCTGGCAATGGCTGTGAGACAATAGCTGAAGTGATAGCTTCCAAAATATCATTACCTTGTTTTATGAGGCTGGCAGCTCTGCCAAAAACCTGCCATGGGTGGGGGATGGAAGGAGGGTCTTGATGTGAAGCCCTCAAACACAGCACTGCACTTGAAGGTGATAAAGCTTTCACATATGGGAAGTGGGAGGGCAGCGCTTTCTGTGAGGACAGGCCATTCGGAGTAATGATTGGGAAAGTGACAGTCATGGACACAGGAGGTAGTTCAGAAAAATCAGAGTGCATGGCTAACAAGAAACAGAGACAACCTGGGACTATTTTCGAAATATGTCCCAAATGGAAGAAACGCTTTGGTCTATCTAGAATCTCATCTGCTACCCACCCTCACTCCCACCCCACCCCCAACTCCAGAAGGAGTGCAGAGGGAAGATGAAGAACCACACCCAACCAGCTGGACCTGCCAAATCTGTGCTGGCCATCAGCAGTGTGACAGATGTCCCGGTCAGCTTGCCTGCACTTCCAAATCATTCATTCAAATGTTTCTTGAGTGAGTGCCAGTGGCTTGGGAAGACACTTCCTTTGGGCTTAGGAAAGGAGAGAGGAAACTTTGCAGTTTTAGCTTTACTGTGGGACAGAAGATTTTAAAGGCAAAAAAAAAAAAAAAAAAAAAAAAACATGTCTTGAAGGTTTAATTTTGCTGAGCCCCTTAGTTCAGGGGCTCAGATGACATTCACACACACAGCCAAACAAGCCCTGTATTCTCTAGCCCCTTGGACTCTGTAACTTGAGGCTGTGTGTTTGCCATCTGCCTGATCGATGTGTGCACACCCCATGGCACTCTTGGCCTGGCTCCTGGCTTTGAGATAGAAGGCCTCTCTGCCATCCACAATTAGCATGAGACTAATCTCACCATGCTATAATACTTCCCTGTGTTTACCAACCAAGGTAAAGAAGACATCCTGATCTGAATCCTCTTCCAGCAAGAAATCCTCTGAGCTGGATTGTTTGGACTGAGGTGACTGATTTATCACTCACAGATGGCCAAACACCAGTTTGTCAGGGGCAGGCATCCCCACTGGCCAAGGCTGGCTCTCTCAGCATGTGCCTTCCCAGCCGGCTGCCTACCGGCCAGCTATCAGTCACACACAAATACACTGGTGGCCTGCTCTATTGCAACAATTCAGATGTCATTCTTGGGCAATACACTGAAAGGAGGAAAAGAAAGGAAGGAAAGGAGAGAGAAGGGGGAGGAAGAGAAGGAGGAAATAAAGTGTGAGACCAAAGTTGTTACATTGTAGGATTATTTGGAGAGATTAAAAGGAATGGGAATATTAGTGTTTCTCGAAGTATGTTCTCAAAATCAGTCCTGAGAAACTGTGTGGGAATCACAGAATAGGCCTTTGCATGGATTTAGCATGGTCCTTGGTCTCCTCCACATCCAGACACACAGCTCACTGAGATAGGGTGGGAGAATGATGAGGTGCCATCAGTGTCTTCATCGGTGCACTCCTATTGGAAATAGGAAGTGGGATGCATTCTCTGTGCATTTTTAAGATCCTTTTGGAGGACCCTGTTCCCACCACCCCATTCACCTTCTGGCAACCAGGATAAGTCCATGACTTCCACCTTTAGCAACTTCTTGTCACATGCCAGACTCTTTGTTGGAAGCTAGGCCCTAGAATGGAAGGCCTGCCATTGCCCCTCGCATGTTCACTGGCCTATGTGGACAGCAAGTGAACAGCATGGAGGCAGTGGTGACAGTGGGAAGTAAAGAAGACACAGAGCATTGGGGAGATTACCTGAGTGAGGCCCTCAGAGGAGGATTCCTGCAGAAGGTGTCCCTGAGTGACAAGTGCCTGCAAGACAAGCAGCTGGGAGAGAGAAGAGCAAAACATTCCAAGCCAAAGAAGCCATGTGTGCCAACACAGACTTCGAGAACACAGAGGGGCTCACAAGGGGATGCAAGAAGGTTTTGTTCTAGATTTTAATCTGTTTATTTTAAAAGTAAGGTGAGAGATAGAAGAGAAAGGGAGAGAGGGAGAGGAAGAGAAGGTCTTCTATCCATGAGTTCACTTCCCAGACGGCCATTATCACAGCCAGGGCTAGGCCAAGGAGAAGCCAGGAGGCTGGAACTCGCTTACATGGAAGCAGGAGCCCAAGAACTTGGATCCCTTTGCTTTCCCAGGGAGTTGGATAGTCCTTTCCCAGGACTTGATCTGGTGCCATATACCATGCCAGCATTGCAGGTCATGGCATAACTCACTACATGACAATGCTGACTTCAATGCAGGATAATTAAAGCTAACCCCAACAAGGCCGGGGTACAGCCCAGAGCTGACACTCCCAAACCCAGTTGTCACAACCCAGTCGTGGCTGTCATAACAGAGAATCAGTGCAGCTAGAGGCCTGTCTTCCAGCTATGCAAATGCCCTCAGCATCTCAGGTAAATGAAGACAGGAAACAGCTGCAGATCCCAGTTTCCTGGACTTTCTGGGGAAGAGGTACAGCCAAGTACCTGACTCTTAAGTGAGTATTGGAAACCCTACCCACTTTCTGAAATACAGTGATTCCCCACTACTTTTTCCACCCCTGTAGCAGAAGATACCCACCATGGGCAGCCTTCTGAATATCTCTTGCTACAACACAGGGCATCTCCCACTCACAGAGCCCCCAGCCAGCTGCTCCCCAGGAAGGAAAAATCAGTCTTCTATGCTGCTTCTCTTTGCCCCTGGAGAGAGACAGAGGGAAGAGAGAAATCCGCTGACCCTGAAAATATCTCTCTCGCGCCTTTTTTCCTGAGCAAGCCCACCCTGTCACCTCTCCCTTTCAGCAGGGTGATAATTAATCTTCCACCCAAGAGAGCTTGTGCTATTTCATCAGAATTACCTGTTAATTTGCTGGATTCTTCTGATTAAGCAGTGAAGTTGTCAGCACTGGCTCATTGGCAAATTGTGCAGAATGTGAAATATCTTCTCCTTTTCAACAGATAAATCAAGACCAGAAACAACCCAGACATTTGCAATTTCTTCTCTTGATATGGTCCTCTGTGTTCCCATCAATGTGAGTGTTCCATTTTTTTAAGTAACATTTTCGAAGTCCTTTGCTGTCTCACTAAGTGAACTCATTTTCGCTTCTAACAAGTCTTTCGGTGTTCCTCTTTATTTCAGAGAGGAGGGTAACAGTTAGTATTGGGTTTGTAAATTGGAAAGCTAAACATTTTTCCTGCCTAAGATGGGTGAGAGGCCCCTAGGGATTTTGGGACCTTCTCCTGTCCCATGGTTTTGTGGCCTTTTCCCAAAAGGCCTGGGCCTGGACATGCTTTTCAGCACAAACCATGCCAACAGATATGGGTGCTTCAATCCTGGAGCTCTCAGAACCTTCTTACAACACACCATCTCCTTCTTTCAGAATGTCCATGCTAAAAAAAAAAAAGTCTGATGAAAATTCATACATACCATGGAAGCAAGGATCACCCACATCACTAGAGTCTTCACAAATGCCCAGAGATGCATTCCAAAAGGCTGGGAGAGCTGAGCCTCATGGGTCCAGGAATCCAAATGATCAAGACTGGGTTCATTGTAGAACTTCACAGTCTTCAGAACCAGCTGACTAGAACCACTGTGCCCATCCCACTGTTTCAAAAAGCAGAGTCCAGCCACTAGGTGTCCTTGAGGCTAGGTGATCACTCCTCTTAGTCACACTCTGAGGACTGCCCACCTCTGCTTCGACCCCAGTGGGTCAGCAGGACTTGCTCTAATGGGTAGGAACATTGCAGCTGAGACAGAGGCCGAGTGTCATGGGACCATGTCAAAGCTCCTTCAACCAGCACCTGCCCTCTCCCTGTGCTCACTTCCACTCGTCTGTATTTTAGCAATAAACAGCCATATAAGTTACTACATGGCCAAGTTCAGTTCCCCTTGACCTGCTCTCCTCTCCAGGGGCATACCTGACACCTGAAATCCGTGAGACTTGGCCACCACACACTCAGGGCTTCACTTCCCATTAATGTGGCCCTAAATCCAGACTGGTCTCTGGACAACCTCTGACCTTGACCTTCACCAAGCCTCTTAAAGAATTCTGGGATTTCAGGAATAATTCCTTCTTGGGAATTATTCCAACAGGAGCCATGTGTGCTATTAAAAACACAGAGAGCACTCTGAGAAAATTGACATACAGCTGGGTGTTCATGGTCCTGCACCCATCAGTATTCGCTGAGAGAGGCCCCTTGTATAGCAACTCAAGACCCCAGGCACCCAAGAAGTAGGGATGAAATTCTATTCTAAATCCAACACATCAGTGTTTCACTTTAGGAGCTCACACCTGGCATTGTTGCCACTCCTGTACCACTGTGAGTTTCTCCTCTGCCTGACGTCAGGCCTTGGGGACCATCACTACCTGGTTCTCCTGAGGGCATATGTGTGTATGTGTGTGCATGGACTATGTAGGAGGATGTCTGGTATGTATGTGTGTATATGGTGTGCACATGTGTATAATATGTGGGGATGCAGAGTGTGTTGGTCTGTGCATGGATGTTTAGATGTGTCCAGATACGTATGTGTGCCATGGCTTGTGCAAGTATGTATAAGAATGTGTAGGTGTTTGTAGGTGAATGTGTGTGTTCATGTGTCTGTGTACATGGATATGTGAATGTAGGCATGTACATATAGGTGTGTTTGTGTCTGTGTGCAGGTGTTTATGTAGGGGCATGCTCAGTGTGTTGTGGAGGTACGTCTACTCTTGGTTGATAGGTATTGTGCTACATATGGATGTATGTGTGTAGACAGGTGTGTGTGATTGTATGCACCAGTACCTGTGTGTAGACATGTGTTCATGTGTGCAGGTGTGTATATGAACAGACATGAGTCTATAGCTGTGCACATATGTGTGCAACTGTGTGCATAGGCATGTGTATGTGTGCGTAGATGTGTGTCCAAACTGGGTCCTTGTAGCTCTCATCACTCTCCTGTATTGTCTTATGCTCCAGTCTCACACAAGCAAGGAGGCAGCTGCAGTAACCTTAGATCTGAGCAGGCAGCCTCCACTATGCTGCCATAAATCAGGAAGACACTGAGAAACCCGGCACCAAGAGAGCGAGACACCCCTTCCTTCCACACAAGCGGTTCTATCCCTGTTTGGGGAGGGGGTTTCTGGCCCACAACTCTCTGACTGCTGATGCCTTCACAGATATCTGATGTGAAAGGCTGCCTGCTGACTATTGGCATCTGAAAAATGTTTACAGGTGAACCACCAGACCGTTATCTTTCCTCCACACAGTCCCAGCTTTAGCCATCAGTCAGTTGCCCTCTAATATTGACTTCCCTTCTTCCTATTGGCTTGGTTGACAGAGGAGCACCTGCTGGGATGGATCGGAGGTCCGTCAAGAGCAGGGGTGGGGGGCCTGCTATGCTGCTTATCTGGGAACAGGGCCCTCAGTGGGGTCACAGGAGAAAAGAACCACATCTGGATGTGTAAGCAGTCACCCTTTGGTACAGCAGATAAAAACTTTGTGGAGAAATGTTAGAATTTCCCCTTCCCTGGGAAGACTTATCTAAGGGGGTTTCAGGAGCACACAGAAAATGAAACTGAAAGACATTTATTTGGGGGCAAAAATATTTTGAATGCCATACATAGATTTTTTTTTTTCTAGTAAGAAAAGGTCAACTTAATCATTTACTTTAGCAGGCAAGCAATTTGCAAACATTCAGTAGCAGCAGCATCATCCAAGTTATAAACAATTTTAAAAGAACCAAGATTAGTGATTATAATTGTCAGTCAGCCTTCTATGTGTCCTCTGTTTTATTTAAAAAGATGCACTTACTCCTAAAATGCATTATCTTGCAATAACATGTACATGAGCATCTGCAATCTAAGATGTTGCTCCCGGGCATGGATGTGCACATATTATCTCAGTTTAGATCCCATTTGCAAAGGGAACGTTTATATCTTGATTCAATGCTTCTTTGACTTTGAGTGCCAGTGTGTCAAAAAGGTGATCTTCAACAACAATCCCACTTTTCTTGAGCATCCGACACTGGCCCAGCTGGACTGGCAGGCGATCTAAGCAATTTCCCTTCAGCTCCAGCTGAGTGAGCTGGGAGAGCTGCCCAATTAGTTCTGGGAGGTAGGAGATGCAGTTCTGCCCCAGATTCAAAGTCCTCAAATTCACGCATTGGAACAATTGTTTGGGCAGGATGTCCATCTTGTTCCCTGTGACATGCAAATGCTGCAGGTTCTGAAGCAAACCTATTTCTGTTGGAATCGTGGAAATGTTGTTGTAGCTCACATCTAAGAATCTTAGTTTCTGTAAACTGAATATTGCCGCTGGTAAGGACTCAAGCTTGTTGTTAGAGAAATAAAGTGACTCTAAATTTTTGATGCAATTAATCGAGGAAGGAATGGTAACAATTTTGTTATGCCATAATTTTAGACAAGTCAATTGTTTTAAATACTGGAAATTGATGATCTCCTCAATTGTGTGGATGTTATTGCCTTTTAAATCCAGTTCCTGTAAGTTAGAGAGGCTGAAAATAGCATGTGGAATTCTCTCTAATTCACAATTCTGGAGTTCAAGCTTAACAACATTCATCATTTTCTTAAGGCTATTCAGTATCAAGAGCTTAGTGCCATTATTATGAATGACTAACTTCGTAAGATGTGGAGCCCCAACTGTAATGTTGGAGGAAACTCTGGTCAAATTGTTCTTCATGTGGAGATTCTTCAGGTACCGCAGCTCATGGAGAGATTTGAGTCCTATCACCTTATTGTTTTTGGAGTTCAAATTGCCTATCAAGTACAGCTCTTGCAGGTTCTTGAGTAGATACACCCAGGCTGGAATTTCAGTCACGTCAGTAAACTTCACATGAAGGTACCTCAAGTGATCGCGGAGAAAGTTGAAAGCATTCTGTTCGACTTTTGCGGGGCAGTGGCAGAGGTGTAGCTCTTGGAGATTAGTCATTTGAGATATCTTAGCAGGAATTTTAACTTCTGGAATCAGTTCAAGCTTTAGCACATCCAGGTCTGTGAGGTCGAAGACGGCATCAGGCACACCTGGCAGCATGAACAGGTGTAGCTCCTGCTTGTCCTGGGCATTGCGTGAGACGTGCTGCCTGAGCTTCTCAAATGGCCACTCATGGTTCAGGTTGATTTCCCGAAGCTTTTTTTCACTGACTTCTGATAAGAACACAGCGAAACGCTTGGAATACAGCTGGTCATACTGGTCTGCCATGTGCAGAAGGAATGCAAAGTCATTTTTGACATTGGGAATGTCACTAAAACTGCTCTTCTCTCTGACTTTTTCAAAAGAATATTCTTTCAGAGGTATCCTGAATAACCAGAAAAGTGCGTAGAGGCAAATGAAACCATAAACACAAATTACAACTATGTAGCAGATGAGAAGCTTTTTCAACATATGAGCCATGTTGTGGGTGCACACAAAGACCTCATAACCAATCAGATGCTCAATTTTTGGCTTGCAGACATGTGTAAAGCTGATTGTATTGACAAAGTTTGCACTATAGCAGAGAATGAAAATGAACTTGGCTGTTTTGAGAACCGTCTGGACCACATAGAGCTTGTAGATCAAGTCACTGTCTTCCACGTGGGCACGGAACTTCCTCACTTTCTCAAACAGGGCTTTGGCCTGCTCACCATCTTTCTTATCCAGAATGGTCATGCTGGGAAGTTGAATCACAGGCTTCTCAGCTGAACATTTAAAGTCTGTTGTGTTGCTCATCAGGGTGCTGGCACCGGGGCTGCCTTCATCGCTGCTGGTAGACACATGCCTTGGTAGAATCTGGGTACCCATTGTCCTCTGCTTGTTTTCCTCTGAGTCTTCACATGCTGTCTCGGACAGCGCTTTTGTAGTCCAAGGAGATTCAAAGCACTTTCTTAATATCGCAACAAAATGTTCTACTTTGGAGCACGTTTTGGGAAATTTGAACCAAAAGTTGCTACTGACTATGAGAATAATAGTATGTAAAAGAATAAGGTATGGAAAGTACTTAGAATACCAGGGAAGGGCTAGATGGTAACACATCTGATTAATAAATACATATTGCTGAAAATCCAAGTTGTTCTTTTGGCATGTTCGATCTTTCATGGCTTTGAGAGGTGTGTCAGGTATCACAGCAGATGTGCCAAGGAAAATGCCATTTGTCATCTGCCCCTCTTGGTTTTGGTTAGTGGCTGCTGCTGTCTTCGGGATGTCAGTGATGACATCAGTAGTTCCTGGTGGCATGTGCATCTCTGCATTTACAGGAGAAGGCAATACCAGCAAGCAGACCATCTGATCTTCGATAAGTTGCATGGATCCCGCAAAGATAGCTATCAGCAACATGATAACTGCCAGGTAATCCATGAAGACATCCCACCATGGCTTCAGGATTCGGTAAGTTGGCTTAATGTCATTAAATGTAGCAATGTCCTCAAGGGTAAACATTCCCAGATTTTACCTGAAAGTTCTGATTACCTGAAATCCTGAGGTCTCAATCTCTCGAAGTCTCGAACTGCCGAGGTCCCAAACTGCCGAGGTCCCGAACTGCCCAAGTCTCGAACTGCCGAAGTCCCGAACTGCCAAGGTCCCGAACTGCCAAGGTCCCGAACTGCCCAAGTCTCAAACTGCCCAAGTCTCGAACTGCTGAAGTCTTGAACTGCTGAAGTCTCAGACTCTTCAGGTCCCTGTTCTGAAGTCCTGATGCCTCTGTTCAGGCGCCAGTTCTCAAAGTTTTGGCCTGCCAGCAAAGCCCCTATGTCACCAAGAGTGAGGCGACAGTGCTCTTTGGCCGCAAGAAACACCAGGGACAAACTGGTGAGCAAGGTCCAGGTTTATAAAGGTCTAGGGAAAGGGAGGGTAAGAGGGTGTTTTCAGGTAGTCCCTTCACCCAATAATGACACTGTGATTGGATGAAAGGCACGCCTAATCCTGTTGACCTTCCAATCACATCAGAAGTCAGGTTCTATATACAGGATTAGAAGTGACACCCTCCCTAGACCAGGACAGACAAGCTTTAGGTCATGCCTGCCAGGTAGCAGACAGAGACCCGGGGATGATTTTCTACAAAAGTCCTTGCCTTGCATGTGCCAGGATCCCATATGAGAGCCAATTCATATCCCGTCTGCTCCTTTTCCCTTCCAGCTTCCTGCTTGTGATCTGGGAAAGCAGTGGAAGACAGCTCAAAGCTTTGGTACCCTGCACCCACGTGGAAGACCTGGAGGAAGCCCCTGCCTCCTGGCTTTGGAAAGGCTCAGCTTTGGCCATTGCAATCACTTGGGGAGTGAACCAGTAGAAGTAGGATCTCTGTCTCTCCTTCTTTCTGTAAATCTGACTTTCCAATAGAAATGTAAAAAAAAAAAAAACACAAAACCCACACACAAAAAACCCAAACTTTAAAAATTAAATACACAGTTAGCCACACCAGTCTATTTGCTACAGACTATCTAATGGTTCTTCTGTGCCAGGACCACAGCCAGAGCCCTATGTTACGGTTACCATATCTCCCTTTTCTCCTCCTGCTTCCGGCTGCTTCTCAGAAATAGCCTTCTTGTTCTTGATGACTTTGAGTTTGAAACACTCCATAGTTACCAAATTTGTAGAAAATCCTTCCAGGGTGATATATCTCACATTTTCCTTAGGATGACCATAGAATTTTGAGTTCTTACAAGGAGAGCTCAGAGACCAAGTGACATTCCTTTCACACTGGTAAAGGGGAAAGCTCAGCATGACTCATCCCTATGGAGACCAGAGGAAGAGGCCCAGGTACAATTGGTCAGGTTCCTGCACCTGCCCTTCCAGAACTCTAGGCGGAAGGCACCATACTCAGGCCATGCTGAAGCAGTGGCTAATAATGATCTAACCTCTTTGAGGAGGGCAACATGTTCTTAAATCATTTGAGAGTTTCCTGCATGCATTCATATATTCTTCCTCATTAATTTATTTATCAGTTAAGTGTGTCTGTATGAACTGAAGAGCATTTGTTTCATAACCTGAGTTCCTTCTGTTTTGCCTCTGGCCCTCAGGAGTTATTTCAGCTTCTTACTGTGTCCCTTTGACAAATATCCATCACTTCAGCATAAGATGCTCCCAGTTTGATTTGTACCAGTACACTTTGAAAGGTTTGTGGGGAAAAAATGGCACATTTTTCATGAACTTGTTGAGGCACAGTGCTCAGTACCCCACCCTAGCCCTGGAGTCAGATATTCCTGCTGGAAGTCCTGGTTCCTTTTGGTCAGAGAATGGTAGAAGAGTCCAAGATCTCGGTGCTGGGGGGGTTGTGGCTTCTGAAGCATGGGTGCTTTTAGGCCTTCTCAGCTGGACCAGGGGCCGACCTTGTATCCTCAGGGCACTTTGGGAACTGGGCTTCAGGAGGGCACCACAGGCTGGAACCACAGCAAGAGGAGCCTTCACTTCTCCATCCCGGGGCCGGCAGCGGCATGTTACACACAGCCTGGCACTTCCTGGACAGGCAGCCTGGGCAGCTCTGCCAGAGAGCTGGGGCTTATGCTGAGGAGGCAGGAACAGCATCACCTTCAGCGGGCAGCGGCTGCACCTGGCTGCCCTGGACCCTGCTCTCGCTGGGCTGGCTGCAGCTGCCACCTGGAATCGCGGCAGAGGAGCCTGGGCACCACGGGCGGCAGCCACGACGGAGAGGGGAGTAACAGCACATGACTCTCTAATGAGGGGAATCAGAGAAAGCCATAGCTTTGTTTTTCAGATTTATTTCATTTTTTTCAAAGTTAGATATAGAGAGGAGGCAAGACAAAGAGGAAGATCTTGTGTCTGCTGATTCACTCCCCAAATGGCCACAATGGCCAGAGCTGAGCCGATCCAAAGCCAGGAGCCCGGAGCCTCTTCTGGGTCTCCGATTTGGGTGCAGGGTCCCAAGGCTTTTGGGTTGTTGGTTTCCCAGGTCAAAAGCAGGGAGCTGGATGGGAAGCGGAGCCACTGGGATTAGAACCGGCACCCATATGGGATCCTGGAACATGCAAGGCTAGGACGTTAGCCAGTAGGCTACTGTGCCAGGCCTGACATGTAAAATTTTAACATGTACTTTTGGCAAACTTTTTGAAGACTTCTCATATATTTTCCTTTGGTTTCAGGCACAATTTTAAAAGAGTAAACTAGGACTTCCAACAAAGAGTTCTGAAGCTCACAAATCACCCCAAATTCAGCCCACTGCCAGCCACAGCCATCAGGGCAAGAATCTCATCACAGGCATCACTGGAGCTGGCTATACATGCATTTGGAGTACTCAACCCTAAACCATCGTCACCCCTGAAAATGCAAGTGACAATATCAGCAGAGCCTTGACGCCCCCAAGGACAATCTCACAGCTTTGCATAGGCTCCTAAATCTAAACAGTGTGAAGTGTCTTCTTAGGGTACCAAGTCCCAAGGCTCACTGGGTGGGCAATATGGCTTATAGGGAGATTGTGGGAGTCTTGTATGCCATACTAGGTAATGATGACACTATGTTAAATGTCTGTAGGCAGGGCATGATAAATTCAGACTTATGCTTTTAGAAAAAAATGATTCTGTTAACACAGTGGAGGATTATTTAAGAAGGGATACGCTTAAAAATGGAAAACCAGTTAGGTGACAGGTGATACTTGAGAAAGATGTAGTGAGATCCCAAAGGGGGTCATAGCACTAAGGAAATATTCAAAAGGCCACACCATTCAGCAGAATTTGTTCTACTTGGGGGATGTGAGAAGCATGGTCCTGCAAAAGAAAAGGAGTTGTGCTTACATACATGTTGTATGTATGGGGAGGAGGAATGAGTTGGTTTCATGTGCATGTAGAAATTTGTGAGTGAGTAAGAACATGTCTGGACTGGACACTGGGATTTGGGGGTTGAACACAATAATAGTTACTAGAATCTGAAGGGTGAGTGCCTAGACCATAGCAAAGACAACTGAGTTAGGAACCTAGAACACCCTAGCAGGGAACTGTGAGGTGGGTGATAAAGGAGGGATAGGGTGTTGTGATAGGATCCAATAGAACTTAGTGGAGATACGAATGGATTCTAAGAGCAGGTTAGCTTTGAATTCAAATTAAAAGGATGGCAAAATTAGAAATCAAAAAGAGAAAGGTTATTGCGGGTCTTTGCAAAGTAAATCAAGCCCAGGTAACAGGAGCCCTTAACAGTGTGGCGGCTGCAGAGGTACCCAAGCCAGGTCGGACCCAATGCTTGGAACTCTGGCTGTGGGCACCATCACCATGTGGTGAACGAGTCCTGGGCTTTGGGTGAGCTAGTGTTTATTGGTATGTAATTGTGGCCTAGAGACATCCATGGATAAGGCCAATGTGAGTTTAGGTGAGGGATAAATCCAGTGTGGCTCCCAACGATGGGGTGACTGAACTTGCTGGCTGGAGGGGGGGACTGAGACCTGGGTGTCTTGAGGAGAGAGTCCGTAAGATCTGTATGGGTCAAACTGATTCACCACCCCAGCTGGGAGTCCTGAGATGGGCTGTTAGCGCAGAACATTGCTGACTGCCACATACCAGCTCACATGAAAGCAATGGCTGAGAGACTAAGAACATGTCTGGCAGGGCTAGATCCCAGTATCTGACTGAGTGTTGAAACAGGGGATGGATCACATTCGGAAGGGTCAAGTCCAGGGTAGATTTTGCATGGGATAAGTGGGCCCAACCATGGGGAAATACAAGTCCCATTGATTAGCTTAAGAGTTGAGGCAGTGATGATGGAACCTGCCATCACTCACGGCTAAAGAAACCAACAACAATTTGGCCATGTCAAGGCAGCAGCACCTGAATATGCATCATACCACAGGGTGTGGGGTGAGCCAGGCTGCAATGTTCATCAACTCATACAAGGCCAAGATGGAAGGGTAGACTATGCCAGGCACTGGCCAAATACCCACTGGCATGTATGAGATCTGGGTCTGGGAGTGGGACAAGTGGGAGAACTTGGGAAACTCCGCTAGTTGGTCATAACTCTCACTGATGATCATACGATCTAGGCCTGGGGGTTAGGCAAGCTGGCAAAGTAGCTCCAACTGTTGGCTAACATGTGGTTTGGTTATGGAAGGGGGTTGGGTAGGGCTAAGCAAACCTTAGCTCACAAGCAAGAACAGAATCAGGCTGGAGCACAGGTCATGCTAAACTAGGCTCTTACACCTACTGCTTAGCATTAGCCAGGGATGCCAGGCTACAACATCTAAAGGCAAAGGCCAAGATAGGTGATGGGCTATGCCAAGCTGGGTCAGAGCAACCATTGGCATACACGCAATCTTTGGCCTGGTTGGGGAGCTAAGAGGACACCCTGGCTGGGTTTGAATTCCCACTGGTGAGCAGAGTGGATGGCATGGGGGCTGCTTTCTGATTTGGATATGGCTATGGTGTCCCTTGGTGCAAGTGTGGACCGGGGCTGGTCCCACTGAACCGGGCTAGACTCCAGCACCATCTGGTGCTCTGGAGGACCAGGGTAGATATAGCACAGACTAGACTAGGTCTCTCCCCCACTGAGCCATGTGTGAGCTCTGTCTGGGTACGGATGAGCCTTGGATGGGCTGAAACATCCAACAATAAGAACTGGTACTGGTTGAAGGCTAGTCAGAAAAGGCTACTGTTCCTATTAGGACAAGAGGAAGGTTAAGTAGGAATGGCCCATGTACCTACCAGTATGCGTGAGATCTGGCGCATGGAGAGCTTCTGATAGAGGAGCTTGGAAAACTCCACTGTCGGGACACAGTCCCTGCAGGTAGGCCCAAGAAACACTATAGGGAGCAACTCAGACCAGGCCAGGGAGAGGTACCCATCGGCATACATTTAGCGCAGGTCAGGGACAGGGACAGCTGAGCCAGTTCACATCACCTGCTGGTAAATCCAAGCACCAGAACAGAATGTGAGTCAGGCCAGGTTTGGTCATACCACATACTAGTACACATTACAGCTGGGATTGGGTGCCTGCTGGGCTAGGCTAGGCTGTAATACCCAGTTTCAGCTGGAATTGGGGGTGGGCCGGGCCAGGCCAGGCTACAGCACTCACTGGCAAATGCCGAGGCATGGGGGGCCATGCCAGACTGGGCCACAGCACCTAACCAGCACATGTGAGAACCAGTTGGGAAGGGGTAAAACCAGTAGGGGGAATGTGGAGGGTTCCCCTGCTAGACCACCACTCCCACTGGAGAGCATGAGTCAGGATGGGAACAGACCAGACCACGAACTGCTACAACACCTGTGGGCCTCATGTGAGCTAGATCAGGGGAAAGCCAAGCTGGGCTGACTGTTCCTACTGGTACAAGAATACGTCAGGGTGGGTGAGGGTTGGTTGGTCTTAGCCACAGCACCAGCTGGCAGAGGCTAGCACTGGGGGCAAACTCTGTCAAGTTAATCTGCAGAATCACCTAAAGAATGCATGATCCGGAAGTTGGAGTGGGCCCAGGAGGGAAATAGTGAGCACCTCCCTCTTGGATTATCACTCCCACTGGAGAGCATGAAAACCAGAACTGGGGCAGCTCTGAGCGCCAGCCCTACCTTATAGAAAGGATAACTCCTGGTCACTCTGATGAAGTTGCCCACACTCAAGTCTGAGTGTGTACTGTCCCTTTGCCTTTCAATAAATCCTGCTTTTTCCGTTCATCTCTACTTAAGCCTGCTGATTGCACCTTTATGTGTGTAAGACAAGAACCTGGGGCCCAGCATGGTGCCAAGTGGTTAAAGGCCTCACCTTGCAAGCCTGGAATCCTATACGGGCACCAGTTCATAATCCAGCTGCTCCACTTTCTTTATTCTAGCTCCCTGTTTGTGGCCTGGGAAAGCAGTGGAGGACCACCCAAGGCCTTAGGAACTCTGCTCCCACAAGGGAGACCCAGAGGAGGCTCCTGGCTCCTGGCTTTGGATTGATTCGGCTCCGGCTGTTGCGGCCACTTGGGGAGTGAACCAGCAGACAGGAGATCTTTCACTCTGGCTCCTTCACTCTGTATATCTGACTTTCCAATAAAAACAAACAAACAAAAAGACAAGAAACTGAACTAAGTCTAACTTGGAGAGTCTCCGGTGCCCAAGTATCGGCCCTACAACATGATTCAGGGTCCTCATCCTCACAGATCAATTAACTGAAGGGAAAACAAGCTCTGTTTCTAAGTGTGGGGAGAAACCACCCAATAGTTACTGATTTCCACAACCCCCAAAGGGATCAATGGAAAGCTGTAGAAGGTTCTTGTGGGTTTCTTCCTATGCTAATATGTCCTTCCTGGCATTTCCATGAAAATTCCTAGTAAAGGTATTATTGGCAGTTTGGGGTCCTAAATATCCTAGTTCAGTTAGATAAGGCAAGTTCGGATTTCAAATGTTTCCTTCAAGTGCAAGCAACCCAGTGTTCCCCAAAAGATGCATGGATAGGCAAAATGTGGTCCAGCCATATGACAAAGCAGTCATCTGCCTTGAAGTGCTGATACATTATTGCATGGTTGAACCCAGAAGGTATCTCACCATATGGGAAAAAAACAAAATCTGTCACAAAGGCCACATGTTGTGTGAGTCTGCTTACATGAAGGGTCTTTAATACACACATTGATGGGCACAGAGAATCGATTCATGGTTTTCAGGGACTGGGAAGAGCTGTTAGTGGGGGGGGTGACTGCTGATATATTGAGGTTGTTGGAGGAAATATTTGAGAATATTCTAAAATAATATAGTGGTGTTAATAATATATTGGCACCATTTTGTGAATATATAAGGAGTTTCTGAATTGTGCACTTTTTTTAGATGTGAATGAGATCCCAGAAAAGCTGTTAAGTTTCAAAACCGTACTTTTGAATGTCCTGTTTCTGCTCTGCTGCCTCATCTGCTACCTTTGCCCTCTCACTCACCCCCCATCGCTAATACTCACCATGTGTTGGCCAAACTAAATAACTGCAACTCCCCATATGAATGAACCTTCTCTGTCAGTGTCTCTGTCCAGCTTGGAGTGTAGCCCGCACCTGCTTCCCCATTGGTAAGAAATTCCTCGGATCACCAGTCCTCCTGTCTTCTCTGCCGTAAAGAGGAAAACACCCTTACCAAGAGGGATGTTATTTGCAGATGCCAACCTCCTTTACAAAAATGGTAACTTCTGTATTTGGGGGTCTTTTCATGTGTCCTCAAGGGCTTCAAAATAATCCTTATGACAAAGAGATGCATCCAGGGGTGACATAGGCAGGAGTCCTACACTAGTGCAGTCTTTTGATTACCAGTCACCAATGATAACCATTACTTACTGATGGAGAAAACAAAATTATTGCCCTGTCACACTCTTCAACTTAGAAGTTGTTTAGTTGGATATTATAAAGCTAACACCATGTAGATGCATAGAAAGGATGTTGAACACACATTAACTCCTGGTTACTATATCTTGTTTCCCTGACATTCTGTGGATGTGCTAACAGCTCCAATGAGGACCTTAGTAATCAAGGAAGACTAGGGAGAGGTGTTAAGCAACTTTTATCATCTGAACAACTGAAATAGTAAATCATAAAATCTCAGGATAACAAATATTTCTGTAGTTCCAAACTCTAAACTAGGAAGCTGCAGTTAATTTAAATACAACTTTAACCTTGAAAAGCCCAAATGCCAGAAACACCAAAGTTGCACCACACTATGCGGGGGTTGGTGTGGGTGGGGAGGGGTCTTCCTGAGCAGTGACTACCTAAGTTGCAATTTGGTAACTGCATCACTTACCAAAATGAATATTTTAATGAAAAAAAGATGTTTTATAACAAAATAGGTATTTTTACAAAATAGGATACTTTTAAAAAGTTTTAGAGATTTACTTATTTTTTTAATAGAAAGGCAGATTTTATAGGGAGAGCAGGAGAGAAGGCAGAATAGAGGTTCCCCATTTGCTAGTTTACTCCCAAAATGGTTGTAATGGCTGCAGTTGAGCTGATCTGAAGCTGGGAGTCAGAAGCTTCTTTCAGGTTTTCTACACGGATGCAAGGTCCCAAGGCTTTAGGCCATCCTCTGAGGCCTTCTCAGGCCATAAGCAGAGAGCCGGATCAGAAGTGAAGCATCTGAGACATGAGCAGGTGCCCAAATAGGATGCCAGTGCCAGCAGGTAGAGGATTAGCTTGCTATGCTTCCATGTCCGCCCAACACCTGTTTACAGTGGGAAAGCTGAGCAAGAAGGTATAAGATTACATTCCCAGTCTCAGCTGGGAAACCACACAGTGGGCGGCTCAAATATTTCACTGCCTATACACATCCAAGAATGATTATGAAAGTATTAAGACTATTGATTTTAGGATTACTGATACATCTTAACAAATAGGTGAATGAGAAAACATAGCAGCAGCAAGTGAAGAAACTCAACTGTACTTTAAGTTTTTAGTGAAGCAGAATCACTCCATATCTATGTATTTAAGAGATTGACTTGGGGCCCAGCGGTGTGGCCTAGCAGCTAAATTCTTTGCCCTGAATGTGCCGGGATCCCATATGGGCACAGTTCTCATCCCAGCAGCCCCACTTCCCATCCAGCTCCCTGCTTGTGGCCTGGGAAAGCAGTCAAGGATGGCCCAAATGGGAAATGGGTTGGCCAGAACAAAGATCCCAGAGGCGAACACACACAGATGTCCAACACCAGCCGCAGTACCCCTGAGGGGAAAGAAAAAAAAAAACCACCAAGGAACAACAGAGAAGTAGGAGGAGAAAGGCTCTTCCCTTAGTAATGGAAGGTTTTGTTGAATCCAAGAGAAACTAGCAATTCAAAGAGCTAAAAGGGAAAAAAAGGCTGAGCATCATCTCAAAAAAAAAAAAGGCGTATTAGCTGTACCATCTTCCCACCATTGTACAGGAGAGACAAGTCAGAAAACATACATAGGGTGGTGAAAAGAAATTATGATGTAAGCAAAGCCGTAGCAAGTAGGCCAACGGGGCCGGGAGTTTCAATGACCAGTGCTTAATCCTTCTGCTAGGAGGAATCCAAGAGGAAGCAGGAGGTGTGTCCGTCTGTGTGAAAATAAAACATTATGCTTAAAAGCAAAGGCGCTTTTCCTAAGGCTTTCAAAGGGCAAATGGTAACACTAGTGTGATAAGAGCAATATTTACCTATGATAAGGTTTAATGTATATATTAGTTACAGAAAGAGATTAACAATAATAATTGATGACAAGAGTAATAGTAGTAATGAGACAACCTACATCATTACTCCTGTGCAAAGGAGCCATTATTAAATAAAATAAAGGTCACTTCAACACAAGCCTTGTGGTGCTTGAAATCCATCTGATAACTGAGACGGCTTTCTTGTGATTGATAAGTGGGTAGCATACACAGCATGGACAAATTACGTGCAAGAAGTAACGTATAGGGCCTGACACAATAGCCTCGTGGTTAAATCCTTCCCTTGCATCAACCAGCATCCCATCCAGGCTCCGATTTTTCCACTGATAAGAGCAATATTGCATTGCACACTGCCAGGGGTTTTACGGCTGGAAATCACTTTCAATGAGGCAAAAATTATGACAAGACCAGTATTATACAACAAAAGTTCAATGAAGGGTGACTCTGAGAGTGATAGCTAGCCACAGTAAACAAAGTTAGGTAAACTGCCACACACATCAGCTTTCTCTGTGAGCTGCATGTTCAAGTTCAGGTTCACAGTGGATAAGCACTTTGGGCTAACAGCCCCCTCATCCTATGATTGTAATCTCTCTACCATATATGACCAGTGTCTGCTCATCCAAGCACCCTGCACAGGGTCATAAACTTGGGATTCCTTCTTTCATTCTTGTGGTTACTTTTGGATTTGCAACTTGGTTATCTGAGTACATCTTAGCCCAACATCTGCCTCAAGTGGCATATATATTTTTTTTAATTAAAGTGACATTCCTTTCACACAAAATTAACAATTTGAAAGTGTGTAACTCAGTGGTGTTAAATACACAATGTTATACAAGGACTACCGCATTAGGTTCTAAACCGACAGCTACTGCTGATGTGTAGTAGGTCTAACAGCTGTTTGTTGTGTTGACCCTGCCCTTGTGCCATGGATGAGTTCATGCATGCTAACTTTAAAAAAAAAAAAAAAACCCTGTGCGGGCCCAGTGCGGTGGCCTAGCGGTTAAAGTCCTCGCCTTGAATGCGCCAGGATCCCATGTGGTCGCCGGTTCTAAACGCGGCAGCCCCGCTTCCCATCCAGCTCCCTGCCTGTGTCCTGGGAAAGCAGTCAAGCACAGCCCAAAGCCTTGGGACCCTGCACCCACGTGGGATACCCAGAAAAGTTCCTGGCTTCCAGCTTTGGGTCAGTGCAGCACTGGCCGTTGTGGTCACTTGGGGAGTGAATCATCCGATGGAAGATCTTTCTCTCTCTCTGTATATCTGACTTTCCAATAAAAATAAAATAAACCTTAAAAAAAAAAAAAAAAACACCTGTGCATTTCCTGCATGTAAGATGTGAACCAGGTTCCGGGCTCAGCTCTGTTAGAGCGTGCCTAACAGGCCAATGTATACCACGGCAGGTAAAGCCACCGCCTACAAGGCTGGCACCCCATAGCAGAGCGCTGCTTTGGGTCCTCAACTCCTTAGAGGCCCATCTCCAAACACAGCCCTCCTGGGAGTGAGAATGAACTTGTGCACTACCAAACTTCATCTGGAACACTCTGTGACAGAGTTTACAAGGCTCAGAGAGCTCAGAATGGGGGCTCTTTTAAAAAGCAAACAGGAATCCTCGTTTTGAACAAGAAAATGTGTATTTTCTTGTTGTAGGCATAGTTGTGGTTTCCGTTTAAGGCGTTCGGCCAGTCTGTTGAAACCTTGATTAGCTTTGTGTTTCTGGATTTGGATTTTCCCTTTTGTTTTCTACCAGTAACAGATCTTCACACGGGCGCCCATACCTCTTTTCCTTCAAGTGGCAGATGAACAGCGCCCAAGTGTGGAAAGATCACTTGGTGACTGTCCTTACTGGTCCTGCTGAATGCTGTGAGGGAACTTCCACACTGTTTGAAACTGCTTGGCAGCTCAGTGACCCCCCCACTGGTCAGAGCAGGAGCCCAAGGTAAGCAACACTGAATACCACCGCTCTCAGCCAAAGGCCATCTGGCCAGGGGCTGGTGGCAGGCTCCCGGGTTGCCAGCGACCTGTCTATCTCATCCCACCATTGCCCTGGGGCCTCACAGAGCCATTGTGAGATGGCTTACCAGTTCTGTGTCTTTAATAAAATTGAATCAGAAGTAATAGGAAAAAAAACCGAAGAGAGCTGTGTTCACTCTTACGTGTATGTGGAAAAAGAAACTTGAGTATTCTCATCGCACAGAGGACTGTTTCCTGCCAGGTCACCCTCCCTTGGGAAGAAAGCTCTGGAATCGCTTTCCTGGTTGTCTTATGAGTTTCTGTCTATTAAACATGAAATACACACTTTGAAGGGAAGAATCTTTCTCTTCTATCAACGAAACTCCGTTCAGTGGAGCAATCGTGGGTTCCTGCCTTAACCCACTGGATCCATTTCACAGACATTTATTCCTAGGATCTTTCCCAAGAGCTATTCCCAGCCCCAGATTCACACTCTGGATTTCCTTCCCAGATCTGACGTGGATTTACAGGGAGTGGATGCCAAACCCATGACTGCACCCAGTCTCTCCTCCTTTCATCCCTCCAGTTTTAAAATGAAAAAAAAACAAATCCTTGACTGTAACAGTAGTATCATCCATACACATGAACAAAAATAGCTCTTATATAGAAAAAAATCATTGAGTTCAGATGTGGAAAATGTACAATGATCGCACCAGTGTGGTAATAGTCTGTTCTTTTGCCTGTAGTGCTGGCATCTCAAATGGGCACTGGTTCAAGTCCCGGCTACCCCACATCTGATCAATCTCCCTGCTTATGGCGTGGAAAAGCAGAAAAGGACAGATCAAGTGCTTAGGCCCCTGCGTCAATGTGGGAGACTTGAAGGAAACTGCTCACCCCTGGCATTGTATCAGCTCAGCTCCAACCGTTGCAGATAACTGGAAGGTGAATTAGCAGATGGAGGACCTCTTTCTCTCTGCGAGGTCTGCCTTTTAAATAAAAATAATCAAACAAATCTTTTTCAAAAAATGCACAATGACATCAAGCCACTGACTCAACAACCAGAAACAAGAAACACTAAACAGAACATATCTGTGTTAATGACCTTTCTGTAGGGTCGCTAATAAACATCCACAGGCCTTGTTGATGTGAGAGGAGTTTTGGTGCACGTTATGTGTGAATGGACTTTGGAGTTACATAGACCTGGGTTCAAGTCCAAGCTCCGCCGTTCATCGACTGCCAGAATTTGGACACATTCTTTATATTCCCTGTTTCTGTTAAAGTGATGTTAAGATCTCACCTTTCACTTTGTTAAGTCATTAAAGCAATGTGATCATCTCCACAGTCTACACTACATAAAGAAACAGTAAATAATTGTTTAAAAATGTAAGAGACAGGCACCCAGGGTACAGTGAGTTAAACCCCCACTTAGGGCACCCACTTTCCTTATGGGAGTGACAATTCAAATTCCAGCTAGTCTGTTTCCAATCCAACTCCCTGTTAATATGCCTAGGAAGGCTACGGATGATATCCCAAGTACTTTGGTCCCTGCCAATGCATGCAGGAGACCTGGGTGGAGTTCTGGGCTCCTGGCTTTTAACTGGCCCAGCTCCTGCAGGCATTGGGGAGAAAGCAGCAAATGAAGCATCTCTCCCTCTCTCTCTTTCTTTGTCACTCAGCCTTTTAAACAAATGCATTCTAAGTACTTAAAACATGAACAAACAACTGAAACAACCTAGAAGAAACATACTCTAATTTGCTTGAGTGATTTGTATTATTCTCCTATCTGCCTTCAGATTTATAGCCACATGAAAACTCAGAACAAGGTCTTATTTGCAAAGGTGGGTCTTTGCAGATGTAATTAAAGGAGTGAGAGAATACTGAATTGGATTAGTCCACAACTTAAATCCAATGAGAGTGTCCATACAAGAGACAGAAAAAAATGGCAAAGACATACAGGACCATGTAAAGAGAGACAGAGATCAGAGTATTGCATTTATAAATCAAGAGACCCTAACAGTTCCTTGTCACTTCTAGTAGTAGGGAGAAAGACAAATCCTTCCTTTGAATCTTCCAAAGGTACCAACTCTACCAGCACATTGATCCTCAGAACTGGAAGAGAAGAAGTTTCTGCTGCTCTAAACTGTCACATGTCTGGTTAGTTGTTATAGCTGCCCTTGGAAACCTAGGCTTGGATGTAACTATATAGCAATAATTGTGCATGGGGTACTTGTCGCACTCAGTGGTTTTGTTAAGTCTGAGATGATTACTGAATGGTAGCCAGGTGGTGTCACATGTGGCATGTAGCTGCTCTGAACTGAGATTTGCTACACACATAAAACACACATTGGATAGCAAATATTTGGTATAAGAACAAAAGTAAGAAAGCTTGCTAATGTTTCTACTGATTACATATTAAAATGCTATTTTTGCACCTACTGGGTTGAGTAACAGTACTCTGAATGTATTTGTTGGTACTAACTAAAATTAGTTGCATTCGTTTCTTTTCACTTTCTCAATGTTGGCACTAGAAATACTGAAAGCGTGACTCAAATCATCATTCTGTTTGACAGTGTGTCCTAAGCACTGGGCATCCAACCATGAGCAAGAAGTTCCTGCCTTTGAAGGTATCATGATCTAACAGCATTCCCAGCGCAGTGCAGCAGGCAGAGGGTGATCAGGAAGATTCCTCAATAGGAACACTTGGTAGAACTCAGAATTTACTGAGCACCTAAGCGTGAGCTCCCCAATCCTTTGTGCCAGGAATCCCAGGAGAAACATTCCAAAAGTCTCCACACCTTGTAAAAGGATCCCTTCCCATTCCACAGCCCTGGAACCAGAGCCAGCAAAATGTCAGATGCTGACGTGGAATTCCTGCCCGCTTGTTGCTGGTGGGATCTGGGCCAAAGGACCAGGTAGATGTGTCTCAGTCATCCCATGAACTCTGCCTGGCTTGCTTCCATTCCAGTTGGTAAAATGAGGACTGGGCCAGGCATTTAGCTTAGAAGTGAGGATGTCTGCTCCCATATCAAGGTGCCTGGGTTTGATTCTGAGTTCAGGCTCCTGATGCTAACTAACTTGAGTTACTCCTGACTTTGCCCAGACCTAGTCCCAACCATTCCAGGCATTGTAGGAGTGAATTAGCGGATGGAAACATACACGCCCTCTCTTTTTTCCTCTCTTAACAAATAACAAGAAGTAATTTTGAGGACAGAGTGATTTTCCAATTTAAACAAATTGCTTACATGAAAAGGTTTTTAAAGAAAAAGGGTTCTGGGCCCGGCGCGGTGGCACAAGTGGTTAAAGGTCCTCGCCTTGCACTCCCGGGATCCCATATGGGCGCCGGTTCTAATCCCGGCAGCCCCGCTTCCCTTCCAGCTCCCTGCCTGTGGCCTGGGAAAGCAGTCGAGGACGGCCCAAAGCTTTGGGAACCTGCACCCGCGTGGGAGACCCGGAAGAGGCTCCTGGCTTCGGATGGGCATGGTATTGGCCCGTTGCGCTCACTTGGGGAGTGAATCATCGGACGGAAGATCTTCCTCTCTGTCTCTCCTCTCTGTATATCCGCCTTTCCAATGAAAAAATAATAAAAATAAATCTTTAAAAAAAAAAAAGAAAAAGGGTTCTATAGTTCATAATTATGCTTGGCCGATTCCACCCTAGAATTTGTCTGCAAGAATTATTACTTCAGGGCCAAGTATGATAGCCTAGTAGCTGAATCCTCACCTTTCATGCCCTGAGCACCTGTATGGATGCTCGTTTGTGTCTCGGATGCTCATCTTCCCATCAGCTCTCTGCTTGTGGCTTGGAAAAATAGTGGAAGATAGCCCAAAGTCTTGAGACCCTGCACCCATGTGGGAGACTCGGAAGAAACTTCTGGCTCTCTCCTTCTTTGTCCTTCTTTCCGTGTAACTCTACCTTTCAAATACAATTTTTTTTTAAATGTTTTTAATGTCCATGTAGTTAAGCCAGGTCCTTGACATATTTCTGCAGTAGGAAAAGTGACTATTGTGCTCTAAGCACTGCCAAGCAGTATTCATGCATATAGCATGGATAGCAGTCATGCCATCCTGGCAGAGTCCCTGGATGGAAACCTCCTCTGGCAGAATAGCTGAGTGAGCCTTGCAGAAGTCACATGTTTGCCAAGTGGCTAACTCCAGCGTGCACAGGCTCGTCTGTGTCTTCACTCTCACCTTGTCCTGAACTGAGTTCTCTGCCTCCTCACAGGAAGAATGACAGCCCACACAGGGCAGTTTGAGCCATTGTCTTCCGGGCAAGGCCCAGGTTTCATCTCACCTCTGCCAGTCTTCCTGCCTAGTCGCTGCAGCCGGCTGCTTGGGAGGGAACCAGCTTGCCGTCCCTGCCTTCGTTGAGATCACTCCCGAACACTGACTGGCCTAAGTACAAACCTTAGATTTTCCTCCCTTGCCACTTCCCCTGCCACAATATTCCTTCCCCTATTTTATTAAAAACAAACAAACAAAACAAAACAAAATAAACAAAACAAAACAGCAACAACCACCTTAACAGCAGGCTCTGCAGTGTCCCAGCTGGGAGAAATCTCCAGGACGCTAAGCCAAGGAACAATTGGAGACACCATAGCCTCCTACCTCCTTAAGGCATGTTCATAGATGTCGCGCCCACGTGTCTTACCGCCCAGCAATAAGACGCAGACGCGAGTGAAGCCTCCTGCGGTAAAATTTATTGTGCACACCAACATGAAGAGGAGGGACGCCGAACCCCGGCAGGCTTTCTGCTCTTATGTGCTGTCTGGCCCCGCCTCCGCCGATGATAGGTCAGCGTCATGATTACGCAGGGTTCTGGGCGACTGGATTCGTCAGTCCCAGTGTTTACGTGCCTGCCGCGCCGCAGCTCACTGCGCATGCGCTAGGCGCCTGCGCAGTACAGTGAATGCTACGTGACTCTGCACCAAACACCAAGATGTGGCTTTTCTGGCCAGCGCCATTTTGGGTACGGCATGTAGCCAGTACATACAGATATGGCTGGCAACACATAGAAATTTAGTTTTTGCTTATAATTAGTGTTTAAAATTCACAAAATATTTGTAGTTACTGACAACTTGTCTTTAATAATACATCAATCCAGAAGATACAATTGTTAAATCGGGAAACATTAAAAGTGTCCATTGGAGGCACACGTGTATGTGTATCACAGAAACAGAGTGATCATAAAAAAAAACAAGAACAGAGATATAATACATTAAGATGAATCATTTAAAAAGAAAAGAGCTATTTCTTTGAAAGGCGGAATGACAGAGGAAGAAAAGACAGAGAGAGAAACATCTTCCAGCTGTTGTTTTACTCCCCAGATGCCTGCAACAGCTCTGGCTGGGCCAGACAGAAGCCAAAAGCCGGGATCTCTATCCAGGTATCCCATGTGTTTGGGCCATCATTTGCTGCCCCAATCACCAAGGCATATTAGCAGGAAGCTGGATTAGAAGTGGAAGAGCAACCAGGCACTCAGATATGGTATATGGGCATCTCAAGTGAAGACTTAACCCACTATGCCATAACGCCAACCCCTAAGATGAATCATAAAGAAAACTAGAGTGAAAATGCAGTGCCAAGGAGAAAAGCAAATGATATAATGTTTCTATCAAAGAAAGGCATGTACTTGTACTTTTAAAGTAGGTGATGGTAGATGTTAAATCATTCAATAGAGTTAGCAGCAGTTATACTTTGAATACTTTTTACAATTTCCCAGAAATCACATGTGTGTAGAGGGGCTGGTGCTATGGCCTCCCATATGGGCACCCATTCAAGTCCCAGCTGCTCCGCTTCTGATACAGGTCCCTGTGAATGTGCCTGGGAATGGAGAGAATGACTGAAATAAATATGCGAGAGACCCAAAAGAAGCTCCTGGCTCTCAGCTTCCAATCAGCTGAGCTCTGGCCATTGTGACCATTTGCGGTGTGAACCAATGGATGGAAGACCTCTCTCCCCCCCTAACTTTGTAACTCTGACTTTCAAATATAAATAAACTAAATCTTAGAAAATTAAATCTATGTTCAAAACCCTCAGTTGTTAATTATGAAAAAGTACTAAGTGTTTCATAATTATGTATGGAAAATATAAGCCAAAATAAGTAAGGATCAATTGCTTTAAGCAGTTCATGTTCTCTTGAAAACTGATCATCTATAAAAACACAACTCTCCTTTAAAAAAATTTTTTTTATTAATTACATTGCATTATGTGACACAGTTTCATAGGCTCTGGGATTCCCCCAACTCCTCCCCAAACCCTTCCCCCATGGTGGATTCTTCCACCATGTTGCAGTATTACAGTTCAAATTCAGTCAAGATTCTTCCATTGCAAGCACGTGCCTAGCATAGAGTCCAGTATCTTATTGTCCACATAAATTCAATGGTTTCTTGGGGAGACCATCTCTGATCTGAAGGCAGAGCTGGCAGAGCCTAATATACTTTTAAGACCCTATGCTACTCAGAAATGGGGTGGGAGAGCAGAGAAATATTCCAACTCCTTAGCATGTGTGAGGAAGATGTGAAGTATAACCTATCAGGAACAGAACAGATAACTTATAGACAACAGACTAATCAGCATTAGACTATAGTAAAACTACAAAGACATACAGGGGGAATCAAGAGCGATCCTGACAACCTCTTAACAGGAGGTCATACGCACAGAGCAGGGAGGGGGGAATCCCAGAGTGGAGCAGGTGGACAGGAGGAGACTTGTATCCCAACCCTGGAGACTCCCGGATCCTCACCAAGGACTATCAGTATGGGCACCAAGGACTACATCCCAACTGCCAAGGAGAACACGGGGAATTGGAGTGCCTTCGGAGGCTGAGAACTCTGAGGTCACCCACCCCTATTTGGATCTACCACATGGGATTCAAGAAGCCCAAATCCTTCCTCGCAGGACACAAGGTCATCGGAACAACAGCCAGGAGCCCTGAGCAGCCCGCAGAAACAGAAGAACAGTAAGCTTCCTTCAGGACTCGGGAGAGGAGCTTTCTCTGGTCCTTACTTAGGTCCAACTTTGGATCCCCACCCTTTCTTGCAATGACCATCAGAGTCGCTCTGGAGTACCCACCCCCTCCCCCTCTAAAAAACAAGAAAAAATTAGAATAGATAGAGAACAAGGAAAGCTTAGAACCAGACAGGAAACAGTCAGCGTGGACTCATACATACCTTACTAGGCAGGACACAAAGATTAGTTACTTCTCACTTAGGTATTAAAGATTTCTTTGCGCACCCCTCCTAAAACTGTTCTGCACCTCAACTGTTGACATATGGCTTGTTAGAGTTATAACCCAGTTTAGACTACCCTAAATTCTGCCAAGCTCAGCTAAATTATGCTTTAACACTATAACTACTAAATACTAAAATGAAAATAGACACGAGACAGCTGAATAGTACCCTATAGCCATATTATGGTGTATAGCAGCCAGTTCGGTATATAAACTAAACTTGAAATGTCAATGAAGTAGTCACAGGATGTGGTTAAGAACTTACATTTTTAACATAGTGGTTACTCAATACCATGTCAAATAATTCCATAATGTTGTAAATTGTTGATATTATGTTGTGGCTTTTAAAAACACAATTCTCCTTTAGCATAGGTAAGTGTCTGCTGCCCTTACCCATGGGCTTGGTTAACAGGGAGTTCTTTGCAGAGCTTCAGCTGTTCTTCAAAGGAGGGGCTGGGACGTTCTCATCTTTCAGAAGGACCACACTGAAAATTTCACGCCCACTAGCAAAAAGAGCACCCTGAGCTGCTTGTTCCCTTTCCAGGTGGCTTAGGAGCCTAATCCCTTCAAGGTCAAGAATGCAATGGGCACTGTATTGGTACTTTCTTAATCATTGTCGGAGAGTGGGTTCACTCCAGGGAGTAGCTGGGGATCAGAATGCCCCACAGGTGTACAGCCACGGAGCCCCCTGGACCATTTGCAAAGGTCTTTGAGGGACCCAAAACCCTGTGAATGTGCGGCATTGTCCAGATCATTCTACCCCATTAGGCCTGTTTTCTTTTGTTCTCTACAAACACAGAGTTTTAACTTATGGAAGATTGAATTTCATTTGCTTCTCTCCCCCACCTTTCCCAGGCTACTGAAAATCAGTTACTATCCTCAACTGCCCCTGCCACCCCCTGTTCTTTCTCCAACCATGGTAAATTTGAATCTGTAAAGGCCTTGTATCAGTTTCAATTATTTTCTAATATAAGATAATATTGATCTTGGCATTGAGACTTGTCAGGAATGCTTCTGGAATGAACGAGTTGTTTCTAATTAGATTTCTCTTCTGTTGCTTTCTCGGCAATCCAATGTGAACATCTTCCTCACTTATTCTGGTTCATGTCGTGGCCGTTATTCAAAGTGACCACCAGCCTGGTCATTTCTTTTCATTATGTTCTGTGGGCACAGCTTGAAACACCTGTTTGGGAAACCTATTATGTCTTGTTGTTCACTCACCTGTATTGTTGGAACAGCTCGTGGGTGGTTGGTCACCTTAGATTTCTAAAACGGACCTAAGATTTCTGTTGGGTCCAAATTTCCAAGTTACATGATTCAACTCTCACTGTTTCTCTCCTTCCCTCTCTCTGTCTCTCTCTCTCTCTCTCTCTCTGTCTCTCTCCCTCTCTCTCTCTCTCTCTCTGGCCAGGGCACAGGTCTTAAACAGTGACAGCAATGTCTTCTGGCAGGCAGAGCAGCAGAGAGGATTACAGGTCTAGATCTGGATCCTTCTACTCCACATATCAAGTGATCTTGGGGCCAATTAACTGCATCTTTGTACCTCAGTTTTCATATCCAGAAAATGGGAAAAATAATTCCTGCCTCATATACTTATCACAAAGATTAATCAAAACAGTACTTGCAAAGAACTTAGTGTCTGGAATCTGGCAAGACCCCAATGAATACAAATACAGTTAGGATGCTAAGAGACTGTGCCCTAGACACCAGGCAAGTCTTAAAGGGCTTTCTATTCCATTTAAAGAAAACACACACACAATGTAACTTTCTTCATTCAGGTACTTTCCACAGTAGTCCCTCAAAAAATTGAAAATGAAATTGAAAGATAAGTTCACTTCGATGAGGAAAAAAAAAAGTTGAAATCCATGTCATTGTTTTTTTAATAACAAACATTTCCTCCTGAACTTACTGAAGACCCATCACACTAATAGTTTATAATAATACTATAATAATAAAAATATTATAAGTAGAAAATATTTATAAATATGCTCTGGAAATCTCTTCCTTCCTGTTACTTGATAAATGTTGGCAAAACCGAAACTCAGACTTCCCTTGCGTCTGACTATGCTGAAGAAAATCATTTGCTTTATTCTTGAAACGTGAGTCTTTGTTTCAAAGGCAGTGTTGGTTGACTTCCCCCCACCGGGATCTCTTTTCATCAGCGCATTCCCGGGGTCCCCAGCCTTTAGAAATCATGGATGTCCTGCACATCGGGTGCACACTCAGTTTTCAGAGAGCATCTGAAAAGGCTCAGCTCCAGAGATTGATGGTTCTCAGCTTTCAGCTTTGCTTTCTCTAAGCCCGAGGACCATTTGGACCCGGGCCTAAGAACATAGTCACACAATGTCAGAGTATTAGTATTAAGTAGACGATGCCCCTCTCCCTGAATCCCGGCCTCATTTAGAAAAACTCGAGAAAATAAATCTAATCCCCTCCCGGGCCCCTTGTGCTGCTCCGCAGCAGGAATGTTATATGACTTCAAATTACTTATTAGGAATATTCCTGTGGGTATCATGTGGAGGATTACTTTTCCAAGGTTATTATAGAGCCTGTATCGTTAGGGAAATGAGGTGTAATTCTACCTGCTATCTCATTCCGAGGGCTCCTTCTTCTACCTTTGCACAAAAACCAACGTCCAGGTCAGGGAGTGGGGACATTTATCTTCTGTTTCACTCTCACTTTCCATCATGCTTTGGCTGAAGAGCTGAGATCAGGGGGAAAAAATGAATTTCTCTAACCCTGTGTGGCTAATTATAGAATAAAACTTATCTTTCCCGTGTAAGAAGTTGGAAGCTTAGGGCTAGAAAAAGCCAAGGCTAAGAATGGAATTGTTCAGGCTTCACACTGTGGCACTTATGGAGCAGAAAACAAGAAAAATGTTTATGGATACAAAGCAGATTTAAAAGTGCCAGTGGTCACAGGGCTGCAAAATAGGGGGTCTCTTGGGAGACATAGCCTAGACAAGTTCATTTCCAAGTGACCTTGAGCACAAGTCACTTCACTTCTTTTTTTTTTTTTCCCAATTGGTTATTACTTTTTTAGAATCTTGAATTTTGCTACAATTCTATAGGGTCTGTGATTTCCCCACCCCACCCTCCAAATCCCCACCCCTGACTGATTTCCCCCATATTATTACAATACTATAGTCCTTCCTAAGCAGTCATAAGTTCATCAGTCTTTTATTTAAGTGTGCCCCAACATTGCCAGTACAGACAATGTCAGGCAGTCAGCATCTCATTGTCTAGATATGTCCAATGGTTCCATTGGGAGTCCATCTTTGATTTGGAAGTAGGGATACATACTGCATTGAATCTTCACATCTGAATGTGATACTCTCTATTATGCCATCACTATACAAGAAGCCATCAGAACGCCCTTCTGTGCGTCTGTCTGTGTGCCTCTGCTGTGTGAGTTTATGGATCAACAATCTGGATTTGGTTTACCCAAGGTCAATCTTTCAAGTTCATTGACAGTACTTACCATTCAATGATTTTCCAGTTTGACATCTTCCTTCTCCTGCAGGGACACTAACAGTTTAATTCTTTGCTTTCCTGGCAAACAGAGCCCTCCTGGTTTTCAGTTGTTTTTTCTCCTACATTCATCATTGCTGAGGAGCCTTTCCCAGAATAAATTACCCTGCCTGCTCTGCTCCACAGAGACCTGCAAGGGCAGCGTGGCTTTCCCTAGAACCTCTTGGAACAAGGAGGTGGGCTGTTTTTCCTCCCAGGTTTTATTGAGGCTTAAACAAGGCAAACCAGAGATGGGAAGAAAGTCTCTCACTCATCCTTCTGAGTCTTCTAAGCAAGGTTCCTTGTTTTGCTGAAGGTGAATGTCCACAAATATTTCAAGGCATCGGATGTGTTTAAAAGCACCAAGCCATTCCCCACCCAAATGCCAGTGATGTGTAATAGCTTTATCTTCTTCCAGTGCAGAAAGCTGAGTAGTCATTTGCAGGATTTCACACATTTGCGTCCTTTGAATTCAGAAGAGAGAATGACTGTAGAAATGCCGACGTGGCTGACCTTGACCATCCAAAAACAATAAATCAGCACTTGAAAAGCTTTTTGAAAACTTGAAAAGATTAACAGCATTTGTTATTTTCATGACTAAGTCTCCTTTTGCTAAAACAAAGTGAGAACATGACGCAAGTATTTAGAGGAAATGAAGGACCTTTGGGACAGCCCATCAGAAAATTCAGGCAACAGTGGATCCGAGGGCCTGACGCCTGCAGATAATTGTGCAACCCTCAGCTGCCTGAGCCGGTCCTGAGAGGACCCCCACTTCTCCTAACCCCCAACCACCTCCTGCGTCGCTTGGAGCCTCTTGATTAGTAATAAAACGAATAAATCAAATCAGCTCTTGCAAGCTATGCTAAGGGAAATGAATAGGAACACCAAAACACCCAAGTAACGATATCTTCCCAGCCTCATTTCTCACTTAAGAAAAAAAAAAAAAAAAAAAAAGGAACAGGGCAGAACTGGACTCATTCAGCAAACACGAGCTTCGAAAGTCAAGCTCAAGCCCAGATGTTATTAAGTATAAATATTTATAAGGCCTATAAAGATCCTGGCTAAGCTCAATTTTGCCTTAATGCGGCAAATGTTTCAAATTCTGTCCTTTCCCTGTTTGAAGCCTTCAGAAGGCAGGATACAGTAGAAGATGCATTACTGCTGGCGAGAGCAGGGGAGCTCCTCTTTTATGTTTTATGGCCCACTTTTCCTTGAGGGGTATTGCTTTTCTCAAGAATCACTTCTCAAGGCCTGTCTTTTCCAAGACACCAGAAGAAAGTATGGCTGCTGTAGTTGTGAATTCAGCGGGCCCTGGAGAGCACACATGTGGTGGAGCATGCTTCCTGGATATGAAAGGGTGGAAGGAGACCAGGCTTCCTTTGTTCTTCCACACTCTGGTTACTATAACAACTAGAACACGCCTCAGTCTATGTGTCGCTAAATGGGTGTGTGAGCACCATAGGAAGCAGCGTACCCTGAACTCAGGGTTGGTTTCCTTTTCTTTCTTTCTTTCTTTCTTTCTTTCTTTCTTTCTTTCTTTCTTTCTTTCTTTCTTTCTTTCTTTCTTTCTTTCTTTCTTTCCTTTTCTTTTTTTTTTCTTTGCTAAGATTTACTTATTTTTCATTGGAAAGGCAGATTTGCAGGGAAAAAGAAAGCTCTTCCATCTACTGGTTCACTCCCAAGTGGCCACAACAGCTGGAGCTGAACCAATCAAAAAGCCAGGAGCTAGGAGCTTCTTCCAGGTCTCTCACGTGTCTGCAGGGTCCCAAGTCTTTGGGCCACCCTCTACTGCTTTCCCAGGCCACAAGCAGGGAGCTGGATGGGAAAGTGGAGCACCTGGATTACGAACCAGCGCCCATGTGGGATCCTGGCACATGCAAGGTAAGGATTTAGCTACGGAGCCATCATGCCAGCTCCTGAACTCAAGTTTTAAACGTCTAAATTTAGCTAACAACAAGTAGGTGCTTTTGTAAAAAGAAACTTAGTATGGATGGTGAAATAACTGCTTTGTTGAGTCACAGGTGGAAGGAAGAATCCTGTGTGTAGAAGCTGCCATCTGTATCTGAATCCCGTCACATGGCAAGGACTCTGGATTAAGCATTTGTTTCCTGGATCCCCAGAGATGACCTGATGCATGAAATCATGATCATTTTTTTATTATTACTTTGCTATTATGCTATGAAAAATCAACTACCTCCATATCTTGTCCACCTAGAAGCCTTGCTTTTCTTTCCGAAATCCCTGTAGCGAATGCCTCCTGTTGTTAGCACAGCACTCCCGGTGCACACATTTTTAGATGATGCCAGGGGATGATTCATCTGTTCACGGGGGTGATTGGAACGTTGGCTTTCTCCTTAAGATGACCCCCTGTCTGCAAACCAGTTCCCACTGCTTCAGAGCCTCCAGATGATCTTGTAGCATCAACACACACAGCGGATGGGGTCAGGATCCTCAATCTCCACTCCACAGCAGGCGATCTTCCTGGCTGCGGAAAGCTCCGGGATGGAGGAGCCCCGGGTCCTTCACTGCACCTGGCTTTGCAAGTTCCACAGAAGCTTTTCAGGCCCTGAGCCCTACCCCCAGTCCTGGATGCGCAGCCTTTGTGGCTACCAAATTTCACAATTCACGTCAAACCAAAGAACGCCCATCTATTCCCGGGGGGCGGAGCTTCATTGGCTGGACACATCTGGCAAGTGCTTCAAGGTGCTTACCTGGCTCCCCTGATTAATGTAGATGTAAAGATTTCATCTACGCTCCTGGCGGTTGGACTTCAAGATGTAATCGCAAAATCAATCCGCATAGACTAACTGGGCATAGACTCACTAAGAAGACATCCCACAATGTCAGGCACTTAATTAAGGCACTCTTGCTCCCCTGCTCCTGATTGATTCTTTTCTTTCCATAACAGGTGATGCCACTCCTTTTGAGTGGACAAGCCAGGGAACTCCCTGCTTTCAGAGCCTTGCAGTTTGCAGGCATGACCACCGGGAGGCATCCGTGCAACACCCCATTCCCCGGGGAATGGCTGGGTAGTGAACCACATCCTTCTTGCGGTGGGGCGGGGGAGGAACAACCTTGAAGATGCAGCTTACTGAGCTAGAGGCATCTGGGGTTGCACTACAGAAGCTTGGGCTAGAGAGACTTGGCTTCAGACATCCCTCTAGATTAAATGCTACCCACAGGTACCCTAATCAGCATTGAGTTGCCACTCTTGCCAAGGGAACTGGTTTCCCATGGCTGACCAGCACCGGGGTCCGAACAGAAGCCGTGTATGCTTTCCTGTAGGAATTGTCTGTTGATCTGTCAGGAGATGTGCAAATGGGTTCTTTAGGGATAGAGGTTTGTTGCCCATGTGCCATGTTGGTACCTTGTTGGTGCCATGTTGAGTTCAAGCCCAGTGCCGTTCTTGATTTTAGCTTCCTGCTAATAAGCACCTTGAGGAGATGTGGGTGATGGCTCAAGTACCACCCCGACAGGAGACCCAGATGGGATTCTGGGTTCCTGGGCTGCTGGCTGGCTTCCGGGAGTCAACCAGTGCATGACACTTGCTCTCTGTCTCTTTCAAATAAAAAGAAAATATTTTTAAAAAGAAAAAGAAGAAATGAATTCTTTTTGTTGCTTTCATGTAAGCTACTCTTGCAACTGTGGGACTGAACTTCCTGTGACTCCATGCAGGGAAACGCCCAGGTCCTCATCTCACGCAGCTGTGCAGGCACTGCCTGTCCACAGCACACGGTCTCCATGGAAACCAGAGGGGCGTGCACTGCCATCCTGGTACCTCCAGGGACGCTCACAGTGGCCTCCCTAGGACCAGGTTTGGCGAGACAGAAGGGGAGACCCCTTCTGCTGCTGCTGCGTGTTGGCAGTTACGCACTGCAGCCGTGGCTATGCAGAGCAAGGGAGAGAAGGCAGGAGGGGCTGACCTGGAGAGAGATCTTCGAAATCTTGCCCTGTTTCTGTCACAATCTCAAGAGACATGACTTTCCCACATCAAGATGTTGACTGCTTATACCCTTAAAACAAATCCCAACTTTGACTCTAATACTTGCTGCAAAAAGCTTGCTCCCAGCTTGACTTCTGCTCATCCAGTCCCACTCCTCTTTCTCTCCAAAGAAAATCTCATTCCATCCCTGAGGTGGCCCAGGGGCGTGGAAATACTGCCTGGTTGTAGAAAGCTGAGCTCCTCAGATGCCTACACGGCTTACTGCACAGACACTCCATAGGATGGTCCGCTGGCTGCAGGCCTAGGTCATACCTCAGCGCCACTGGACCAGGCATGCGTGCAGGGAATTGCCCAAGGGCTGGAGGCCTTGGTCCTGCCTTTTGAGAACCTACAGTACAGACGAAAAGGACGAAGAACTTAAACTTCAATGTATGCAAAGGAATTTGACTTTAAACTTGCACAGATTGAAGTGACTGGAAGAAATTTCTGAAATTGGGGAATGGAGTCATTAAGAAGAAAAATTCAACACTGATGGAGAACTAAACTACCCCAAAACTGTGGGTCCGGGGACCCACTCCCTTGACCCACCAGCAAGCTCCCCTCAGCCGCTTACTTATTAACAGCCCATCATAGTCAGTTGCCTGCCTGTTGCATGGTAATCTGCCAAGTCCTAGTGGTTGTCTTTGCTAAAAATCCGCTGAGCTGTCTGTTGAGGGTTCCTGATAAAAGCAGATGGAACCGATTGCACCGACACTGTAAATGGAGTCTGTGCAGATCAACTCAAAAGGGAGCGTTGACTTGTGATTCCATGGGACACTAAGTGACACGCCTCCCATGACATTTCAGTAGCCGTCTTTGAACATGTGATGTGTGTAGAAGCATCATTAAGGTACAAGTTCGAATCTGTGTATCTATCTTTCCAACAAAAATAAATCTCTAAAATAAAATTCAACATTACCTGGTCCCAAGCAATAGTCTCATATTTTAACAGATATTTTCTCTTTCATTAAGGTTGATGTTATTAATCTCTTTTATAAAGGATTTATTTATAGATTTCACAGAGTGGAGAGAGTGAGAAATTTTTCACTGGCTGGTTCATTCCCCAAATGACCCCAATGGCCACGGCTTGACCAAGCAGAAGAGCCGGGAACTCCATCCAATCTCCGGCATATTTGGCAGGGGCTCAATACCTCGGCCATCTTCCACTACCTTCCTGGGCATGTTAGCAAGAAGCTGGGTGAGAAGTGGAGAAGCCAAGACTCAAACCAGCACTCTGACATGAGGTGCCAGCATTATAAGCAGCAACTTAAGCTACTATACCACGACACAGGGGGCCTGTGTCCATTATCCCACCAAATCACTCATGAGAACATCTTAGAGCACTTTGGAACTGAGAGATGGTGCAGCTGGAGGTCAAGATCGCACTGAATGGCTCCAAGCCCAGAGGACCACTTCACGACTTGACCAGAAGTTGGGTTTTCTCTTGTGAGTCTCCTCCACTTGGCTGTGAACAATTGAGAACCCCAGCATCCTCAGTTGTTCTCTGGGTGAAGCATGCGTGACCTCTGGTGAGTGTCCTTAACTGCCCTACTTCCAAACCCTTCTTCTCCATGACAGCATCATGAAACTTCGTCCTACGACTTCCATGTCATTCCACAAGCTTTAGTTGTCTATGTCAAGAAACTGTGGGAGTGAGGGCGGGGCTCAAAGTGAAGTAGGAGGATGGCTAGCCTGGGCAAATCTTTCATTTGTGTGGGAGAAGGACGGAGAGAGCAGTAGACAACGATGAAAACAACCCTGCCAGGGTGCACATGCTGAGAACCACCCTGGGTTCCTAAAAAAAACAAGGCCAAGACAGCCTACCACAGCCTCGACACGAGGCTGACTTTTCCACCATGCACGGAAGAGAGAGCCCTGGAACCCTGGAGAAGGACAACATTCGAAGGAAGCAATGCATATAATCATAATGAGCTCAGCCTGGATTCCATTTGTCTAACGCCAACACACTCATAAAAATGATTCTTATTTATTTATTCATATCTTCATGGAGGAAAGAAACCATGAAGGCAAAACGGCCGCATGTGGCACTTGCTTACGTGGCCAAATGGAGAAACTTCGAAGTCAACAGGATGTTATAGTTTCAAGGAATTGTAGGCTTTGAAACTGGAAGTGCTATTTTACCAATGCTCTACAAAGGGCATCCGGAGGCCAGCGTTGGCATAGTGGCTGAGTTGTCACTTGTGGCCCTGCACCCCGTGTTGGAGGGCAGTTTCGAGTCTCGGCTGCTCCGCTGCTCATGGAGCTTCCTGGGAAAGTAGTGGAAGATAGCCTGAGAATTCGGGCCCTTGCTGTCATCTGCTTGGGGGACCTCAGTGGAGTTCTTGGCTCCCAGCTTCAGCCTGGTATGACCCTGGCTGCTGTGGCTGTTTGGGAAGTGAACAAGGGGTGGAACATCTCTTTCTCCCTGTCTCTCTCTCTCTGCCTCTACCTCTACCTCTTTCTCTGTCACTTTGTCTTTCAGATAAATGAAATCGAATCTTAAGGGAAAAAAAAAGATATGGATGTAACACCTTAAGATCCAAGCACTCCCAGAGCCTGGAAATCTTGACTTTAAAAGACCAGAAAGAGAAGGAAGGTTCAAGTACCAGCATCTGCTTCACAGACCCCCAAACAGCATTATGTGGACGCCCATATCCAGGGTTAAGAACGGTCTGCTGCATTGAGAAGGGAGCCTCTTGCATTATATGAGGATGAAAAACATTATAGTAAATCCATGCCCTGGGAGCAGGTGAATGACCCAAGGGCATGGCTAGAGACTCCAGGAAGAAGGCCAAAATGGCTGCTGGCTGGGGACATAGTCAGGGCTTCATGTCCGAAGTCTGAGACTGTTGGTGACTGTAGGAGGGGTGGCCAGCAAAAGCCGAGGACACTGTGTAGCAAAGGAGGCAAAACCTCAAGAGAGTCCACGTGTGTTTAGCGGGCCAGACCAGTCAGTGGAATCCAGAAACTCAGGATCCTGGCACAAGTGACACTTGGTTCCCTGCATTGTAAGCTTGTCTGAAAGCCATCCAAAGGATGTGGTGGAATGGGATGAAGGCCTAGAGTAGATAGTGCCTGCAAGCACTTAGTCATTCCACTTTATACCTAAATTGCAAAGTGACATTTCCCACCCTCTCCCCACATCAATCTTCCCGGTGCTGCATTCTCGGGGGGCCTCAAGGCCTGTCACGGACTTGGCCCTGAGCTCCTGGACGCCACAGTCCATTGCCAAGTTTTGCAGATGTTTGAACTGATTACTCTGTGTTTTGCAATATTCTAGGGCTGCGCCCAAGTGCCTCTCATTCATTCACCAAGTTCATGCTTAATAAGAATGATCTACAAAAGGTGACAGCTCCAAGGAACAAGGAGAGGAAAAAAGCTTTTCCAGTGAGAGTGGAGAAGTGAGACAAATAAATAAATAAACACAGCGCAGTTTCCCATAGATGGGGATGCAGAAAAAAGCACTTGTACACGAAGGCAATCGTGGAGAGGGAGGACAGTTTTTATTGATGGACAGGGGCACGTTTCTCTTTCTCAGGAGAGTCAGGAGACAAGCACAGGGCCCCGGGGTGTTCCTGCTAAACGCAAACTGGAGTAAAGGACTAACCCCCCAACCCCCCCTCAACCCCCACACCTTCATCCCCCCACCCCCCACCCCCGGCTCTTCTAGAGACAGGTATCCATTTCATTGCTAAGGGGTCACTTTCTTGAGCCAACAGAAAAAGCACAATGATGTCCATGCCTTGGAAATGGAATCATGCTGCCTATTTTTTAATCTTCTTTTTTAAAATTTAGATCATCTTCTTTAATATTTTACCAAGATTTAATATTGCAGAGGTACCAGGATGTCTACAGATAAAAAGCAAAGGTTAGGAGATTTTTTTTAAAAAAAATCAACCAACAGTTTGGTGGCAGAGGGGCACTGTGGTACAGCTCGCCAAGCCACTGAGTGCAACATCAACATTCTATATCAGAGTGTGGGTTCCAGTCTATCAGAGTAGCGAGTTCCAACTGCTCCACTTCCAATTCAGCTCCCTGCTTATGCACCTGGGAAAGCATTTAATCATGATCCAAGTGCTTGGGCCCTTGCACCCACATGGAGAAACTGGAAGAAACTCCTGACACTTGGCTTTAGCTTGGCCCAGCACAGCTATTGCAGCTATTTGGGAAGTAAACCAGCAAAAGATCTCTGTTTCTCGCACTCTTTCTCTCTCTCTTTGTCCCTGTCAAATAAAGAAATCTGTTTTAAAAATTAATGTGAGATCTGTAATTAACTCAAATCTCCTTTTCCTAGCTGTGTGTGCCTCATAAAATGGTAAATGCATAGGTCAGGTGCTGTGGTGTAGCACGCTAACCGTCTGCCTTTGGTCCAGCATCCCATATGGACACTGGTTCAAGTCTCAGCAGCTCCACTTCTACTCCAACTCCCTGCTGATAGCCTGGGAAGACAACAGATGATGGTCCAAGGCCTTTGGCCCTTGAGCAAATGGAGTCATGGAAGAAGCTTGTGACTCCTGGCTTCGGACTAGCCTGGTTCTGGCCATGTGACCTTTTGGGGAGTTAACGCATTCTTTCTGCAACTTTGACTTTCAAGTAACATAAATAAATCTTTTTTTTTAAAGGCCAATATAGCTACAGCAGAATGTACACATGGTTTATTTGCATTGTGTTTAATGTGAACTTCAGTCCTACAGGAGAGAAACTATGATCTTCATTTAGAGATGGGGGAAAAAATGAGACTCAGAGACCAAGCAACAGACCAGATGCTATCACTCATTCCGTTATGATTAGGCCTCCGTTTTGTGCTAGGCACTGGGTTTCTCAGACACCAAGCCATGTGAATACAATTCAGTAAAAACGAAATTCCATAAAGGTCTCAGCCAAATCCACTTGTGTTTGAAAGAAAAAATATCTTTAGATGCTAAGACCATTGTCTGGTGCCCCACGGTGCTCTGTGCGAGCAGGCTGAATTCCAGGCGGAAATGAGGACTGCCACAATTGCTTAGAAGGATTGCAGGTGTGCACAGGCTCATTTTATTAATTAAGCAAGCCCGGATGCTAATTCAGTTGCTATGCACCAAAGCTCCTGGGAAATGCATGCGGGAGGCAGAGAGACATACAAGAGCAATTTTCAAGGAGATTTATCTGTAGTGCAGGTGGGAATTTGAAGAGGTAGAAAGTGGGATGTGGCTGTGCATCCTTGTCAGAGAGCAGAGGACCCAGCTGCCTAAGGGTGATAGCCTTGCTCTGAGCTGTCTGCAGCCTTTCAGCAGCAGCTCCGTGCCACGGGAAGGGTTATGTAAAATGATTACATAACAGTTAAGAAGCACTCTCGTTTTCCTGACTGTGGATCTACTTGCTTTGCAAGGGACCTCAACCTACCTCAGTTCCCCCCCATCTAATGATGTGGATGACCTGCCATGTCTTAGCACACTCCAGGTTTCCGCCTGCCCCCAGCTTCCCTGCAGCTGCAGCCTCTTCCCCTTGCATGGCCACTGACACTACAGAGGGCTGACACCCCCTGCTGTAGCAAGCTGCCCTGGCTGACCCTCAGCTGCCCCGTCCCTGTCCTGCTCCAGAGACTGGCCTCAGGGGCAATCCTGACTTTAACACGCGGCCTCTTCTATCCCAGGGGTCACAGAGGAGTGCGCCCAGAGCTCACCACGTCTCACGGAGATTTTAATGAAACAGCTCTTCTATTTATTTGAGTTGCTGCCTTCATTGCCTGGGGCCATGGCACCAGTCCCTGAGAGGGGTTTGGGGGAGGGGGCTCCCTGTCTTTCCGGTCATCTCTCCCGTGACACTGATCTGCTGTCCTCACATCAGTCCCGCTGATCTGCCATGCTTGCACCAATCCTGTCGCCTGTCCTCGGCTGTGCTGAGACACCTCTCAATCCTGGGGAGAACGCATTTTCATGCACACTCTGCATCGCTCAGGCTCACGAAAAGTAAACACGTTTTCCCTGGACCTTCGTAATTTTACCAGAAGGAGAACAAAGGTCAGTTCGGTCATACGGAACCTGATGAACACAAGCAGAAACACACCCCAGGATTAAACGCTTTCCCAAGCCACTCCTGCCCCGTGGCCAGCCCCAGTTGTTTTAGCGGATGTAGAATATGCCTGCAGAGGTTGCCCCGTGGGATGTACTCAGTGCCCATATTTCAAGTCGATTTTTAAATTACACGTTGTTTTTTTTTAAGTGCTGCTGTTGCTTGAGTTTAAGAAGAAAAAGCGAAACAATTTTATTGGATTTTCCAATATCCTGTTGGAATAAAAAAAAAAACAACAAGATTTAAAGAAAAAAAAATTCAGGTTGTGAGGTGGGCATGTGGTGCAATAGTTAAAATAGAGCAAGTCCATCCATGTCATAGTGCTGGGTTCAAGTCCTGGCTCTGCCTTGGAATGCAGTGTTCTAACGCAAACCTTGCGAGAGAGCAGGAGATGGCTCTAGAACACAGGCTTCTGTCACCATGTGGGAGACCTGGTTTGGGTTCCGGCTCCTGGTTTTTAGGCTGACCCTGCTTTAGCTGTTGGGCATCTGGGAAATGAACCAGCACCAAAAGATCTTTCTCTTTTTCTGTTTCTCTGAGTTTCAAATAAGATGAATATATAGATGTATGTGTATATAAATATACTAAGATATCATTGACATACAATGAAATTCTCCCCTTTATACTATAGTTAGATGATGAGTAACCTATACAGTCCAGTTTCCAATCCCATTCTCCCCAAAACCCTAAACTCTCTGCCCATTGACTCTAGGCCCATTGACTCATGATATATATTCTGTCTATTGCTTTCATCTTTTCTAAAATGTGATAGTATGTGCAATGTCATACCATATTTAGTCTTTTGTACCTGGTTTATGTCACCTACATAGACGGTGAAGTTCAGTCTGTGTCTCCCATGTGAGTAGCAGCGATCCATTCGCTTAAATCATCAGCTGCTACTTCTCAGGGTATGTATTAGCAAAACATTGATGCCAAAAGTGCAGCCAGATACTCCAAGACTATTAACTTAACCAATAGCCGATAGACCAAATGTCTGCCCCCTTCCACACTGTTGTACTGATGTACCATCAGTTCATTCCTTCTTACTGTTCATGGTATTTCCACATCAGTGGAGACACTATAATTTGTACAGACATTTAGCAGGAGATGGCTATGTAGGTTGGGTCCAGTTTTTAGTTCTAATGAATATAAAGCTGCCATAAACTTTCACTTACAGATCTTTTTGAAGACATGTGTTTTCATTTATTTGGAATAAATACCCAAAGTGGGACTGTTGGGTCATTTGCAAGTTGGGTCATTTGAAGAAAGAAGTGTAGGAATGTTTCTGGGGATTTATACAGGAAGTAAAATATCAGGGTGATGGGTTTTAGGAAGATCATTTCAGCCCTGGGCTCCATCATGTCTTACTGTAATCATGGCCTTGGCGTTTGCCGCTTCATGGTCATTGGTCTAGGAATGAAGGATGCTTTTGTTTCTGAGCAGTGAAATGAGAAGTAGCATGATCAGAGTGCCCACTTCCAAGGGATACTTTGGGGATTTTTAAAAGTATGCAGGTAGAGGTGGGCTTTGGACTTAGTTAAAATACTCATAGCTCATATCAGAGTACCTGGTTCAAGTCCTGGTTCCTGTTCCTGACTAGCTTCGTGCTAGAGCACATTCTGGGGCAGCATCACTCCATCCTGACTAGCTTCATGTTAGAACACACTCTGGGGGGCAGCATCACTCAAGTGGTGAACTGAGTCCCTGCCAATCATGGGGTGCCTGGGTTGAGCTTCTAGCTCCTAACCGAAGCCTGGCCCAGCCTGGCCACTATGGGCATTTGTGGAGCAAGCTAATACATAGGATTTTCTTTCTCTTTCTCTTTCTCTCTCTCTCTCTCTTTTTTTCTCTCTCTCTCTTTTTTTCTCTGTCATGTGTGTATCTACCTCTAAAATGAGTCAAACAGATTTATAGAACCCAAAACTTGAGCAGTGTAGAACAGTGCCTGAAACATAGCACGTAGTTAGTGAATACCAGCTCTTTAAAATCTGAAGAGGAAATCAAAATAAAATTCAAAATACAAAAGAAGGTGGGTGGCTTGGCTGATTTTTATTCCTAGAGTGCTCTAGTATTTTGAATTAAATATTTTCACTAGATGGCATGAAGGCTATATTCACTTTCTCAACAGTTATTGAGTGTTTGCTGTATGCCAGGTATGCAGGTCTGGTCCTGTTTTACAGTTTAAGAGGAGAGGTAGGCTGCAGCAACACCATATGTTACATGTAATAGCAAACTGTAATACATACAGTCAAAGGATAGAGGGGTTTGAAAACTGAAATGACCAAGAAGGAACATCACATCTCATCCAGTGCTACCAAGGCCATTGGGCATTAGCATAATCCTTTACAGTTTCCAATTTTGGCTCAGTTACTGGCTATGCTTGCTGAGAAGGAAGCAAAGTGTCCCCCTAAGCACCGTCAGTGATGACGAATCATTCGTTCATGATCCAGGGGCAAACCTCTGCGGGCTGCTCTTTACAATCAGCTACTGTCCCGGGCATGGAGGACACACACAACAGGGCTGGAATGTCCCCTCTTCCGCCACGGCGTTTACAGTAACACAGGCAACTGAGATCAGGATAAACTCAGAGTGACAACTCTTCTTCCTGCTGGAACAGCTCAGAAGAAAAGAATCATGAAACTTTAACGTGAGGAGCTAAGCACCATTTTCACTGGCCTATATTTACCCATGCTTTGGAGCCACAGGGATTCCTGGTACCCGTGTGCTGCTTTGGCAGTAGGGAACCCACAGGCCTCTCACTGGGGGTCAAAGGGAGACAGTAAAGAACCCTAGAGAGGAAGAGGCTCTGGAGCAACAAAAAGCCCAGAATCCTCCTCCTCCTCTAGCCAGATGGAGTTTGCCAGAGATTTCCAGGGAAAATTGTGAACAAACAACAATGCTACTGTCATGACATGGGATGTGTCTTGAGAAACAAGAATTGTTTCTGAAAGTTGGAACAATACACACTGTTGTAAAGCCAGTGCAGTGTAGGAGGCAGAGCCTGTGTGAGTCCCAGGGACCCAGGGACTCAGCCTTTCCTCAGGTCTCAGCCTGGCCCAGACAAAGGCAATGAGCAGATGAACAGAACCTGGCATCCCCGTGTAGCTTTCTAGTTGGTTTTGTGGCTGGATGCCTTCTCGGTGCTTCTCATGATGCCCATCCTAGGTGACCTCCTAGATGAAAATATCAGTTGGGTTGCTTTGTCAGCTCTTCTAATCTCTTTGCAAACCAGATGCTTCCTGCTCCAGTCAAGTGATGCTACAAGAGATGGTCAAGAGATGATTATTTGGTCCATGGCCAATCGTTCTGCTCCTTGCCCTGATGACAGTAATTGGCTAGAGGTGGTCACGTGACCTGAACTGAGCCTATACATTACCAATTTTTACTGGGGCTTTATAATTGCAGACCACAGATATGACGGCTTTGTGGTAAACTACTACACTAAAGGACATTACCTAAAATTCCCTCTTTAGCAAGTTTTCAGACATGATGTGCCTTGAGAGATACTCTTTGGAAAGAACTGATAGACGGCAAGCAGGAGCCATTTACTGCTTATGTATACCCCACTTCCAGCTATTTAATCAAGCACTAACACAGGTGCCATTGTGAAAGGAGTTTGGGGATGTGATTAAGGTTCTTCATCACTTGACCTAGTTTAGGGAGAATTCCCTGGGTGGTTATCAGCATTTGGAAAGTCTTTAAAGAAACTTGCAATTTTTCTGGCACTGGCTTCTGCCGATGCCTATGGGGTCCCAGCCTGGACCCCTAGGATTTGTGTTTAGCTGTGCCCATGGTTCATGATGAATTCCTAAGGATGTATGTGTGAGAGTGTGTGACTCTGTGTGAATATGAGGGTGAATGTATATGTGAGTGTGTGTGATTATATGTGAATGTGTGCATAGGTGTGTATATGTGTGTATACATATGTAACTGTGTGTGAATGTGAGTGTGTGTGTGTGTGTGAGAGAGTTTCTGCTTCCCTGGTGGAAACCTGACTGACGTCACAAGAGACAGAGTTCATTTTTGGGTTTTTTGGGTAGAGCTAGCTGCTTGTTCTGCGCACCTCTGTACTTTCCTTGAGCTTTAGGGTGGCTCATTGATCCCAGAGGTTCAAAATTGGAAACAAAAATAAAAAATAAAAACTATATTTCTGGGGCCCGGCAAGGTGGGCTAGCGGCTAAAGTCCTCATCTTCCACGCGCCAGGATCCCATATGGGCACCAGTTCTAATCCTGGCAGCCCTGCTTCCCATCCAGCTTCCTGCTTGTGACCTGGGAAAGCAGTTGAAGCCCAAAACCTTGGGCCCTTGCACCCACATGGGAGACCTGGAAGAAGTCTAGTTAGTGCAGCACTGGTCGTTGTGGTCACTTGAGAGTGAATCATCGGACAGAAGATCTTCCTTTCTATCTCTCCTCTCTGTAGATCTGACTTTGCAATAAAAATAGATAAAAATTTGAAAAACTGTATTTCTTATCATAAACTCCTTTAAGTTGAAGGCACTTTTGAGTACCTAAACACATATATACATACACACATATTCTATTTTCGCTTTAAAAAAAAAAAAAGATCTGTTCATTTATATTGGAAAGACAAATTTAAAGAGAGGAGAAACAATATCTTCCATCTATTGCTTCACTCCCCAAATGGCCACAACAGTCGTAGCTGAGCTAATCCAAAACCAGCAAATAGGAGCCAGAAACTTCTTCCAGATCTCTTATGTGGGTGCAGGGTCCCAAGGCTTTGGGCCATCCTCTACTACTTTCCCAGATCACAAGCAGGGAACTGGATGGAAAGTGTACCAAGTAGCCTGGACACAAATTGGTCCCCATATGAGATCCTTGAACTAGGAAGTAGAGGATTAGCCAATTGAGTCACTGAGTCAAATCCTGTTTTCACTTTTTATCAAAGTAGAGAGATAGACAGAGAAATGAAGGCAGAGAGAGAGAGAGAGAGAGAGAAGTCTTGCACCTGCTGGTTTACTCTCCAAATGGTTACAAGTACCAGGGCTGGTCCAGAGCAAAGCTAGGGATATGGAACTCCATCTAGGTCACCCATGAATGTGACAGGGGCACAAGTACTTTAAAGAAAGAATTTATTTATTGCAAAGGAAGGTGACATAGAGGGAGGAAAAAAGCAAGAGATTTATTTCATCCACTGGTTAACTTCATAAATTTCTGCAACTGGTGGGGTTATTCTGAACTGAAACCAGGAACCCAGAACTCCACCTGGGTGTCCAATGCTGGGCCCAAGCTTAGTCTCTTTTTTTCTGCTTTCTCAGGTGCATTATCAAGCAGCTGATCAGTAGCAGTGCAGCTGGGACTCACACTGGTATTCAAAATGAAAAGCTGACATCAGCATGACAGTCTACTGTACAACAATGCCAGCCTTGGGTCCAAGTAACTGAGCTATCATCTTCTGTTTCTTGGGGTATGTATTAATAGGAAGCCCAATCAGAAACCAAGGAGCTGGCATTTGAGCCAAGCATTCCAGTGTGGGATGCGGGCATTCTAACTGCTGCATCAAATGCCAACCCGCAAAGACTTCTGAAGCTGAAATGCAGTCATGTTCACGCAGTCTTTTTTTACATTATTAATGGAAGGAAAATGCACATGTTTTAAAGACTTTTGAAGATTCGGTAATGAAACAAAGTAAGAAAGAGCCAAAGAGGGAGGCTTGATGATTTTCCATAAAACTATCACAAAACTGCTCTTGTTTGATGAAAGAAATGAGCAGGAGTGTGGTCATGATGGAAAAAGATTCTGGTGAAGGTTGCCTGGGTAGATTTCTGCTAAAACTTTGGCTGACTCTCCCTAAGCATTCCGTAATAAGATAGTGTTGTTCTTTAGCCTTCTTGAAAACCAACAAGCAAAAGGCCCTGAGCATCCCCCTCACTCAGAAGCAAAAAAAACTACTGTAGTGACCTTTGCTCTTGACTGGCCCACTTTGGCTTGGACTTACCCACTCCCACCTCTTAGAGCATCGCTTTGTCCTGTCCTCAGGATCACACTGCTAAAATCGTGTTCCATCTCCTGTCCTGATTCTTGAAGAAATGCTGGAGGATCTTAGCTCCACTTGTTCAAGATTTCCCTTGAAATCTCTACTCTTGTCTGTTGTTGATTGGGGAATAATTGTCTTGGCAGCCATAGAGCAGAGTGTTTGCTGCGCTTCAGTTTTTCCATCAGAATCGTAGAAGCTGAACCAATTGGGATATCTATAGCCTTGGCTCTTGTTTCTACTGTTAGTCACTGGTTCTCTTCAGTTAGGTCATGAACAAGATTAATTTTTCCAAATGAATAATTGTATATGGTCTGCCCCTGTGGGCTGCATCTTATACATTACTTCATCCCTTTTTTCTTTAAGATTTATTTGTTTGAAAGGCAGAGAGAGAAGAAAAGACATAGTGGGGAGTTGAGGGGAGAGAAATCTTCCATCTACTTGTTCACTCCCAAATGCCAGAAACAGCTAGGGCTAAGCCATGCTGTGAGCCAGGAACTCCATCCTGGTATCCCATAGCGAGGCAGGAAGTACTTAGATCATTTTCTGCTGCATCCCAACGTGTACCTTGGTAGTAAGATGGCTCAGAAGCAGAGACAGGACTTGATCCTCAGCTCTCTAATATGGGATATGGGTGTCCCCAGCAGCCTAACCCATCATACCACAATGCATGTTCCATTGTTCTTTCTCAAAATTAGCCATCTGTTTGAAAGTGGTTGATTTACCTAGGGTGTCATAACTATAACCTTGCAAAGTAGCAATGATTTTATAATTTTTCTGCCTGAGGTTTACCACAAATTTGATGTTTGCTTTTGCTTCAGGTTATCATATGCAGTTTCCATAAATAGCTTTGAAGACCTCTTTACAAACCCACAGAAATATTTGTAGCTGTTTTTCTTTCACACCTAGAAACTAGGAACAACTAAGAACTAGAGCTTGAAATGACTCAACTTATCCATTTGTTAGGGAATGAAAGAAAAAAAGACCAGTTATATGTGTGAAATGAAATAGTACTCAACAATCAAAGGAACAATCATGGTTGAATCTTGAAAGCACTATGCTAAGAGAAAGAACTCATCAGAGACACTTTAGAATTGTTCCTAAAATATCAATAGAACTCTTATGACTAAAAAGTACAAAGAGAGATAAACTAATGAAACAGAAGGCAATAGACATTTCTTCAAAGAGGAGTACAAGTGCCCATAAGCTCTTAAAAAGAGAATTAACATCATTTGTCATTAGCACTAAGTGTGATAAGATACTGATTCATATTCACTTAGGATGACCACCACAAAGCAGATAATAACAAATATTATTTATTAAAAATAAAAAATTGGAATGTGTACACATTATTATTGGGGATGTAAAATAATCAGCTGATTAGTAAAACCATTAGGTAGGTCTTCAAGTCATTAAATATAGAGTTGTTGTTTCCTAAGGAGGTGTGTGTGTGTACGTGAGTGTGTTTGTCCAAGAGAAATGAAAACATACACCCGCATAGAACCCAGTCTGTGAATTAAGATTATAACAGTATTATCCAAAATGTCCATCAGCTGAACGATTTATCTATTGATAAAGAAAATGTGATAGGTGAGGGTACTTCCAAGAGTTTATGGAGAAATAGAATGAAAAGATGCATCTATTTATCTCTACACAGCCAGACAATAGAATATTATTCTGTCTTAAAAAGACTGCATAACTAATTTATGCTGCAGCGTGAACAAAGCTGGAAAACATTATGCTAAGTGAAACAAGTCAGACACAACAAACCATACGTTGTGGGATTGCATTTATAGGAAATGTCTGGAACAGGCAAATCCATAGAGATAAAAAGTAGATTACTGGCTGCCAGGACTTGGAAAGAGGGGAAATGGAGAGTGACTGCTAATGGACAACCTCTTTTGATGATAAAAGTATTCTGAAATTTGATAATAGTAATGTTACGCAGTTGAAAATCATTGAGTTGAACATTTTAAAGAGGTGAACTTTATGGTCTTCAACCTATATTTAAATAAAGCTAATTAAAATGCCCTTAAACAAAGGATCACATAGAAGGAAAAGCACAAATAATTAAAGGAAATTTAAAAAGGAATTTTGGAAAGTTGAGAACCTTGCCTAAGGTAGAAAGATGAAGCGGGTTTCTCAGCAAGGAGAGAGGAGTGTCCAGGGGGCAGAAGAGGAGGTGGGACTGCCTAGAAAACAGCTGCTTCAGGCCCTGCCAAGCAGTCAGGGAAGAGCCAACTAGGGCACTGACCAAGTCGGTCACATGTGTTCCCCCAAGGAGCCATCCGGCCACACTATTGCCGCATGACCTGGGAGAGAAACTCTGACCGAGCACTGAGCCTGCGGCCAGTGCTTGAGAAAGGGCTCAGGTATTATTCTGTCTGCTGGAGCCCCCCAAAGTAAGCACCCCAGAGTGGTCTGGATGGGGAGCAACGATCAAAGTCCTCTCCTGACTATGAAATGTCCTTGATGGGATCGCTATTGCTTTGAGCAGAAAGGTGAATGTCCCTTGCAAGTGAGGCCCTCCTCCATCTATTAAGCAGTGCCCACCCTCCCAGGGGCAGGGAGAGTCAGAGTCTCCCCTCCTGAATGCCAGGGTAGGGAAGTGTCCCGGCCTCTTGTGACTTGTGATGATTCTGTGTCTTCTGTTAGTAGCCTTACCCTAAGTATTTGAACCCACACTAACCAAGAAGAAGCTTTGCTCTGGAACACCTGTTCATCCTTACCTTTGAGAATTCTTCAGCCCGACCAGCAATACCCCCTCTCAACCTGTTCCCTGCATGAAATTTGCCTTGACCTTGAAGTGCACCTTCACAGCCATAGGAACCATGGGATTCCTCTCCCACAATCTGTAAGGGGCAGGAAGATCCATTGCATGATTTACCTTGGCCTCCCTAAGGACTAAGATTATCAGAAAAATAGATAGGATGCTCAAATACTCAAATTTGAATTTCATAAAAATAGCGAACAAATTTTTAATGTAAATGTGTCCTATGAAATATTTAGGGCATACTTATACTATGAAATTATCCCTTGCTTATTTGAAATTCAAATATAGCTGAGTATCCTATTTTTGAATTTGCCCAATCTGGCTATTGTATTAAGAATTAAATTCTAGGGGCCTGGCACGATACCGTATTGGTTAAGGTCCTCGCCTTGAACAAGTCGGGATCCCATATGGGTGCCGGTTCTAATCCCGGTGGCTCCACTTCCCATCCAGCTCCCTGCCTGTGGCCTGGGAGAGCAGTCGAGGATGGCCCAAAACTTTGGGACCCTGCACCTGCTGGGAGACCCAGAAGACGCTCCTGGCTTTGGATCAGCTCAACTCCAGTTGTTGCAGCCACTTGGGGAGTGAATCATCGGACAGAAGGTCTTCCTGTCTGTCTCTTTTCCTCTCTGTATATCTGACTTTTCAATAAAAATAAATAAATCTTTAAAAAAAAGAAAAGAAAAGAATTAAAGTCTAAGGAGCCAGCATTATGGCACAGTATCCTCATCCTTTTTTGCCACAGTGACCCATATGGGTGCCAGCTCATGTCCTGCCTGCTCTACTTTCCATCCAGCTCCGTGCTTATGCCCTGGGAAAGCAGTAGAGGACGGCCCAAGGCCTTGAGCTCCTGCACCCACATGGGGGACCAAGAAGAAGTCCTAGGCTCCCAGCTTTGACTAGCCCAGCTGCAGCTAATGCAGACATTTTGGAAGTGAGCCAGTGGGTGGAACATCTCTCTGTCTCTCCTTCTCTCTGTGTAACTCTGCATTTTCAATTAAAAAAAAAAGTCGATCTTTACAACAACAAAAACCACTACCACCAACAACGAAACAGGCTACTGCAGGAGTGATGTTTTTTTCAGTGGTGAAGATGCTGCTGTTTTTGGCAGTTTGTGTCAGAGTACCTGGGCGTAACACTTAGCTCCGCTCTTGATTCCAGCTTCCTGCTAATGTGCGCCTGAAAAGTGGCAAGAGCTGACTCAAATACTTGCATGCTTGTGGCCCACATGGGTTATCCAGTTGGAGTTCCAGGCTATCCTAGGTCTGCCTGACCTAGCCCCCACTACTGTGGATATCTAAGGAGTGAGACCTCAGCATTTCTCCATTATCTCTTCATCAGTCTCTCTTATAAACAAACCGAACAAATTTTATTTTTTAAAAGCCAAGTTACAAAAAGAGAGACAGAGAAAGTCTATCCACTGACTCACTCCCCACACAGCTCTACAGTCAAGGCTGGGTCAGGCTGAAATCACGAAGCTGAAAATCTCTAGAGGGTGAGTTGCAAGGGCCCATGCACTTGGGCTATCTTCTGCTTGTTCATGCATAGTAGAGGGGAGCTGGGTTGGAAAATGTAGCAGCAAAAACTTGAAGCAATTTTCTATGGAATGCTGGCATTGTAGGCTGTGGCTTAACTTTCTGAGCCACAGCACTAGCTCCTGAAGATTAAATAATCTTCAAAATGAAAGAGTAGGTGCTTGTGGCTCTCACATTTGAAAAGTCAGACCATGCTCACGGTAGGCTGCAGAGAAAAGAGCTGCTTATCTCAGCAAGGGTGTGTCTCCACTCCTTTGGCCCATTGCCTGTCTTAGCTGACCCTTCAATTCTTTCTCCTTTGTATGGAACCAGCTCCACCCAGCCTGTCTCTCCTTCCCTTTGCTTGCACAAGGGCGGTTTCTGTCTTCTGACAGTCTGGACATTCCTTTGACTGACACTGCCAAGGTCTTGGAGATGGGGGCCTCCCCGCTGGGTGTCCTGGAATGCCCTGCCTCACTTCCTACACTCCTGCTGGCTCCTCCAAGTTCAGTCACTCCCAGATCCTGTCAGCACTGAGCTGGTTCCCATCCTCCCTCCAGCTGGCCATGGTCCCTGCTTTGTCAGTCTCTCACTGCTCCCTGCCTCCCCACCCTGGACTCTCCTTGGACCTCTTTAGATGGCAACTCATCACTTCAGCTATCTCTTACCTCACCTTCCTCCCTTGGCCACCTGGGACATTCCACCCATCTGCCGCCTTCCCTGTCTCCTGGAGACTGCAGGGCATTTCAGGGGGAAAGCTTTTGGGCTTGAAGAGCAGTGGTAAACTGCCTACTCTGGGTCTGAGAGTCACTCTGCAAGAGCCCATCCAATCCCTCCTGTCCATGCTCCCCCACATGCTGGAGGTGACCTCACTTCCTGCCTCCTGCAAAATAAGGAGGTCCTCAAAGGAGAAAAGGCAGAAAGTTTCCTCCTTCCATCTGGTCTCTGAATCTTCTCTCTGCCTGCATAGTTGGGCTTCTTCTGTTAACCATTCCCTGTCTTAGTGAAATGCTTCCTTTCTTCTGGCCACATCTTTTCTGATACAAACACACACAGGACCCTCTGTGTTTCAGAAGAATTTATCAAGAGTGGGCATTTGGCATAGTGCTAAGCTGCTGCTTGGGACACCTGTATCTATATGGGAGTGCTTGGGCTCCCAGTACAGCTCCACTCTGTCCCATCTTCCTGCTAACGCGCACCATTGGAGGTGGTGGTGATGGCTGGTAGTTACGTTCCTATCACCATGTTGAAGATCTACAATGTGTTTCTATCTCCTGGCTTCAGCCTGGCCCAGCCTCAGATATTGTGGACATTTCAGAAGTGAACCAGTGAATGGAAAATTTCTCTTCATTTGTCAATTGGGTTGTTCCTTCCTTCCCCTTCTAAACAAAGCTGAGTCCTGCGTGCTGCTCAGTGGCTAAACCCTCACCTTGCTTGTGCCAGGATCCCTCATGAGTGTTGGTTTGTGTCCCAGCTGCTCCATTTCCTATCCAGCTCTCTGTTTGTGGCCTGGGAAAACAGTAGAGGATGACCCAAATTCTTGAGATCCTGCACCTGCCTGGGAGATCCAGAAGAAACTCCTGCCTTCAGATGGGCTCAACTCCAGCCATTGTGACCACTTAGTAAGTGAACCAGCAGATGGAAGATCTTTCCCTGTGTGTCTCCTCTATGTCACTATAGCAGACAAATAAGCATCTTATGGAGGGCAAGAAACCATTCCCATGAGAAAAACATTAATTTCTCTTATGGAGCTAATACCCCTTGCAGGTACACCTTCCAAGACCGCCACGTTGGAGACCAAGTCTTGGCAAGGTTTGGGTTTAGAAAAACCACGTTCATCTTAAGTGATTAATAGCACTGATATAAGATATAGGTGAATAAATGAATCATGGAGGAATGGAAGGACAACTCTTCCCCACAGTAGTTGAAAAGTTACTGAGTGGAGAAGAAATGAAGAAATCAAGACATCACCATTCAGCAGATTCTGCAGGAATAATCAGCTCAGGCAAGAATCGGCCATATATGTGAAAATTAACAGGTAAAATTAAAGGGGAAAAATTAGAAACAGAATATTTGTGAATTTGCAGTGCATCAGCCCCAGAAAACACTTGTCAATTACAAAACAAGAAATAGTAACATGACACTGAAGGAACTTGGCAGACATTTTTTTGAGATTTATTTATTTTTATTACAAAGTCAGATATACCGAGAGGAAGAGAGACAGAGAGGAAGATATTCCATTGAATGATTCACTCCCCAAGTGACCACAATGGCCAGTGCTGCTCCGATCCAAAGCCAGGAGCCTGGAACTTCTTCCAGGTCTCCCACAGTTTTGGAAATTCATGCATAATTTTTATAACATGCATTTTCTATGAAATTTTGAAGCCCATCATGTGTATCTTATGTGTCTGCTCATCCATACATGTACATGTATGAAGATACTTCAAAGGGTTTGTGGGAAATGGAATTTAAATTATTTCTGCAACAGTATTTTGAGATCCATGAAAATGAGAGAGTCTTCAAAAATCTCATGGAAAACAGGTTAGGCAACAATATATGCATGCATTTCTACAACAAAATGAATTTACTTTTCAATTCAATTTCTAGGGAGCTTTTCAAAGTATCCTCATATTCTGCTAGGATTGGTTTACTTGTGTTTTGTTAGGATTATTGCATCTGTATTCACCAAGGGTATTGATGTGTACTTTGCTTTTTATTTGTGATCTCTTTGGTTTGAGTATCAGCCTAGCTCTGTGAGATTCTTTACCAATTTATGCACAACTTGAACTTAATCATAAGAAAATATTAGGCAAACCCCCAAACATCTGGCTGGTGCTCTTCCAAATCATTGCAGCCATGCAAGCCAACAGAAGACAGAGGGTCTGGGTCTCAGTGGAAAAAGCTGACCCGACCTAACAGCCAATGCGTTCTGTGATCCTGGGTCGTGGGTCAGAAAGCAGCACCAATACGATGGTAGTTGAAATTTGTACCAGGTTTATAGATACTGAATAATAGCTTTGTGCTAGTGATGTTTTCCTGATATTGATCATTGAACTGTATTATGTCAAGTGTTAACATCTGGGAGTCTGAAATCATTATAAGGTGAAAATTTTAAGTCTGTTTTGAAATGTTTTATGTTTATGCAGTGCCCTGGGCTAAACGGGGGACAAGGGCTGTGTCTGAAGACCAGTGATGTGTGAAAACCCAGGTCAGGCAGACAGCACAGCACAGCCGTCTTCTCTGCAGCTTTGCTTTCCCTGGTATCAATTGCCCACAATCAAAAAATATAAATGAAAAAATTCCAGATGCAAACCCTAAGTTTTAGATAAGTTTTGTTGTAGTATATTGCAATAATTGTTATTATCAGTCTCTCTCATTCTAATGTAAAAATCCAACTTTATCATAGGATGTATAGGTCAAAGAAGCCTCAAAAAGTTCTTCGAAAATGTGAATGAAAGCGTAAGTTTTTTCGGGTACAAAAAAAAAATCTCTGAAATTGATGCAGCATTTTTCATTGTACATCCTGGGTGTTGTGAGTTCAGCTCTATCTTGTGGATGGAGGAAAATTGCTATGTTTCTAATGTGATCTTAGGAAATGAGTTCAGGGTCACCAGTTTGAAGCCACATTCCCCCACCTGCTTGGTCCTTTCTGCCCACCTCTGATGCTCACCTGTCATCACCTGGAACCTGAGAGGGGGTGGTATTACATTGTTGTGTAACCACTCCCCTTACAAACCTTCCTAAAGGTCCCATAAAAGCCCCTTCCTTAGGGGTTCTCTATCTTAATCAAAGCCTTTAATTGTTCTGGCACTCCAACTCTTGGCCTCCCCAGTACCTGCGTGCTCTCTGGCTTCCCATGGACAGGCTCCAAGGACAGGTATCCCCTGAACATGGCCACTGAACTCCGTATTCCTCACCCTCTCTTCACTGCTTGGCTGGGACAGTACAGATGTTAATGCTAAGATGGTATATATTTCTAATTTGTGTACTTTCAAGAGTTCCAGGAGAAGTAAGGCCTAGCAGTGATGGAATGCGGACAGAGAAGCCAGGAAAAGGTGAATATTTGCCAATTTCTAAGTGTGTCCAGGTTGTTCACTGTTTCTCTCTTAGGATAACTTGTATTGCTGGGGAAGCTGGGACATGGGTCTCCAGTTTAATGGATAGTTTTACAGTAATGATCATTTCTTCCTCTCAGAGTTTTGATTCAAATTGAATTGCCACTGGACTTGTCATTTGCTAATTTTTAATGGGCCCTGCCATCACCAAGATTGGTTAATAAAGATTCCTTAGTATACCCAAGACTTGTCTGGCATGATCTCTCACACATTGTAACACTGACAGCTACAAGAGGTTGACTTTCTGGAACACAGAATGTGTGTATAGATACAGGAGAGGGCATCTTGAAGGTTATAGGAACTTACAGAAGATCTTTGAGGCACAATGAAATCTGCTTTCAAAATATTTATTTGCTTGTTTCTTAAATTCATCTGAAAAGCAGAGACGTAGACACACACACATACAGATGTAATTATCGCCTGCTGGGTCACTCCTCAAATGCCTGAAGCCAGGAGCTTGGAACCCCATCTCAGTCTCTCAATGAATGGCAGGAATCCAGGTACAGGAACCATCTCCTGCTGTCTCCAATGATATATTATTAGCAGGAAGCTGGAGTCATGGTGGGAGTTGGGACTCCAGTACACCATGCAAACATACTGTACTTAACGCCCTGTACTTAACGCCCACTCCAGATTTGCTTTAGTGGGACAAGATGTAAGCAATGGGGGTGGGGGTAGGGGGAGGTGTAAAATGATGCAAATGAAAACAGAGAGAGAGAGAGATTTACCAATTAACTGTAGAGAGGATTTCTTTTTCCCAAGGGTGTTACAGTCTCATTAGTTTTATTGTTGATTAAAACAAAACAAAGCAAAACCCTCTGATTTTAAAGAAACAGAGGCCAAAGTGAATGCATTTTCCATCTAGAGGGGCAATAGAGGCCTCTGATATCCAACAACCCCAGCTGCACCTCAGAAAAGTAAGGCGTTTGCTTTGGAGGGGAGTTAGAAGCAAATGTGTTATTTAATTATGTTAATGTGGGTAGGGTAGAGGTTTCTTCTTCATGCTGGAGATCCCATTTTTAGGAACTGAAGACCCCAAATGGTGCCCTTTTGTATGTTAGCTCTCTCTGCATTGCAGGGATTCCGACTACTACCTGAGAAGCCAAAACAAGCTCTTACACATTTTGTAATATTTTAAAGGTTTACATCCAAGAATTATCCGTTGCTGGTTAATTACAACTCTATGGGTACATATTGGTACATACTGTGTAAGGTGGCCAAAAATGTCATGTGCTTCAGTCTGTTATCTAACCGCATCAGTGGGGCAGGCCTTTGGCGCAGCAGTTAAGCCCACATCCATATTGGAGGACCAGGGACTGAGACCTGCCTCTGTGTAGCCAATGATGGAGTGAACCAGTTGGTGAAAGATCTTTTTCTCTTTCTCCTTCACTTCAAACAAATACGTAAGTCTTTCAAGATAAATTTATATAAACAATTTTACAAGCCCTATAGAGAGTTGGCAGCTCCTCCGTGTTAGGACACAGTGAGGAAGTAGGAATTAGCAAGCAGAAGGGCCAGGCCCAGGAACCCGCTCTTCTGAAACTTGGATCTCAGACTTTCAGCCTCCAGAACAGGGAGGAAAAAAATTGTATCGTTTATAAGGCACCCAGTGAACTGCCATGTGTAACAACAGCAAGAATGAAATAAAATAATGAGACATTTTATGTATTTCACAATAAGCAAAAGAAAAAAAAAAACCCTTTTTGGACCTGGCTTAATTGAATCATCCTCCCTTTGCATGCAGTGGGATCCCATATGGGCGTGTTTTCATGTGCTGGCTGCTCTACTTCCCTTCCAGCTCCAAGCTTCTGGCCTGGGAAAGCAGTTGAGGATGGCCCAAAGCCTTGGACTCCTGTATCCACACGTGAGATTCAGAAAAATCTGACTCCTGGACTCATTCAGGGCACCTGGGCTATTTGGGGAGTGAACTAATGGATGGAAAATTTTTCTCTCTGTGTCTATTTCTCTCTGTAAATCTGCTTATCCAACAAAAATAAATAAATCTTAAAAAATTTTTTTTAAATATAATACTGGATGGGCATTGGGTCAGCAGTTTAGGCTCCACTTAATAATACCCACATCCAAGGTCAGAGTGCTTAGAGTCAAGTGTTGGCTCCACCTGGTCCCAGTTTTCTGCTAATGTGCACTCTGAGAGATGGCAGGTGATGGCTCCAGCAGTGTGGGTCCCTGCTGCACGTGTGGGAAACCCAGACCAGGCTGCTGGCTTCAGTCTCTTCTGTCCCCAGCTACTGTGCACTTTGAAGGAGTGAATCAGGATTGGAGACCGCTGTTGGTGTGCCTCTGTCTCTGCCTCTTTCTTGCTCTTTCTTTTAGATAAACAATAAAAAAATGAACTTAAAAATCAAAATGCAATGCTATGTAGATAAACAATAGCAACCACAAACGATAAGCCCTGTTTAAAACCATAATGTGATATTCACTTTGTACCTACTAGGTTGGCTATCATCAACAGAAGATAGTAAGTGTGAATAAGGGTGTGGAGAAGTCAAAACCCCCAAAATCCTGCTGGTGGAATTGCAAGATGATGCAGCCACTGTGGAAAAACCATTTGGAAATTCCTCAAATGGTCAAATAGGTACCATATGACTTAGTAATTCCACTCCTGGTATACATCCAAGAGAATTGAAACATATGTTCACACAAAAAACTAGGCCGTAAATGTTCGTAGCAGTGTTATTCATAATAGCCAAAAAAGTGGAAACAACCTCAAAGTCCATCAGCTGATGAATGGGTAGATGAAATGCAGTGTATTAATGCAATGAAACAGTATTCAGTCATACAAAGCAAGAGAATACCTATTCACATGGATGGATCTGGAGGTCTCCACACTAAGAGTAAGAAGCAGAAAGAGAAGACCGCATTTCCCTGGCTCCATGGAGATAACATGTCCAGAGTGGCAACTATAGAGATGGAAATGTGGTACCAAGGGCTGGGGATGTTGGGCAAAGAGTGGGGGAACAAACTGCTAAAGCATATAAGGCTTCTTATGGGGGGGGGGATGAAACTATTCTAATATTGTTTGTGGCGGCTGTGGCACAACTGTTTGCATGAGAAGCCAATTTGACTTTTTAAACGGGTTGGTTTCTGAAGCACCATGAGATTGCTCATTCATTGGTCCGACTGGGTAAATCTTTGGATTGGACTTAGTCCTATGTGACTGACATAGGTGGCTTTGACCAAAACATAGTGAATGTTAATGGGGAGGGGTTTGTGGGATAGATAGTGCAAAAGAGGAAGTCCTGATTCAGGAAGTGGCATGATCAGGTGAATGCTTTATGACAATGCATTGGCAGCTGTGAAATATTGGGCAAATTGGATATTAGCATCAGACTAGACATTGTCTAGACCGGAGACTGGAGGATACAAATTAGAGATTGTGAGGGTCGAAACTGAGCATCTGCTTGATGGTAGAGTTCCTGGGATATGACCCTTGATAGCTTGACTAGGTGAAAGACTCAAGAAAGTCATGAGTTTCTGGACTGGCTTGAAGAAATGAAACCAAAGAGGAGACAGAAATGAGAGGTGTACATGGGTGGTGGGGAAGGCAGCAGCAATGACTCAATTAACAATTCTCCATCTCTAGGTGGCAGGATTCTGTTTGCATGCTGGTTTGTGTCCTGGCTGCTCCACTTCCCATCCAGCTCCCTGCTAATGGCCTGGGAAAGCAACAGAGGGAAGACCCAAGTGTTTGGGACCCTGTATCTACATGGAAAACCCAAAGGAAGCTCCTGGCTTCTGGCTTCACATCAGGTTTAGCTGTTGCAGCCATTTGGAGACTGAACGAATGGATAAAAGATCTTTTTCTTTCCTTCTCTCTGTAAATGTGTCTTTCCTTCTCTCTGTAAATCTGCCTTACCAATAAAAATAAATAAATATTTTTAAAAGAGAGGGAGAGGACTAGACAATGAAGAGGGAGGAAGATTCTTTTGTTGTAAGAAATTGACTTATGTGGTTACAAAGAATAATAAGGTTCTAAACTGCAGGAGAGGCTGGGAGATGTGATGTTGCAGCTTGAATCCCTTGAATGTCTAGATTACCTGGAGACAGGAATCCTTTTTGCATGGGGCAGGTCAGCCTTTTTCTGTTCAGTCATTCAACTAATTGAGTGAGGCCCACCCATGGTAGGGAGGGTGATATATTTCATTCAATGTAAAGTTTCGTTTCATCTAAAAAAAAAAAAAACTTCCCAGCAGCACCTGGGCTTGTGGTGTCATGTGAATGGATCAGATGATAGATGTTATAACAGCAAAGTAGCTTCAGACGGTGAACCCAGAATTTGAGAACTGCTGGGTTTGACATGTCCCTGGGCAACCAGATGGACATACCTATCCTGTAGTTCAACACAGAGAAGTTCACCTGAGCTGAGGATGAAGAATAGGATCCTGGCGCTATTCCAAAATCATACACAGCATGGAAAAAAAAAGTCAAGGTTGAATCCTATAGCTAACAATATTGACAAGGGACTCAGGAAAGAAATTTCAGCAAACAGATAAGGAAAAGCAGCCAGAAGGGTAGGAGGAGAAGCAGGAGAGGGTGCTGGTTGGAAATGGGAACTGAAGGAAAAGTCAGCTTCAAGAAGGAATGATAGACAGTACCAAGTACTGTTGCAAGGAGACCTGGAGAGTGCAAGATGTCCAGCCTGTCAAAGAAGAACTCTTGGATAAGTTACCAGAAACTTGGTGCCTCGACACAAAACCTGTTTATTTTCTTGCAGTTCTGGAGGCCAAAGGTACAAAATCAATCCAGGTGTTGGCAGGTCTGGTTCCTGCTGAAGTTCTAGGTGAGAACACCGTCTCTTGCCTCGTGGGTGTCTTGCAGGCTGCTGGAGTTCTGTAGCTGCATCACTCCAACTCCACCTTCCACCCTCACCTTGCCTTTCCATGCCAAAGCTCCTGCCTCTCTCTGACACAAACACTCGGCACGCATTAGTGTCCACCCCCCATCAAGGCGATGATCACCCAGGATCACCCCCCTAGCTCCACAGCTTTAACTCAAGCACATCTGAAAAGTCCCTTTTGGCAAACAAGGGCTCATGCACAGATTCCAGGGTTTAGGGCTGGAATATTTTTGTAGACTTCTCTCAGCCTCTGATGGAGATTTTGGTGAGAACGATTTTCCTGTAACTATGGCTACTGCAGCAGGTCCCAAGGGCTGAGATACAGCAGGGACCTGGGCTACTTGACTCATTGAGGAAAAGGAGAAGGTAGGGGCAGGAAACACTAACACTTGAGAATGAACTTGTATTGGTCATTAGTCCTAAGATTCTCCTTAGAAACAGAAGCAGCAGGAGTTACATAGGTGTGAATAAAGAGGTTTAGCACAAGGAATGGGCTCCTTTGGTTATGGGACTGAGAAATCCCAGGAGCCCAAGAAGTAGGAAAGCCAGTGGCAAACGTTTCAGTGCAGTGGAGAGTTCCCAGTGAAGCCCATGCAGCAGCGAGAGCAGATGATGCGAGTGGGGCAGGCCTGAGCCAACCTGGCCTGCAGACGCCTGAAGACATTGAGGGAGCAAGTTGTGCATCCCCATTACTCTGCTAAGAGCTAATCACTGTCTTTCATCTTTCCATCTTTTAAAAACTTTTATTATTAGTTCTATTTATTTGGTTCAAGTAACTCGATTTCATGTGTTTCATGATACAGATTTGAAAGCATAGAGTCTGTAGTTCTTCAACTGAATTCATTGATTACTTACTTTCTAAAAAAGAAAGGGAGGGCGAGTTTACCACCATCAGATGTCACAGAGAAGATCTCCCTGAATGAGCTTTGTCAGGTTGATGGGAGGCGGAGGGCAGGGTGCTGGGGAGCACAGCTCACATAGAAGTTCCTTCACAGACCATGTCCTGCAATGTAGAAACAGGCATATGGACTAATTGAAACAAAAACAAACAAACAAACAAAAAAGATTAAGCCACTTATTTCTTTGAAGGAGTTATGGAGAAAGAGGGAAAGATTGGGAGTTTTTCCTGGTTCGTTTCCCTGATGGCCACAACAGCCAGGGCTGGGCAAGCCAAAATTAAGAGCCAACAGCTAACTTTATCTGGGTCTCCCACATGGGTGTCAGGGGGGGCTAAGTACTTGAGCCAACTTTTGTTTCTTTTTGCAGGCCATTTGGGGAGTTGGATGGGAAGGGGACAGCTGGGATACAAATCGGCACCCATATGGTGCCATTCACAGGTGGCTGCTGCTCCATAACACTAGCCCACGATACGGGCTATTTTGGAGAAACTTAGCTAAAATGGACAATAGGAGCAAAGGACTCTTCTGAAGAATGTAGGACCTTGGACTTCTAGGGATAGAGACAGAGTCAAAGGCAATTTGGCCTGCAGCCTTCCAAGTTAATGAAGACATTGAGAGCAAATTGGAACAGGTCTGTTTTACTCTCTCCTGGCTACTAAGAGCTAACCACTATCTTTCATCTTTCCATCTTTATTATTATTATCATCAGTTCCATTTATTTAAAGTAACAGATCTCATGTATTTCATGATACAGATTTAGACGCATAGAGCCTCTTTCTACCCTCCTTTTCTATCTGCCCTCACTTTTTTTTTTAACCTTAATTATTACAGTGGTATATTTTCCTTCCACTCCAAGCGTAACATTCCAATCAGTGAAGATGTGAAGACCTAACAAGTAGAGGGAAGAAACAGAAATCCTATTGTTTCACGCAGGCTGCCCATCAGTAATGACTGGATAAAGAAAATGCGATATAAATATAACATGGAATACTACTCAGCCATAAAAAAAGAATGGAATCTCATCTCTTGCAGCTAATCAGATCCATTTGGAAGCCATTTATGCTAGTGAAATAAGAAAGTCGCCGAAGGATAACTAATATACAGAGCACAAAAATAAAATGTAATCTTTATAAACGAGATGATTCCTGTTTCCATCCATCCATCCTTAAAGCTAGTTATCCATGGCCTAAAATAACAAAGACAATGGAGACGGTTTTTAGGTCTTCGTGTAGCTCCTCACCTAGCCCTGAATACTCTGAAACTAGAACTTTTGCAAACCACCCAGGACAGGCTGAGACCAACTTTGAATGATGGGGTGGAAAGGGGTGGACGATTTGGAGAGTTCAATCTCCCAGCAGGCTTCTGTGTGGCAGGGGGGCTTCCCCTCTCCAGCCTCTCTCTTCTGCCTTCACCTGGCAGGGCTGGAGGCAGAGGCTGGGAAGCCAAGTTCCAGCAGCTGCTCTTGGCGATCAGGACCAGTCACAGCAACTTGGTCCCCACATCCTGGCTTTAGTTTCATTCTGCCTTTTAAAAAGGAAGCTGTCCTCTGTGTTTTTGCGTTTACATTCCTTCCTCCTTCTTTTCGCCCAGGTCTGTTTATCTCTCCTGTTCTTTAAACTCCCTTTCTTGGCCTGACATGTTTCGGGTTGCAGTCACATCTCTCTTTCTCTCCACTCTCTTCATTTCAGCCTCTCCCGGCCACTATTCTGCTCTGCTGTCCTAACACTCAGTTTGACCTGGAACAACAGCCGAAGACACCGCTGGAGTGGGCAGGGGTAAGGGGGTTACCAAAGGCCCTGCCTGCCTGTGGAGGAGCAGCCAGGAGGCCCCAACACTGACACGGTGACAATCCTGCCCAGCCAGGAGGCTGCAGAATCCTAGAAACACATTTGGGGCTGTCTTAGTGACGAAAGGGATACTTCTGGCGGCAGGTGGGACTGTTTGGGGGAACATTTTTATGTGCAATCTAGAGTGCACATTCTACACACAGCTCAGACAGAAATAATCAGTTTAATGTGGGTCTGCCCCGTCATGTGGTCAAGCTTTAGGTGAGAGCAGATTTACACACTGAAATCAAAAGGAAATCTCTAAAGGACCCGTCCCCTGCCACATTCCATGACAATAAATGACCATGCCGTGGAGGGCTGCCAGCCGACGTGCGTCTCCTTTCATTTCTTCCCAGAAAGTACTTCACTTGGAAAGAAATTGGTTTCCAAGGTGTTTGAGTGCATCTGTTAAATACAGATCTTCATTAACAGGGGGCAGATGTAAACAAAGGCCATGAGAGGCAAGAGCAGCCTTGGAGCACCATGAAAGGAAAGCGCTCCTCTGCTGGGCGGTGCTCCTGACTGCAAAGCATAAGGATGCTTACAGGAATCCTTGCGCGGGCGTTTTGGTTTAAGAAGACATCTTGCTTCAGGAGACAATCAAACCATCTCAATTTTCCCAGCACCCATTGTTTGGCATGATGGGCTGTGTTTTAACAACAACAATCAAAGTTTATTTCCTGGAAAGGGCTAGGCTGGCAGAGGCAGGAGATAGTTTAATAAAGATTCAAGCATGCTTTCCAGAGATGGCACTTCAAGAAGTTTGTGGGAAAAGGGAAAGAGAAATCGGTTGCTTTTGATGCCACAAAAATTGAACTCCATGCATTGCTGTTTTATAACGTGTTTATGTATGTGTTTTCCCCCACTAACTTTCTCAAAACCCTTTGCATTTTTTCGAATAAAAACTCTGTGGAGAGTGTCTGAGTCTTGGCGTCTCAAGGTGGAGGCTCTGAAGAGAAACCCCACTGCGGGGTCATACGCAAAGTATGCGTGTGTCACCCTTTGGCTCCTCCAAGTCATGAATCAGCACGGGCGTCGCGAGGGCAGCTGTGTCGGACCTGCAGAGTCAGAGAGAAGAAACTTTCAGATGAAAAGCATTATTTTCCTTCTGAAACCCAAGAATGGCGATATAGAATTTGACTTTTATATTTTTCTAATTGGAGTTCTGAAGAAAAGCGATGTTCTTCCTGCTGCGGTGAATTTATTCTGGAGGCCTCGAAGAAAACGCATCCCCTGCCCCCTTTCGGGTCCCCCGAGAGGAGGAGGAGGACCCTGAATCAGGAGGGTGAAGGCCACGATTTCAACACATGTGTTCTTACTTATGGAGGGGCGGCGCTCGGGTGTGAAGGAGGAAAATACCAAGGGTGAAAAGATGCAAGGGGATCGAATTATTTTACCATTTGTTTCAGAAGGAAAGAAAGAAAGGAAATAAAAGATGGAAGGAAAATCACTTCATTATGTGGCGGTCCCAGGCAATCTGGGGAGGCAAGTGCATAGCAACTTTGTTTTTCAGGGAAGCTCACTCTGGGGTGTCCCGGGTCCCCCAGGGTGCAGACTGAGGCTGTGGAATTTGAAAGCAGCAGGAGCACAAGAACAGAAGTGGCAGGGATAGCCACAGTTGTCATCTCTCTAATGCCCTCTGAGGCGAAAAGACCTCCTCACCCCACCTGCACACATCAGGTCGTGGGGAAATAAAAAGCAAAAAGTGAAGTGTTCGCCTGAATTGCAGTTCCCTTCTAACCATTCTTCTTATACTAGCCCCCTGCACAATGGACCTGCTTGGATAGTATGATCGTCCCTCTATTCTAGAACAAAACGTTTAAAATAGCTTACGTACTCTGTTCAAATGGATGCAAGGAGCCCTGGAGCTGGGAAAGAGTGGCACCTCGCAGCCTATGACCTGGAGCTTTGTTTAGTCAGTGCTCTCGGCTGGCCCTGACACGTGAGCTGCAGGTTTGAGGGTCTGCTCAGCATCATAGCATACAGGTCCCAATGATCTGCCTCCTCCACTTACAGGCTATGAAACACGGGAAATGAAGAGAGTGGGTGAAAGTACTCCAAGAGCAGGAACGGGCCCTGGGGCGCATTTGGTGAATAGGGTCTGTGCTTTGCCCTCCGAGGGGGATGAGGCCGAATGGGCCAGTGCAAGGCACTCTCGCCTTCTGGGGGTGGGGAGAAGATTAGCTCCTCAGGCCTGCTGGTGACCAGCTCAGTGAGGCCCCATGGCTCCTTGGCCTGGCTACACGGGCACAGGAAGCTCTTGCTTAGTGAGCTTCAAAACACAGCTGGGTTCCATAGCCATTGCACTGCCCGGGCGCCTTTTGTGGAGTAAAAGCCCACCTTCCCTATCTTCCTGTCCCGTCCTGACACAGCAGCTCCCCAGAGCCTTTCTCTCAGCTTCTCTCCCAGTTAGGGACACAACATGACATTCCTGTTGATCACCATGGCATTCCTAGAATTCCCCAGGTGGATCACAAGTTGGGCCTCACCTTGACCTTGAGCCCTGGCTCCTCTGGGAGAGATACAATCTGCCTACAGATTCGCCATAGCTCCTATGGCCTCTGTGGTTTTTTGAAACATGAGCCGCCTTGCTTTTCTTTGAAGTTTCAATGTGGACTCATTGTTTTTTCCTGATAATAATAAATAGGGTCAGTGGAGAAGGCAAATGGGGATGAAGCGAGGGGCAGCCAGCAATGCTGTTAAGTAAAATGATCCCCACTCTGACTGTGAGGAAAGGGGCAGAGCACATCTGTGGCGGCGCAGGTTTCCCTGCAGGCAGGGTGATGGGGTGACAGGGGCAGGCCATACTCAGGAGACCTGTTCCTGGGTAGCCGCCATATCCCACCAGGCCAGAGGCTGGCTGTGGTGATCTGAGGAGTGGAGGAGGAGGTGTTTGAAAAGAAATGGAGAGGGATCTGAAACATAATCATCAAGGAAAGGGGACACTAGCGGAGGCGGCCCAGGACCTGTGATCCTTTCCGATCTGTAGAAGTCGGGGCTGAGACTCTCACAGCAAGCCGAAGCTCCTCGTCTGCCTACGGTTGTCAAGGGATATGCTTGTGGGAGAGCAGCATCTCGTATCAGAGCCTAAGTTGCAATCCCAGCTCCGGAAACAGAGATGTCCTGAGGTCTCCGCAGCTCACATGGGAGACCCTGCTCGAGCTCCTGGCTCCTAACTCAAAGCATAGTCTTGTCTGGTCTAGAATCCTCCCTTGCCCCCCACCTCCTCAAAGCAACAGAAATAAGTGTTTAGAAATCAAGGTGAAATGTGACTGATGGCTGGGCTCCAGTGCCAGTTAGCTCAGGCAACACAAAGCCAGGCAGGCAGGAAGAGGGAATGCAAGGAAGAGCAGGATGAGTTAGGTGCAGATCTCTCAGTTTCTCACAGTGAAAAAAACACAGTAGTGCAGACCTGGGTTCAAATCCAGAGCCTCCATCACCTCCCTGTGCAGGATGGAGATGTTGGCAGTAATAGCTGCTAGAGGTAGGGGAGGGAATCATGCATAATATTTGCACTTGAAGAGTCAATTGGTGTGCAATCATAAGCTGTTGTCAATCAGATAAAAATCAATTGAAAGGGCCCACAGAGGTAGCTGCTTTGCCCAGGTTTACTTGGAGGGAGGTCTGGGGTTGGAACTTTATGAATGTTCTGGTGGGAAACTTTTAAGATGTCCCCCAGTTAGTCACTGCCCTCCAAAATACACACCTTGCACCCATCCTTACAGCAGAAGTGAGAGTGTGTCCTGTCCAGCTTAGATTACAAGGGTCTTTAGCTTCCATCCTAGGCTCTCTTTGAGCCACTCACTTGGGGAGAGGCCATTCAGGTAGTCCATGGAGAACAACTAAGGCCCCTGCTCACAGCCAGTAAGGGAGAGAGCCTTGAGTGCCCTGGGAAGTTGGTCCTCCCTCTTGAAGCATAGCTGAACCCATCTGCCATGCAGCTAATCACTTCTGATAACTGTTTCACAGAAGCTGAGGCTAACGTACTATATCCAGGGCACCTTTTTAGGTAGAATTCATCTATCCTTCCATTCTACTTTTCCAGTTGTTATTTTTCATTTTACTTGTTCTCTCAACAAATATTCACTGAATTAGCTAGTCTCTGGCAGGCTTAGGGTTAGGAAACACAAAGAGAACAGAGTCCCTTGAGAGCCTGCATGTATCCTCTTGGTAGGGGTAAAAAAAATAGGGGCAGAATTTTTTGAAGAAAAATAACCTGTCCAGAGGGGCAGGCATTGGGGACAGCAGTTAGATGACACTCTCATCCCATGTGGGAGTGCCTGAGCCAAGTCCCACCTACTCTGCACTGCCAGTCTGGCTTCCTGCTATGTTTACCCTGAGCCAGCAGGTGATGGCCCCAGTGCTTAAGTCCCTGCCACCCATATAGGGGACCCGGATGGAGTTCCTGGCTCCTGGTTTCAGATTGATCCAGCCCTGAGTGTTGTGGACATTTGGGGAGTGAACCAGCAGATGGAAGATCTCTGTCTGTCTCATACTCTCTTTTTTACTTTCATGTAAAATGAAAAGAAACTTTAAAAAAATATTCTTTAATGTCCCATCCAGCAGGACAGTCAACGGGGGTCGCAACCACCTAGGAGAGAATGAAGGGGACAAGAGACACGAAGAATGGACAGCAAGACAAGATGTCTGATCAAGCTGTCAGTTTATTGTTTTTAATTGAGGGTTTTTATATTCTTCTGTAACTAAGGCTCAGGGAGGAAAGGAGAAACTGGGATGCAAGCTATGGTCTCCAGACCGATTGTTCTTGAGCAGCCACCATATCAACAATAGTAACCACCATATTAACAAATGCATAGGTAATCAATAACAAGATGTCGGCAGGTACAGCATAAATCACATTCTGAAACAGTTGCTAGAAACAATTGAAGCTAAGCGTGTGATTAGTTTCATAACTTCTTTCCCAAGCATCTAGCCAGCCGGGAGTTTTCCACTGACCCATCGTTCTATATTCAAAATGGCTTCAGTGTGGCTACAGAACACAGCTCCTGACATGGCTACACTGTGGCTATAGTACATGGCTCCTGACACTTTAAAAGAGTTTGCCTGTAAAAGCTGCAATGAGGAGTGGAGTTGGTGTGGAACAGAAAGACACTCTGGGGAAGGGAACCACAAAAGCAACTGCAGTGACCAACTCAGGTCGGGGAAGAGGGAGAGGCTCTGAGCCAGTATCCTGGGGCCAGGTGATGCTCATCACATGTCTAGGAGATAAGCCCTGTGCCAGGGACTTCATTTGTATCCTGGGAGGCCCTTCACAGCTCTGTGAGATCTGGAAGCCAAGCCAAGTGGACACTCAGGATCCCAGCATGAGCAGGGTTGGCTCCTTCAGGGGCCCAGCGCTCTCCTCTGGCCTCCAGGGTTGGCTGTGAACTTCAGTATTCGTGGGCTTGCACATCTCTGCACTCACGATCTCCTTGCTCTGGGTGTAGAGCCAGCCTTGTTAGAAGGACACCGGTCATACAACTATGCGTGCATTTCAAAAAGTGTTTGCACCAAAATATACTTAGCTTTTCATTCTACTTTCCTAAACTCTGAAGTAGTCTCTGATTAGGGCTATCATAATGACCTCCTCTTATTTCCACTCTCAGGTACTGGGGGATAGAACCCCAAGGTACTTTTCCTAGGGAAAACAATTCCCCCTGTAAGAGGAGCTTAGAAAGGGAAGTAAAGAAAAGTCCCAGAGAATCAGCCAGGAATCATGAAGAATTACAACCTACAGGTGAGTTTTATACTGGCCCTGGGCAGTCGTTCTAAGCCCAGGCATTGGCAACAGAGTGAGAAGACACCTGTTCTTTGTGTATTCATGTAAGGAAATGATCTTTGATAGCAGCTGTATCTTGGGTTCATATAACTTGGCCAGGGCTGCCCTAACTGGGAACGTCAACAACAAATTTATTTCCTCCGAATTCCAAGTCTGGGTAGTCCAGCGTAAAGGCCTGACTGCTCCTGTAGCCTCCTTCCTCAGTGTGTAGACAACGGCCATCTCCTCGCTGTGTCTTCCCTCACGGGGTAGGCTTTGGTGTCTGACCCTCTTGTAAAGTCATCTGTCACTTTAGATCATGGCCCCACCCTAGTGGGCTCATTTTAATTCAGTCACTGCTTTGAAGACCTAATTTCCAAATGCAGTTCATGCAGATGTACAGGGGTTGGGACTTGAACCTAAGAATTTGTGATTTACCTAATTACAAATGGCTGCAGAGAAAATCATTATTCCTATCGGGGAGCAGCTGGTGTGGCTGGTCTTTTCACTTTTTCTTTTGTTTTAAGATTTATGTCCATCCACCAATGGCCATAGCAGCAAGAGCAGGCCAGGCTGAAGGCGTCAGGGGTGTCTTTTACTGCTCTCCCAGCCACATGAGCAAGAAGCTGGATCAGAAGCTGAGCAGCTGGGATCTGAACCAGCACTCCATTATGCAATGCAGGGGCTGCATATGGTTTCTTAACCCACTGCTCCATTACACTGGCCCTGTGATTGGTCTTAGGTGAACAGATGAATGGCGTTCCCCTGGGGGTGCTGTGGGAAGATTCCCAGATGGAGATGTCTTAAACCCAGGCCTTCCCGTGGAAGTGTCCCGAACCTGTCCTGTCCCGGCTCCGTGTCTTTGTACCTCGGGACCAAGGAGCCCCTCCCTCTCACAGTCAGGGGGAAATGCTGCCGACCCCCCTGGGGCCCAACAAAGAGGACTTCTGTTTTGACTCTTCATTTTCTCACATTTTCCCTTTAAACATGGCCTGCCTTACATCTCTCTCTTATTTTTGTTTCTAACCCCCTCTGTTCCTCTTCAATGTAATTTTAAAGTGAAAACACATGGCCATAAATGCAGGTCTCTTCATTTACTCAGCTGCACCTACTTATTCAATTTAAACTGGAAGGCCAGTTTACAAACTTTCAAAAATCCGTCCTGGGCCAATGAGGAGAACTGTATAAACACAGGTCTAATTTCATTTCTACTTGTTTCAGTTTTTTTTTCTCTCTCTTGCAAATGACCTTCTCAGTATAAAAGCCAGAAAGTAAGGGCATGCGTGTGTGTGGGTGTGTGTGTGTGTGTTGGGGTGCACTCCTTCTTTCTGGAAGTTTCGTGGTTTCTAACTCTGTGACAAAATAAACAAGGCTTGAACAGAAAAGCAGCATTTCCAATAGATGGTTTCCAGCAAACTGTCAATTAACATTAGTGACATCATTCAACACAGTATCAGTTTAAAGGACTTTGGGAGACGGTGTTTGTTAGGAAAATGACTAACTTAGTCATTTGAGCTTCAATTCTTCTTTCCATGAAAGATTTGTGTCCCCTGATTTGTCTGTTAATCCTATCCCTTTTCGGTTTATGAAGGAAAAAGAAGGTAGCTTCTAGAAACAGAATTTAAAAATCTAGATTTCTGGCAACGTAGTTGTTCATACTTTGCTACAAAGGGACCAAAAATGAAAACATTAGTCTCAGGAATTAACCAGAGTTACTTTATTCTGAAACAAACCGATATTGTAGTCATGTGAGTTTTTCATTTGATCCCATCCAATCTCACTAATTTTGACTGCATGTTTCTGGTACATACTGCAAGACCAGGTCCTATTGGGCTGTAAGGACTAGTTCTTCTTGTCTACAGGTCCCAGGACTGCACTGCTCACACAGCATTTATGTCACCCTCACCCTGCTCAGAACTCAGCCAGACTCACTTTCACAATGAGGTGTGTCTTGTGCAGAGGCAAAGCTCTGTCTCTCCTCTTGGAGCAACAACCCAGCACGGGGCTTTCTCATGTTCTCAAATGTCACACATTAGCCTTCACAAAGCACAGTGCTGCAACTGGACCTAACTGCATTCCACAAAAGCCAGGGGTTGAAGTCCTTTAGGGAGACAATTAAGGTTAGATGATATCAAAAGGATGGGTCTCTTTTGTCAGATGGGATTCCAGGTCTTTTAGCATCTACACACACACACACACATACACACACTTATTTGAAAGAGCTACAAGGTGGAGAGGGGAGACACAGAGAGAAAAACAGGGAGATCTTCCAATCCCAGGTTTACTTTCCAGATGGCCACACTGGCATGGCTGAGCCAGGCAGAAGTCAGGAGCTAGAAGTTTCTTCCAGGTCTGCCACATGGACGAGAGGGGAACCAAGTACTTAGGCCATCATCTGCTGCTTTCTCAAACATTAGCAGGGAGCTGGATGTGAAGTAGAGCAGCTGGGACTCAAACCAGTATTGATATGGGATGCCAGCATCACAGACACCTCCACTGTGTCATAACAGCAGTCATCCTGACTTATTTATTTGAAAAGCAGACTGACAGAGAGTGAGAGATCCAGAGAAACAGAGAGAGAGAGAGAGAGAGAGAGAGAAAGAAAGAGAGATCTTTCTTTCATTGGCTGGCTTTCTTTCCAAGTGGCTGTAAAGGCTGGGGGTGATCCAGGCTGAATCCAAGATCCTGAAGCTCCATCTGGATCTCCCGTGTGGGTGGAAGTGTCCCACATACTGGGACCATCTTCTGCTGTTTCCTCAAGTACATTAGCAGAAAGCTTGATTGGAAGCACAACAGCCAGGACTCAAACTAGAACTCTAATATGGGATGCAGGTATGGCAAGAGGTGGCTTAGCCCACCGTGCCACAGTGCTGACCCTAGAGTCATGGACTTAGAAGGTAGAGGAAGGGAGATCAGGGGTCTCTTTGTCCCCCTCTCTCAGCACGAAGACAGGTGAAGGGACCATCTATAGACCAGGGAGAAGCCTTCCCACAGCCAACCTCACAGCCTTGGATCTTGGGTGTCCAGCCTCCAGCATTGTGAGAGGGGCTTGGGCAGGCAGCTAGTTCAGGGTCATGAGTTTGAAGGCCATACTTCCCCTGCCTATGTAATTATTTCTGCCCAGCTGTTAGTCAAAGGATACTTTTCCAGTGACTTCCTCTCATTACTTGGGACCTTAGTGGACCGTGTCTCATAGCCAGTCCCCTTTCAAGCTCTTTAAAAGCCCATGCTGAAGCAGGACTTGCTCTCATTTCTGTTCTCAAAGATGGGATCAGATGATGGAAAGTTTCAACCTTTTTTCTCATCCTTTCCCTTCCTGGCCTGGTCTCCCTGCACATGGCCAATGTGTGTCTGTATTCCTCCCCTTCTGAATAACCTTGACACTTTCTAAAGCTAAATTGGTGTCTGTGTTTAACATACCTATTAAGTAAGCAGCAAAAACATAGGAAATAAATATTAGGCCTTAACCACCTAGACCACAATAAGAGGAACCTCATGGGGGTGTGACTCCTAGTCTTTGGTTCCATTCCAGCAGCCCGAGCAGATAAATACAGTTCTTGGCCAGGCACTGCTTCCCAAGCTTTTCCTACCCAGGGAACCAGACTCTGGTCCTTCATTGTGTCACATACTTTACTCTGCAGAGGCGTCTGTGACCAAAAACGGAAACATTTCTTGAACTTAAGACTTTATGGAAGAAATGAACAATTAGAGGATTCAAGCCACATTTGAAAATAAAAACCATCCTTGTACATAAAAAGAAACATGACAGAACTAGAAAATAGCTTCTATTTCCCATTTCATTTAAAAACTGGTGAAAATCATTCCCAAAGGGAGGATGTTCGGAGCAGCCGTTAGTAGTCCAGTACTTGGGATGCCCACATCGTCTCTGCTTCTACTTCTAGCTTTCCTAGCTCATCCCCTGGGAAGCAGCAGGTGATGGTTGTAGCAGTGCTACCCACCAGGGAGAGCTGAATTGGATGCTGGGCTCACAGCCTCCATCTGTCTCTTCCCTCACTATGGAAGCCGTTAGTCAGTAAGAGAAAATACTTGTTTCTCCAACTCTATCTCTTTCTCTCTCTCTCTTAACTATTTCTGCCCTTCAAATAAATAAAAATAAAGAAAAATTCCAGTGTGTGACTTGAGGATTTATTCTGATGAGACTTAAATTCCACTTAATTGCTAGTTCTGCACTGGTCCCACTTTGCAAATTGCAATGTCTGTTTGAAACACCAGAGCTTTTTCCTTTTTTTTTTTTTTAACAAAACAATTTGGTATTTAAGTATATAATTACTAGAATTCATTTTCAGAATTCATCTTAACAAGATCCTGTTTTCAAAAAAATGCATTTTAAGTTTATTTCATATTCAGATTTAGGTACTTATTTATCTGAAAGACAAAGAGAGATATGGCTCGCTGATCTCTCGGATGGCTGTAGTGGTCCGGGTCTCCCACGTGGGTGGTAGGGACACAAGTCCTTGTGCCTTCTTCTAGCACTTTCCCAGGGGCTAGTACAGAGTAGCCGGGACTTGAAGTGCTGCTCCTACCAGTTGCTAATGGGACCCCTAACCAGTATTTCTAAGAAGATTTCCTCCTTGATATATTTTCTTGTAAACATTTGAGGACCCGATGCGATAGCCTAGTGGCTAAAGTCCTCACCTTGACTGTGCCAGGATCCCATATGGGCGCCAGCTCTAATCCCGGCAGCTCTGCTTCCCATCCAGCTCCATATTATGGCCTGGTTAAAGAAGTCAATGATGGCCCAAAGCCTTGGGACCCTGCACCCAAATAGGAGACCTGGAAGAGGCTCTGGGCTCCTGGCTTCAGATTCGTGCAACTCTGACTGTTGCAGCTGCTTGGGAAGTGAATCAGCAGGCAGAAGATCTTCCTCTCTGTCTCTCTTCCTCTCTGTATATCAAACTGTCCAATAAAAATAAATATTTAAAAAAATTGAAATGAGGTGCACATTACTTCCTTCTTGTTCTCCTTGACAGTTCATCAGTCATTCCCTTAAGGCTGCTCGGCACAAGGGAACCACTCCTGGCTAGAGTCCACAGGAAACGGACCTGCTGTTGCAGCCCCAGCCCTCTCTGTGATATGAAGACCCCCAGCTGCAAGAATCCAGTATGCTTTGTTTTGTTCTGTTTCTAAATTATTTTGTGCCTGGTCTTCCATGGACTACTTGCTAACATGGAAAGATGGCTGGCTCTTATGAATCCTGAGTACTTTCCAAACAGTGCTGGGCAGCAGAAATCGCCCTAACACTTCACTCTCTGAAGCCACTTTCCTTCAAGAACTTTCCACTGAATGCGCTGACTGCGTGGGCCTCTGTCCCCTGGGCCTTGACTGAGCAACAAACAGAAGCAAAAATAAGCCTAAGCAGGTTAAAAAGTAAAAGCATGAAGTATAACATCCAGGAAGCTTTGCAAGTTCATTCGATGTAAGTTTTTTGTTTTTTTTTTTTTTGCCCAATCAAGGTGGATGTCTACTAAAAACAAAAGGAACCTGAGATATTTTTCTGTTTTGTTTTACTAAAAACAGCTAGGAGGAATTGGGGCCCTCAGGGACTGTGCTGTGGCTTTAGCAGAGGGCTGTTTCCCTGCTGCCCGCCAGGTCCCAGCAGAGCTGGCAGCCTGAAATCTGCTCAAGGTTGCTCGTCTCATCAGCCTGTACACGTGAGAGGTCTGACGAGTCCCGTAATATGGTTAAATGAGTAAGACAAGAACTAACGAGAGATAGGCTTGGCGGCTCATGGGATAGGAAATGATTAGGATTTTGCAGTATCCCTCCCCTTCTTCTTCCTCCCACCCCTGTTCAACCCCCTTCCAATTTCCCACCCCTCAATCCTCCCAACCGCCACTCCTGTCCTCGGCAAGGATGGGTACCTGGATCTGGCCACGATGCGCCCCTCACCAAGGAACTATGTATGCCTCCCTTACCCACCTCCTAGGGCGGGCACAGGACCCTGGAATGCTGTCTCCAATCGGGGCCTTCTCCACTGAAGAGAGATTATTATCCCAGACCTGCTTTCCACCTTGTTAACTTCTAACATGGGACACTGTTTACATGATCAATCATTCTGTTCAGTCAGTATTGGCTTAGATTTATTCACATGTTTATGATTCTTGCACAAGATCCCTTTTTGTATCTCCTGTCTTTCCTGTCTGTGATCATTTTTCATGAGTCCTTTGGCCAAGGTCTCCTTTGCTATGCTCTCAGAATTCACCTATCTGAAAGCAAAAATCTCATTTTGCTGTGGATTAAAAAAAATAGAGTATAACGCATTAGGTGCTATTTTCTTAAGTGCCCTGAAAATAGAATTCTTCTATATTCTGATTTCATTGCTCTCATTACTGAAAAGTTCACTTCCTGTGTCTACTTGTTATGGTCTTATAGAATGATCTTTCTTCCCTTAGTATTTTCTCTGTTTAGGGCAATAGACATCATCATTAAAATATATCTAAGTGTGTTTTTACCTCATGGGTTCTGCTGAAGAATTATCATGTTTCCTAGTTTTGAAGATTAGTGTCATTCATTAATTTTTTAAAAAAGATTTATTTATTTTCATTGGAAAGGCTGATTTATAGAGAGAAGAAGAGGCCAAGACTTTCCATCTGCTGGTTTGTTCCTAAAATGGCCACAATGGCCAGAGCTGAGCCCACCTGAAGGATCCAGGGGCCAGGAGATTCTTTTGGATCTCTCGTACGGATGCAGGGTCCCAAGGCTTTGGGCCATCCTTTATTGCTTTTGCAGACCAGAAATGAGGAACTGGATGGGAAGAGGAGCAGCCAGGACAGTGCCCATACAAGATGCCTGCACGCAGAATTCAGATTAGCCAGATGAGCCAATACGCTGGTCTCAATTCATCAATTTTTTTTTTTTAATAAAAATCATCCTAGGGCCTGGGAAAATGACTCAGTGGCTAAGTCTTTGCCCTTGCACATGTCAGGATCCCATATGTGCACTGGTTCATGTCCCGGCTATTGCACTTCCCATTCAGCTCCTTGCTTGTAGCCTGGGAAAGCAATGGAGGATGGTCCGAAGCTCTGGGACCCTGCAGCCTGCATGGGAGACCTGGAGATGCTCCCAGCTCTTGGCTTCAGATCAGATCTGATCCAGCTGTTGAGGCCACTTGGGGAGTGAACCAGAGGATGGAAGAGCTTTCTTCCTTTTTTTTTTTTCTTTAGATGATATTAACATACTTGATCCAGGTGGGGAAGGATGGAGAGTTAGGGGAAGTGGGTGTGACCATTGTTTCCATACATTCTATGTCTTCTTCCCATTTCTTGAGGGAAGGGAGAGGTAAGAATATAGGCCGTACCCAGCCTCCAACCATCCCAGTGCCTGAGGATAGGAAAAGGCCACCGGATATCAACTCAGGGTCACAATGGGGCACATGCTCGCAGGGATGCGATAATTCCGAAATGCTGTCCATCTCGCTGAACTACAGATGAGGAAGGAGGAGCTGTCTCTCTGTAAGTCTGACTTTTGAATAAAAATAAATCATTCAAATAATAATAATAATCTCAGCCATTTTTGTTGTGGGGAAATTAAATACAAAAGGCTAAGGCAAGCTTGGTTCCTGTTTCACAGAAACAAGAATTTTTATGCAGACAATTTCAGGGAGCAAAACAAGACTTACTGAAGACAGAGCCCTGCTGCAGATCGGGGTGACGGGAGGAGGTTGTGCAAGGGAGGAGGGAGGAAAATGGTGGAAGTGTTGTCTTTTGAGCACAATTCTGGTGAGCAGAGCATGGATAACAACCTGTTAGAGTGTGGGGACCAGTTGGAAGGTCAGAACTGTAATCCTGTCTAACCTGCCCAGGATAAAACAGAAAGCCTTCAGGAGGGTGTGACTGGTAACGTCTTTCCATTCTCATGATACAACCAGAAACTCAGAAAGGTGAGATGGCACTTTCGCTTTGCTAAAAGCACCTTCTGGGCAACATCAGACATCTTGCACGCTTTTAAAGATGCTCTGCCTAGGGCCTGGGGCTGTAACCTAGAGGCTGAAGCCTTGCCTTGTACCCGCCAGGATCCCATATGGGCACTTGTTTCTGTCGCAGCGACCTAACCTCCCATCCAGCTCCCTGTTTGTGGCATGGAAAAGTAGTCAAGGATGACCCAAAGCTTTGGAACTAGGACCCTGCACCCACATGGGAGACCTGGAAGAAGTTCTTGACTCCTGGCTTCAGAACAGCTCAGTTCCTGCTGCTGTGGCCACTTGGGGAGTTAATCAGCAGACAAAAGATTTTCCCCTCTGTCTCTCCTCCTCTCTGTATATCTGACTTTGCAATTAAAAAAAAATCCTTTTTAGAAAAGATACTCTGCCTATTCTCACTCCAACAGAGACCTGACCACTTCTAAGTCCATTTAATGCCTTATAATTTACTATTTGAATATTGCTTTCCTCCCATTTGTTGCAAACTCCAATTATCTTCAATATCTTCATAGTTTTTTCTATATGACTTCTTACATTCCAGGCAATTTCTCCAGATCTAAATTTCAGTTCACTAATTCTTTGGCTTATCTAATATGCTGTATAACCAGGCTATTGAGTTTCATTTGTTCTAGTTGCATTTTACGTTTTTTGAAGTTTTCTTTGGTTATTTCTATCTATATATCTATTTATTTATTTATTGGAAAGTCAGAATTACAGAGAGAAGGAGAGACAGAAAGATCATACATCCTCTGGGTTCACTCCCCAAGTGGCCACAATGGCAGAGCTGAACAAATCTGAAGCCAGTAGCCAGGAGCTTCTCCTGGGTCTCCTATTTGGGTGCAGGGTCCCAAGGCTTTGGGCCATCCTTGAAGGCTTTCCCAAGCTACAGGCAAGGAGCTGGATGGGAAGCAGGGCAGCAGGGAACTAACACCCATATGGGATCCTGGTTTGTGCAAGGCAAGGACTTTAGGCACTAGGCTATTGTGCCTGGCCCGCTGTGGTTGATTTTAAAAGTAGCATATTCTTTTAAAATAATAAGTTACTGTTTTTTCACTTCCATTCTGTTCCTTTGTGTTTTCTGAAACAAACAAACAAACAAACAATAAAGCTTCAGAATATAAAGTACTTACTAAAAGATAAATCATATTAAACATCATTTTAACACATTGTGATTGTTTCATTGTTTTCAGTTTTTAGGTGTCTGATTCAGATGGTGGTTGTTCCTACTGATTTTTGCTCCTGGTAAGAGTTTGCTTGCTCTCTTTCCTACACATGTTGCACACAAATTTAATCATTGGATATAGCTAAAGACTAATAGTTACTTTTTTAAAAATAAAACATTTAGTTATTTATTTGAAAGGTAAACTGTTAGAGAGAAAGAGAGATCTTGCATCTGCTGACTCACTCCCCAAATGGTGGTTAACAGCCAGAGCTGGACCGGGTTGATGTCAGATGCCGAAAACCACATCCAGGTTTCCCATATGCACAAGCACTTAGGGCATCATCTGCTGCTCTCCTAGCAACATTGGCAGGATGCTAGATTAAAAGCGGAACAGCCAGGACCCAAGCCAGCACTACAATAAGGGATGCCAACATTCCAACGGGCAAGCTAACCCACTACGCCACCTTGCCAGGCGCTAAGAGCCCATTTATTCAGGTGCTGAGGAAAACATCAATTGGAACCACTTTAAATGGAAACCTTGGATTGAGCCTTGTACATCACAAAGTCTGAGTTTTGTTAGTAGAATGATTTGCATTATGTGCCAGCGCTCTCTTAGTTGATTGGATGATCATTGCTTAAGAACCCCTGAACATTGCTGTTCGGGGCTGTCCCCACTGCCAGTTGTGGTGGAATGGGGCAGCCCATTGGTTGGTGGCAGCTGGTGAATGAATAAAGACTCTCGAGCTTCTGAGGGTCTGCCTTTGACTCATTTGGGGATAGATTTGGAAAACTCACAACATTAGAGGGATAATCTCTCTGCTGATTTACTCCCCTAAAGGCCTCAGTGGCCAAGGCTGGGCCAGTCCAAAGCCAGGAGCCAGAAACTCCATTCTGGTCTCCCACATGGATGACCGGGTCTGAGTGCTGCTTCTCTGGCATTACAAGTCTTGGCTTAACCATCTGAGCCACAATAATGGTTCATTTTATTAGCTCTTTAGTTAAAATGATGTGAAACAAGGAATTTTTTTAAGATTTATTTATCTTTATTGGAAAGGCAGATCAGATTTTATAGAGAAAAAGATTTTTCATCTACTGGTTCACTCTCCAAATGGCCACAGTGGCTGGAGCTGAGCCAATCTGCAGCCAGGAGCGAGGAACTTCTTCTGGGTCTCCCATGCAGGTGCAGGGTCCCAAACTTTGGGCTGTCCTTGACTACTTTTCCAAGCCAGAAACAGGGAGCTGGAGTGGAAGTGGAGCAGCCAGAACACGAACCAGTGCCCATATGGAATCTAAGCACTTGGAAATGGAGGATTAGCCAGTTGAGCCATTGGGCCAGACCTGAAACAAGATTTTTTAAAACTATCATTTAAAATGTATGCCTAACCACATTTGATTTTTAAAAAGATTTATTTATATTTATTGGAAAGGCAGATACATAGAGAAGAGGAGAGACAGAGAGGAAGATCTTCCATTCGCCCATTCACTCCCCAAGAGGCAGCAAAGGCTGGAGCTGAGCCAATCCAAACTTAGTAGCCTGGCGCTTCTCCGAGGTCTCCCATGCAGGTGCAGGGTTTTAAGGCTTTGGGCTGTCCTTGACTACTTTCCAGGCCATAGCAGGGAGCTGGATGGGAAGTGGGGCTGCCAGGTTTAGAACCGGCTCCTATGTGGGATCCTGGCGCATTCAAGGCAAGGACTTTAGCTGCTAGGCTATGGCACCGGGCCCTATTTTTACTTATTCTTTTAAAAATTTATTCACTTTTTAAATTTGAAAGAGTTACAAAGAAAGGAACACACACACACACACACACAGGGGCAGGGATGAGAGAGAGGGTGAAAAAGAGAGAATCTTCCATTCACTCCAGATGGTTACCAGAGCCAGGGCTATGCCAGGCTGAAGCCAGGAGCCAGGAGCTTTTTTCAGATCTTTCCCTTGTGTGCAGGGATGCTGGAGACCTGCTCCAGCTGACCCGTGAGCTTGCGAAGGATGCGTGGATCGGCGAGACGATAAGAAAAAGAGATGAGACGTGGACCACTATGGCATGATGCTCATAACGGACAACTCAGAAAAGTTGCCGTCTTTATTTATACACAAATCATCACAAGCTTTTGCACAACATCCAATTGTTTCATTTTTACTTCATTACAAAAGAATGATTACAAAGTCAATCCCAAAAAAACATTATTATTTTATTTGGAGAAAATATTTTCAGCAAGCTATCACTCATTCAAACCTGCAGTGACCTGACTGAAGCCAGGAGGTCCACGGTGGGCAGCACATGCAGTTACATAGCGACAAGTGATTTACTTACATTCAAAATCAATTTTCACTAAACACAAACTAATATTGCTTAAAATACAAAGAGTACAAAGTTAAAAGACCATAAGTGAAAGGAATTTATAAAAGCATATAACATAGATTCTTTATTAAATTTTATAATCAATCTTGTATTAATTACCACCCCGTTCACCTAGTGCTGATTCAATTGTTTTTTGTTCTTTTGTTAAAGGGCAGTGAAAGGGATCAAGGCAACTCAGCCAATTACAGAGGGCCTGAACAAGAAGCTTCGTTTTATCTTTATAAACTGTTTTCTTCTCTAAATATAAGTGCCAATATAAGGTTGAGATTTTAAGCCGTTTTTGAGGGGGGTTCACATTTGTCTCCCTTTAGAAGATGCCCCATATACTTTCTGCTCTCCATGGTAAGAAACCAAAATGCATCATATCATGTATTGTAACAGTTCAAGGTACATGGCACACAAACTCTCTGTACCTCCATGATTACCATCTGTTCCAAGATATTATCACGCCATTTCTTAAGGAAAACATTACTTACATTAGGGCAAACTTCAGGACAAAGGTGGGCACATAACAGGATGTTTGGAGACATTGTGGGCTCAATTGTACTACTATATGCTTTTAGCTGTGTGTCATTGCCTTAAGCTGCTAAAGACCCTTTTACCATAACATGATTGATCAGTTCGAGGTGTTATACCAGTTACAGGAATCACTTTACATTTGCAAAACAACAACTTCAACACCCTTAGGAGAATTCTAGGAAACATCAGAGAGGTGATTGAGTTCCATACAATGGGGTGAGGCAGCAGTGAAGTGACCAGAGACATTCTGCAGGGCCTTGCCACGCGCCCAGAAACTCCTTGTAGCCTTGCTAACCAAGGAGCGGTGCTCATCACACACCCATTCCATCTGACCCAACTGCATGGCTCCCCCACAGGGGCCTAAACACTTAAGTCAGCTTTTGCTACTTTCCCAGGCCACAAACAGGGAGCTAGATTGGAAGTGGAGCAGCCGGGGCAGGCATCTGTGTCTATATGGGTTGCTGGCATCATAGGTGGTAGCATTATCTGACCAGCTAAGCCCCTGGCCCCAAGAGGTTCTCCCGTTACTTACTGATGTGGGAGATTTTCATTTGTTGAGGTCTCTCTCACAAGCAATAGATGCTAAGAATCATTGCATCTCCTGGGACCATGGGGTTATCCTCCTCACCTCACTTTCTTCTGCATCCAGCAGTAGAACTAGGAGTTATTTGCAAGTTATGTGGAAGATTTGCTCTACTACAAGCTGATCAGAACATGGGGCTCCTTAGAAAGCTCTGTGTGTTCCTGTATTCAAACACCGGAGGGTCTGCCAGGGAGCCTCTGTGGTTGGAGGTGAGCATGGTGAGCACGCACATGTACCCACAGGACGTAAATGGCTGTCATCTAGTGAGCCCCCCAGGATAGGCAGCCTCCCCCTGCTGCTATTTCCAAACTCGCCATTCAGGTTCAGGGGACCCTGCCGAGATAGGCTGTCCAGAATCAATCCTGCCACGGTTGCTGTTACTGACAAGCGGACCAGTAACATCTGCTCCTTGATGGCCCAGGCTGCACAGCCTCTTCCAGGCTTTGTGTGTGCGGCTGCTTAGGAGTTAAAAGGATTCCACACTCCCTCTTGACCAACTACTGGCTTTGCTAACAGGACTGCCTGGGCCACCTGGCACCCACATCCCCAGCCCAGGAGAAGGGGTGATCTAGGAATGCAAGGTCCCCCGTTGCCTCTCCCTGCTTTCTCAGCCACTGCTGTGCTGGTTTCCCATCCTTTACTGTCTCGGCTTCCAGATAGCACCATCTCCTGGAGAACTGCTGCAGACCCTCCCCAGCACGGGGGTCTCTAACTTCGTGCAACCTGTGCTGGGCACACGCTGAACAGCAGAGGCTGTGGCAGCAGCCAGCTTCCGGGATCTTTAAGGTCAAGGTTGCTGGTACTTGTATTGATGCAACATGGGTTTTTTAGAATCTCCTTCTGAAATCATATTTATCTTGAAACACAATGAGATAACATCAAGAGATACTATGTTTCCTTTCTGCGTGAGCACAGGTGCAAGTGATCAAGAATTACTCCGGTCCTGTTCCCTCTTGGCTTCAAAGTTCTCCTGAAAGTGCTCCACTTAGTTTTTTTTAAAAAGACTTATTTTAGTTTTATTGTAAAGTCAGATATACAAAGAGGAGGAAAGGCAGAGAGAAAGATCTTCTGTTCATTGATTCACTCTCCAAGTGGCTGCAACGGTTGGAGCTGGTTCCTGAAGCCAGGAGCCAGGAGCCTCTTCCAGGTCTCCCATGCAGCTGCAGAGTCTCCAGGTCTTGGGCCGTCCTTGACTGCTTTCCCAGGCCACAAGCAGGGAGCTGGATGGGAAGTGGGGCCACGGCAACTTGAACTGGCACCCATAAGGGATCCCAGAAAGTGCAAGGCGAGGACTTTAGCTGCTAGGCTACCGCACTGGGCCCTCTTCATTTAATTTGCATCTTTGCATTTTACTTTTTCTTCAAAGCAGTTTTGGATTCCAGCTCACTTCTATGGATTGGAGAATCATTCAGAATGATAGCAGAGTGAAAAGAGACTTTAAAATGAATGGGAGGGGCCCAGCGCGGTGGCGCAAGTGGTTAAGGTCCTCACCTTGTATGCCTGGGATCCCATATGGGCGCCGGTTCTATCCCGGCAGCCCCGCTTCCCTTCCAGCTCCCTGCCTGTGGCCTGGGAAAGCAGTTGAGGACGGCCCAAAGCCTTGGGACCCTGCACCAGCGTGGGAGACCCGGAAGAGGCTCCTGGCTTTGGACCGGCATAGCATCGGCCGTTGTGCTCACTTGGGGAGTGAATCATCGGACAGAAGATCTTCCTCTCTGTCTCTCCTCTCTGTATATCCACCTTTCCAATAAAAATAAATAAATAAATAAATAAATCTTTAAAAATAAAATGAATGGGAGGCTAGTGCGGTGAGAAAGGAGCGAGGCCAGGAGTAGGGCAGGGAGGGAGGCAGGCTGAGGATGGGGCGTTTCACAAGCTTCATCCGCATCCCAGCACCCTGGCCGCTTACCTGCTTTCTCCAACAGCAGGTGCTTCCTTGCCCTCTCAGCTCACCTCTCCTCCTCACCTAATGCCAGTCCCCGACGGCCTGGCTTTGCCTGGCCCAGCAGAATTCATTCTAGCCTGGATTCTCTCTTTTTTTCTTCTGCTCATCCTACCCAGACTGTGTAACAGGAAGGACCGAGGACCTCACAGCCTCTCTTAGCAAAAACAGAACCTGTGAACTAATTCAGAAGACAGTTCTTTTCTATGGAACAATTATTTGGTTATACCTTGTTCATATATATAAAAAATTCAGTGTCCATGCAGAGGTTTTTGGTATTCTCTGATATCATCTCACCAAAAGAGATGCATGCTGTCCTTCGGCCTCTGTTTTGCTATTATTATTAGAAAAGTTGCACTTGGCATTGGAAGGGTGATTTGTTAGTTTTCTACCATTGAGCTGTTGTCCCTGAGGGCTTTGCTTGCTCATCTGAACCCACAGCTTCATACAGAAGTTGGCAAATCTTGAAAGCTTTAAGCTAGTTGTTGAACAAATGAACTCATTAAGGAGCAGCGTTGTCTTCACTCCGGTGGGGACACCGGGCCAGCTTTCTAATATTCATGAGATCATAGTTTCCATTTCCATCCAGTCATGATTTTTTTAAAATTTAAAAAGTTTATTTATTTATTTGAAAGAGTTACAGAGAGGGGGGAGGGAAAGATAAAGAGATCTTTCATTCCCTGATTTGTTCTGCAAAGACGCCTATAGCCAGGGTTGGGCCTGGCCAAAGCCAGGAGCCGAGAGCTCTGTCCAGCTTTCCCACATGAGTGAGGGAAACTCGAGCTTTTGGGCCATCACCTACTGTCTGCCAGGTGCATCAGCAAGAGATGGAACTTGATCCCATGTTCTTAGATGTGAGGTGCAAGCATGTGGCTTAACCTGTTGGGCCACAGTGCCTGCCTTGTGGTCATGATTTCTAGAACATCCAGGTTTGTATCCACAAACAGGCAGCCTTTGGCTTCTTGCTAGGGGATGTCATTTCTCCTGAAGTCCTCCCGTGAGCACCAACCTACAGACAAGTTATCAAATCAGGTGTCCAGAAGGCCATGCACCTGGGTCCTGCTAGCTTAGCACCAAAGTGTTCCCACATCATATGCTGGGTTTCATCACATATGACTATGAAAAATTTACATTAAAAACTGTGTCTGCGCTCTTTCTCAATCGTTTGATTTACATGTTGTCCCATATACAGTGACAAATACATTTCAGAATTCAATGTGAGGATACCTGTGCGGTTCCATCCCTGGAGAAGCTGCTGGAACTCTCTGTACCTCAGCTTCCTTGGGAGACCAGTTGGAAGGACAGTACCCACTGCAGGTGGTCACTGTGAGAATGAGAATCAGAGTGCTTCTGCTACAAGCAGTGCCAGACAGCAGGCACTCGGTAGGGCTATTAATAATAACTCAATGGAACTCTAATTAGGATTTTCTTCTCTGTTTCCGCCTGGTCCTGCCAAACAGTTCAAAGCTAATTTGATGTTGAGTCTCTGCTGTGACAAACAGCCCTTCATTAGCAGACTCGCTCTGTGTTCTGTTACTCTCTCTGTGTAGGTCCCTGTGGAAGGGGCTCCTGTTGTGTAAATGTCTTCATCCTCATCTGGGGGCTCTGTATCTCGAATATTCTTTCTCTAGTTAAGGAGATAATGCTCAATTTTTTTTTTTTCACTCAACAGCAAAAAATTACACTCTATCTAAGCCTTCTATTCTTGCTTCCTGTTTTGCCTCTAGGGAGAATCCTTCCTTTTGTGTCAGCCTCAACATTGTATTTATTTAAAAATCTGTTCACTTATTTCATTTGAGAAGCGGAGAGAGAAACAGAGATCTCACACGCACTGGTTCACTCTCCAAATGGTTGTGCCCGATAGTGGTGAGCCAGGCCAAAGCCAGGAGCCAGAGACTCGATCTGTGTCTCTCACTTGACGTTCAGGGGCCCACCTCGGGCTATGTGGGTCTCTGCAGGCGTGGCCAGTGCTCTGAGAAGGGACGGGGTCGGGGCTTTCTGAGTGTGCAGGTCTGGGCACCCCTCCCTCACAGCCCCCGCAGCAGAGCTTCCAGTGTGTGTGACCACAGCTTTCCCCACTTGGTTTTTGTGGCTCTAGAAGCAAACAGGGAGGACATTCCACGCAGCCAAAGGAAAGCTCTGTTAAGACGTTGACTTCCCCTGCGGTGTTGAGTGGTTTCCTGTTTCTCTTTCTGCGCTCAATGGGGAGGGGTGTTACAAAAACCAGAATCAAGCCAAGTCAAATCTTTCTTTCTCACTAGGTGCTAACCAGAGCTGAAATCCTCATGCATGCCTACATGTGGTGGTGGAAGCCACAGGCTCCGCCTCACCCAGGCAGAGGGTCTATGGAGACAGGTCCTGCTGCTCTCCCTGTGGGGGTTAATTCTGTTGTACATGTGCTGGCACAGGGCACCTGCATGGTGACAATAGCTGTGTAGTTCTCTATGATTTACAGTGGGAAAGTTTCAAGGACACTCGCTAGTGCACCCCATGGGTACCAGAGAAACTTGTGGTGCTAAAACGTAGACCTGGGTCTCCCAGCCCCGGAGTGACTAATTTGTTCTTACTATGCCCCATGTATTCACTTCTGCATTAGTTGGAACTCAGAAAATGGCATGCTGCACTATGACATCTTGACATTTTGAGTACTTTGAGCTAGAGACCAGTGGAGGCCTGTGAGGCAGCATTTCTGTCTGCTGGGCTCCCATTCCTTATTCTTCCTGTGACTAAGTCACAGAAATAAGATCTCCTCCTCCCAGAACAAGACATTAAGTTGAAAAAATATTGCTCTAATTTTCCCTAGCCTTTCTGACTAGGAGTGGGCCATACATAATTTCTCTGATCTAACTTGTATGGGACTTTGGATAGTAAGATCCTCATTTATGAGAGGTGTTACGCTGTAGCTGGAAGGAAGGAATGCTACAACTGCAAGGTCAAGAACAACGTGAGCAGACAGCCAATGCTGGGCTAGCTTCCTGTCTGTCATCACTAGGTCATACATTTTTGTTCAACTGTGTATCCTAGCTCTACAGAAATCCAAGCGTGAAACTGGACAGTTTTCCGAAGTCATACAGAACAACTGCCCAAATTAGCTGAGAGGACTAGCTGTCTAACTCCCATGGTTAGGTTCATTTGGCCAGTGAAGAGCCCATCACTGACATCTGGATGGTAGATGAAAGGAGGCAGTAACTGTGAGGCACACAGCAGGAGCCGGGCAGCTATTGCAGAATTCCTGTCGGAGGTGCAGGGTCTTACAGATTGCAGTTGTGGCTGAGGCGTGCATCAACACTGCTTGTGGTCTTCCTTGGTTGGTTAGTGACAGTGATATGACGGAAAAGTGGGGTTCAGTTAGTTTGGGGGCTTCACACATGGGAGGTAGTTGCTTTCTGCTTCAGTTCTGGAATTCTGGGAAAAAGAAACCCATAGAGACAAGACTGGAACACTGAGGTGCTATCTGCCAGAGAAACAAATGACCTCATGAGCACCACTCCTTCATCGCAATGAGCTAAGATTGATGTGAAACCAAAAAAAAAAAAAAACCCCAAAAACCAACCAAACAAACAAACAAGAAAACAGGGCCAAGGACACCTTACGCTGAGGGAGAGAGGCCTGGGCAGCCAGGCGGCTGGGAGTCGGTGTTTCTCTGTGTAAGGTACTGCATGAATACTCAGTTTCACTGGCTCCTTTAGTCTTCGTTCTGAATGCTCTTGGCTTATAACATTGTCACGCTAGTCTCTTGTTAACTTAGCTTTTCTTCTGGGGATGTTGGTCATGACCCTTGAGAGAGCTAAGTAAAAGTATCACATCTTTTTGCCCCTATATATTCATTCAGTTAACATTCCGAAGAGATGACCGTGTAGGTTTCCAGGCCAGGGAGGAGGACATGTAACTGACAGTGATAATGCATTTCTGGACTGAATGCTCGGGAAAATGCTCGGGATGAGTTGTCCTATAGTAGGAGGGAGGCAACACCAATAAACAGAGAGAACTGGGGGATACTGGGTATTTCTGAAGCCCTCATTCATAAGCTGAAACGTAATCCTCAGTGGTTTTGTATTATGGAGGCAATTAGGTCACTTCTGAAAAAAGGACTTGGTTTTTTTTCCTTCCACCCTTTGAAGACATAGGCAATACCATCTACAAACCACACATCAGATCTGCTGCTGTTTGGATCCTGCACTTCTCAACTACCAAACCCCCAAGCTACTGCACAGTTCTGTTGTTGGTGACTTCCCCAGGGTCATCTAATTTGTTCCAGCTGCTGTAGGAGGGTGCTGATGGAGACGTGTGCCCAGCCAACTAGGGACACAGGGAGCAGGCAGTGAGCACTGGAGCCAGGCTTTCATTCCACGGGATGGGGGTGGGGGGGTGGGGAAGGTGCTCGTCAGGAAGCGACATGGGGAAAGAACCCCCAAATTATGTTGTGGGGACTAGGGGGCCATGGCTGGGCTCGGAGAGATCCTTGGGTAGATTGAGTCCAGTTTCTTATGTTCCCCAATGTGAGGTTACAGCCAAGAGACAAAGGGTTACATATCAAGTAGGATTTGTTGAATGGTGAAGGGCTAGAACACACGCAACATGAATGTGGATCGTTTTGTGAGGGAAGCTCCCTTCCCCACCGCAAAAGCTGCAGTTGTCCTTTTATAGGACAAGGGGTAGTGCAGTGCACGTGGTGACCTCCAAGCATTGACCCAGTGCCAGGGGCCTGATGTAACTGCAGGCTTAGCTGCATGCTGAGCAGCAGGAGTGCCGAGTTCAGCTGTGAAGGATGAGTAGGGAAGATGTTAACAATCATCGTGGTGCAGGTGGCATGGGTGCTGATGGTCTTTAGCTTCTAGACCTGCACCAGAATGCTGATGAATGGAGCTGAGTTGTATCAGTGGACCTATACTTAAACATGGGATTACAGGAGCATACAAAGGCAGGGATACGTTTAGGGTTCCTGTCAAGTTTGGACTGCATCATGTCTTCCTAAGCAGGGGTGCCTAATTGGGGTCAAGAAGTTGTTTCATATGTACATGTTTTGATTTGATCTCAATACTGTTTTGACTGGCGTAAGGGGCTTGAGGTGGTGATGGGTTATTTATTGGTTCTTGACCAGCACAAACATCCAGACGTGAGACACTTGTAAGTACTGGGCCCCTAGGGACTTGTGGCAGGCAAAGACATGCACTGCTAATCCATTTGCCATATGTTCAAGCTCACCTCTGCCAACAGGTGTTCTCAATATTATTAAGAGCAGGGTTGTAGGCAGTCCATGAGTCCTTCGTGTCAGGTATGTGACTGTAAAAGGAAAAAGTGACCTCCTTGCTCCCTTCAAAATATAAAATTACAGGAAAAGGGTCTGCCTATCCAGCATAGTTCATGTCTAGTCTCTGAGCAATCACAAAGATTGTAGAAATGGAGATGATATGATGGCCTGGCTGGAGACCAGAACGTTCGAAGGATTAGAGCTATGATTAGTAAGAAGAGAAGTCTCTCCAGTGATGGGACATAGCAGATAAACAAGGAGGTGATACTGAAACAATGAAAATCATACAACACTATTTCAAAAAGTTCATGGAATGTGCAAAGTAGAAAACTGCATGCTTTTAAATGTGGATGTGCTTTTTTGCACCAAAATATGCTTATCTTTTAATCCCACAAACTTTTTGAGGGACACTTGTATGTTTTTGCTAGAGTAGAAAGCCATGAGCATGTGTAGAATTCTATTAAGAGCTGCATTCTCTACTTGCCACTTGACTGACATTAAGCATTTTGATGCTCAGATCATCAATGTAGTTGGAGATTCTTCATTTAAAGTTTTAACTAATTAATTATCAACTGTTGTTTTTTGAGAGACAGAGGTTGGGGGAGAGGAAGTCTAGCAACAGACAGACTGGGACAGACTGAAACTGGGAGCCCAGACCTTGATCTGAGTCTTCCTTGCAGGTGACAGGAACCCATCACCTTCTGCTTCCAAGGGTGCACATTGGCAGGAAGCTGGGATCTGACTGGAGTGGAGCCAGAACTCAGACCATGACTGGATGCAGCTACCCCAAGTGGCACCCCAGGCACTACCCTAGCACAGCCCCCCATTATTGCACTTTAAGGACATGAACTCACCAGCTCCTTCTAGAGCAAGGAGCCCTATTGCTCAATGCTGCTCTCAGGCAGCTTGCATTAGCCAGCCTGCCAGAAGCTCTTAGCCACATCACCTGTCATTTCTATTTTCTTCCAAATGAGCAAATGTGGGTTAACAGTAGTAATTAAATTTTTAAAATATTCTCTCTTTTGCACTTATGGGGAATAGCTCAGTAGTCAGTGATTTTCTGAATCAAGATTCAGGAGGCCTACAAGTCTAGCATGAAGCTGTATGGATGGTTCTGTACTGCAGGGTAGGAGAGGGTGACATGACGCTGTGGTGGTTCAGACAAGGGGAAGAGGGACAGCTGGGGGCTCCTGGCCATGCAGCCACCTTTGTCATTTTGCCCAAGGATCTGTTTATCCATACATTCAGCAAATCACATTGATGGAGCATGACTCTGAATCCATCATTGGCCTCTAGAGTCATGACGTAGTAGTCCCAGTGTACAAGCTTACAGCTCCAGGGAAGGAGAGACAAGGACACTGTCAGTTCCCTGTTCAGTGCTGTGAGGGGCACATGCCTGGTGCGGGGAGCTAACTCACCGGTCACAGGTTTCATAGAGGACACACTTGAACTGACCTTGTAAAAAGAAGTGGAAGGTTTACAAAGTAATTTATTTGAAAATGTTTTGTATAGAATGTGATGTATTCATTTGTACTTTAGGTACATCAGCGGCATTGACCAGAAATTTGTCCTGCATATTATTTAACAATAATACTCTCAGACCTGATGTGGTAGCCTAGAGGCTAAGTCCTCACCTTGCAGTTCTGGGATCCCATGTGGGTGCCAGTTCTAATCCCTGCAGCCCCACTTCCTAGCCAGCTCCCTGACTGTGGCCCGGGAAAGCAGTTAAGGACGGCCCAAAGCCTTGGGGTCCTGCACCTGTGTGGGAGACCCGGAAGAGGCTCCTGGCTCCTGACTTTGAATCAGTTCAGCTCTGGCTGCTGTGGCCACTTGTGGAGTGAATCAGTAAATGAGGATCTTCCTCTCTGTCTCTCCTCTTTGTATATCTGACTTTCCAATTTAAAAAAAGAGAATATTCTCATTCCAAAGTGAAGGGCAAGTGCTCCAGCTTTCTATTCATAAAGGAACCCAGACACTTTATTAGGACAGAACATGCTGGGTGGTTTTTTATTGAGGAAATGACAGGTTCCCTAATTGGCACAATGGATGCTAGACATCGGTCTTTCTTAGTGACTTTGGTTGTATACAATAATGTGCTGCCTAATGGTATTTTGGTCAACAATGAATTACACTTGTGATGGTGGTCATACAAAACTATAATGAAGAGCTGACACCCCGGTGCAGTGGGTTGGACTGCTGCTTGTGATGGAAGCATCCCATTGTGGAACACCCGTTCCAGTGCCAGCTTCTTTGCTCTGATTCAACTCACTGCTAATGCGCTTGAGGTGATGGGAGATGGCTCACGTGCTTGGGCCCGTGCTCTTCATGTGCAATATCCAGATGGAATTCTGGGCTCCTGGATTTTTCCTGGACTGATTCAGGTAGTTGTGGCCATTTGGGGAGTGACTCAGTGGGTGAAACATCTTTGTTTTTTTACCCACTCCCTCTGTAACTCTTTCAGATAAATTAATCTTCACAATTTTTAGAAAAAGACTAATTGAACTAAAAAGATTATTGCTTGGTGACATCATTGCCATCTTAATGTGTCACAAGATAACATCATTCATGTGTGATGATGTGTGAGAAAACACACTATACTACCAAAGAAAAATTTACAGCAGATAAAATTATACTCAGGGCATAATTGATAATGATAATAAATGACTGCTATGGGTTTTTGTATTTACTATACTATACATTTTATTGTCATTTTAGAGTATATTCTTCATACCTACTTAAAAAAAGCTTACTGAAAGGAGCGTGTTGCATTTGACTACAAGCCTTGGGCAGTTTATGTTTCCCTAAGACTGCTGATCACAGCAAGAGGCCATATCAGGTGATGGAGCCACACTTCATGTCCAAAACAGTGAAGAAGTAGATGCTTTAAGCCACCCAACCTATAATATTGTGCTGTTGCACTGCCAGGTTCCTAGGGCCCTGTTTCTAGGATCCTGGTTTATCTGTGCTTAGTGGACTTTTGATGTAGAATGCCTGAGTCCTGAACTTATGCAAATCCACAGGAGAGCTGTATTAATGGTCTTGTGGCTACTGGTTAAAATGTGTTTGATTAATAAGCCTCTATACATGTCAGAAACCAATTCATCAATCATGGCACCTTAGTCTTAGTAACAGTGTGTGGATGTAGGGGTTGGAGGCCATCTTTAAGTGTCAAAAAAGCTGATGCATGTTCAAACTGGTTTATGTCAATTTACAACAAAAAGTTAAACAGGGTGGTACAGGTTGAGTTTTCTCTTGGTGAGAAGAACCCTGAGGACTAAGGATATAGGAGTTTTAGGGTTTTGGAACAGATGGGTTTATCTGGTATGTCAGTCACCAACTGGAATGGAACACATGTTCCTTGAGGCAACTCTGGGTTCTGTTGAGTTTGGACCCTTTCAAATTAGCATTGTGGAAAACATGTCTGGGGGTTGCTGCTGATGCAAAACAGGTAAAGTGGCTGCCTGGGATGCTGATGTTCCATATTGGAGGACCTGATTCAAGTCCCAGCGAAGCTGCTGTTCAGATCCAGCGCTCTGCTAATGCATGCAGCAGGGGGCAGGTGATGGCTGGGGTTCCTGAGTCCTTGCCACATACGTGGAAGGTCAGGATCCAACTCCAGGCTCCTGGCTGTGGCCTGGCTCAGCCCCGGCTATTCTGATCATCTGGAAAGTGAATCAGTGAAGGGAAATACTCCCTCCCTCTCTCTGTTGCTCTGCAAAATATGAACAAATAAATATATTAAACAATTCAGTTTGCATCTTGCCTCTTTATGGTGTCTGTTGATAAAAGCTCTTGATGTTAAAAAATAAAAGATAAAAAAATATGCCAAAGAATCATTGCATAAGATCACGCATGAGGATACAATCCCAGAATCTGGTTTTAAAAATATGACAACTTACAACTCAGAAGCAGTTAAGAATACCTTTTAAAATATTTAAAGGGAAAAGCTATAAAGAGGGACACACAAACAGATCTTCCATCTGGAAGTTCTCTTTCTAAATGGCTGCAATGGCAAGCTGAGGCCAGGAGTTTGGGACTGTGTCCTGATCTCCCACATGAGTGACAGAGGCCCAAGCATTTGGATCATCTTCCAATGCTTTCCAAGAAATGCAAGAAGTAGGGTTAGAAGTGGAACAGCTGGCACTCAAATGGGATGCCAGTATTTCTGCTGGTGGTGGCTTAACACACTCTGGCCACAACACTGAACCTAACAATACCATTGTGACGCCACCGAGAGTGTTAGGGCCAGTGCTTTCTGGTTTGGGGAAGGACAGAGAGGGAGCAGACTGTGCCTTCCTTAGGCTACTGTAGCATCTGCCCATTTTGTCCTGGCATTGCAGATGGGAGCATTGGTTACAGTGAGTGCTCCTGATGCCTGGCCTGCTGTGGTCACAGCTGTTCAGCTCTCCCAGGTCTCTCAGGCCCTGCACGTGTCATGCCTGGCTGAAGACAAATCCTACCAAGTGTGGTTTCAAATGAAAATAGTATTATTTGCTGACACCCATATGAGAAGTTGTTATACCTTTCGCCATTTTGCCCCCTTTTAAATACAATAAAAACAGCCCCCAACTGTATTATGCAGAATAAACAATGAGGGCTGTTCCCCTTTGGTCACTGTGGCCCGAAGTCCCTGCCAGATGGTCAAGCAGAGCAGCTCATGTTTCAGCAAATTATAGAACCTCATTAGGACTCCATCTCATGTTCGAAGAGGCCGTGGGCCTGTGTGGGAGGCAAGGCTGATTTCTTAAGCTCGTATGACAACATAATGAATGCACGTTAACCCAGAGCCCAATGAAATGTGAAACAATCAGTGAATTCTTTGCATATTTTATTTTTCTTTTTTTGATTTCCAACTCACACACATCTGGCGTATTTTACATCTTTGCAATAAAACATGGTTACAATAGCTTAAGGAATTTATATATCCAAAATATTTCACCATGATCTCAAGATGAAATGAGCTTGTCTTCCAGATGTTCAGTATCCTCCCCATTCTAAGCTACAAACTCAAGATATTGCTTACAGCCTGGTGATGAATAACTTAATCATTATGCTGAGTTCCCCATAATTCCAGAATTTCATAAATACAAACAACAATGAAGAAGGAATTCGGTGCTAAAACTTACTAGTACAAGGTGGATAACAAATAAGTAATCACATCAATAAATAATGATATGTTTCTGGTGCAAAGTGCCAATACAAAGAACCCATGATCTTGTTTTATCTTTTTAAATAAATGACTGCAAGTGAGTGTAAATTCTGAGAAAATTACATTCCTGTAACATGCCTCATAGCCCTACCGACACAATATGTACATCTATGACGATACGGTCACCAAATATACAAAGAAGAAACATGAATAAAGTGTATATACCCCTGGGTGTAATAACTTGATCAGTACAATGTATGGAAAATCATTAGACAGCCATTATTTTATTTCATAAAAGATGAAGTGCCTTAGGCCAAGAAATGTGGCTTTAGGTGAGAAATTCACAAGAACCTAAAAGAATATTTTCAGTTATTGTTGTAATAAAATTGGACTTGTTGTTAAAGAAACTAGGCTATTCAAGAACCAAAGAGGAAAACAAAAAGTCAGCATCAGCTCTCGTCCCTCCTGGATACACACTAAGCCTGTGGGATGACTCTGGAAGAGATGGCCAGGTGTTGGGAAGTCCTTGCTATGGAACTAATGATCATGACTGCTATTTATACAACAAAGCCCATGACCTCATCCCTAAGCCCCCTTTCCGCTGTGTCTTCAAATTATAAAGGGTAGGGCTGATTTTCTTTGTATAAAGTACCAAAAAATGGCAAAGAATGGCTTAGTATCCAAATGCTTTATGAGCAAATTTCACTTAGAAGGGATGAATTTAGATTAAAAAGTGCAAATTATATTTTGGTGAAAATGTCAAAAATTCCCGACGGAGCCCAAATTCAACCCTTTCATACAAGCTGCGCCCTGGGACAGATCTTTCTGTGTCAGTGTGAATGCACCTGTTCCATCAAGACATCAGGAGTAAAGAACATGCAAGTTGTAACTCCACAAGAAAATTAAGAAACTTTTGTTCTTTATACAAGGTTTTACTTTTACAAAAGTATCCCTTTAAATAAGATGCATCTGATGTACAAAGTATCAAACGTGTTTTTTTTTTTTTCTCAGCTTGAAAAGAGGCTGGAAATGGGATGCAGGTTAGGTTCAAAGCTTCAACTTTGTAACAACTGGACACAAGGTTCCTCAGAATTGTCAAAAGTCTCTTGTGACGCGTCCTACAACCTTTTCTCAATAAACAACAATATATGAAATAATTACCAAAACATCTCCTAATTCATATAATTTACATGATATAAGCTTGCTTGATAGCAGCTGGTGTTCAGTCCTGAAAAAACACACAAAGTAAAATGGTTGCTGACTACAATGTACAGCTATTGCTGGGTGTGATGGAATGTACAAACAGAGGTCGATGGAGGCGAGTTGTTCCACCAGATATTGCCTTTCCACGCAGCACTTGTGCTCTCAGCTTTACTTTGGGGTCTTCGTCTGTCTTCAGTATCTGTTCTGATGTTCATAGTGCCACCGATTAAAATCTATATTAAAAGCTACGATGCTACCAGAAGCCATGCCAGTAATGAGAGTCCTGGAAAAGTAGAAAGAGTAGTTAATGGGGAAGCTACTTGACACCAGGCAACACTGTAATCTCAGCGTTCACTGAGATAGGGTTAGAATTTCTTCCAGGTTTTTCCTGGAGCCTGTGAGCCCATCTAGGGCATCTCCTACGAGCCCAGTTTCCAGGTCCCTAAACATTGCTGTGTCTTAGCATTCACAACCATACCCAATTCCTTCTTCCTCCTGGACATTTGCTGGTTTCTCTGGCTTTCCTTTTTTTTTTTTCTTTTACCTCCCTGACCCATCTGCTCTTAGCCTCTTCCTGTGATCATGTCACCCCTTTAAGCTTGCTCCACACTCCTGGAGTGGCACACACATAGTCCCATCTTCTCGAAGCCTCAGATGCCTAGTTCCTGCTGCCAAAGAACATACTCAGCAGGCTGTGTCAGCCGATCCCAGACTGTCAGAATGTCCACTGGAATCATGGTCCTCCTACTGAGCTTGATGGCCCATCTTTGGTTGAGTCACCCTATGCTGGATCCTTTAGCAACCTTGTAGTCATCAGCTCTGAGGCCCCGTTCTCTGGGTGGCTCCTCCCTGCCTCCCTGCCTCCCTGCTGGGGCTGAGCTCAGGACCGAGCACTGCTTCACTTGACAGCTGACACATCTTTGTGAATGAACATCCTCAATATACGTTTACCAGTTTATCATTCCATGTGCTGCAGTTCCAGCATGTTAGTGCATTGTAAAGCAATAAAACCCAAGAAAATTAGGGGTTAAAACAGAAACAGAAATCTGATAGTTTCTAATGTTCACCTCTGCTGAGACCCCTGACAGGGCTGCAACTTTGAGCAGGCTCTCCCCCGCCCTCTGTGTCCCTGCCAGGTGAATGGGCATTTCCTGGGGCCTTTCCCACCTGCTTGAGCCCTCAAGAAGGACTCTTCAGTTCCTTGTCAGTCAATATGCTCTGCTTCCCTCATGGCACAAGGGGTCTTCAAAAAGCACACAGAAAATGGCATTAAAAATAAGCATTAATTTAGTATAAAATATTTTGAAATCTGTGCATAGTTTAATTTGCACTTTTCATGATCTTTCTTGAAGAATGCTCATACTTATGGTTTTCAAAACAATTTAATGCCATTTTTTAATGAGCTTTGGGGACTTTCTTGATCCAGTGACAGTGTGATTTTCTTTGATCTTTTGGGGTTCACTATTATTGTCCCAGCTCTTTAGTACTTTCCACAACACTTCATCGGGGAGTGTGGCAGCAAAAGCTTGTAACATGCCTACCTTAGTGAGTATCAGGGAGAGTATTTAAATCACTTAAGGACACAAAGTAGACACTTTATAAACACCCATGGAAATGGGAAAAAATACAGAGTAAACCATGCCCGTTTATACATAAGTGTGGACTGCAGTACTTTAAAAGAGGCTGTAAATAACCTTGGACTTTGAGTTAAGACAGGTTAGGGGCTGCCGGCCGGTTACCCCTCTCCCTAGACTCAAGTCAGCTGCCTCTTGTTTCTGACAGACTCAGGATGATTTCACTGTATTGTGAAGACATTTTGTTGGGTGTATTTTACATGTTAATGTTTAAAACATTTTAATGTCAATATTCTTATACAGAATATTCTGGTTGAAAAAAAAAGTTGATTCACAGATTTTCTTATTTCTATTACATGTATAGCAAAAATGAGACAGTACATTGAGATTACAGAGTTCCTTACAATGAGATTTGTTTTATTTTTAAATTTATACTCTTAATATTCTTTTTATTTTATAATAAATGTAAAAGTGAATTTTAGGAAATAAAATCTTGCTACAAAAGAAGTACTATGGAAAATGTTAATTAATATCAATGTCCATTCTTTCCAAGAAAGAATTAAAATGTCTTAGAGGAATATAGACGATCCAAGAGAACAGAATAAATAAAAAATGAGTAAGATGTGGAAAAGTATTCCAGATTAAAAGGTGAGTGCTTTGTATTTTTAAATGGGAGGCCAACTGTAGCATGCACTATGTGTTTTACTGAGATTTCATTATCTTCAAGGATGTCTCACCCTGAAACCCACATTCGCTAAGAAATGCTTCCTTCAGATCATGGGAGTCGAGCAAGCCTGTAGGAGACTAGGTCACGACCTAAGAGCAGAGAAATTGGTGGGAATCAATTCTGCATCTTGGCCTTAAGCTGTCCTGGATCAGACCCATTGTCATTTTCTTTCTTCTCTTATTTCTCTTTTGCAGAATCATCTCTTTGAGTACTTTCTCCTTCCCCCAGCTTACCCTCCCTGGGATGGTCTTCTGTCTGCATCCTGGGATCTTACCCGTGGCGCACTTCACCCTTGGTAGAACACAGAGTTCTCCATGATTATGGCTGCCTTGGCATGGCTCACCTCTGGTCATGGGATAAGTCCATCGCTCTAATGCCAGCATCGCATCCAGGGTAAATGTACAGCTGCTTGAAGTCACAGGCCTGCCAGACCTCCACAACACCATTGTCCCCGCCAGTCACCAGGTTCTGGCCGTCGCTGCTCAGGAGAATGGCCTTCAGAGAGAGCAGACAGCCAATTCTCTCAATTTTCCCCAGACCAACAACAGGCACTACTGGAAACCTACTCCCTTATAATTATCTGCTTTTCATCATTTGTCTAAGTTTTCTAAAGTCTAGTCCACATAATTTTTAATGTGGAATTCATCAAAGTTCTCAAATACACAAAAACATTTTATGAAACCCAATTTAAGTTACAAAATTACAGAAACCCCTAAGAGAATGTTATCAATTCAATATAGGAAGGATTTGAGAATTAAATAGCATGTTTTTGCTAAATTTTGTTAGCAATGTTGAAACTTCTTTAACAAATCAAAGAACACATTTCAAAAGTTTTTGTTTCCGACAAACTAGAATTATAATTTGCTTATTGGTGAAGGGCATCAGGGGACACGTAAATTGAGTCAGGGTTCTAAAGACAGAATTCTTAGACAATAACATTATTTTCAGTTCTCTGAAGTTGCAATGTTGAAATGATGACTTATCAAAGCAGCTTAAAGCACATGTCCTGCAGGTTCTAATCTCTAATGAAGCAACAGCTATACTTTCTAAAGTCTAATTTGTTAAATTAATTACTTGGTATTAAGTGAACTGTGGGTTTATTTATCTGCTTTTTGGACCAGCACATATTTATTCTGATATCAGAGAAATTCTATTATGAATTATTGCATGTCAAAGAACTACCCTTAATCCCGTGGCTTCAGTCCTATGTAGCATTCACCAAACAGACTTACCCTTGTGGAATCATTGATCTCCATCTGAGCCAAAAGTTTCCCATTAATGCTGAAATTGCTGAACCGCCCTCGTTCGTAGTAGATGATACAGTGGCCTTCGCTGGAGACTGAAATCAAGCGTGGGAACAAGCAGTTTTCCGGGCCCTCGAGGGCTCTCAGCAGATCTCCAGTGATGGTGTGGACAAGGCAAGGGCCCTCTGCAGAGGAGTGACACCAATGGCAAGGTTAGTGGGGAGGGTCAGTCACACACACTGGCCCTCACCAGCCCGGCAGCCTCACCTGGTTACACACCAGATTTGTTGAAAGAAGACAGAAAAGGAAAGAGGTACACTGACCAGCGCCCAGCAGGAGGGCTTCAACAGCATACTGCAACTGGCAAATAACACTCAGTGACGCCCAACTATTTCTCTAAGTAAGAACTTAGTCTTCTCTTTCACCAGATAGTAGTCATAATAAAAGAATGTAGCTCATAGATTATGTGAGAATTAAAAGAAAATTTCTTCTAGCGTGCTTTTGGAGATTTTTCTGGTATGCTTAAGAGAATGATCAGAACAGCTGCTACTTTGCTCTACTAACATCAAAATTTCTGATGTCCTGCATGGGTGTTGGTTTCAGTCCAGCTACTCCACCTCTGATCCAGCTTCCTACTACTGGCCTGGGAATGCAGAGAAGGGTCACTCAATACTTGCCACCCACATGGGAAAAACAGATGATATTCCTGGGCTGCTGGCTTCAGCCTGGCTAGACTGTTCTGAGTATATGGAAAGTGAACCAGTGGATAGAACATTTTTTTTTCTTTCCCTCTCTCTGTAAGTGTGTGTTTCAAGTAAATAAAATCTTGACAGATATTTAACACTGTAGCACATAAATATTTGCTAGTAAGAAAGCGTCACCTTTTTTCTGTAACGCACATATAAATGTGAAAGTAAAAGAAAACAAATTAGGTCATTCAGACTACAGAAGCACATTCAGTCTTTTAAAAAATTTCTAAAATGTATTTGAAAGGCAGAACAGAAATAGGGTTGCAGAGAATGAGAGAGAGAAATAGAAAGATCTGCTATATCCTGGCTCACTTCCCCAAATGCCACAAGAGCTGGAGCTGGGTCGGTCCGAAGCAATGAGCCAAACTCAACCCAGGACATGTGCAGTGGGGACCTAAGTGCTTGAGTCGTCCTTGATTCCTCCTGACGTGCACATCAGTAGGAGGCTGGAATTTGAAGTGGAGCTTCGATGCACACTTGGCTGTTTTAATACAGGATGCAGAGAGCCTAAGCAGCATCTTCACCGTTGAAATAAATGAATAGTTGGGCTAACATTTAAAATTGTGCTTTATGATAAAAAAAAACTCCCTTGTCAAATTCATAATATAAGTGGTTAATACACTGTGTACAAAGTAAGTCTTTACCCACTTCCTGGTTTGTGAAAACTGGATAAATTACATTTTTTATTTTTTACTCTCTTGATTTGATCAGCCAGACACACATGCTACAACATAAGTGAGATTATGAGACTAAATGAATTTGTCCTCAATCACTAATGTGATCCATGTGCACTACAGAAAGTTAGAAAATACCTAGTCGCACTCTCATCTACAGACATTCACGTTTTCTTCCCTTTGCCTATACATGTTGCTCATTTCCCTTCTGAATGGGCTAGAATAACATTGCATATATTGTTATGCTTTTAAAAATTAAGACATTTATGTAAAATACCCCATGCGTCCATTTTTGTGTTTATACCCTAAAATGAATCTATATGGTCCCTTGCCTTCAGGCTATACCTGTTTCTAGAAGCCTGCAGGATAAGCTGCAACAACAGAATCTGATCATCTCATCTCTTTGGTTAAAACCTTCACTGGGGTGGACATCTGTCCGGCAGCTAATGGCCGTTAACAAGCCTGTGTCTCATAGCACAGCTCCCGGGCTTCATTCCCAGTTCTGGTTCCTGAGTCCAGTCTCATGTGCCTGAGAGGCAGTCAGCGAGAACTCAGAGTTGGGGGCCTGCCATCCAAGCGGCAGATGGGGACTGGGTTCCTGGTTCCTGCCTTTGGAATTCTAGGACTGAATCAGTTGGATAGGAACTCTTTATCTGTCTCTTGAATTAGACACACGCACACACACCACATCACTTCAGGGATCTCCTTCTATATTTAAAGTTGCAAATTCTAGTGACACTGTCACCATCGCATTCCGTTCTCTTTGGTCTCACCATGCCCACACTCCAGACTGATTTCTCAGTCACTCCAAAGACAGCAGACACTTATCTGCCTTTCCATGGTGAATCACTGTCTGAACCAGAATGATTGGGGCTCAGATTTCCTGACTCCTCCTGAAAAGGCATTTGTTACACACACACACACTCCCTCCTTCCGTAGCCTTGTCAAAAAAAAAAAAAAAAAAAAAGGAGGGATACTGGCAGAGAAAGGTGGATCCAGGGCCAAGTCTAAGGCATAACCTGGTTTCTCCAGGGCCCCCACTGCAGCAGGGACATTCCCCCTTTCTCTTCCAACGTCATTCTAAATGGCTGCCTCCAATGGATGCATTGTATAATTTTTTTTTTTGAAAGGCTGATACACAGAGAGGAGGAGAGAAAGAGAGCAAGATCTTCAATCTACTGGTTCACTCCCCAATCTGCTGCAATGGATGGAGCTGAGCCAATCTGAAGCCAGGAGCCACGAACTTTCCTCTGGGTCTCCCACACAGGTGCAGGGTCCCAAAGTTTTGGGCTATACTTGACTGCATTCCCAGGCCACAGGCAGGCAGCTGGATGGGAAGTGGGGCCGCTGGGATCAGAAGCAGTGGCCATATGGGATCCCGGTGCATTCAAGGTGAGGACTTTAACTGCTATGCTATTGTGCCAGGCCCAATGCATTGTAATTTAATATACCCATTTTCTATTAGAATGCTGGTGACTGCAAAAGGCAACATAAATTTTTATGTACATTGTATATTAGTACCAGTAAATATTAATAATAAAACTAAACAGCTACAAAGAATCTAGGGATTATACCTGTCTGTGCAAAATCTCCTGGAAGAAAGAAACTGTGAATTGTTAAACTACGGTTCGTTTGAGAAAACAGATAAATTTAAAAATGAAAGAGACGATGTCTGACCTTTAGCACCACTGATAACAAGTCCAAGTTCTGCACAGACAGAAACGCAGACGACTTCGTGGTCATGACCTGTGAGGACAGCTCTGGGTGCTGGGTAGTCACCTGCAAAGGAACAGCAGCCATGAGTGACTACAGACTACAGCAGGCATCAAGAGCCACACAACCACACGCAGCATTTACCAACATCATCAGCATTTGCCAGCCCAGGCGATCATGAGTCAATTGCTGTCTGTCTGTGTTGCCTCACCTGTGAAGCGGGCGTAGCTCCTGTGTGTATGACGCAGGCTGTTTAAATGGTAGGATGAGACACGTACATGATATACTTGGGGCATTAGGACAGTGGAGACAGCTTTTTGTTCTCTCCTAATTATTGTGATGAATATAACATAATTCCTGTCAAAAAATTTACATGTGCTATTTGATTTTAAATAACATTCTTATGAGGTTAGCTACTGTTATTTCTATTTTGCAGCCCAAAATTCCAAGGGTTTTCGAATTTATACAATCTCCCCAATTTCATAAACCTGGAAAACTGAACTCAGAGCAATTTATTTCTGACACCCCTACTCTTATCCAGTTAAATATATTCCCTGGAGTCTTCTTCATTTGAGTGGGGGCAGGGAAGGCAGTGTGAGGATAACTATCTTAATTCCCCATTCCACTTTATTTACTGTCCATCTAACTGAATAATCTGGCTCAATTTTATCTCATAACCCTTCTCACTGCTAAGTGCTCTCACAAACAGAACAGATATCTTCCAAGCTTCAGAAATAACTTCCAAGTTACAAGAATATCTTCTGAATTTGTAAGCATACCAGAGGCTGGGTTTATATGTAACTGTTCAAAACACATCGGATGATCATGGCCTTCCAACCCCCAAATGTGACAAATGGAAAAGTGAAAAAATTGTGTGCACAAAATACATCCGGGATCAAAACATTTCCACACGGAATGGCCCAAGTCCTTGGGATCCTGCACGCCTGTGAAACCTAGAGAAAACTCCTAATTCTCAGCTTCCGATTGGCTCAGCTCTGGCCATCGTGGCTATTTGGAGAGCAAACCAGTGGATGGAATATATCTTTCTGTGGTTCTGTTTTTTCAGATAAAAACAAAATAAAACTTAAAAAAAAATTCAAAACCTGAGAAGGGAAGTAGAAGAAACAGGAAAAAAAATTTGCAAGGAATATGAATGTCCCAGGAAGACCTGAACGCTTAATTGTAAACCCCTGCCAAGACACACTGCACTGGCTGCATCCCATGGCTGGTGTGGGTGTGGAAGCTGCCCTTGCGAGACCTGCCAGGAAAAGCTATTGTAGTTGGTTATGGTGGTCGGGGGGTGAACAATGATACAAGGCTTTCCCTCCAGAGACAGGACTCTGGGCCATGCTAACAGCCATGTACTTGCTATGAAGTAGACAGTGATTTTGATGCATGGAACTGGCAGAATAGATGAAAGTTTCAGCAGAACAACTTTGATGACAATGTGAGAAGCGTCTTATAAGGTCATACTGTAGTCAAGAAGAATGTTTCAAGTTGAATGGAGATAGATTTGACTGTTCACGTATTTACTTTGAAATTTTGTGAAGACCCTTTGTCCAAAAAGAAATAGACAATTAAGTCCATACATCAGAATTTTATATCACTTTCTTTCATTCAAGTTTTATTCAGTAATATGATACCCAAAATTAAAGTAGTAGAATTGATTCTTTACCTATATGCATACCTGTTGTGGCTCTTCTGCTATGTGATAATTAGGAAGTGGAAATCACTGCTCTCCTATAGTAAGGATTAATAATATTCTTTCTTTTGAAGATTTATTTGTTTACTTAAAAGAATTAGAGGAATAGATAGTTAAATATACACACACACACACAAAGGGAGAGAGAGAGAGATCTCTACTCTCTCACTTGCTCCTAAGATGGCCACAGCGACAGGGCAGGCCAGGCTCAGCCTGGAGACATCGAGCTTGTTCAGGTGTTCTCTGTGGGTGTAGGGAGTCTGGACCACGGGCTGCCCTCTGCTCTTTTTTCTGGGCTGTTGGTGGGGACCTGGATTGGAAGTGGAACTGCCAGGACAGAAACTGGAACCTCTATGCGATACAGATGTTTCAGGAATTTGCTTTGCCCACTATGACACAGTGTTTGCCCTGTATTTTATACTGTGTTTTGGTCCTCCCAGGGGTTCATTCAATAGATGGTATGGATAAATTATGATTAGTGGAGTTTTTTCATAAAATTATGGCTCTGAGATCCACTGCATAACTGGCTTTCTAGAAATTTCTTCCTGCATGTATTTGGGTCTGGATATTGTATATATTTTTATAAGAAGCAATGTTCAAAATGGTAAAACTTATTTATCATGAGCTAGTGTGTTTAATCATGAGTTGACACATGTATATATTCATGTTTGAAGAAATATTAGTGACTAATAATAGTTTAAAGCCATATCATATGGTTTTCTGGTTACTATGGTAACTTGTTTTCTGGTTAAATTCAGTATATGTGTGGAAACATTCAGTAGTTGCTATTTTGCTCTTAGAGAAATAGCATTGAATTCTGTTTTTTAATCTGCTTATTCATTGTTAAATGACACAGCCTTTTGATAGTATGAGCAATTTTCAGCTTTCATTAATTGAAGGGAAAATTCAAGACATATTATACTAATAAAATTAATACATTGTATTTTACCTATAAAATATTTGTTATTAATTATGTGTATAGTTGAAATATATTTAAAAAAATGAGAAACAATTGTTTTTCTTTTTCTTGGTCCTCTCATTGCAATTTTTGCCCAAAATTGATGTGACTGGGCAGGGTGATGGTTTAGGGACTGATTTATAAACATTCACTTGTGCTGTAATAAACAATTATTCCAGTGTTTAAGTGGCCTAAAGTAACCATCATTTACCATTTCCTGATTCTTTGGTCAAGAGTTGGTTCTGAGTTCAGGTGCACTGTTCATTGGAGCTTGCCCAGCTCATCCACCCAGCTGCACTTAGCTGTGGGGTCAATGTGGGGCTGCTTAGTTCTAGATGATTTCTGAAGTGCTGTCCTGCACTTCACCATGTGAATACATTTCAAAATCGGCAAGACACTGGAGCAAGTACTATTCAGCCTCTTCTATCACAGATGCTATGGCCACAAGGACTAAACCAAATCACATGGTGCATCACAGAGTCCGAGAGAATAAATGCTACGGATGTGGAATCAAGAAGGAAAATTATTATGGCCATCTTGCAAATGATTTGCCTCATTTTACTCTCTGACTATACAAACCAGTCGAAAAATGTGCTGCTTTCCCTGAAATTAAATTACATAATGCTATCATTTAAATCCAGTCAAGATGCAGATGAGATTTGCTGTATAAAACATCTTGGTGACTTTCTAGATGTACCTTTGTGTCAGGTAGTTTCAAGAGAACCATGAGAGCACATCCAAATGGGGGAGAACTTGACATTTCTGACTGTGATATCTGCTGAAGTTTCAGTGCCCAGGGCCATTTTATGGCCAAATCTAAAGTCACTATAGGATTTGGCCATACAAAAATGGGGATGAGAAATAAAATGTACTAACAATTTTGCAAACAGCTTGTTGTGGTAAAGGAGGAAGAAATGGGTGAAACTTATTTTGGTAACTGTATCGTGAGGATCCTATGCATGTTTCTTTTTGTGCATTAATGGGGTTTTTATATACTTCCAATTTTTGTAAGAAACATACAAAGAAAAAAGTGAAATTTATGTTTCCTAAGAGGAATATGCAAATGTAGAAGAATATCTCTTATTTTCAGAATATGTAACAACATAGATTTGGCTTATTTGAATATTTTTCTTGTCTTCCTTTTTGATTTTTTGTTGTTAGCCACTGTGTCCCAGATTTCAGAAGCCATCAAAATTCTCCCACCCCTGATTTCTTTGTTGGAAATATCTCTCTTGCTACAGACCTAGAACAATTCATAAGCTTCCTAAAATTATTCTCTTAGGAGCCAAAGCAATGTAGTCTTTCCCTAAGCAAGGTTTCTGCAACTATGATTATTTCTTTCCACATCATTGTGTCTGAAAGGTTTGGTTACCCTTGAATATATTTCTTGGGCACATAGTCTTTCAAGAAATTCAGCAATTATAGAATATGTAAAACACTGGAAGCACAAAAAGTAAATAAAGGCTGTGCCTATGTTTGTGTAAAAGAAAAAATATATATGAATGAAAAGGAAGAACGCTGAATAAACAGCGGGTATGCGGAACAATGCAGGAAGGCTTGGCTAAGCTGGGATTGCATCACTCAAATACTGTTTTCTTTTTCTTTTTAAAGATTTATATTATTTTCATTACAAAGTCAGATATACAGAGAGGAGGAGAGACAGAGAGGAAGATCTTCCGTCCGATGATTCACTCCTCAAGTGAGTGCAATGGCAGGTGCTGCGCCAATCTGAAGCCAGGAGCCAGGAACTTCTTCCAGGTCTCCCATACGGGTGCAGCGTTCCAAAGCTTTGGGCCATCCTCACCTGCTTTCCCAGGCCACAAGCAGGGAGCTGGATGGGAAGTGGGCTGCTGGGACTAGAATCAGCACCCATATGAGATTCTGGCTCATTCAAGGAAACTACTGGGAGGAGCTAGTCAGGGATTGGGGATCTACTGATTTGCAGAGTGGGACTGTGGAGGAAAAGGAAACAAGAAAAGGTAGGGAATTAATGTGGAATGGGGTGTGGTTCCATTTCAGGCAAGGTTTTGAGGAGTTCTTTTAGTACATGGGTTAAGTACTCAAATTGGTCATATTGGGCAGTGCATGAAGAACTGACTCAATGAAGAGTAATGAGGGCAGGTAATCAGAAAGAAGGATGCATAATACATAGTAACAAGACATTCTGCATCTGGACCTTCAGTTATATTCAACCAGGTATTGATGCCTTGTCATACTCCACCTTACCAATTCTCCACTAACATTATTCTATCTGCTAATGTTATCTGAATTATTATTTTTCTAGTTTTACAATATTAGAGCAGATTCTCATTGTATGACAAGACTTACGGAAGCTTTATTGAGTTCATAGTATCATCTTAGCAAAGAGCAAGTTTTGTGCATATTTCTTGTGTGTTTAAATTTCCATTTTTTTTCTGTTTTAAAGATTTAGTTTATTTATTAGAAAGGCAGAGTTACAGAGAGGAAGAGAGAGTTTTTTCATTCCTGGTTCAATCTCCAAATGGCTGCAATGGCCAGGGCAGTGGAAGATCAAAGCCAGGAGCCAGGGACTTGTTACAGGTCTCACTTGTGAATATGTGGGCTCAAGCACTTGGGCCATCCTCTGACGCGTTTCTAGGCACATTTAGAAGGGATCACAAGTATAGCAGCCAGTGTCCCAGTTGGTGCATATTTGGGAAAACTGTACTGCAAGCTGCAGATTAGCCCACAACATCACAGCACTGGCTTTAACTTTCCCTCCTTAGGACGTGCAGTTGATTATTATCATCCTGGTCTATACTCCTGTATAAACAGGTATAGGTATAAACCTATAGTTTGCTGAATTCTTTATTTAGTGGAGGGTTAAGTTGCTGATCATACAGTAATTAGAAGTAATATCACTGTAAAAATTAAAAATGAGAAGAGAGGACATGAGTAAGAGAGGGAGAAATGGGAAGTGTCATTTTGTTCTTAAAAATATATCAATAAAACTTTAAAAAGATATGCTGTTGCAACTTGGTCATCTAACTGTAATTCTTTCAGAATTATTGGTATTTCTTAAAGTCTATGTATCCTGAGAAGTTATATGAACATTGTTAGCTTTCAGATTTGTATCCTGCTGATCCATTAAGGTTTTAAAAATAGGGCCCCGCGTGATGGCCACTGGCTAAATCTTCACCTTGCACACATCGGGATCCCATCCGGGCATCAGTTCTTGTCCCAGTTGCTCCACTTCTCTTTTACCTCCCTGATTGTGGCCTGGGAAAGCAGAAGGGGCTGGCCCAAAGTCTTGGGACCCTGACCATGTGGGAGATCCGGAAGGGTCTTCTGACTCCTGACTTCGAATTGACTCAGCTCTGGCCATTGCAGCCACTTGGGAAGTGAACCAGTAGACGGGAGATCTTTGTCTCTCCTTCTCTCTGTAAATCTGCCTTTCCAATAAAAAGAAATAAATCTTTAACAATCAGTTGAAAGGTGAGATTTCTTTTTGCTCTCATCTATCTATGCTGTGATAACTATTTGTTATGAAAATTTCAAACTGAAATATGATTTAAGTCAATGCTCCTTAAACTAGGAACACATTCCAAGGAATTTGATTTTTTCTTTTTCTTTTTTTCCTTTTTTGTTGTTGTTTCTGACAATTTTATTCTCTTTAACAATGATCAGTGTGAGGAACATTACCGTAAACTAGTTTTTTTTCTTCAAGTTCACAAATTCCTCCTAATTTGGTAGCTTCCATATATCTACTTCATTTTCTTCTTCTCAGAATAAAGGATTTATAAAATAATAATGATATGATAAATATTTATACCATATGTAAAAGATTAAGGGAGTAAGATGAATTCACTGTATTCATCTGCAGCTTATAAAATATAAAACACTGCCAGTATTTTTAATGCCCTTTATATCCAGACTTGGAGAATATTTCATCTTTTTTTGAAAGTTCTATAATTTTCTGTTTATTGTGTGTTACTTGGCATAGGTTATTCAGTTATTTTTCTTCTATAACAAACTTAATTTTATAGCATACGAGTTTCTTGCATGCTTTTCCTGTGAACTTATATTCTGGGGTTGGCTTATTGGTCTCTCATCTTTCTCAGAGAAACACTGTAGTCTAGCTCTGGCCCTTTGATTTCCAAGAGCTGCCTCCATGGTTGAATTCTCACCTTCTAGCTCTCACTGTGGAGTGGGTAGAAGGGTGTGAATGTCCAAAGGTGGCAGATGTGTTCATCTCCTACATAACTCATCACTTGGCACTGATGTAACTCCAGAAGGAACAATACCCGACAGGACAGGTGCAGGAATGAAAGACACAGATTTCAGGACGAAAGCACAGAACTCAAAACCCTCACTCAGCAATAGCCTACCATTCTCCTTTCTGGTCTGCCAACATCCTTAAAATCCACACAGCCTCCCTAGGGGTTTATCACAGTTTCATGTGAGTTTTATCAGACCCATCTACTTCCATTTTCTACTAGAGCATTCTCTTAGCTATGGGGGGAAACAGGGAGTCAGCAGCCCATGTGAGTTTGCCATCCTATGATTAACCTGGGTTTTGAATGCTTGGTAGATCAACCGCTGAAATTTCAGCAGTCTTGCATCTGTCTGAAACATATTTATGTAATTATTATTATTATTAAATGTTCTGAGTTCTTCGGAAAAATGGTGATTAAATACTGGTAAGACTTTTTCTATAACACATTGTTCTAAGTGATTGGGGTGAGTTCTAAGTGATTGGGGAGAATGGAACAGCTGTGCAGTAGCCACTGAAATTCCCACATCTCATACCCAAGTGCTTGGATTGAGTTCCACCTGTTCCACTCTTGATCCAGTGTCCTGTTAACACGAATTCCCAGGGACAGCAGATGAAGGTTCAGGTGTTTGAGTCCCTATCCCTGACAATGGGGGACCTGGATTAAGCTCTGGGCTCCTGGTTTCTGTCTCACCTGTTCCTGGCTATTGTGAGCATTTGGCTGCTGAACCAGCAGATGGATGATCTCTTGCCAACTGTTTTGCTCTCTTGGTTTCTCTTTCAAATAAAATAAATACATATATTTTTATGAAGTAGAATAAATTTTATTTGTATGTATAAAAACCAAGTATACTTTCTTTGTCTAAAAGATTATTTTAGCTTATAACCACAAAGTTAAAAAAAAAACCCTGAAATTATATGCCTACTGAAACTGATATAAAATAGTTTTGAGACCTTTTCTTTATAAGCTATAAGGAAAAAAAGCACCCAAATTGTCTTGTGGGAAACTGACAAAAATTTACAAAAATATTAAAAATATTCCTTATGTCATATAGGCTTTCTATTAGGAAACATGTTTTTCAAAGGCTTGTATCTGACTCAGAGCATTAAAAGGCTTTATTTTTTCATTATGATTTCCCTAGATCATTTGAATAAACTGTGAAGCTTAACTATTAAGAGATATTGTTCAGGGCCACTGGAAGCTCCATTTCCCTGTGTAAGATGGAGAAAAGTAAATAAAGTGCTATTCTGGGCCTTTTGCAGCTGGGGAAAAGCATATTTCCTATATTTCATTTCATCGCCTGGGACAGATGTCACACACCCCAATAATCATTCAAAATCTTGGGAATATTCTGTCACTGTCACATCACAATTGATGGATGCAGCTCAGGGTTAAAAGGCCCCGTGCAGAGGGAGGTACATGTGAGAGCTCCCCTCTAAGGACCCAGGCACCGGTGTGCCCATCGTCACTCATTTCCTCATCAGGAGAGCTCCCTGTGTGATGGAATTACCACGAATGATAAAGACTCCTCCTTGGTGAGCATTTGGAAACTCCACACAGGAAAGGCTTAAGCATTTCAAAATCTTAAAACAGATGACAGAAAAAAAAGTCTCAGATGTTGTTATTCATGTAGAATTGACAGAGAGAGAGCACGCTTTTGGTGAGATGGTCTATCACTTTTATTTTCATGTTCAGTTTCAGTTGTGGGGTTAGTCACACGAGAGGGATGCTTTGGTCCCTCAGAACTAGATCTAAACCAAGACAGTGGCATTTCCAAGACCGATATTCCTCATGGCAATTGTGCTGGGAGTCAGAGGTGACACATGGCATTTAGCTTATATCTCTGACCCCTGCCAAGTTATTGTAGAATCATAGAAGGCATCATCATTTATGTTTATAGTTCCACAAAATATGACAGACTTTTTAAATGCAAAAAAAATTCACAACAAGGGATTTAATCAAAGGATGCATTGTTTGTTATTGTGATTTCAATATTTATTTCAAACTATTATGTTAGTAATAGGATTGAAATTTCTGACAAGAGCTGTATCAGTATGGTTATTCCCATCACAATGAAGGACCAAATATGGCTGAGCACACAGGAACACAGGAAAGATATTCTGCAGGTTGCAAAATGTTAGTCTGGCCTGTGACATTGGCTTACTTCTATAATGCACTCCCAAGTATATGATGAGCACTAAATAATGCCATTTATTCCTCCACTCCAAGTTCTTGTATTCCTCTTCGGAGATGACAGTGAATGCAATTTCCTCTGAGCACTATTTGTAAAGCAAATCTCTCCCTTTGAAATCCTCAACCCAGACTCAGGTCACAGCACTTATCCTACCACGATCTTACAAAGTAGTCAATAGTGTAACCCACCTACCTTTCCCTAGGAAGCTGAGCACTGCATAATGCTCGGCACCCTTGGGCGGTAGGCTGAAGCTCTCTGATTAGAGGACATATTGGTTATGCCTATTTTTGCTATTGCTTCTGATTCAGCCCAAAGCCTTTCTTGAAGCCTGGCCCCGTAGAGGCAAAGAACAAACATAGAGTGCGTGGCAAGCAGCCTCTTTGTGAGTCATGAACCCTATCAAGTCTCCTGATGCTAGGCTGAATGGATGGGAGGGTCCAGTGGTCCCCGGCAGAAAGTGCTGGGCCTGTTCCAGTACATGTCTAACTATGTTTTCTCTCATACCAAATAAAAAGATGACTTACACATTTACTAAGCCCTAAACATGTCTTGTTCTGAGGAGTGAGATATACTCACATAATACATATAAATTCAATTAAAAACTATCTCTGGGCTAGTCTATGTCCCTGTTTCTAACACTACTGGTTAATGGCAGTTGTGAAGCTGAGCACCAAGATGCTCTTTTACAAAGAGGGCTGGAAGCAAACAAAGGGAGGAATGTGATTTGGCAGATGTTTTGTGACAGGTTGAGGCTGGCAGGAGGGTCAGTGTCCAAGGCTGAAGCTTACACAATGGGAGCCCAGAGAAGGTATGTGTGCAGGGCTAGGGGCTCCTTTTCAATTGGTTTCTTTCAAAGTCCACATAATGCTTGTACATGAGCTAAAAGACATGCTTCTTTTTTTTTTTAAAGTGGAATTTAAAAAGTATATAGCACAGTGAATCTCTTTTCAAGGTTTCATATTGCTCAGAGTTTTAAAAATTTCATATGTATTTATGTATCATCAAATTCTGCATAAGGCACCTATCTGGCATAAACATTAAAATCAAATACCTTAAAAGCATATTGGCTTCTCAGCTGAGCTGCCAATGCATTTTAAATGTCTGTGGAAGAGACAACAATGTTAACTTGCCCCTCTCGTGACTATCTTGTTGGAAGCTACAGCACGTAATGAGAAATGTCAAGTCCCAAGATCAATGAAATTTTGGACTCCAGGGAGTCAACAGGAATAGCATTGATCCTTTTAAAGAACACCAGTCAGAGATGGGTGATAATATATTGCAATGAGGGGCTCCAGAGGATAAGCGGCCAAGTCCAAGATACCTACCTGACAAAAAATTCAATCAGCTTTAAACACAAATTGCCTGCTCTGCTTTCTTTCATGCAGTAGGCTGCTTCCAATTAAAGTGCGCAAATTAATTTTTATCACTTCCAAATTAGTTTCAGAATTTGTGTAAAAGTCTGTTTCAGATGAAAGCAGCTGTCTCTCACATCTTTGCAATTCTGTTACCTAGTTAGGGACCCGCTGAAAATCTCTAAGATAATTTTCTGTATTCAAAATTACAAGTTGAGAAACATAACAATGAATATTGCCAGTATTAAACACATTAATAAAACAACCATAATTCAACTATAACATATGAAATCTCTCTGTGGTGTTGTTTACAGATTTTCACTGTCTGTGAAAATTTCATTAAAATAGGACATATAATTGGGAAAAAGGCGCATATTTTGAAGATTTCTAAGTTAGTTATAACAATATATTTGACATAATGAAATCACAAACAAAAGCCTTTCTTTACCTACCTAAAAAAATCATGAACATAACTTAGCTTTTCTTTGTGGAATTTATAGAGCCATCTATTACAATAATCACACTTGCAAAAAGAAACAAATCTATTAACGCCCTGTGAATTAATTTTGGGAAGATTTCACTGTTGTCCACATGAGTCAGATGATCAATCCCATCATTGCATGATGTTGGGATGAGCAAGTCTGATCTGACTTCTCTGACATACAGAGCAATTCAATATCTATACCAACACCAACCCTTGAATTCTAGCAGCCACTGGGATATTAGGTTTCATGCTAGGACTTCTCCCTTCAAGTCTAGGTTAATATATACAACCTCCAAAACCTAAGGGCATTGTGTCACACACTTTAATGTGAATTTAGACATAACTAGCTTTTTGTTCTTGAGTAGCAGTGTATTAGGAGATAGAAAACAAATACAGCTTGATTCTCTGACTTGTGAATAGGTAGCTAGAGTACATTAAAGTGGAAGAGGGAAAAAAATCATTTCTTTCATATGTGGGGTTTTCTGATGGCTGCTGGCAACGACTATGTTTATGTCAATACCACAGCTGGATCGCAGATGACAGTCAATTCGGCGTGTGCTGCGGCTGCCTTTAGAAGAACTGACCTGACCCGTGTATGTGGTTGTTCTGCTCAGGCAGATATGAGGATAGTTTTTAAAAGGCTATGGGAAAATAGAAGTAAAAGGTAAATTTATCTCAACGAAAAATTTGTGAAATTCACGCATAGTTTCTTCATAATACACATTTTTCACTAACTTTTGGAAAAAACTCTTTGATTATGCTATTAGTTTGACCATTTTAACAGACCAATGAGTCATTAAGTAGTCAGGTATCTATACTCTGTCAGCTTCTTTGATTTATTTTTATTTTACTGGTAATTATTTTTATGGCAAGGAGATGAAGCCAGCTTTTTTTGTATAATAGTTTGTATCAAAGACATAAAACATTTTATGGCGCAAATTTATGATTCATGTAAGAGATACTCTGTATAGGGAACTTAGCTAGATGCAAAAATTTCTGAAAGGCCTGAGTATTTTTTCATAATTTGTATATTTATGTTCATACATGTTTATTTATTTGAAGATAGAGCAACAAAGAGAAGGAGAGACAGAGACAGGGATCTTCCATCTGCTGGTTTATAACCACAATGGCCACAAAAGCCACAGCTGGGCTTGGCTGAACTCAGGAGCCAGGAACTCCATCCTGTCTGTTACATGGTGGCACAAGCCAAAGCACTTGATATGAGACACTGGTATTACAAGTAACAGGTAAACCTTTTGCACCATAATGCTGGCCCCTTCCATAATTTCTTGAAAATTCCTGTACATACTGACATTCTTTCATCATTAGACCCTGGCCTAGCCACTGTCACAGTGAACTGGACAGAAGGGTCAGAAGCATGTGGAAATCAATGGGAAGGTTGGCATAATTTCCGGGAAAGATAATCCTATCTTGGTTTGTGGCTAAAATTTTAACAAATATATTCAGTATTTTTAAGATTTAATGTGAGTATTTTGTATTTATATAGCTGTTTTTCTATGGAGTCTCAGTTATTTAAATATTATCAACTGATAGTTAATCATCTTTTGATTTTAAACGTCTTTAGAAAATAAAGCAGCGAACGGATAATTCATAATTTAAGGCTGAGACTTACATGTACCTTTCTTTTGCTCAGCGTCTCTGCCAAGAGACATCCAGTAATTTCCAACACAGTTTTAGTTTATCTACTATTAAATCTAGCTATGAGCAACAAGAAGATAATATATACATGCATATATATATATATATTCATATATTCATTTTTCCCCCTCCACCATGACGGGACCTTTGTTTCTAATGGAACATCAAAAGCCACTTCCAGTTTTTTGCAGTGTTCCTGTGAAATTGAGTAATAGCTGGGGAGGGAATGGGGTTGAAGGGCAGATACAGTTCAGTTTCCAGTCTAGATGCATCATGGGTTGCAGGTGACCAGCAACGGTAGCCTCCAGGCACGCAGTGGTAACAGGGCATCTCGTGTCTTTCTTAATCGATATTAACAAAGTTTCAATCGCAGATTCACTAGGTTATTGGGAAATTCTTATCTGCACTATATCTGAAGTGTTACCCAAGCTAATTTTTCTGTCTGTTCTGCACGGTCACTGAAGCTGTGACTGATGTATGAGGTATACTGCAATACTTCTGGTTGAGGCACTTTTCACTAAAGGACACTTTATAGAAACCAGGCTGTGATTTACAAGGAATGAATGCACTTTAACTACTGAAGATTGTTAATAACAAGCAGTAAGATCTCTAGGCAATTTCTTATCTATGTAGGTCATCTAACAATATTTATTGAAAACATCTGACGTGTCCCTGCATGCCATTGGAAGCTTGGGATGGGAAGGAAACACTTTTGAGTTACCCCACTGTTTACTCACAACAACAGTTCCAGGGATTACTAACTGCTCCTGCCTGAGCAAAACGAAAAAAGACTGGTTTGTGAAGACCAACAGATTTATTTTTGTAGGGTTTTCAGAGCTTATGTGAAGAGGCCGACATACACAGTGTTTGCCAAGATAGTGCTATGACGATGGGCGCTCTCCACTTGTGCATGCTGCAGGACATCTTAGGGAACTCTGCTGAACACAAAACACATACAGAATGACCTCCAGCAGGGAAATGAAGTCTTGTTGGGTTTTTGTATTCTCAGCGCCTACCCTGAAGGGCATACTCCTGATTTCGTAAGGAAGTAAACAGTGAATCTTGCTATGCTGCATAGCAGTAAGCAGTAAACATCCTGAGGTACAAACAAAATCTGAATTTATTAAAAAAAAAAGTGACATTCTGTTGAAATAAGTCATATGAGGTTTAATGAACCAAGTGATACTGAAAGGAATTCCTGAAGGACAGGGACATGTGGAGATTGTGGACGGCTGCTGAGGAGATCTGGGGTTCTCCCAGGAGGAAGGTGACAGCAATTGCTCATTTCCACACTTTGAACTTAGGTTTCAGGCTCTTAGGACTTCTTATTTTAAAATATGTATAGCCTCAAGGAAAAACTACCAGAAAATCAAATAGGAAAAATACTCGGAAAAGAAAGGATAATTGTAGGATAACGCTGGACACTCACTGCTATTGGGGTTGTCTCCTATGATGTGGTGTCGCCCACTCCAGTACCAGAGGAGCAGCGTGGCATCTCGGGACCCGGACACGATGTAGCAGTCTCCGCCGATGTAGGACTCGGACCTGGCCAGACAAGTGACCACATCCCAGTGGCCAAATACGATTTGAGTCAATTTCCCTGAAACACAGAAAGGACAGGCTTCATTTCATTTCATTTTGCCATGCTTGTTAAAAGAAAAATCAGAGAGTCAAAAACTTAGTAAATAATTCAATTCTAGTTACAGGTACACATCTGCAATGCTTCTAAAAATCAGAACAAGAATGTCAGGAGGGATTTTTGAAGGAAAGGACTTAAATAAAGTTTTCGTCCTTAGGTTTTGGATATACTCAAGAAAGGGTTACCACCTTTTCCTACCTATGAATTTGGGAAGGGAGATAACAGTTCCTTTTGTTCTAAGAACTAAGGGGTCAAGCTAGGATTTAGTAAAGTTATAGGTAATTAGCTTATAGTGTCAACATCTAATTTCAATCTTGACTAATCATATTGGCGAATGATGAGAAAGCCTACAATATTAAGATTTCATAGTAAGCTCTGATTGTAAATCACAGTTATTTTGGAGAGAACAAGATATTTTGCAGTGTGAATTACCTGTTTCTGTAGAATATACTCTGAAGCTCTTGTCCCAGAATCCACAGATAAGAATATAACGATTATCGGCTGTGACCACAAAACAATGTGCATTGATCTGTATACTCTGGTCCACAAGGTCTGTGATCTGCCGTTTATTCACCCCGGAATTGTTGGCTGAAAACACACAGGAAAAAAGAACTGAAGGAAGAATCCACAAGAGTTTCACCAAGCACTTATGGAAGAAAAGTAATAAGTACTTTTATGTTTCATTTCTTTAGAAATAGTTTTAAAACTCCAAAGTTGTCAGGAGCCTAACATTTTCTCTTGAGGAATATGAATTTCTTTAGTAGCAGTGACTATTTATGAACCATATTTCATATTTAAACAGCATGCCAGACACTTACGTACTTCCTCCACAATAAAAGCACAGCAGTTTAAGAAAATGGATTTAAAACACAGCATATAAACGCATTTAATTCTACAAATGTTCACTATGCACAAGTTCATCAGTATCCTGCAAGAACTAGATGAGAGATTTTAAAAAGTATGACATGTAAAAGTAACATTTGCCAACATCTGTCATTTTCCAATGTCATTTTTAATTCATGTAAAAAACAGAGGGGAGAGATCTGAGCAAGGCTGTTGTTCTGTGGACAGTCACAGGGTGCTTCAGGTCAGCAAACAGAAGGCCTTTCCAAAACGGGTTGGTAGGGGAGGACTTAAAAGAAAGAAAAGGTAGGAAAGATTGGGGAAGGAAGAGACAGGCAGGAATCCATGTACAGCACTGGGATTGGATCTGAATAAAGGCAGGAACTCAGACACAATCTGATTTCCCCAGTGCCTGTCTGGATGCCAGCTTGTCCCTTGTGCTATGCCGTCCTTTCAGCAACAATCCTCGGGCTGAATCCTTAAACAGAAAATGCACAAGGTCGCTGCCACCACTCTCTAACACCAATTTAAATCTAAGTGCTACTGTCTGTGATATTTACCAGCACTTATAAAGATAGCTACTGGGGAAGGAAGAGCAAAAATAAAAATTACAGAAAAGCATTTTTAAAAGGCACCAAGGCAAAGGAAAACCTAAACTCCTGGGCCATTTGGAAACTATATAATGGTCCTGGATTCATTAGAACACAAGTGTTAATTTTTCCATGATTACACACTAGCCACATATTTCACTGTCAATGTCTGCTGGAAGGAGAAAAAACTAGACAAAACCCTAAAAATAGGCCTGGTCCTAAAACATTGCATCTTCCCACAGACATGTAAATGGCATTTGGGATAGGAACATTTTGTAATGAACTGAAATAGCTGTTTCTTATTTCTGAAAATGTCAATGGGTAAAATAGTCTAAGAGAAAACACCACAACTTGGATGTCTGAGAATAATTTTTCATAACATTTTCTCTAATTTTCCACATACCTCACGAGATAGGGAGGACAAGAATTATTCCAAACCACTGCACAGATACGAAGCTGAGAAGTTGACAAAGATGAAGGATATGCCTCAGTTATGGCGTATCCTATGGCTTATATGTATGTGCATGTGTTATTTACAGATATTTGGATATTTGCTAAAGAGTAACAGCTTAAGAGTTTGAAAGTCATATGATATCTTAAGTTCCCAAAATGTTTAGTCCTATTGAACAGACACTTCTGGAAAACACATTCTTCAGTATTTGTCTCTTTTAGTAATACCTGAGTCCTCATATGTTAAACAATACAGAGTTATTAAAGAGTATTTCGTAATGAAAGAAAGGACAGCTTGATTTGTGTTGTTTATAATCAACTTAACTAACTGTATAAAAAGCTAAGAAAATTCCATAAGTAATTGCTTTAATTCCAAAAAGTTCTTGATGGTCTATTAAGATCTGTACAGATCCTTGAAGGTAATTTGATATTATTTGTAACTTAATTTTGTGGCATACAATTTTTATTCAAATATTCTTGTGAAAAATAACCATATAAGAATCTGCTAATAGTTTTCTTCAAAATTTATTTTTATGTGTTAACATACCAATTAATGGATCCATTTCAATTGGAAGATGATGGGCTTGATCCAATGAGTACCCTGGAGCTCCTCTCAAACCTAACGATTTTAAAAATAAGAAATATTACTATTAAATTCTTAGGAAGGTGAAATTTTCTAAGCAGTATTGCTTTATGATAATTATATAAATCTTTTTAAAAAGATTTATTTGAAGGGGACAAACACACACACACATACACACACACACACGGTCAAAGATGGAGACAAAGAGATCTTTCATTTTTTATTTCACTCCTCACGGGCCACAAATGCTGGGGCTGGGTCAGGAGTCAGGAATTCCACCTGGACTTCTCATGAAAGTGGTAGGGGCCCAAATACTTAGGTTGTCTTCTAAAACTTTCCCAGTTGCATTAGTAGGGAGCTGGATCAGAAACAGAGTGGCCAGGACTTGAACCTCCATGCTGATCTTGGATGCAAACATTGCAAAGAGTAGTTTACCCAACTGTGCCACAAGACTGACTCACACATATTTTCTTAAAATTATGTGGTGAATCATTTTAAGAATAATTGTCATATAATATACCTTCATAAGCAATATAAATGTCATCATAAATGGGACTTCATGTTTCTCTTTAAGCTATAGAAACATGTAAAATTTGTTTTTCTTATCCTAATAAGCAACACTTTAGTAAAATAGAAGACTGGTATGTATCATACATGATTTGTCTCCCAATCTTATACTGACATTTAAATGCTAAAATTACAGGTTAATGGTTCTGAGTGTGGAAGCAATCCAATTATTTGGAGATGGGGCCTTTGGTAAGGCATTGGACTGGATTAAGTCTTTAGGTGAAATCCCCATGATTAAATCCTAGTTGCTTTGTAAGACACTGCACAGATGTAGACACACAAACTTCTTCCTGCAGATGATGTTCTTCGTGCTTTGGAAATCTGCCAGCAAGAATGTCCTTGCCAGAGACTAAACCAATAGGGCCACTCGTCTTGGATTATGAACATACACAACCGTAAGTCAAAATAAACGTCTCCCATCATAAGTTGACTGTTTCAGGTATTTAACTGTAATGACAAAAAGCTGATTAATACAAAGATTATGACATTTCTTGAGTCAATCAAAATGCTAAGGCCACTGGGAAATCGACGAGTCTAGATTCAAAGAAAAAGTCTGTCACCAAACAGGGATATCATGAACACAGGTTTCTTCGGGACAGGAGTGAAATAAAATTGAGGTCTCTTGTCATCTAAAGGACTTTCTTTCAATATGTGGCCAGTATAAAATGGGCACCTAAAATATTAATCTCACTAAAAGCTACATTCAGGGAGTTCATATTTTGGGTTTGACTGAGTTTATTAGTCAGATGTTTTTGACAGGTGGTCATAGAATATATAATACTTTTGAACAATTTTAAAGGAAAATTTAGTCCTTCTTAGCTTTCAATGCAAACCACTTCTAAAGGCTAAAACTTCTGTGAATAATTAAATCATGTTTCCCCCAAGACATTTACTGCATATTTCTGACTGAATGGAAGATGTGCTACCTCATGTTGATGATATCATCAATAACCATAAAATAGGTGTACACATGGACTTGTCAGAAACAAAGCTTTGATATAAATCACTGCCTTTTTCAGGGCAAAGCAGAAGTCAGCAACATGGAAAGATTCAGGTTAACTCAGCAGGGCTCATCTATTTCCCCCTGGAGACAGTGGAAGTCCTGGGGCTTCCAGGGAGATCTTAAGTGATACAATGGACCAAGTAAATCATTTGGTCACATCCACATCTGACCTGGCTAAGCAAGTATATCAACATGTCTAAATTTCTGCAACAGCATTTTATCACTTCAAGATGTACTGGCTGGAACTTTCAGAATCGGATTTGGAGAAAACGCATGTGCAATCACTGACTAATCTGGGTTTGTCTTTTCTTAAGGTCTTTAAGCTCCACAGGATAGAGGTGGTGTTTGTCTTGTTTATGGCTACATTGCATGTGTATAGGAATACTGGACACATGATAGCCATCTGAATATTTGCTAAATAAAGGGTAGTGAACCAAGAAGATTTGAGGCCACCACCCAGAAAATACAGATTTACATCCACTTAAGTTTAATATGGGATAAGACTTAAGGGTGTTTTGGTGGAAGATTGAGACAGAAGTGAGTGAGAGGCCTTGCTTCAACTGATCAAATACTTATTGAGTATTGAATTATGAAGCAGAGTATTCTGGGAGGACTAATATCCAACAGCAGTAAGAAAGAATCATTTAAGGTTTTGCATTTACTCTTCTGGTTTTGGTCGATAATGTGGCATACAGGCTATACTATGTCTGTTTTGTGTTTATTTTAATTTTTTTAAACAGAATAGAGTGAGCACGTCCTACCATGTGTTTGTTCACTCCCTAAAAGCACAAAATGGGTGTGTCTGGGCTGGGGCCACAGCCAGGTTTGGGGAATTCAATCTAAGTTTCCCACATGGGTAGCAGGAACTCAGTTGTGCCATCATTGCTGCTTGCTAGCGGTCTGCATCGACATGGAGCTAGAGCTAGAGCCAGGAAAGGAACCTACACACACTCTGAGATGGGGGAAATGTTAACTTGTTTCTTAACTGTTGGGGCAAATGCATGCCCCTGCTACTCCATTACAGTTTTTCTTATCTTAAATCAATTGTAGCTTTAAGAAATCTTTAGTGAATGGCTAGCTCAGGTGCACATACCTACTGTGTTGTGCCACCTATTCACTGCAAACAGTCGGCTGCAGGTCACTGTCACCACTGCAGGGATGGTCAGGTGGGGCAGGGTGTTAGCAGCCACATGGGTTACTGGAGAATTTGATGGAAACTTCAGCACCATGATCACATCCTGTTGCATCTGATCCTTAAACATGAGTGGACTCTGTGGAAGGAAACACTATTAAGTAGAAAGAGAAGGGGACAGAAGAAAACAAGAGATAACACAGTTAGTGAAAGGTCCAGGGAGTGAGGTTAACACACATAAGGCCGGCACATACACAGCAGAAACACAACACAATCTGAACTTCCTACTGGTGAGTACCTGCCAGAAACAGATATTTTTTACAGTTTTTTTTATTGGAGGGTGGCACAAGGGAAGAAACGACTCTGCAGTCGCTGACAAGGAACACTGGATTATCAGCCAGCAGTTTCCATTTATATATTGCCCATATGCAACATGAAAGCCTACAACTGCATCACTGTGACAGAAACTAATTATTCTAGGTAAACAACTAATTGATGGAAGAATTAATCAAATCAGTGATTGACACTGTCTGCAAGAAATACAAAGTGAACTGACTGACACTTTCACCTTTATCTGGATCACAGTTTATCTGGAATCACAGCTACACTAAGATCTCAACAACTAGAATAGAATGGCCACGACAACGCAGCACCGACAGACGGTGGATGCTGTCGTCCTCCCTCCCACAATGGCAGCTTCCACAGGGCGAGCATTTTTTTCTTTGTCAAGCTTTATTTCTCAAACACCTAGCATACGTCTTGATAGACTATAAATACGATGAGTACTGTAAAAACACTATAAATACTACTATATAAAGACAGAAAATAGTGATGCTTAAAGTGAATATTATGTGGACTTGACAAACATTTTGTAATTGTTTCTTGTATAGGTGAATTGACTGCTCCATGAACTTAGCTTAGCGTTTGCTTTATGAGCAGCTTCATGTCAATTTGGTCTCAAACAATTTCTCCTAGAAAAGCAACAAATTGTGACTGGGCAGTTTTCCAGGATAAATATTATTATCACTACTATTATTATTATTGAGCAGGGAAACTAACATGGGAATAAAATGCATCTGCCAAGCAACTTCATAAAATAAAGTGTTACAGATATTCTCCTGGACAGTTTATTAAAATGCTTCATCTTCAGGCTTCAGCCTGCAACCCACATCCCCAATGAGGGTTGTGGATGAGCTTGCATGGGAATAGCTGGTGCTGGGTGCAAACCTGTCTTCTGCCACTCAGGAGCATTAGCTTCAGGGAAAAGAGTTCACAATTGACAAACTTAATGGGGTTTAAAACTCTCTGGTGGAGATAGGAGGGAAAGATGTTTTAAAACAAGTGCAGTATTTAGACATTTCCCAGGTATCTGACCATTGAGTCTTGGAAGGAAGAGAGGACGGTCTTGTCTGTACTGCACCTCCAAGGCAGTGTCACATCTGACACACTGAAGAGTTCAATAGAAATTTGTTTAAAAAAAACCATTTGCTAAATCAATGAAAGGGCCAAAAATTACAGCAAATACATTTATTTACACATATGTTATGGGTTGTATTCTAGAGCTCTTTATCGCAAAATCAGAATGCTTGTTGCCTAATAATCTAGAAAGATGGATGAAGCTGCAATTTATTTGTAAACAGATTCTTACCTGCAAGCATTTTTATTTTCCACAAAAAAAAGTTAAAAAAAAAAGTGAAAAACATCACAGTTTGAAAAAATAAATTCCAGGCTATTTCTTATCTTCTTCAAATTAGACAAAGAAGGAAATTTTCGGTAATCATTGAGAAACTTAAAAATGGATTTCTGATATAAAAATTGACTCTCAAATTTCAGATCAAAGTAAAAAACATATGAGTGTTTCCATTGCATAAAGGTTTAACATAGGTGGCTACTGATAGAGATATAAGCTAACTTACTATATGGCTGTTGCTAGTTTAGCATTGAGTCATTAATGGTCTCTGGTACATACTAGTTTACTCCTAACACAGAGAAGTTAAACACAAATTACCAGTTTGTGGCAGAGAAAGCATCGATTCAAGTCTGGTTCCCAGGCTCTTTACTCTTAACCAAGCTTGGACAGCCTCATGCAGTGATCATAATGTAACTTTGTAATTTCCCCATTTCTTAAAACAAACATTCTCCCTGTCCTACCTAGTCTCACAACACTGATTTTGACAATATGATATTGTATTTATGTTTTTCATAGAAATCCACAAATCTGATGAGATTTTGGTGTGAGTGTGAGTTTGCATGCTTTAGCGGGCATGAATAGTTTTCTGCACAGGCAGACACAGAGAAGACGGCTATTTCTGTGAATCCAAAATTGGGCTAGCTGATGCGGGACTTAAAAGCAGGAATTATATTGCTTTCTCTTATTTCTCCTGGGGTATTGGTGTATACTTGGGCTGAGGAGTTAATCGGTAAATCAAGAAGTCTTTTTAAATGCTGCTAAAATCATTATTTCATTTGCTCTCTAGTTAAGTACAAAGGAAAGGAAAAATCCTTCACATGCTGTTTTGTCTTACCAGGTGCATGGCAGAGCTCCGAGGCGGATGTGGCTCAATAAGCAACTGAGATGGCGTCTGTCCAAAGCTCTGTATCTGTCCCTCCATGGCCTGCAGGGGAAGGGGGGACTGTCACAATCCATATGCATCAAAGACAGAGGTCAACACACTCCTTGACAATGCAAGTGTATCCCAAGTCAGCCATGAAAAAAGTCCAGAAACACCACCAGGTGCTCTTTTCTCAGGGTGCAGATTCATCCAAGTGTTAGTATTTGTAGACAAGCTTTACTTTTTCTTCCACCATGCTTCAGTTAACCAAGGTCACTATTATTTCAGAAGCTGGAGTTAAATGTGGAAATGCTAACTTGTAAGCTCATGCATGCAGCTATAGACCAAAGAATATTCTTAATACTAAACACAACACGTATACCTGAATAAAGTCCTTTGTAAGAAGGAATGTGTGGGGATCTCTAATAAAATAAGCTTCTGGAATCTTGATGGGGAGGAAAAACATAAGGCATAGAGTCCACCAATGAAACAAAGTAAAATTCAGAAAATCATACATTCCAATCCATTCACAGGGCAATCAGTTAAAAACAAAGAAAAATCCCCAAAACCAGACTTTTGTGCAGTAATTAAATACGGCACAATTTTCATTGCAACATATATGCTTTGTTATTTTAAGATGAATCCTAGAATATTATTTATAAGCTATTAATTCACTTATCAAAATTTCCCTGAAATGTCAGATAAGACTCACCAAAAGAGGGATGAATTCTTAAGGTATACTGAGCTATATGCTATCACATGAGAGCCTATACAGATGGAAATATTAATGAGACTTTAATTTTTTCAATGAATACAAATAACTTAGATTTCAGTTTGCCTGGAGTTTACAGTAGTATGTGTGTGTGTGTGTGTGTGTGTGTGTGTATGTGTGTCAAAGAGAAACACTTGGGTATTTTCATAAATTTTATAGGCAAAATATTTCAATATAATAAGCTAGATTTAGCAGAATATTTTTTCTGTATTATTATAAGAATGTAGTTTAAGTCAACAAGGAGAAGCACAATATTTACTATCATCATTAGTCTGTTAGCAGGCTAATTTTTTCCCCCCGAATTGTATGCAATTTGGTTGCACATAAAAGTGAAATACGAAAACTATTGCTAAGTACTTGAAGGAATGCAGGTAAGCTGGTGGATGGTTCTTGACAGAGCACTGCCAGTATCGCTATCTATAATTCTCATTTATAAAGTACTTAAATTTAACAGTCTGTCCTCCTAGAATGCATTTCAAGAAAATGTTTATCCATAAAATGTGAACTTCCAAATTTATTAGCAATATTAAACATGAACGCATCATTATCTGCCATATTTCAACAATTGCACAAATGGGGTTTTGGTTTTATTTGCAGAGGCATTTGGGTGAATTATTAAATCTCCTTTAAGTGCTGTCCAATTTTAATGTATACATTTATCTGCATGGTGTCCACTCTCGTGCCTAGCAAGGCTATTTAACTAAATTGTAATCACATAGACGTCATCATACGTTGTCTCCTCAGTGCACGATTTATTATTACAAAATGGGAAAGAAACCATTTCTATTTATGTTGATATTATTCACCAACTCTTGAGAATTATTTGGGTGCAGGAGGGGGGATGGCAATAGTTTGTTAAAGCTGCCCTTGTTATAAGCGTTTGTCCAATATATGGCTTCAAGGATCAGGGATAGTTTGTCTAACAACAGATACTTTGCCTTAGTTTTCAAAACTCATAAAAAGGACCTCATGTCAAGAAGAGGCTGGGAATTAAATTACAACCCATTTAATTTCAAGATCACTGTCATATACCTAGTAGGTAGTGTTTAAATGTTATTGAAGGAATGAATCAGCAAGTTTGCTTTACCTGACTTCTTGATTCTAGTTTTATGGTTCAGTGTGTTAAGTTGCTACTTGTGCTGTCAGCATCCCATACAAGCAATAGTTCAAGTCACAACTATTCTGTATCCAATCAGCTTTTTGCTAATATGCCTGGAAAGCTGGCGGAAGATGGCCTGAGCGGTTAGGCCCCCAGGTCCACATGAGACACCCAGATGAAGTTCCTGCCTGCTGGTTTCAACCTGACCCTAGGCCAACTGTTGAAGCTACTTAGAAAGTGAAGCAGTGATGAAAGAGCTCTCTGTGGCTCTACCTTTCAAATGCATAAATAAATAAATCTTAATAAAAAGGCTAATCTACTGTATGCACTGAAAAATTACTGCTTAAAATTCAAATATTTATTTGAATGGCAGAGCTAAGAGACAGAGACGGAGAGACAGAGAATCTTCTATCTGTTACTTCACTTCTCTAATGGCCACAACGGCTAGGGCTGGATCAGGATGAACGTCAAGCAGGCCTCCCAGGTGGGTGGTAGGAGCCCAGGTAGTTGAACCACGTTTTGCTGCTTTCACAGGTGCATTGGCAGGAAGCTGGATTAACAGTGAGGCAGGCAGGCTATGGTACCCTGACCTCACAGAAGGAAGCTTCAATCAGCGCACCACGATGCCAGCCCCAACCTGTGTTTCTTTTGAAACCAAACTGGACACCTCTTACCTGTGATCTTTATCATATGTCTTCAGGACTCAAAGCATCTTATTTCAATGCTATCTTTTGGTTATCCTATTTACTCTTGTTTAAATATATAGTTATTCTGATCTTGAAAGGCGTGCTGTTTCTGCTACGTTCCATTTCTTTCTTTCTTTCTTTTTTTTTTTTAGGTTTATTTATTCCTACTGGAAAGTCAGATATACAGAAAGGAGGACAGATGGAGGAAGATCCTCCCTCTGCTGATTCACGCCCCTCGTGAATCACTGGCTGGGAGCTGAGCTGATCCGAAGCCAGGAGCAAGGAGCTTTCTCCAGGTCTCCCACGTGGGTGCTAGATGGCAAGCAGGGACACCAGGATCAGAAACAGCGCCCATATGGGATGGATCCTGGCACATGCAAGGCGAGGACTTTAGCCACTAGCCTACTGCACTGGACCCTCCATTTCATTTATACTTATTACTGTTAGCAAATGCATGATCGGGCAGTAAGTGCCTCCTGTCTTTTTTCATCTGCTCCCCAGCATCATGTTTTCTGTCCTCCCTAACTTTTAGGGAGTTGTTGATGACCAGTTGTCAAATAGGTAGGTGCTATGAAAAGGAGAGTGATTTGGTGAAATACAGGATGCAACCCCATGAATCATGGCAATGCAGAGACTGTTCTGAGAGCCACTCCCTCCCCAGCAGGAAACTCCCAGAATGCTGATCTTGGGCAGAGATTTAAACCGATCACTTACCAGGTCTCTCTATATTCACAGTCCATTTTCCACCTTTTTATGGAATTTAACACACAGCTATTCATATACGCTTGCTCACTGTGGTTGCAAATTTTTGTAAGCCAGGAATTTGAGGTTTAGATTTAATAGAGGGACTAAAAATATTTGCTAAATATAGAAGTAGGGCAATGGTGGGGCATCTGTATAAAACTGAAAGTCCAAAAAACGATGAGCACAGTAGTTTAGAAATCCTCAGAGTTCTTCACTTTTACAATTTAATACTATTAAAACAACTAAGTTCACAAGTATTCGTTGGATGATAACATCATGCGAAGGGACACAAAGTCAGACACTAAACGGCCACCAGGAAGTCTACAGACCCAGAAAATAAAGCGGGATGAGCAATAAGCTCAAGAGGGAGTGGGGCTCTTGTGAAATAACTTGAAGAGAAAGAACATGAGCTAAGCTTGGAACACAAAGTGGGAATTAACTAGTTAGTCACCAGCACAATTTTTTTTTGTTTTGTTTTGCCACATACAGATGCTCTCTTAATACAGAAAATAAAATTTACTACTCCAAATTACAAGGCAAATTTTTTAATATGATCTTAAATGGCATTTTCAGAAAATGAATGCTACCTTTATTTACCCATAGGATATATAGTATACCAGGTGGCATTCAAGTTATTTGTGATAATCATCAAACATAATGGATCAAGAATCTTGCCTTCGTAAAGCTTATTCTCAGCTGAAGTCACACCTGGAATCCCATCAATATGGCTTCTGTTTGAGACAACATTTGTAGGTTAGGAAGTGAGGTTTAGCTTCTTTCTCCTAAACTGAGAAAAATCTAGTAAAACTGCATCAGTACTGCTACACAGCTACTCTTCTGGAATGCCCACTGCTCTTGTGACCGATGCAAGTACGGACGTAGCACTTGCTTCGTGCCTTGTTCTGTCTGATTCAAGTAGACAGTAGAATTTGTGAATTCTTTTGAATTCTAATAATCAAAGCTTTTGCCCTTTCCAAAGAAGAAAGAATGAATTAATGCTGCAAAGTGAGCTCATGCGTATTTGCAATGCGGTATGGAAAAGAAAACATGGAAAAGGTTCATCGCTGGATGTATCATTAAAAAGTTAAGTCTTACTGATTCCACAACTCACCATTAACTGACTGCAAGTCACATCATGTTTGTAGTGGTGAGATGTAAAAATGAGTTTCACCATGGAATCAGTGAATTATAGCAACTGTTTACATAAACACTAATAGGAGTCTCATATATTTCATACACTCCTAATATAGGCTTAAGTCACTAGGATTTTCAAAGCAAATGTGACCGACAAAACCTCTGATATTCTACAAATATTAAAGACTAGCGTATTTATGGTAGAATAACATGAAAATGTCAATTCCTTAAACAATAGTATTACTTCTTAGGCTTTTGTCATTGCTGAATTTTTTTTTTACTTGAACATTTTTATGTAAATTCTCACTCATTTCTTTTTTAAGGATTGAGAGAAATAAAGTACACTAATCCTAACTATATAACTTGACAAATATACATATGTGATTGTATGTATTTGTTTATCTTTCTGCCTCTTAGAACTGCCACTCAGATCAAGACGGAAGATTCTGGAACAGAATTAGAAGCTTCCATAGCTTGTCTTGGTGGTGGTTCCCTGAGATTATACAAATGTACAGCTTACCTTCTACAATTCCCTCGCCAATATTCTCAATTCTCACATCCTGTCAAACCAATGACTATTTTATATTTATTACCATTATTTTATGTGTTTGAATTTCTGACAGTATATATTTTTGTCTGTTTTTTAAAAAAGATTCATTTATTTTTATTGGAAAGGCACATTTATTTCCATTTGCTGGTTCTCTCCCCAAGTGGTTTCAATGGCTGGAGCTGAGTGGATCTCAAGCCAGGAAACAGGAGCCTATTCTAGGTCTTCCTTGGGTGCAGGGTCCCAAGGTTTTGGGTCATCCTTTACCGCTTTCCCAGGCCACAATCAGGGAGCTGAATGGGAAGTGGAGCAGCCGTGATACAAAATGGTGCCCACACGGGATCCTGGCACAATACAAGGTAAGGATTTAACCACTGAGCCACTGCTCCGGGCCCTGCCTTTTTTTTTTTTAAATCATCCTACTGTTTGTGAAAATCTTTTTTCATGGTATTCAAAAGTTGCTGTTTAGTATTCCTTTGCATTCTTACCATAGTTTATCCGTTTTCCTGTTGATGAATATTTGGGTTGTTAATAGCTTCAGGCTATTATGAATAAAGTTTCTTAGAAAACATTTGTTACATGTCTTCTGATAAAAGTAAACAACCATTTTTGTTGATTATATCTAGATATGAGATTGGTAAGTCATATAAACACATTTAGTTTTACTGTCAAGTTGTATTATAAAATGATTATGTTGATTTGTAGATGTATTTTCTTCACATATTTGTGCACCTAGAATGTAATGGTGACTACTGTAAATGATCAGACAATGCTGGCCTTTAGGGTATTAAAATGTTGAAACCCTTACCTACCCAAACTCGTTTGTATCTCACAAAATAATTATTTAAGAAATATCAATTTATTTCTTCACCAGTAATTGTTCAGACACAAATAAAAATAAGTTAGTTTCTTCAGAGTTGGAATTTAAAACTTTTAAATGGATTCTTGCTTGTTTTTACAAAAAATTGTCAAAAGTTTATTGACTAGTAGTACTTTTAAAAAAAAGATTTGTTTATTTTTATTGGGAAGGCAGATTGGAATTACAGAGAGAAGGAGACATACAAAGATCCTCCATTTGCTGGTCACTGAAATGGCTGTAATGGTTACAGCTGAGCTAATCCAAAGTCAGGAACCAGGAGTCTCCTCTGAGTCTCCCACACAGGTGCAGGTTCCCAAGGCTTTCGGTCATTCTCTACCGCTTCCCAAAGCCATAAGCAGGAAACTGAATGAGCAGTGGAGCATCTGGGACACAGACCGGCACCCATATGGGATCCCTGTGCATTGCAAGGCAAGGATTTAGCAACAGAGCCATTGTACTGGGCCCTAGTAATACTTTTTCTTTGCATTTATTTTCTTCCTAGGAAAGTGCTATCAAGAATCAGGTTTAAATGGGGCATGCATTTGGTGCATCTGTATGTGAATGGTTGGTTTAAGTCTCTGTTGTTCTGCTTCCAGGCCAACTTCCTGCTGATGTGCAACATGTAAGGTGTCAGATTGATGGCTCAAGTATTTGGGTTCCTGACCCTCATTTGGGAGGCCTGACAGAGTTCTGAGTTCCTGGCTTTGCCTTAATGCTGGCTGTTGCATTTTGAGTATTTGGGGTAATGAACCAGCAGATGCGAGAATTTTTTCTCTATTACTTACAAATAGAAAAGAAATAAAAAATGGAAATTATTATGTTTATTTAAAAAGCACGAGAGAATTTCATCATACTTGGAATGGCAAGATTGGCAGCAATTCACAACTGTTGAACTATCAAAACCACTTGGACATGGCCCTTGGAGCATGACCCACATCGGGGACCCGGGGGTGGGTGGGAGGCTGGGTGGGGCTTATCCTTTATCTCTCCCTTTACCCAGACACAGAAAAAAAACAGAGAGAGAGAGAGAGAGAGAGAATGTGGAAACGATGATCTTATCCACTCTCCTGTAGATCTTGACCCTTTGTGTCCTAATCCACTATGTAAAGATTATCATAATGAAATAATAATTAAAAAGTTTTAACAACTTAAGGAATTTGCATATAAAACCTGCAAAAGTCAGGGAAGTAAAGGGAAATTGAAACTCAGTTACGAGTAAGTGAATAAAACAATTTGAAAAATACATGTGATTTTTAGATTTTCTGTACAAATATGACACATAATTCAGTTTTACCTGTTTATCTGTAATACGATGCTTCCACTAGGGAAAGTTTCTGTTACAGAGACTTTGTTTTGCCTTGTCCGTACTTCCCATCAACCCATTTCTTAGTACTGGGAGATTCTCCTTTGTAAACTCCTCCAGGACCCACCTAACAGGTTACAAAATTACCCACATCTTCATCCAAGTCTACTTTCCTTCTGTTTACACTCAGAAAGATCTTTCATCTTCCATGTAGGCCAGGGTCACAAGGCATGGTATACCATCGATGCCCTGTACAAAGGTGTTCTCTTGGAGGGCAAATGAGTGATAACATGCACCTCAATTCCCAAAGAAGAAGCTCCTTTTAAAAAGATTTATTTTTATATTAAAGGCAGATTTTTTTTTTTTTTACAGAGAGAAAAACAAGCAAAAGCGAAACCAAACCAAACCAAACCAAAACAAAACAAAATGAACCAGCCAGTACTGTATCAAGTCCAAAGCCAGGAACCTGAAACCTTACTCAAGGTCTCCCAAGTGGGTGTCAGGGAGTCTAAGTACTTTAGCTATCATGTACTTTAGCTATCTGAGGATGCGTATTAGTGGGTGTCAGGGAGTCTAAGTACTTTAGCTATCTAAGTACTTTAGCTATCTGAGGATGCGTATTAGCCGGAAGATGGATATAAGGTTAGGAATCCAATCAGGTATTAAGAAATGGGTTGTGGGCACCCAAGCAGTGACTTAGCTGCTCCAACAAACTGTTGCTGTAAGGGAGTCATCAAAGGTGTACAAAGAGGCATGTGTCATAGGTATGACAGCTGCCTTATCGTTTGACTTCTGTATCTCTTGCTTAATTGCTTTCTTTGTTTCTTTTCCAAGAGAGTTTTATCACATGGGTTGTATGCATATGTGTGTTATACACATATTGATTAACTGGAAAGACTTGATAGTCAAAGTAAAGATAATGCAGCAATAATTAAATCATAATTCAGAAATCATACTGTCTTGGATCTGTGGGAGATACAAACTTCAGTTAAATTTATCATTTCCACACTATGAGCAAATGTAAACCCAAATGCATTTTCTTCCACAGTATCCTTACCATTCCTATTCTTTTTAATAAACGAAATTTAGTATCTGAACGGCATCAAGTTTACAGTGTCATGACAAACAGTATGATGTACTAATAATGTAGACTCAAATGATCTATGTCATCCATTTTCTTTATTATGTATAAGCTTTTAATTGTTTTCCAGAAAAATCAGCACTTTGTAAAGTAGTACTGGTATATTATCCACAATGCAAAATATTGGATTATGTACAAACCTGTACTGAATTAGCCATTTTTAGCAAATTAAAAAAATAGTAAAGTGACTGCTTTTACATACAGTGAAAACTTTCAAAAAATTTCCGTAGTATTGTCTGTCTAATCATAAAGTTCTTATTTGCAATGCTTTTATGTTAATGCTTGAAAACAAATACTCTTATTGTTAATCAGAGAGCGCAAACCTGACACACATATAAATGTATGTGACTGATGTTATTTTTCTGTTTCCTTCTGCACTCTTTTAAATATGCACAAGTAGACAAAACAATGAAATTTTGAGAAGGCTGAAATGATAAAAGGAAAAGTTATCTAATGACAGGCTGTATTTTAAGTGATAAACTTTTGTTTCTGGTTTATTGTTGCAATAAAACAAGATCTATAAGGCATTACTTTTTAATGGTGAAAAGGAGCAAAATAAATCAAGCAAATAATATCTGTACTTTATTATTTCTTGGTTTATAAACATTAAGCTTTATAAAAAATTAAAAATGCTATTTTACATTCAACTGCTTCTAGTTTTTCATAGAAATGACAAATAGGAGAATAGATAATTTTCCTTTTAATAATCAACTTCACTAAGCTTAAATCTGTTTCAGTAAAATTATTAAAATCTTTAGGCAACTATTTGGCAACTCAAATAAGAAAGGATCATATTTGCTTTAATTAGTACATTATGTTAGATAACATCTGATTCATTCAATTATCTACCTTTATTCTTGATTTTTTTGGGGTAGGTCAACCTAAGCAGAATTAAGAGACTTGTCTTCCTCCTTATTTTTATCTTCCTTGGAATGAAGAATTATAACGATGATATATAATTGATTTAAATGAACTTGAAAAAGCATGTTCCTGTTCCTCTGGATAGAAAATGTTTTTAAAGCTAGTCAGTACCATAGGTGTCAAGATCACTCATTTTTTCCAGATAATATTTGCCTAAGCCAACCGAAGCAGGAAGAGTACATGCATTTATTGTAGCTCATAGTGGATGTCTTAACTTGGAGGCCTACATAAGTTTCTCAGCATAGAGAAACGGATAGCCCGGGTGGGAACTGATGGCGGAGTTGGACACTTTCCTTGACTCCATGAGACCAGCCTCTATGGATCACATCACCATACTCCTTCACTCTATACTTCCCCACTGGGCAAGATATTTCCTGTATGGCTTCTCCTTGCCAGGTCCCTTTCACAGTAAATGGGTGGCATTCCTCTCCCTAAAGTTACAGCTCCTGCAGGTGACCACTTTCCTTGTCAGGTTCTAGTAATGGATTCCTCTCCTTGTCCCCTACAGGGGCCTTCTCTTGGTCATCCACTCTACCACGCCCAGATCTTTTAAATAAGGCAATTTACTAAACCCTTCTCATGATCCTAGTTCAAAAGTGTCATAGTGGCAAAATACCCACAAAATGTACCACTGTGATCAATTTTAAGTATACTGTTCAGTAGTAGTGGTGTGCACATTCACATTGTACAAACTCCAGACTTCATTTACACAGCTAAACCACCACACCTATTAATAAAAGTTATCCCCTCCCTTCCCCTAGCTCCTGACAACCACCATTTGACTTTCTATCTTTATAAATTTGACCACTCATGGTATATCCCATTAGTGGAATCACAGTATTTGTCTTTTTGTGTCTGGCATATTTCAAATAGTATTGATGTCCTCAAGTTATGTCCTATCTCTTTGGCAGGGTGATGTGCTGAGGTCTTGACAGATACAAATAGGATTGATATTGAGGTCTAACAAATGAGAGAACTACACGGTTCCTATTTGCTTCATGTCTGAGTATCAATGACCAAAACAGTATGTTTAAGCAAGAGACATTTTCACTGAGGCTTTGAGAAATAAACATTACATTAAAGCTTTGTGGTAGAAGCATCAGAGTCCTTTTGCAATTTTGCTTACCGATCCTAAAGATGATAATGAAAATATTATTTTCTGGATGATTAGGAGATTGGACTGTTTAGAAGCAGGGATTTTAAAAGATGGGTCTTCAAAGGATTCTTCCATGTTCTTGGTTCTTTGCTCATTTTTGGGTTGATCCACAGTGTCTAAGGAGAAGACTCAACCTCCAAAAGCTTAACCACCCATGGGAGAAATCAAATGCTGCCAAAATCTGTATGGCTGAAATAAACTCTATGATAGCTGGTTCATAAGACAGAGGAGGAGGGGAGACACCGAGGGAGAGGTGGGGGTGCAAAGGGAGGAATGATAGAGAAATAGTGGTACAGATAATGACCTTTATCAGTCGATTTGGAGTGTCTAATCAAGGAAATCAAATAATGACATTAACAAAAGTGAAATTAATTTGCTTGGTATATGGATTAACATGGAGACAGAGACAGTATACAGACTGCAAAATCATAAAATATACTTTGGGTAAGTTAAAGTCACATTAAAATGTCATTGCATGTATTCAGAAGAAAAAAATATTATTGGATTTTGATATAAGTGGGAAACCAAAATTTAGATATACAATATTTAGTTTTAAATGGTTTTAATAGGCTCACAATCAAGATGTTTAAACTCTTTCAAAATGAATCCTAAACATCTAACTGATTTGCCTAGGTAGTTACATTGAGTAATATCTAGTTCAACAAATTGAAGCATGCAGTATGTTTTGAATAATTGTTAATTTATGCTGAGGTAACACTATGCTAATAGAAGATAAGGAAATCCCTTCCAGCTATTTCTATTATAAACTGCAGACTGCAATTTGCACTCCACTTCCCTTGAGTAATATAAGTCTCTAGACCCTTGTGAAAACATTTGCTGTTAATTTCTGAAAAATCAATAATTAGCATTTCTCAACACCACACAATAAAAATAACACAAGGACGAGAAAAAAAAACACATCTTACATAAATGGCATACATCTTGGACCAGTTGAATTATTTATGCTTTTCTAGTGAAGGATTGATGATCACAGACTACTAAAGGATTGCACTAATTATGAGAACAAAAGATACACCTAAATTAAAGATTTATTCACCAACCGAAGTCAAATGTGCTTGATATTTCCTTGATACTTATTTCTACTTGAAACTTCCTCACTTAACCTTCACAATAAGGCAAGTGAGAAACACATGACAAACATTTGAGCTTTATAGCTTTATTAATTTGGGGGATCATGTTTTCTCATGCTCCTAAAATGCCCCTTTAACTTCAAAGTGCTTCTAACATAGACCCACCATATAAATTTGGTTTATATATTTGCTGAACTTTTCAGAGCAGTAAAACTTTAATTTTTATAGGGGAAAACTTAATATAATTTTAGGAAATCTTAATCAGCCATTTTGTTGAGCACTTCTCGTGATCTCAGAGTAACTGCCGGGAGGAGAACCCTGCGCACCCCTACATGAAGACAAGGAGGGATGGGGCACTTTGAAAAGAACAGCAATGTGTAGTTTATTCAGGCAGATCTAGAAGCTGTGTTGATGTTTCTTGTCATATTACAGGAAAAAATGGGGGCCAGGGTTGTGGCACAACAGGTCAAGATGATGTTTGCAACACAGGCATCCCATATAAGGGCTGCTTGAGTTCTGGCTACTCCTCTTCTCACCTCGCTCCCTGATAATGAGCCAGGGAAAGCAGCAGCAGATGGCCCAAGAGCTGGGAATCCTTCTACCCTTTCACTCAGGTGGGAGACTCAGAGTTCTGAGCTCCTTGGCTTCAGCCTACTTCAGCTCTGGGTTGGTGCGGCCACTCGGAAGTAAACCAGGAGATGGAAATATTTTGTCTTTCTCTGTAATTCTGCTTTTCAACTAAATGAAAAATCGACAAAAGAGATTATGAAGAAAAGAGAGAGATGTCAATAATGGAGAAAGGAAAAGACAAGAGGCAATGAATTCACAGAAAGCATAATGACGTTTAGTGGCCTTCCAGCACTGCCACTGGTATAATTGAGCCATATTATCAGGATGAAATGTGTGTTACTTTTTCTCTAGTAAGTTGTATGAGTTCACTTTTTTTTTTTTAGGAATCCCAGTCTTGCAGCTGTTTTGGTTAAAGGCACATCTGTCTTGTTGGTTCTTGACAGGCTACCATGTCAGTTCTCTGTAGCAGCAAGGGATATAGTTCAGCAAGAAAGTGAAGTGCGAGCTGAAATGATCTAGTATATTTTGTGTGGGCATATTTTTTATCAGAACAGATCCAAAGGGATATTTTGCTTATTATCACTGTCATATCAAAGAAAGAGATAAAAAAAGAAAACACAAAACCAAGACAAGCTTGTAACAGGAAATGAAAACACTATATTTTAACTGCTGATAAAATTAAAATATATTTGCTATTTCCAGGATAAATGTATATAATCTATATAAAATAAATGCTGCACAGCCCACATGTCCAAAGAGCTTCTAGCAAATTGGCTCTTGATGCTAGGATTTTATGCATCTCTTACTGTCAAAGGAAATAAACAAACCAAGAATGATGTAATGCTTTGGATTCATGACACTGACTACCGGTATCACAAGCTCAGAGCCTGCCGCTTGTCAGCAGAATGTCTGATGTGAGTTTACAGCTATGGATGGAATGTTGACTTCATTCTTTTCTCTTCCTAGATAGGTCCAGATTTAACGTAGTGCCACAGTTATGCTAACTGTTTAGATAATACAAATGAAAAAGGAATGTCCCCCTCTAAAAATTTTAACAATACGTAAATAATAATAAAGACCAGAAATGCTAATTTTAACTTACACCAGGACAAAGAGTACCACAGGTGATAAGAAAGCTGCAATTAGGCTGATTTATAGAATTTTGGAGACATTGTTGGGAAATTTAACATATATAATTACTTGGTTTAATCAAACAATAATCAACACAAAAATGAAATAAAATAAAAAACACACAATTTTGTCTTTGGCTATCACTTAAAAAAGTAATTGATATCATATAAAATTAGTATCATATGGTAAAACAAATAACTAAAACAAGTTATTTTAAGACTATTTAATTATGCATATATGTACTTCTAAGGAGTAGGTATAATTTTGTCATTTTTAGGTGGAAAAACAAAGATAGGTTAAGTGACTAAGCTGTCACTGAAATATTAATTGTGGGCAATGATAAACCAATATTCTGATTTCCATTCCTTTATCAGTTCATTATATGCCTTATAATGTGTCATACAGTGAGGAGACAGGCTTGAGTAAGCATGTCTATAGTACAAGTGTGATACTTTTAAAAAATAATTTAAAATGAAATCTTTTTCACTTACATAGTAACAAATAAATTTTCCGTGGTTTTCTCTGCTAATCAACTACCATCGATGACATAATCTCATAGTACTCTGGAAGCACACACTGATAAAATTATGACTTTTTCTTAGGCAGAAACAAATGACCAATAAAATGGCTAATGCTTAAAAAAATGATCTTAACTTTCTTCCTCTAATTTTTGGAAAATTTATAATTGAAAATTTTAAGAAATTCAAAGGATAAACCAAAAAAATGGAAATACATATTTGGTTTTATATGATACTTTAAGAATCATTATGGAAGTAAGAATAATACTATTCTGAAAAAGTACATTTTAATATATAGGGCTGTATCTTTTTGCTTTTGTTTTTCTTTTCTTTCATTCTTAAAAAAACCATTTATTTATTTATTTACTTATTGCTTGAAAATCAGAGTTACAGAGGGACAGAGACACAGAGAGAGACCTTCCATCTTTCACTTCCCAAATGGCTGCAATGGCAGGAGCTGAGTCAATCTGACGTTTCCTCTGGGCTTCCCACGTGGGTACAGGGGGCCAAGGACTTGAGCCATTCTCCATGGTTTTCCAAAGAATGGAGCTGGATTGGAAGTGGAGCAATTGGGACACAAACCTGCCCCTACGGGTTGCCTGTATCACAGGCTTGGGGACTAGCCCAGAATGTTGCTATGCTGGCCTCAGAGTTATATGTTTCAATTCTTATGCTAAAGAAGCCTTGACTAAAGAATATAGAAACCTTACCTAAATCCTGAGTGTAACACAAACACATACATATACACACATACCTCTTGAAAAAATTACGTAACAGGAAAGTTAAGTTAGATTAATGGTAAAATGTAGTTTCCCAGTAATGTTGCATGGCATGGATGGTACATGCAGTTGGGTTCCTGCCAGTAATGTGAGCGACCAGGATTATGTTCAAGGCTCTTGGGTTTCTGCCTGACCCCGTTTCAGCTGTTGAGAATATCTGAGGAGTAAGCCAACAGATCTTTGTGCCTTTTAAATAAATAAAATTAGTTATTAAATTAGAAATCTAAAATAATACCCAGAGACTAGAAGTGATATAGTGTATTACACTATAGGGAATTACAGGGTTAGCTGGGCTTGGCATGCATATTCAAAAACAGTACAGGGGGTGGGGCTGTGAATCTAGAAGAAACGAGCTGGAAGCTCTGGAGTGGTGATAGGTACACAGGGGTTTATTACATCACTCTTTCTACTGTTTTAGGGAAGGAAAAGCTTCTCACATCACTCTAGCTCATCTTGGACACTAGACCTGTGTCTTCTTAAACTTCAGTGTTTCCAGCAAGCCACCTGGAGATCTTAGTGCACAATCTGACTTGGAGTTCTGGTGACTTGAGTGTCTGAGGTGATACTGTACTGGGCTATGAACCACATTTGAATAGCAAGGGGTTAGGATACTGTGATTATCATGGCACTCATGGTTTTCTATTTGCCATTTCCAGGTCTTAAAATGTAGTTCCTTGGGCATCACCTTAGTAGGTAAAAATACAAGACAAATCCATAATTTTTAGTCAATAAAAATGGGTAAGAGAGAAAATTCATTATTGTGCTTGAAAAGCACTGCTCAAAATCATTGAGTTCATCTTGGGAAAAAAAAAGTGTCTAGAAGATTATGATGTAAGTCAAGACTTGAGACAATTTAAATAATATCTACTATCCAACAGATCTGGTGTTTACGTATTACCAAGAGCTTTGTACCAGAACTGTGCTGTCATGTTTCTGCCCAGAGGCTGTCATGATAAAGTTTATTCTCAATTACTGCTTTACAAGTATAAAGTAAGTTAAGCTGTCATAATTTTCTCAGCCAGAGATCCTAACTTGTCAAAGAATGTCAATTTTTAATCTGACATGGAGAAGAAAATTATCTATTATTCTGACCTCTAATTTCTTGACATTTTAATGCCATAATTGCTGTGGTTACTGCTGCTTCATGACTTCACCTGTCATGAAAGAACGAATCAATAACCTTAAGCCATTTCTCAGACTTTAGCACTAACTGCAAAGCTCAAATTTATATGGATTGTAGAATAGTTTTTAACAAAGGGGTTATGTAGGGATATTCATGTCTTAACAATTTCTCTTTTTAAATCAGTATTTGAATACAGCACAAACGCATTTTCCTTTACCTATTTGGAGCTTAGTACAAGATAACTATACTTCTTTTGGTTTTATCTATGACACAATCTGTATTTTAAAAATAAGAAGATGAACACTGCTGAATGAAGGAAAGATGCTCTGTTCAATAAAAGTTACTGTTTCAAATTCTGATTTTTTTCAAAAGACTGTGTTTAACAATTAACATGGGAATACCCTCCCTCGGTCTACAGACAGCAGTGCAGATCTCCAGAAATTCAACACTGAGGCTTCAAAAAAGGTATTTTGCCATAAGAGGTTCTAAAGGAATTCATATATAGGTAAGAGGGCACAAATGAACATCAAACAATGGGGATACTTTCTTCCACATATCTCCCGGCACTTTCTTGTGAAAGTAGACAGTTTTTATAGAAAACATGTTAACGATTTATGGAGAGTGCAATAGAGGTAGTGTGTGATTAAGTAACTTGGCTACATTTAGTGAATTCACAAGCTGGGTTTCTCATGAGTAGGAGGGTACCACTCTTCGAGACCTTAAATTTTAGTGCACATTTAAAAAATTGAAATATCTTAGGTTTTAACTGGCTAATTGGCATTAGCATTAATGGGAGTACAGCAGAGGGATAATGATGGGTAGCAGGATGAGAGAAATTCTTTGTTTTTTTTTTTTTAAGATTTTATTTTTACAGAGAAGAGGAGAGACAGAGAGGAAGATCTTCTGTCTGCTGATTTACTCCCCAATCAGCCACAATGGCCAGAGCTAAACTGACCTGAAGCCAGGAGCCCAAAGCCTCTTCTGGGTCTCCCAAGTGGGTGCAGAGTCCCAAGGCTTTGGGCCATCATCTACTGCTCTCCCAGGCCACAAGCAGGGAGCTGGATGGGAAGCAGAGCTGCCAGGACTAGAACCAGCACCCATATTGTATCCTAGTGCATGCAAAGTGAGGACTTTAGCTGCTAGGCTACTGCGCAGGCCCAGAAATTAACTTCTATTCCTTGAATTTAAATACTGTCCATACACACTAAGTGGTTCCCCAGTGATCTCAAGGAGATGAGTCTGTAAGCAATCTTGTGTTGACACAGGTCAACTGGGTCAGTGCACATATGACTTCTGGAGTATGCTTGAGTCAATGCTGGCAAGAGGAGAGAAGGCTGGTATTTCAGGTGCGTATCCTTTTGCATTTTGTGTTCTAAGAAATGACACAGAGGTTGTGGGTTCAGCAAGGGAGGACCAAGGCGTGTGGGGTACAGCATACGTATCACATGATAGCTCTGCGAATCTCTAATCAGACTTTAGTATCTGTCACCTACTTGCTCAGAAAGAACCTGCTGGAAGGAGATGGAGTCCTGATCCGAGCTGATCTAACACTAGGCAGTCTGCATTGCCATGAACTCACAAGGATCTGAGGTATAATGAGTGTTTAGACCACTACATAACAAGTAAACAGGTGCTTGAACTGCCTCCACTCAACAACGAAAATTTACATTGTACATTTTAAAATTGTGCACTTTTAAAATTGTTTCATTATGTACAAGGTGTACCGTATGTTTTAATTGATCCTAAAGGATTGATATGAAGCTTTCTTTAATGAAGTACATAGGAACAAAAAAGTCTGTAACATTTAAAACCCCAAAAACCAATTTGAAAATGGGCTTTCAAAGGTATTAGATGTAAAATCAGAACACTATCAGTAAGGAGTTTATCAAATAAGCATGTTGTAATCTAAGGTATGTAGTTATGAGAACAACTTTAGACTTATCAAAATAAACAACCTGATTACACTTTGTACACGCTGGAGCTATTTGGGCGAGCGATGGTTGAGAAAATCCCTTATTTCACCAGCCAATTTCATAACGAGCGTGTCTCTCAATCATTCATTCTCTGTTGATCTTTTTCTCTTGGCTTCAGGCAATAATTCCATTTCCTCATGCATACAATATGGCATAATATTGCCCCTAATAACATGCTTGCAATGTGTAGTCTAACTATTTGGCCCTGAGGGTTCAGTGATCAATGATTATGAGACATTTCTCCTCCCTTTCCTTCCCTCTTCTCTGCTTGCAGTCATGCAAATGGAGTCATTTTCGTTTTCTAAGAGGTATGTAAGAAATAGCTTTATGAATGCAAATGTTTTAGTAGAGCTTCATTTCCCAAATCTGCAAGTTTTCTGCCTGTAAAACTAAAACTAAAGATCATCCTGCTGCCTGGAAACAGACATGACGACTTTCCTGCAGAGAGCAGACGGAAGGTATCTGGTATAGGGAGCTGGGGACATAACTTCCTCGCAGCAACATTCACTCTGCAGTAGCTTTTGCAGCTTCACTCTTCTGATCTACCTCAAATCATTTTGTGCATGTAGAAATGATTTAAATAATATTTTACACAAGTATTTTCATTGAAAGTATGAGCATACCATTATGTATATTTACACACATATATGTAATTCTTGGCTGTTATAAACACTTCCTATGTTGAGAACATGTGTGAATAAAATATTATGAAATCATTAACACACTTTGTGAGAATTCTGTCTAGAAGACTGTATTTTTATTTGTTTAAGAAAATTCCACACCAGTAGGTGATTTTATTGTGACCTACTCACACTTGGACACTCAACCTAACTAAGCATTTTAATATAAACTCTGAAGTACAACAGATAAAATAGGGATATACAAATCACTAAAAAGTCTACAATTTCATAAAGGAATGACATGCTGGTCCATTACTTGTTTCTGACATCTCTTTCTTCCACATCTGTCAAGAATCTGAAATCTATGTTTTATAAGAAAAGTTACATTGAGAGAAAATTCATGCAGGAAGAGTTAAAAAGATTTGCCTTTCAGAGATGTCATTTTGGAATGATGTGGGCCTTTGCACTTACCTCCCTGAGCACAGGGTCGGTGATGCTATCCAGGTTCACAGAGCCTTCATAGGTCAGGTAGTGGAAAACGTTGAGAGCACGCACTGCTTCTGGTCCTCGCTGTTTGTAGCCAAAGATAAGATCGATCCACTGGTGCAATTGGCAAGAAACAAACTCACTTTCCAGGGCCTGAAATAGGTCAGACAAGAAGTGAGAGACAACCCCAACTTAGCAGATTCACTTTGAAACATTCTGTATAAACAAGGAGCATACACTTTTTAAATTCCTCTGTTTGATCTGAAAATATTAGGTTTTCTTCTCCCAGAAATGGTCAAATACTACTTCTAATAAATCTAGATGAAAATGATCTCTAAGCAGCTTAACATTCTCTTGGCTCCGTTACATATACAATACAAATTTCACTACCACATACAATTCTTGCAAAAACACTCTGATCTAAAAGAAAAATAAATTGAAACACTTGCTTTAATAACACTTTACAACAATTTCATTTTCAATTTTAAATATTAGTTTGAGGTTAAACAATTTTGTGAAAAACTTCGGTGCACACTTATTTTCTTCAACTAAAGTTCCCCAGCATACCTCTAAGAGAATCGGAAAGAAATGCCTTCCTTCTGCAAGAAATTAACGCAGTTATCACATGGTTTGGGTTCACTCGACATTTTGGGTGTTGGCTAGTTAGTGCCAAACTGAAAATCAATGATCATGTTAAGTTTGCATAAAGAGCCTGAATAAAAGGCATTTAAAAAAATATCCTAAGGTGTGTCAGGTGCTTCCTGGAAGAATCCTGAGAGTAAGCTAGGGAATTCTGTTCCAGATCAGGATAGGAAAGGAGTGGTGAAAGTGTGTTAGTATGCCTCTCACTCTGCTGCATTAATTTATCATCTATTTCCTTCCCATTTAAAGAGGACACTGATTTCAGCAGCATGAACAAAACATTGTACATCTAGCTTCTTAAATTTCAGCCTTGCAATAATTATATAAAACAATTTTCAAAATTAAGCTGTCACTGACAAGTGAATGAAGTAATTTTCTGGCTGAATGGCCCTGATTTCCAAGGTGTTGAAATCAATTTGGATTTCACTTAATTGATAATTGATTTCCAAATTAACTCTCTCCAAATTGCATTTCATTGTTAAAGTACATAAAATATTCTGAGTAATATTTTACAACTTCCTAGTGATTACATTTAACTTGTAATTTATTCTCTTTGACCTTTTTCCTGAATTAGTTCTTTTAAAGTTTTTAGCTTCTAGTGTATTTACATTAATCATTGTGGATGTTTCTCACTCAGAAATAAAACCAAGCAAGAGTATTTATGCTAACACCACATAGTCTTAAAAAGAAAGTTCAGTCTAGAACACAAAAAATGAGTCAAAAAATACAATGGAGAAAATTCCGATTACAACTCTATATTGGTCTACTCAATTTACATAAATGATCCTGTCAAATTACATAAGTTGAACTTAGTCAATTCAAAGTCAGTAATATTTTTCAGTGCCTAGTGCAATAAATGAAAAAATTAAAAAAGGAGATTTCTTATCGAGTAGCTATAACTGAAACCTATCTAAGCGAATTCAAAATAATTGTGATATCAGATATATTGTTTTAAAGGAATACCATACTAATATGATTGGGAGGGTAGCAATTATTTGAAGCAAATCTGTGGATTTTACAAAAGAAAGGACTTAGAAAACTACCTACTATTCTGGTGTAGAGTAAAATCATTATTGGATAAATCATGCAATCATGTGGTAATATAGGAAATAACTTTCCACTAACTTGAGTTTGCAAAATATATTGATTTTCTTTTACCTCTACCATCTATCTATGTGTATTTCCCTTCTCTATCACATGTAACGAGCTACTGAGTTTACTGTTGGCTTTTGGCTTGCATGGACTCTTATGAAAGTGTGATACAGTCTCTCTGTGTTTGTAGTTTTGAGTATAACTACCATCTCGGGTTACAGACTTCATCATGTTCCGCACCGTCTTCCCCGGGCACTGCTTTTATCAGCTACCTAGGACGCTGTATGTGCAGCTAGGCCATTGCTTCCCACGGCCTCACAACTTCCCTCACCTGTAACTTCGCATATGATAAGATTGTGACACGTGACTTTTTGGGTTTTTGTAAGAATGTCTTTGACTTCTTTAGTGAATTACGGGCGGTGCGACACCACACTGGGTATAGCCACTGTGATTCTGGGGCATTGGTGGCCAGCTGCTCACACAGTGACTTTCTCAGCTCCCCTTTTGCATGAAGGTTTCTACATATCCACATACCCACTACTATTATCTAGGCTTCTAATGGGTCAGTGTAATAGATACGAAATAATCATGCAATTTTACTTTTTAATTTTAATTAATTACTGGTTAGTAATTAATTTGGCATCATTTTCTTAAAAAGAGAATATTGATTGATAAAGCAGAACGACACAGAGAGATGAATAAAGACCTGTTTTCCATCTACTAGTTCACTTCCTAAATGTCAGCAACAGCTGAGCTGGGACAATGTCAGGAATCAAAACTCATTCTGAGTCTCCTCTGGGAGTGACAAAAACCCCAGGCACTTAGGATATAACCTGGTACCTTCCAGGCACATTAGCAGGAAGCTGAATCAGATCGGTGGGAGGACAATCAGGCAATTTCACACGCCTTGTGGGCATCCCAAGTAGCAGTTTAACCTACCATGCCACAACACCTGCCACAAAATTGGACATTTTGAAATATTCCTGTGTGTTTTGGTTTGATTTGTAAATTTCCTATTTGTATCTTTAATTCACTTTTTAATGAAGGTTGCTATCACTACATTGTTGGTTTGAAAGAGTTCTTTGTATATTTTAGCTAACAGTTCTTTGCTAGTTTAGACACTGCAAATACATTTCCCAGAGGTGGCGTATCTATTATACATATCCACTTTTTTGTGTGTGAATAGTCAGATAATTTTGAAATGACCAAATAATTTACAAATTTATGCTCTTGGGTTTTGTTTTGAAGATTAAAGATAAATTTTCACAACTGATAAATTTTCTTTGTATTTATAGTTACAATATCATATTTTGTTATAATTCATTTAAAATTTATTTTCTTTCATCCATAGCATCATTTTATGTCTATATTAATGTTTTATTTATGTAGTGATGATAGTTTATTTTGAAGTTTTGTATTTATAATTACTCCTGAGATTGTTGCTGTTTCTTTTCTTTTTCCTCCCTTGAGCTACTTTTGAAAATGCTGTCCTTCTAGCCTCATAAAGTGAATTGAACAGCTTTAGATATGTTCTGAAAACAACTTGCATAAGAAATAAATTCATTATGCTTTGAAATTTTGTAAAATTCTGTTAAATAACATGGCCCTTTAATTTTTGTTGAGATTATGGGAAGGCTTTATCATTTAAAACATTTTCTTAAAGGCTATAAATCATAATTTTGGGAATTTAGGTTTTTGTCAATATTGATCCATTTCACTTAAGTTTTAAAACTTATTAGTTCTAAACAATATAATTAAGTTTCAAATTTTTGTTATGTTTATAGCTATTTATTTTTTATATTGTATATAGTAACATGGTAAATGAATTGATAATTAAATCTAGTTATATTTTATTTAATTTTATTGGTTATGAAATCAAATGACAAGCATATGATGAAACACAAGGTTAAACAGATAAAACTCAATAGACTTCTTGTCTTGCTAGTCACTTTGTAGAAAAAAGTAAATCCAGTTAATTACATTTAAAGGCTAAATCTAGTTCAAAATCACATCTATATCTAAGAATTGAATATCAATTCAATAATATGAATATAATTATATTCAATTATATATGAATATCTAACTCATAAATGTAACATCTTAAAAAGCTGAAGACTGACATGAAGAGCCTTCATTGTACCATGAACACTATTAATTTGTTATTAAATCCATAGTATCTGCTTATATAGTCTTCTCAAAAGTGTGTTTCCACGAACAAAGACACTTTGGATTTTGAAACAAAATTTAAGTACAATAATTTCAATTGAAAATACAAAGAAATATTTGATTACTAAGCTATTAGTGTTATAATGGTCTTAATAGTTTTCCTTACTAGCTACTTGCATATCTGAAGGCAGAAGCAATTGCTTTAAGCCTAGATAAACCAATTGCCAATCCATAACTCTACCCTAGGGATCTGGGAGGAAGGAATTATAAAGAGTACTATTTTAACCAGAAAGGATATCTCTTAGATGGATAACATTTACTTAATTCTAATTTCCATTTTGTTCTATGAGTACTAGATGGTAGACAACTCTCTCTTTGATAGGTTTTGCAATAAAGCTTTTCTGAAACTTAGAATAAAAGATACCAGACTACTGAAATTAAGTTTTGAAAAAAAAAATTTACTCCTCCTGATTTTTAATCTCTTTCTCCAGACTGCAGCAAAAACCTTTCCCCATTCAATGCTCTTGTAACTTCATTTTTTTGTTCTGTTCTGTTTTGCTTTTGTTTTGTTTTGTTTTCTCATCACTTCAAAAATCTGCTTTTGGTACTAAAAATTCTCTAAACAGACTTGCTAATTTTCAAGCAAACAGTCTGAAAATCATATTGACACTTCATTAGTGCCCATGTGAGCCTATCTTCGAGGTTACACTGAACTTGTAGCAATTATCCACTGACAGTTTATAATATTTTAAGTGATGACAACATAGTTATTTTAAGTGTTCATCTTGTAGGGGCTTAGATTACCCCATTATTGATTGTTCACTAGCTGTATCATGGAGAAGACCACTTCCCAGCCTTTACCTCTCCCATATAGCAATTTTTTCCAACTTCCTTCTCTAATGCAGTCCGTCCTGCATTCTACTGCTAAAACAGGTTTTAGAGCCAACACACCCACATTGTCTTCTTCTATCCTAGGCTCTTCCTGACTCAATCCATTCAGCGCAGGCTCTCCCCGGCTCAGACCTACCTTGACCCTACCTCCCCCATGATTTCTCATGACCTCCTGGTACACATCCTCAGTCCAGGTAGAACATTCCTTACTTAACAACTAGTATTTGTTTCTTGAGTTCCCCTGCTCCATGTCCTTCTTTTTTCCCTCATAAATTTCTGTAACACTTTTCATCATTTTCCCTTCTTTTAGTTCGTGTGGTAAAATAATACCTACAAATTTACTTGTGAAATTAGTTTACATACAAATAACAAAATGATGTACAAAATAACAGAATTATTATCGATTAAGCATTCTATTGTTGTACAAGTATAATTCTATATTCTTCATTCAAGTGTAAGGAATTTCAAGGTAGACTGTAAAATGTTGTTTTTTAAATTTCCCATCACTTTAAATATATATATAGATCATATAATATATAAATATGTATATATACAATACATATATACATATACGTGTGTGTGTGTTTAGTTGAGAGGGAGGAAGATAGAAAGAGAAACAGCCCATTCACTAGTTCACTCTCCAAAAGGCCAGTAACTGCTGGGTCAGGACCAGGCTGAAGCCAGAACCTGAGAACTCAGTCCAAATCTCTGACATGGATAACAGAGAACCAATCACTTGGAACATCACCCACCACCTCTCATGGTCCACACCAGCAGGAATGCTGAATCAGGCAGAGCCAGGAACTGAACCCAAGCACTGTGACATGCATACAGATGTACCAACTGGTATCTTAACCACCAGGCCAAACACCTGCCACCAGGAACATTTCTCATCACTCATAACCTATCATTTAATACATATTTAAGAACTATTTAGAAATTGATTAATTACAGCAGTGAGAAAGATGTGATGGTCAAAAGAGGAAAGAATGGTAGAAATTTCATAAGGTGAGGGTGGGACTAAGAAAAAGGCTCACTCATTCATTCATTTAACAAATACTGTTATGTACTGGACACTGTTCTGGATCACAGGACTATGGCTGTGGGCCAACACAACCAAAATCCTGAGTAGAGAGTTTACAGTGCAGTGATAGAATGACAGGACTCAAGATAATAAGTAAGATTTGGACATGTTGGGAGATGACAGATGCAAAGAAAGAGATAAAAGCAGGACAAGAGCTTAAGGAGGATGTTGGCTGGGGAGAGGACTGCTAATTTAGACATGCCCAGAAAGGCTTCCTTGGGTTTGTGACAAAGACTGCAATGAGGACATGAAGCTTAAGGACATCCCAGGGAAGAGGATTTCAGAGGGACTAGGTATCCAATTACAGAACATCTATTATGTGCCATGCAGCATTCTAAGCCTCAGCGTACTGTGATAAACAAGACAAAACCTCTGTTCTCTGGGAGACAGAACATAGAACATAAATGCAACTGTCCGGCAGATCTGTCTTTGCTATTCTAGCCATCACTACTTTGCATATCCACCCGCTCCTATGATAGGCGCATCTGAGAAAAACAACCATTGATTAGATGTAGCAGATGAAAATTACAATAAGCTCTAACTTTGATACAGACCCAGAGTGGACTGTATTACTATCTTCATTGTTTCTTTCCATCCAAGCCTGCATCATCTCCACCTTTATCGTTAACATATCAGTCATTCACTCTAAATATACCAGTGATCCTTAAAAAACATAAGGCAGATAGCATCACTTTTCTGCTCAAAACACTGGCATGACTTTCCATGCCAGTAAAAAGGCAGGGTAAAAAGGCAGTATGTTCAAGATGGCCTCTAAAGCCCTGGGTGCTGGGGCCTGTAGCTGCTCCGTGCTTTTGCCCTACCAGGTACCCTCCTGCTCATTCCACTCTAACCCACTGGCTTTCTCGCCCTGGACTTCGCACCATTGGGCCTTTACTCCAGGTGCTTCTTCCATGTGCAATGTTCTCCAAGACAATCACTTTGCTCTTTGCTTCCTTTATGCCTTAGTGTAAATCTCATTGTCACAGGGAGGCGATCTTGTCCACCCTCCTCCATGCTTCTGACCCCCTTATCTTGCACTACTTCTTTTTCTTTTCCCCATTATGAACTTAATTTATTCTCTTTTCATTGATTACATTGCATCATGTGACACAGTTTCATAGGCTCTGGGATTCCCCCCACACCTCCCCAAACCCTCCCCTCATGGTAGATTCCTCCACCTTGCTGCAGTTTTACAGTTCAAATTCAGTCAAGATTTTTTCATTGCAAGGATGTACCAAGCATAGAGTCCAGCATCTTATGGTCCAGATAAATTCAACGGTTTCTTGGGGAGACCATCTCTGGTCTGAACGTAGAGCCGGCAGAGTATCATCCCGATCAATTAAAAACCCCAACATAACATCTGCAACAATTTACAACATTATGGAATTAACTGACATGGTATTGAGTAACCAATGTTAAAAAATGCAAGTTCTTATCATCATAGCAATGATTATCTTATAACATAGTACTTATTTTTCTTATTACTTTACTGCCTATTGTCTGTCTTTGACAGAGGGTAAGCTCTGTAAGATGGGGATGTCTGTTCGCTGGGGTATGCCAAACATGACAAACAGCACACTGAGAACTCCACAGTCACCTGTTGGATGCACATTATCAGTGCACAAGAGGTTGTAAGTTTACTTGTGTGGGCTGTTAACTGGAATGATGTTGCTGAAGGCCACTCACTACGTGGCTCCATTTTGCCAGAGCCCGGAACAGAAAAAAGTACAGGATAAACGCTTAATGATATTAGAATAGATTGAAGAATTTCTATAGAGTAGAATCTACATTTGAACTTTTGTATTTACATAATGCCTTGTATATACCTGGGTCTCAAAGATGTCTGTTTCTCTCTGTAACTCTGGTTTTCAAAGAAATCAATTACTTTTAGAGCTAATAAGCAAACATGCAAGAAACTTCTAAGGGCTGGCCTTAGAAACCATCACCTATGAAATCTTATCTATCTCCTTGCTAATGGCCTATAAAAGCAGTGAGTGATGGCTTGAATGCTTGGGCTCCTGGCACCCAGATGGGAGACCTGGAGGAGACTTCTGGTTTCAGTCTGGCCCAGGCTTGGCTGTTGTGTGAACTAGGGAGTGAATCAGTGGATAGAAAGTTCTCTCTCTCTCGCTCGCTGCAATTCTGATTGTCAAACAGTTAAATCTTTTTTAAAAAAAGTTACGAGATGAACAATCACCAAATAAGGAAGACATCATAAAGGTGAATTATTGCAAGTATTACAACAGGTGGCAAAGCAGACACTCAAACATCTCATTACTTTATTTTTTTTAAAGATTTGTTTTTATTATTATTTTTTTAATTGGAAAGGCGGATATATAGAGAGGAGAGACAGAGAGGAAGATCTTCTGTCCGATGATTCACTCCCCAAGTGAGCGCAATGGCCGATGCTATGCCGGTCCGAAGCCAGGAGCCTCTTCTGGGTCTCCCACGTGGGTGCAGGGTCCCAAAGCTTTGGGCCGTCCTCTGCTGTTTTCCCGGGCCACAGGCAGGGAGCTGGAAGGGAAGTGAGGCTGCCAGGATAGAACTGGCGCCCATATGGGATCCTGGGCATGCAAGGCGAGGACTTTAATCACTTGCGCCACCGCGCTGGGCCCCATCTCATTACTTTAAATTGCCACATCAGACTTTCAAAAATCTTGTAATTGTGTTATTGTTAACATTATATATTTTTAAATATATTTTTATTTTGATTTTTGAATTGTGGTACAATTTTGTATAGGCTGGGATTCCCTCTCAAACTCCCACCCCCCATCAGATTTTTCTGTTTTGTTAAAATAGTGTAGTCCTTCATAAGGAATCATAATTCTATCAGTCTCATATTTAAGTGTACCCCACACTGTTGGTCCAGACAATGTCATTATCTTTTTTTCTTTTTTTTTTTTTTTGACTTTTTAAAGATTTGTTAGTTTTTATTGGAAAGGCAGATTTACAGAGAGGAGAGAGAGAAATTTCTTCTAACCAATGGCCACAACGGAGCTAAGTTGATCCAAAGCTAGGAACCAGGAGGTTCTTCTGGATCTCTTGTGTGGGTGCAGCCCTCCATGGCTTTTGTTGTTGTTGTTATTATTTTTTTATTATTGATTACATTGCATTATGTGACACTGTCTCTTAGGCTCTGGGATTCCCCCAATCCCTCTCCATACCCTCCCCACATGGTGGATTCCTCCACCTTGTTGCAGTATTGCAGTTCAAATTCAGTCAGGATTCTTTCATTGCAAGCATAGAGTCCAGCATCTTATTGTCCAGATAAACAATGTCATTATCTTTTAAGTAAGGCATTTTTTTAGTAGAATATCCCCAAATGCATTTTTTTAACCACAAAATGGACTTTTCCTTTATAATATGGAAATTTCATTAAAGCAATGATATAGTAAAAGCAAAAGCGCACTGACTCAACTTGCCTGCCTTTGCACACAGTGTGTGTGCTGCAGCCTGGGAAGACTGCAGTGGGCCCAACAGCACCAGGCGTCTGCTGGGCTGAGGGCCGGATGAGATTATCAGTGTACATCCGTGAAAGGCCTTTTGCTAAAGCAAATTAAAAAACGAGTGGATTATGATTGATGAACCCAGCATTAGGGTAATGTTATCAGAGATACTTTCAATTTCTGTCCTTTCTCAGGAGGTCAGATTATAATCATGTTAGAACTGAACACAATGCTTTATTAATGTTTCATGAGTAAGTCAGTGGTAATCAACCTAGCTTTGTGTGGAAAATGAAACCAATTCATGATGTATAAACTCAGTGCATTTAGAATTTACTGAAATTTTTACAGAGGTGTCTGTATCACTTTTTGAGGCTTCTCAGCGACACCAAATCTGGAATTCCATACCTCTTCAGTGAAGTAAAATTCTCACCATTGTATTTACAAAACATAAATATTTCTGGAAAAACCACGATGGATGAAATCCATGAAAGAAAGTGCTGTTTGATTTTTACAATAAGAAAAGGAATCAGTCTATAGACAAGTAATGGCTAAGACCAATGCATCAAGTACCTGTTCAGCTGCTGGCATTGGATAATGAAACCTAGCATTTAATAATCAATGACATCATCCCTTTTACAACATTACTTTGTCTTCTTTGTCTTCAATTAATGACAGCTTGAAAGAAAAAGGAGGGAATGCTCCTGAAGACAGAATTCCAATCCACACAAAGAGATGAGGGCTTTTTACCACATGTGAATGTCATTTTTCTGGGATATATGACATTTTCACTTTATACTTTAGGCTTATAAAGATTTCTTTCAAATAACTGAAGATAATCCAAGTCCAAATTATAAATATACAAGAGCACATTTTTTCTAGATCTATTTCATAAGAACCAAATTCTACATGAACTACCTAGGCAGTGTAAAGCTAGAAACTTCTAGTTATACACAATGATATAAAATGGAGGTTTTCATGAAATTTATGAAAAACTTAAATACTTCTATGTTTTACACCAGGGCCTAGGCTTCTTATATTAGACAGATACTCAACAAAATAATACACCTTCAGCAAATAACAGAAATAGAAGAATAGAAGGTACTTCAAACAAATTACAGAAAAATTGGAATTTAAAGGAGTTTATTGGAACTGACAGCTAAAGTCACTGTCTATAGCACCAGTATGCATTATGGACGCCAGTTCCAGTCATGGCAGCTCCACTTCTGATGAATCCTTACTAATGTGTCTGGGAACACAGCAGAAGATGGTTAAAATAGTTGGGCTCCTGTAGCCATGTGGGAGAAATGGAAGGAGCTTCTGCCTTTGGCTTTGGACTGGCCCAGCTCTGACTGTCATAGCAATTTGGGGAGTGAACCGAAGGATGGAAGATATCTCTCCCTCTCTCTATAATTTTGCCTTTCAAATAAATAAAAAATCTTCATCTAAAAAAATGTAAGTTTGTCTTGGTGCAAAAAAAAATTTGAAATGCTTACATTACTTTTTTCACAATAAGCACCTTCCATGAAGAACAGAAAACTATAAAGAGGTGCTATCAAGGAACACTTTGAGTAGAAGAAAGGCAGAATTGAAGCCACTGAGAGGAGTGTTGTAGAGACACACAGACACACTCTCTAAGCCACTTTTGCACAGCTCTGCCATGCACTGTTCCTGGAGGCCACAGTTGGGACTATTCTTATCTTTAATTCTGAAGCAATCAAGAGTGTCTGCCACACACATTGCATCTTGCTTTCCCCTCTCTATTCTGCTGGATGCCTTCTGGCAGATCCAGAGGGCAGGAGGAAGAAAGACTTCTCAGGTCACCTATTATCTGCTAGACACTAACCTCAAGCATTTACGAGAGGACCACATAATGGTCACAGAAAATAGAATTCAAAGATAACACAAAATTGCTGTGAACTTTTGGAAGTCCTCCTCATAACTAATTTAGCACTGCTGCTGGGTGATGCAAAGAACAAATACTAAAGTCCTTCAATTTCCTCACATAAGCAACATTTTGAGAAAAGTGTCTCACTATATGGAGTGACTTTTAATTTCACTTGTCTTCCCAGAGCCATTAATTCGGTAAGATAACAGGAATTTGCTTTGAAATACAGAAAACTCTAGCCTTGCACTTTCTTTCTCTTTCAATGAACAGAAGTTGTAACTTGCTACTTATAGTAGAAATGTACTATCCACTGCTGACAACGTCGCGCGCTACTGTCGAGATGCACAAGTACGTGTCCCTGATATTTCTGCCAGTTGTAAAACTTATTTCTATTGAATATATGAGAGGCAGTGACTTTCTCACCAAACTTCCTGCCATCGTTACAGCTCACAGTGAGCTGTACACACGCAGCTTGCCCAAAGTGCATCTACAGGTGTGCTACTTAGGGTGGCTTACTTGAAAGAAGCATGGAAGTTGATTCAGCAGGACTCAGTTGTTCAAAGGACAAGCCATAACAGGTAAGCAGTACATAAAACAGAAATCCGTTTTTGAACTGGTAATGCCAGTATCAGGAATTAGTTTCCTGTCACTTAATTGATGTACAACAGAAGTATTTGGAAAAAGTAAGAATTTTTGAAAGTTGTTATTCAAAATTTAAAATCATGTACTTTTCCCTATAGGAACAGGGGGAAAAAAAGTCTATTTTAGAGTTTAAACTGCCATCATGGTGTTATACCTTTTCTCAGGTTGTTTCTTTCAATAAATAATCTGCTAATTCTCTCAACAGAACCCAAATGAAATGAAATGAGACATTTTAACTCAGTTGAGATTCAGGTATTTTAAAAACAGTTTAAAGTGGTGATCATATGAATAGTTGACTGCCATTGATGAAGACTGGATTGTAAATCAGGGTGACTAATGCATGCTGAGAAGTCACCTACGCATGGATCAAACAGGTTATATTCCAAAGTTCTTTTAATTATCTGAACAGGCATAGCCAAAGAATATTATCTGAATTTGGCTTGATTATCAAGCCAAATCTATAAAGTCTGGTGAAGTTTGAAAGGGTGTAAGTGGGTCTAGCAAGTATCCCATTTACGGTTCCTACCTGCAATATCAGCTACAGTGAGACAGCAAAAGCACCTAGGTTCAGACATTCCATGAGCTACCAGGCTTTTTTCCCTTACCAGGCTTTAGTCTATCCAATGAAGTAAGGGTCAATAACAGCTCTAAAATTTTGTAACTTGGGCCTAGTGTGATAGCGTAATGGCTACATCTTTGCCTTGCATGTGCTGGGTTCCCATACGGATGCTGGTTCTTCTCCTGGCTGCTCCATTTCCCAGCCACCTCCCTGCTTGTAGCTTGGGAAAACAGCAGAGGATGGCCCAAAGCCTTGGGATGATGCACCTGCATGTGAGACCCAGAAGAATCTCCTGGCTCCTGCTTTCTGGCTTTGGATTGGCTCAACTCTATTGCAGCCACTCGAAGAGTGAACCAGCAGACAGAAGATCTTTATCTCTCCTTCTCTGTAAATCTGGTTTTCCAATAAAAATAAATAAATCTTTAAAAAAAATTCTGTAACTCCAAGATTAGAATAGAGATGAACATAATTTCTCCCATTGGACACAACTCCTCTTGCACCTGCTGGGTTCCTCTGCTGGGCAGAGGGAGCCGAGGCTTGTTCAGCAGTGAGCTATGGTTTTCCCTGCAGAGAGCTTCACAGCACTGAATGATGAAGGTAGAAATGGGGCTCACGAAAGGTCAGCTCTGAAGAGCTGCTAAGGCTGGACCATATCACTGGTCTCAGGACACTTCCGGTCATTTCTCTCTTTGTATGCACAATCCAAGGAGTGGGCTCCCTCCCCTTATCTCTCCTGAGTTCCTCTGGCTACTGCTTCTCTATCTGGAAACTGAATAAGAATATGGCCACTTTGCTAAGTATTTGGAATTCCAGTTAATCCTTACCTTTGAAGGTATTTATTTTTTAAGACTAAAAGAATGATGCAGTTGAAATTCTGACACTGTATCTGACAAAGAATACTAAAAAAAATAAATAAATTAAAACCACAATGGAACTGGTCCAGTGTTGTGGTAGTGACACCAGCATCCCACACTGTAGTGCTGGTCCACTTCCCACTACTCTGTTTCTAACACAGGTTCCAACCTAGCTTCCTGCTATGGCACCTGGGAAGGCAGAGAAAGGTGGCCCAAGGTCTTGGCATCCTGCTTCTCATGTGGGAGACACAGCTGAAGTTCCTGGCTTTGGCTTGGCTCTGCCTAGGCTGTTGTGGTCATTTGAGGTTAAGCTGGCAGATAAAATACGTCATCCTGTTCACTAAGTCTCTCTATTGCTCTGCCTTTCAAATGAATAATCTTAAACAAACACACACACAAACACCTTTCAAACGGCATACGCTATAAGCACTGTTACTGCAATACTTTATCCTGACCTTTTGGACAGTAACTCTTAGAAACAGACTAGAGAAAAAAATGTCAGTAGTTAAATGAATGGAAAAGAATACCCTAATCGGCAAGCATGTAGCTTTCTGTATAAAACAAGAGAGTAACTTTTTAGCAGCTGAGTGCAGTATCTTGTCACTGTCTTCTAGTATCTAATAGGCAATGGAACCTGTAATGGAAACTAAAGGCATTTTATGTAAACTGCAAAAATGAACATTTTTTTCCAGGGCCTTACTTGATTGATATTTACCATAAGGCCTTGATAAAATTATCTAATGTAGGCTAGAAGAGATTGTAAATAACAAAATCTGTATTGTTGATGGCTTTTAAAAAGAACTACATTTGACTCCTGATAATCTGCAAAAGAACATAGAAAAATAACACATATGAAATTATGTCACTTCATAATGAAGAATCATACTAGCTGCTTAGAACTAGTAACCTTGATCTTCTAAGAAAGAATTGTTTTATACTTTGTGAAAGAGGTATGGAACCAAACAGAAATACATTTCAGAAAGTTAAATGTAACAATGCTTCATAAAAGTTCTTGCTTACCTAAAATATTCAAGAAATTTCAATTATTTGGAAAGTGTATCTAGTTGAACTGCATGCTCACCCAACATCCTAGCTGAATGATGCATTGTAACGCTTTTGCAGAGTCAGTCACTAGTAGTTTGGTCTATTCTGTTTAGTTTCACACAACTGTTAATTACTGAATGTTTTTTCACCCATGGCAATTGTTAGCTTTTTTCATGGGCAAAAAATTCTGAGTTTAATGACAATTTGTGAATATTTTTAAAGAGAAGTATTGTCTTTTATTTCTGTTAGGTATATCAGTAATCAAATTATTAGTCCTGGAGGCATATTAACTTCTCTTACTAAGGAGGATGCAAAGGTTGTATATATAATAAGTCATTACTTAATGTTTTATTTAAATAGATGTAAAATATTTTAGTTTCCAAAAATCATGAAGAGATGCTCAACATCACTAGTTACTAGGAAAATACAGACTAAATGCATAACAAGGGGCAGGGGTTGGAAGCAGCAGTGAAGACAATAGTTGGGGTGCTTGCATTTCATATGAGAGTGCCTGGGTTTGAGTCCCAGCTCTGCTTCCAACACTAGCTTCCTGCTCATGTGCCCTGGCGGGCAGAGGGAGATAGCTCAGGTAGTTGGGTCTTTGCTACCCATTTAGGAGATAGACCTGGATTGAATTCCTGGATCCTGGCAAAGCCCAGATGTTGTCAATGTTTGGAGAATGAATAGTGTGAATGGGAATGCTCCGTTTCCTTCTCACATGAATAAATAATGCTAAAAAAAAAGGCTTTTGTAAGATATTACCTGATAACCACTAGAATGGCTGTAACAGAGATAGGTAATAACAAGTTGTGGTGAGGATGTGGAGGAACTGAAACTGTCACACACTGCTTGTGGGAATGTAAGGTGGTGCCTTCACTCTGGCAAACAGTTTTGCAGTTTCTTAAAAAAGTTAACATAAATTTACCCATTTCCTAAGATTTCCTCCCCACATTTTTGTCAGTATCTCTGTGTAAGTACCTATTACACTTCACCAAACGAGTACCGCTGAAAACAGTATAGTATGCTCCTCTTAGGAACTGTGGCCTAGTCCTGGAATTGGCAAACAGCATTGGCCTCCGGTGTCTACCCTGTCTGTACTGCTATGCATTCAGAGGCCTGAAAAATGTAAGAGATATTTCCTGGTAACTAGTAAGTCTGATCATCTGTAAATATTAGGAAATTAATAAATGTGAAATATTTAGTAGATGGTTAGACTGTTCTATTTTTTTTTAATATCACAACGAGCTTTAATAGCAACCACCTTACTGTTCAAATCCTCCATTAAAACATATATTTAAGATGAATGAACTTACAGCTTTATCTGTGAATGATCTGCATTAGTAGCTCATTTACAATTTCATTTGGGAATCATAAACCCAGATAATCTCAAAGTATTTCACAAAGACTGGATAATATCAGAGGCATACTGTATAAGGGAAATAGAATGATTCGGAGAGGGAGAATGCATGAGGGAGGGAGGGAGGCAGCGAAGGATGGAGCAAGAGGGAGAGACAGAGAATGTTTTCACATTCAGATTTATTTCCCAGATGTCTGCAATAGATGCCTGCAACAGACAAGACTGGGTCAGAACGCAACCAGGAGCAGGAGGCTAGTCTTCATTTAAGAAAATCTACTTAACCATACAGAAGGCTGCCAAAAACCCACAGTATAAACAATGCTTCGTTCTTTTCTTACACTTTAACCTCGGATTTACAGATTGTAATTTGCAATCTGTAATACTTAAAAGCAAAACTGCAGAATAAGTTAACTTCCTTATTATCTTCTCAAGCAAAACAAACAAGAAATACAACAAAATCTTTCTCACCATTCTGTTGATTCGTACAAAGTCTTCAGGTTTTTTTGCCCAAGGGGGAAGGTCAACATCATTTACGACCACTTCATCTTCTCTGACTCCAAGATTATATCCATTGCTGTTGACAAACATCTCTGGCAGGTAGTAGAACTCAGGAATTAGCTCCTGACGGGAATAAAAATATAGTGCATTAAACCATTCTGTGGAAATCAGAGGGATAAAACGATTAACTCGTAACTTGTTCAGCATAAATTGAATTATACAAATATTTTGCTTAAAGTCTATATTACTTAATTGAAGTTTTAAGGATCTGAAAAGACAAACATTTCTCTTAAATAATTTTCTTCAAAATATGCGCTAATAGTGCAGAGCATTATAAAATATTACGCATTTTAAATCTTATCCTGCCACAAATTAAGAGAAATCGATATACAAATGAATAATTCACTAGTACTAGTACACATGTGTGTAAAACTACATCAAGTCTCTTGAAGTATTTTCTGAATATAATATGCTATAGTAAATTAAAAGCCTGCTGTCAGTATTTGTCAAAACTCACACATATTTTCTATTTTTTTCTTTTTAATTACACTTGTGATTATATGATTTCTGTAGAATTCATAGTTTGATTTTCTGACTTGACAAAATCAATCTGGATACCTACCACTTGAGCACAATGAAGAGACAATGTACAACATGATAATAAGCTTAAATTATTTAACGCAAGCTACTGGAATTGTAGGTTCTTAGTAAACTGAAACAAAGATAATTTGCGTTACTTGCATGTACGTTTGGCCTATGCAAACTTGAGACTGATGCACAGCATCCACAAAAGGGTTTGTGCTACTTTAAAATAAGTCTGATACTGACGTGAGCTGATTTCAACATCTTAGAAAGATCTAATTTGCTGCACTTGTTTTGAGCAAAAAAAGATACATAAATAAATAAATAAAAAGGAAAAAAACCAAGGCAATTAGGAGAAAATGAGAAACAAAAAAATTTGTAGTTTTTTTTAATGTAAACCATCTATAAGTAATCTTTATTCAAGTATTAACATGCTGCTAAATTGACTTTAAATTACACTGTGAGAAGAATAGGTCATTTGTTTTTGTAATATGATAAACTTTGATGGCACAGTACCTGAAATTTGAATCTCATTGTGTTTTTCTCTTGAGATGCTTAGAAAAAATTAAAACCATCAGAAATAGGAGTCTTAAACAGATTGGATCATTAACTTATTAACAAAAGTATACAAAAGCTTTCTCTAAGTTTTCCCACTAAAACCAACATCTCTGGTGTAGCAAAATAAGAGTGTAGCTAGCAACACTGTGTGAATCTGAGCATTATCCATTCATATGACGTTAATTGTGAATCATAATATGATGAGACTCATTTTGTCTAGCATATTGTGAGCATCAACAAATGGGCCCAGCGTGATGGCCTAGCAGTTAAAGTCCAAGTCTTGCACATGTCAGGATCCCACATGGGTGCCGATTCTATTCCCAGCAGCCTGGGTTCCCATTTAGCTACCTGCTTGTGGTCTGGGAAAGCAGTCAAGGATGCCCTAAAGCCTTAGGATCCTGCACCCATGTGCAAGATCCAGAAGAGGCTCCTGGCTCCTGGCTCCTGGCTCCTGGCTTTGGTTTGGCTCATCTCTGGCCATTGTAGCTGCTTGGGGAGTGAATCATTGGACGGAAGATCTTCCTCTCTGTCTCTCCTCCTCTTTCCAATAAAAATCAATCTTTGAAAAAAATTCATACAAGGTGAATTTTCTGGATAAATTAAGCTTAATTTTTAAGAATCAGAGGTTTAAATAGAACAAAACTCACTTGATGCTTCCTTGAGAAGTATTAATTTGTATAATAAAGGTTTTGAACACCAGATACTGTAATGGGTATTCGGAAAACAAAAAGTGAGCAAGACATTGCCTTTCTGTCAAATAATTCAGACTCTAGTCTGTGGGGCAGAAGTATAAAAGGGTGGTTATAATGTATACATATGACTGATGTGGAAAATTGGAGCATGGTTTGGAGAACTTGAAAGCAAGGTTGAAGACTTCACTTGGGACGTGGCTATGATGAACAGCAGAGAAAAAGCAAAAAGAATGTCATGAAGTATCACAAAGTGATGAGAACCTGACTTCTTACAGGATAGGGTGGATGGGGCTGGATAATGAAAGGAGTTTTACAAAGATAAGACTGCCTGAATTTTATCTTATTGGCAAGAGAAAATTTTAATGATAGTTATTGATCAAATCTGTTTTACAGTAAGATATCAAGTGATAGGTAAAGGATGGATTGGTCTCTTCTCATATGTGCATGCAGAGAGAGAGCGAGAGGCAGCAGGCAGCATGAACAAGACCAGAGGGACGTGAAAAACATTGTGTAAGTGAACATATGAAGGGCTTTATCATGGAACAGTCATCTGCAACTGAGTTTCCATGGTAGGCAAGAAGGCGGGAGGGAGTCAGCCAAGCTGTGGGTCTAAGCTTGTGTAGAAGCAGGAAATCAGATGGCACACACTGAGAGGCAAATCTATATTAATAATCGGCTGTACAAGATGTAAGACCATAATGGATTGTGTGAGAAAGAATTCCTGCAAAATTAATACAAATGATTGCAAATTTTTATTGACTAAATTGGAAACGGAACTGAAAGCAAAACAATGAGGAGACAAACACACTTTCTTGCTCAATATGTTATTGCTTAATTGAAGGAAAAGACATGGACAAAGGATATCTCAGCAAAAAACTTGTGAGCAATGATTAAAATGAGTTTGTTTTCCAGACTGGGTAATCATGACAGCGCCCATCTATCACTGAAGGGGCAATCTGCTGACGGATTATGATCACTCACTGCAAGGCGTAAGAGCCATCACTCTCCTCATGGATTTGCTCCCATTCAGAAATGCAAAGCTATTATCTTATGACTTCACTGTGTGACTACAGGACACACCGTTTTCGTCTACTTTTACTCAATATTAGTAAAGACACATAAGGAATAGTAAGAGATTCAGAGAAGGCAATGGCTACTGCTGTTTGCATACTGCGTGTTCCTTATGTGACACTGAAGAGAGGTAAAATTTCAAAAGGTCTAAATGAAGGAGAGGAATGTGAACTCAAAGCATTGCTTGTCTTGAAGGTGCTTCATATGAAACAGACTCATCTAAGTCAGAGATCTTCCTTGTAGCCTTCCATCAGTTGTTTTTGTTTGTGACCTATCTCTAAAGTGAAATTATATAAATAAGCTTCCTTTAGGACAGAGTTAAAGGGTGGTACTTAAAAATGATTAGAGAAACACAATTAAAAGACACTTGCTTTGGTGCAAAAAATATTCTGAAACCCATGCATACTTTTTCATAATGTTAATTTTCCATCTAATCTTTGAAAATGCTTCAATTTTTCTGCATCAAAAGTAAACTCACTTTCGATGAACCATTTGAATTACACCTCTATATTCACAACGACATAACAACACAGTCCAAAGAGTCTCAATTTACTACCCAATGTGTTGTTACTTTATATAGTTTTACATCCTTTCCTGTGGAACAGGGTCATGTGAAGTGTGGGATTATTAACTTACAATAGAGCAGACTTACAAAAGCCCAGGAAACATAAGATTTTATGCAATTAACAGTATGGGGAAAAGTAAGCTTAACCCTAGTTTTATGAGGTTTGTATTTTACTGAATCTTTCTTGCTGCTGGTGTTACATTTTGCATACAGAAGGTGCTCATTAAGAATTCAACTATTGGACAGATTAGCTAAGGTGATCTTAATATCACAAAAAATCTTTACAGGGATGTGCAGGTGTCAGGAAGACTACCTCAACACAGGAAGAGACTCAATGAAGAATTTTATTAAAGAAAAATGACGAAACTTGAAATTCATTTTGTTTTGGGGGGCGGATTTTTGCACTATTAAAAATGTTATCTTGCTTATCTAACTACTCTTAGCTAAGTTTTAAAAGGTTCAATATTGTAAAGAGTTTAATTGAAATGCAGAAAAGCTGGTTTTTAAAGTCTGCAATAGAACTGTCGCCAAACTGCAGAAGTCACAGAAGAAAAAGTTCACTTTCTAAAGTTCATTTCACTTTAAGTATTCTAGAAAGAAGGACTAACTTACGTGTAACCTAGAGTAATCGGGTATTTTTAAAGCTATTTGCACTTCAGGTTTTGGTTTACGTATAAGTACACAATCAGTCTCAACAGAATGGTTCAAATTAAATTGGAACTTAACAGCTTTATTGAACTTCATTAACTTGAAGATTTTCTCAAAGGTTGTTGTAAAACTCACTCCCTTACCCTTAGCCTCGTAGCATTTCCCAGTGAAGGTTCCTCACATAAGTCATGGAGTCTATTCCCTGCTTTCCGCACAGGAACTAATTTGTTCCAACACACACAATGGGCAAAGTGACACTTGGGGTTTTTATCAAAGCTTAACACTGAAAAGGTTTGCAGTTTCTGCTTGTGTCCACCAAGAAGTCATTATCACATAAAGTCGTGTAGTTATTTTACTAGAGAGATTCTGTAAGATGCAGACAAACCTAGAGAGTTGTGAGGTGTTTCCATTACCTAAGATGAGGCATAGGACATGTGAGCAAAGTTACTTTGGTTTTTTTCTGGCCCTGGCTAAGCTGATGCCACTATCATCGTGTCTAGTAAAGAGATGAGTTACCTCTGACTATCCAATTACAAACAAACCAATTGGTTTTGTTTTGAGCCCAAACGTTTTAGGGTGATTTGATCTACACTTGAAGTGAAATACTTGAACTGAAATAAAAACTTAAAACAGGTGGCAGTGGCTTTGCGATGAGGATGCAGGCAGAAGTTAGAAGGGTGGGGAGGAGGTTTCCAGTTGAGTGTGGAAGGTATGCAAGGAAGTTAGTATTGGAAGCTGAAGACAAGCAAACCATGTTGTGTAGTGGTATAAAAATGAACAAGATTATCTTTTCCAGTTTTCTAAGACACAGAAAGTGTCAACTAAACTTGGGCTTCCAGCCAAGGAGACCACCAGGCAGGATGCTGTGTGACCAAAGGGTTCTTTGAACAGTTTGTAGATTAGATGTGGCAAGAAAGACAAGCTAAGGAGAAACTGGCTCTGATGCACTACTTTATGAAATGTAAGGGTCTGAGACAATCTCTTTCACTGGTAAAATATTCGCAAAGTTAAGAAATAGGTTCAAGACTAAGACCAGTTCCAAAATATTACAAATAAAACATGGTCATATGGGAGTGTCCAAATTAAGGGGGGGCTGTTAAAATCCGATTAAAAGATAAGAATTTTACAGACTTACTCAGACATCTCACCAGGAGACAAACTCTGTTTCTCCTCTCCCTGCATCTGGGCTGAGTACGTGATATGCTTTGACCAGTAGAATGTTTTAGAGGTAAAAACACTCTGTGATCCTGGGGACAGGCATCAAGTGGCCCTTCAGGTGTCATTTCTTTCTTTTTCTTTAAAATTGTCTTGGTGCCAGTTACCAAGAAGAAAAATGTGGTGATCTTTTTGGCAGAACAGAGATGACAAGATAGCCCTTTGCTCTTCCAGCCATACCAGATGTATGGGTGGAGTCACCTCAAAGATTGTACAGTAAGAGACCACTCCAGATAACCCCATGAGGACCAGAGGCAAGGTGTATCTGATAAGCCTTGCTTCAACTGCAGACTAGTGAATAAATACATATTTTTTTAAGTTTCAAGTTGGTTTGTCACATGGCAATGGATGATTACAATATTCCTTAACTGGCCAATTAGTCCAAATCAGTGTGATTGGATAAGATGATGATTACAAAGAACTGAAGCAGCGTACACTCACTAAAGCACTGGACATGACCCAGTGCATTCAATGCTGGTCTAGCTCCCTCTCCACTTGCCTAAGTTCAAACTTAGACAAACCACTTAATAGCTGGGAATCTCCTTAACAGAAGAAAGATAGCAATAGCTATATCTAAGGATTTTTTTTTTTTGCAGGCTGTATCAAGTAATGAATAAGCAAGCATATTTCCATACTATCAACTGTTACTAAAAAAATGAGATGTACAGTTACGGCTTGGAAGTACACCCCATGAAAGCACAGTAGACACTGGCTTGCCTTAAGACAACCATTTTCCTGCTTACTCTCTTTTCATTCAGAGCTTTCTGTTAATCAGCTTCTCTTCAAAGAAAACAGTCAAGTAGTTAAAAATGTCAAAACGCATAACCTTGCAAAGATGCCAAAATTTCTAAAACAATGCAAAATGAATTTCATAACAGGCATTTTGTGTCTGTAATGTTATTTCTAGTTTAACAGCTACACTAAAACCCCACGGTATAGTTAATAGTATTATATGTGTTCTGTCAAAAATAAGAAAATATCCTCAAAGATAATTTCTAATTTATAGGCTTATGACAAGTTCAAGCTGCTGAGAAATTGGACTTGAAAATATGTCTGAGAATGATAGAAGACCACTATTAACACTATCATAATTGTATACCTATTGCATCAAATCTGACATTTCAGCTTAATACATTTTGCTGAGAGAGTATACCATTTTACGGCTTCCTAGTGAAACAAATCCAACCCAGACGTTTTCACTTTTCTAATATAATTCACTGCAAGGTTCTAAAGCTGCCATCTCTTTTCTTCCTTTTTTTTCCACTCAAAAGATTGATGCCCTGGCATTCATTAATTCCAAAGAGCTCATAATGGGTCAATGAGTCAGTGGTGAGCACCTCCATTAACTGTATTAATTTACACTATGTCACCTTAATGACATTTTGTCACAGCTACCTTTTCTGACATCTATGTAGCTATTCAAAAAGTAATATAACAACTTTTGAAGGCATTAAGGAAAATTAGTGTAAGAACTTCAGTGAGGCGAATGTCATTGTAACCAGACTAGGGAAGAGAAATTAAAAGAAAATAAATAAAGTGGAAACTAACTGGTCTGATTGCACCCGAGGCCTGCTGCCCCAGCTTGCATTCATTAACAGAGGAAAAGAGTGACAGTAACAGACAGAATAAAACCACCTACTACATTCTTGTTCTCTATTATAGGACTCTATGATATCATACAAATAATTTGCATTTTTGTAAATGGAAATAAACCATTTAAATATATCAAAATCTATAACACAGTTCAGTTATGATAAAAAGAAATGGGCTTAACATACAATATGCTTGCATGCCAAATCAGGTATTATTGTAGAGGAAAATGTCATATTCTTTCATCAATATTTTAAAACATTAATTTAGAAAATTAGCATTATCATCACCTTCTTCCAAAAAAGCATTCTCCTTTCTTTAACATGCCTCTCAACAGAACCTAAAGTTCTGCTGCTATAAAGATCATTTCAGCTGACTTCTCCCTCTCTCTCTCGTCCTCTCTCTTCCACATACACACACATCTGAAATACACTTGCAATACAATATTCTGTAATTTCAAGTATGTTTTTTAAATGAGTAAGAGCAAGACATATGACCCAACTGCAAAATGGGCAAAATATATAAAGAACAAATGAATTTTTTCACTTCCTAAGTGCTCAACAAAAATTCCACTATTACAATAGTGATGATGTGAGAATGAGATCCATTCATACTGCTACAGGGAGTGAGGAGCATCTTGAGGATATCAGCTAAGCATTATCTTTCATAACTTTAAAATTTACCTAGTTTTTGACCCACCAGCTTCATTAATAAAAATTATCCTTGATGTATACACAAAGTCCATCAAATTGTCTGTGTAAGGATGTTTATTTCTCCCTCATATTTGATAGTAACAATCAGAGAGAAAGACAAATTCTCCATCAACCTAAGACTATAAGGATAAATAACTTGTTTTGTATATTGGATGCAGCCTTTAAAAACAAAAGATAGAGCTTCACAGTGAGATAGTCCAGATAAATTATCATACAATATGAAAGGTTCAGAGGTGGTGGTAGGAGAAAACTGAAAATGAAAGCAATCTGTGTAATGTCAAGCTGGGGAAATGAGCTCCTCATGAACCAATTAAGTCTTGAAAGAAAAAAAAAAAAAGAACATGTTTGTTCAGTATGACTGACTGCTGGAGAACACAACCATAGAGCCTCTCACATCGGTGAGAGCCATGTTGGTCTTTGTCCTGCCTGACAGACCCTGGGAGTCCACACTATCACAATTACCTACAAAATGTGAATGTGAAATGGTTCCCAATAGGAAAACTGTTGGAAGACTCAGTAGCCTGGTACCTGGGCATTGGTGATCAAAGCCCAAATTATAGCTAGTTGAGACATCTGGTGGTCTGAATTCAATAGTCTCAGCAGAGAAGGCAAGTTCTAAAACACTGCAACTCTACAGATAAATGAGAACAAATGACCCATTGTGGGTGTGGACATGTGAGAGGGAATCTTTGCACTAAATCGAAAAGTTCATTTTCTTTTGTGATGGTATAAAGTAACAGCAGGCAGGTATTTTCACTCAAAATAATTTTATATAATATGAAACAGCTCTGACTTAAGATATAAACAATCTTAAACATGAGAGGAAGCCTTCAAATACATATAAAGGCATTTAATTCATATATAAAATTTTATTGAGTGGCTTTTATTAATATTCTTCTACTACTAGATCCTTTTGTTTAATGAGTGTTTGTGGACTCTCATTTTCTATATTGATTTTCATACTTATTAAATAATAGATTACATGTTTGAATTTACTAGCTGAAAATTGGTACAAATGATACTTTATGGATATTTTAATTACTCACTAAAGTTAGAAGACTGTTAAGGGAAAAATGTGGGCCTTCAGAACTTAACGTGAGGATGCATGTTAAGTGCTCTTTTTTCTGATTATGGTTATGTTGCTTTACATGGTAATATTAATTTATGTGAACTTTTATGACAATAAATAAAGCACAAAGATATGCTATGTAACATTGGGCTCCATTTCCTGTGTTTCCTGCTTTGATAATGAACTGAATAACTGGTATTCATCCAGCTTTCTTGTGGCATGTAATACTATAATTGCTTTTTACAAATCTTATGCAATAGATAAGCACAAATAAGTAAAAGAGAATTTTGACTTCCACTCACTACTTTTTGTTGGCTACAGATCCTAATTGGAATGACACTGTGACATTTTATATTGAGTGACAGTAATGGGGGAAAAGCTGTATTGAAGAAAAAGGGGCTTAAAATAAGAAACACATTTACCTATGGAAAAACTTCATCATATAACTGTATTTGCAGAAAAAAAATGGGGAAAGATGAGAGAACAAGCATATTTTTGAATACAATATTTTTCTTATCCCTTAAAAAGGCTTAAAATCTGCACAAATGAAAACAAAATCCTTGTATTTAATAATAGTTAAATAGTACCAACTGTACAACTCTTCTCTCAGGCTGTTCCTGGCTATCGTATGTGTGTGTTGTTTTAATCTAATGTGTATTGTTGCATAGTGTCCCCAGGCACAGTCAAGTAAAAGCTAAGGCTGTGCAGAAAAGCCTACATTTTAAATGGGTCTTGTCATTAATGCTTTATTAATTGCCTCAGGCTAAGCAAACCCAAAGCTGGGCAAGCTATAACAATATGACACATTAAGGTCAAATCCAATTCCTGCTGTGTTTTATGGAATGGGCCAAATATTGAGTGAACAGCAGGAAAGGCAATTTATAGGCTATCCTTTCCATCTCCTGATTATTCGATCTAAATTAGATAGGAATTTCTTGAAAACCCTGAGAAATAAAAAAGAATTAAGAACCATTTTCTATGATGCTCAAAGTTATTTCCTTTTAAAGATGTTAGGTGTAGCATATAATTTTAGTATGATAGAACAAAGCTGCAAAATAAAATCTGCTACACATGCAAACAAAAGAAATCAAAATCTCAACATATTTTGCAATAGCATTAATTAATATCAACAAATTCAAGAGCCTACCTTCACATCAGATGTATCTCTCTGACTAGTTCTCCAAGACCTTGCCACCGATGAGAAGGTTCGATCCGGATGGTCAAATTTCCCATCATTGGCATTGAGGAAGAAGGTTGTGAAAGGTTCCTAGGTAAAAAAATAAATAAATAAACAAAATAAAATGCAAAATCCAGAATGTTATCATTATATGCACAGCTGCCTTTGTTCTTTTGTAAAACATGAGTATCTGAAATTCTACTGAGGGGAAGTGTTCTGTGTTCTTGGTAAGATCTCCACACCAACGTGTTAGGAGATGCTGTCTGGATCAATGGCACAACTACAGCATCCATCTAATGATCTTTTCAAATATTTGTTTAAAACTCTTCAATAGCTCTTTGGAGCATACAGAAGGAAGCCTGCACTGTTATTTTGTCAAAAAGAAAAAAAATTGAAGAAAAAAACAAACGGCCTGAGTGGTCTGAAACCTGCTCCAACCCTCTCCCCATTCTCTTACTCATTTTGTAAGGTCTGACCATTTTTGCTCCACTTCTGTTCTCATGTGTGATACTTCTTTTGCCTCATATAGACTCACTCCTTTCCCTTGTATCTTTATCTGGCTAAACTATTTATCATATAAGTCTCAACCAATACGCTATTTTTTCCTGAAAGATGTTCTTTGATTTACTAAGACTCCCCAATATGCTCAAATAGTAGCGTTTGCTTCCTAAATAGCACTGATGCATTTATCACACTGTCATATAGTTGATTGCTATCTTGTCTATTACTCCCCACAGGAAACAGGTCTCATATCTATCTTCTTCACTGTGTTATCTGCAGCACTTACAGTAAATCCTGGCACACAGAAGTTGCTCAACATATAATCCCTTTGATGAAAGGAAGAAAATAAAGCAAGTGCAATAGAGATGACTGAGCTCCATTCTTTCTTGTATTCTGTAACTATTCCCTTAGGAAATCATAGTGTCGCTCAAGTAGTATGTATTGCCATAGTTGGAAAACTGGCAATAACTATATTGCAATGCCTCAATCTGTTTAATTTTTCTGTGATTTCTATGTTGGGAGGGAGGCATTTTTTTATGTCATTAACTTGACTTCCAAATTTTAGTGGATTGAATAGTATTTATTCTTACCATAGATTTCTTATTAAAATTGTAATAAATATGAACACATTTCTGTTCCTGTACTTTGTTAAGTCCAGGGTGAATTATATGTCATTGCCAAGCAACATAATGCTCATATTTTCCACATTTCAGTCTTTTTAAATATGTGATTTTTTCTTACAATCTTGTGTAAAATAGTTAATATTTCCTGTTCAGTGCTGGATGATAGTGAAATATGATGCAAGAGGTAAGATTTAGAAAGATACAGTGCATGCAGGTGGTAGAGGCAGCACTGTTGATTCACCTGGAAATAAGATATGCATCTAGGAAACCCACCCTGCTCTTTAGGAATTTAAGTGATGCGAGAGACAAACAGATGTGACCAAAATTAATTTATGACTAATAATTCTACCATATGACTTTGACCAATTTTCTTTGAAGACGTTCAACTAACAATAAAAAATAAGGCTGTGTATGCAATAATCTGATCATGGAATTAAAACAAATTAAAATGGGAATACCATTATTCTAGAAGTAGCAATGGTAAACTGGATGAAATATGACAGATCTAAGTGTGAATTTTGGCATAACTACCTTTCTTGGACAAGTTACTTAAACTCCAGTAATTATGTGAGTAACTCTCTTCAATTCTTCCACCTATAAAAACTAGGACTGACAATATCTTAAGGGAAATTATGAGAATTAGATTAAAGAAAGTAATATGAAGAGAGCCTTAGCTATCATTACAAAATGACTAACATGGGGGTGGGCATTAGACCTGGTTATTATGAGGCCCGGTTACAGTGCCAACATTCTATATTAGAGTATTTGGATTTGCCATTGGGCTCCAGTTCCTGGTTCCAGATTCCTATTCATCTGAATCCTGGAAGACAGCAATGATGGCCCTAGAAATTGGGCTCTTCAAATCCATGTGGGAAACCTGGATTGAACTCTCAGTTTGATCCTGGCCCAGTCCTAGTCATTGTGGTCATCTGATGAGTGAAATGGTTAATGGGATCTCTGTCTACCCCTCTGTCAAAATAATCAAATCAAATTAATAGGAAAGTAAGAAGCAACTGCTTCGCATTGTGCAATAATTTAACGCTGGGATTCCCACCAAACTGCCAGTTTACTCCATTCTGAGTAGACTTAAAATTTCTTAGATTTTACTCATACATGTAACCTTAGTACCATGCTTGGCTCACAGCATTTAGTAAATGTTTGTTGAATGTATCTAGACTTGTACTTGTTATAGTCTCAATAAGACTTAGCTCCAAAATTAATGCAGTTATTTAGACCTCAAAATCATAAGTAAAAGGTATTCAGACTATAGAAACACAATATACAGTTTATGGTAAGGTGAGGCTAGAGAGATCCTTAGGCCACTGGGGATCACACCCCTGGATGGTAGTTCTATGCCCACCTGAGAGCTGGCAAGAAGGTTGGTTATAAAACCTGAATTGGGCCCAACTTCTCTCTTTGCTTCTTGGCTTGCTACATGAGCCTTCCTCTATCTGCATTCCACCATTGATATTTACCACTCATAATAGGCCAAAGCAAAAGGGTCATACATTCTTGGACAGAAAGGAGAACCTCCAAATTTGTATGCCGCATAAGCCATTTCTCTTCTCTTTCAGATCCCTTGTTACAGTGACAAAAAATTGACGAACACAGTATGTTGGGAATGGGAAATTAAATATAGGAAAGTGAGGATCAGACATAGCTTTTCTTTTGTGTTTTTAACCACTGATAGAAATTATACCTAAAAGGTGTAACTTCAGAATTCCCTTCTTCATTATTCTAGGATGCTGATGTAAGGCATTTATTGTTTTCTCTGGAGGTGGTAGGCAGAGATTAATTTAGAGGCATCAGACTTGTCTCTGTGCTTTTTAACTAGATGTGAGTGAAGACCTGTTTACACATGCAAAGCCTTACTTCTTGCCACGAAAAGCTGAGCTGATCTCTACCTCAGCCTAAACTATAAAACCCTTAACAAAGACCTGCCAAGCATGGCACTGACGGGCATAAAGAAAAGAAATCTCAAGCTGAAAAATTATTTTTAGTTCTGATACCAACATTTATGAATCTGGAGGCACTAAAAATCAGGGAATAATGAAGAATCCACATTTCACTGTTTTAAGTAACTTTTAAAAAGATATGATTAACAGCCGTTTTACAGCCACCTACTACACCACTGACATATATGCTCATTATTCCTGAAGGCCTCCAGCAGTTCCAGTAGAAAAGGACTAATAGGAATTGATAATCTATTTGTTTATACGTGAGTATTGATCTCTCAAGCTCTGATTATTGAGGAGAATAGTTTTTACTTTGTGTCTCTCTGTTACTTTTGAGATAAGTGCAAGGCTTTTCTTCTTCATTTGGTTCAGGCCTACTAACACAGGAAGGCAAGTGCTATATTAAGAAATTTTTATATTTATTCATCCAACATAGGCTGGTGAAGCCATGTTCTATGTGTGCGTCAGCGTAACTAACTAATTATTTCATCATTTTGCCAGAAAAACACTAACTTGAAAGAAAAAACACAAAAACAATTAAACATGTAACATTAATTACACAAATTAAAATGCTGGCATTTGGGGGCTTTAAAAATTTCGGGTTAGGCACTGTAATATAAAGCGATGATAGCAAATTTTCTTCTAATTATATACAACTCAAGGTTACTGCATACATTTGAATGCCATTTTACCAGTGGAAACCAAATTCACAGGGAACTACTGAAGCCAGTATATGTCATCATATTTTTAGTTTTCTGCGAGGACACTAACACCCTTTTCTGTCTTTCAGTGTTTACACAATAAACTCCATCTTGGGCAAACACCAATTCTCTGTTCCTTTTTCTTCTTAACAACCCCTTTGTTCTTGTCTCAAATGATGTTTGCTTAGTTATAAAATTTTTTTAATTTTTAAAATATTCACTTATTTTTATTGGAAAGGCAGAGTTACAGAGGAGAGACAGAAAGATCTTTCATTCGCTGGTTCATTCCCCACATGGCCGGAGCTGAGCTGTTCTAAAGCCAGGAGCCAGGAGATTCTTCCAGGTCTCCCACGTGGGTACAGGGTCCCAATGCTCCGGGCTGTCCTCCACTGCTTTCTCTGGCCACAAGCAGGAGGCTGGATAGGAAGTGGAGCAGAAAGACACATCTGGTGCCCATATGGGATGCTGGCTGGCACTTGCAGGTAGAGGATTAGTCAGTTGAGGTATGATGCTGACCCTCATAGGAACTTTCATAAGTCATTCTACTCCTAAAGCTTTTGTCTTTTCCTCATCCATTTAAAACATGGGAAAACTCAGAACGTAACTGTGGTTAGAAAAGATACATATTCAAAGTGATAGGAAATATAACAAAGGTCAAACAGAGGAGAACACGCACTTCCTGAGGCCCTTTTCTGTGCTGCGCACTGCGCAATCTCAGCCCAAACCTCAGTGTTGTTTTCTGCTGCAGCCTAATCATTTCCCTTTTCCATCTGAGAAAATTCAATGTCATGTTCTAGGAGACAGAAGAACTATTACTTCTGAGGACATTCTGGCTTAGTCCAGAAGTTTTTTCTTTTATTTCTTTTGAAAGAATCTACAGTATCTCTTTTAGAATCTGCTAAAAGTCCCTGTTATTAACCTATGTTTATTGTGCACCCAGCTCTTAGTTAAATACTTCTCATCTGCCATTTAGTAAATATGCATTGTCCTTAAGAATCAATTCTTGGGCCCAGCAGGTGGCCTAGCTGCTAAAGTCCTCATCATCCACGTGCCAGGATCCCATATGGACGATGGTTCTAATACCGGTGGTCCCACTTCCCATCCAGCCCCCTGCTTGTGGCCTGGGAAAGGAGTTGAGGACAGCCCAGAGCATTGGGACCCTGCATCCACATGGGAGACCTGGAGGAAGTTCTTGGCTCCTGGCTTCGGACTGACGCAGCAATGGCAGTTGCAGTCACTTGGGGAGTGAATCATCGAATGGAAGATCTTCCTCTCTGTCTCTCCTCATCTCTGTATATCTGACTTTGCACTAAAAATAAAATAAATCTTAAAAAAAAACTGACCTAAAAAAAAGTCAATTCTCAACCTAAACATGACCAAAGTATTTACTTATTTGTGTTATATTTCAGTTTCAATTATAATACTTGTAAAAGTACTGAAGTACTTTAATTTTTAAGATTCATTTATTTTTATTTGAAAGACAGGTTTGTTTTCCTTCCCTCCCTCCCTCCTTCCTTCCTTCCTTCCATTCTTCCTTCCTTCTCTCCCTCTCTCCCTCCCTCCTTCCTTCCTTCCTTCCTTCCCTCCCTCCCTCCTTCCTTCCTTCCTTCCTTCCTTCCTTCTTTCCTTCCTTCCTCTTTCTCTGTAAAAGAGAAAGAGATCTCTTTACAAAGAGATCTTTCATGTGCTGGTTCCCTCCCTAAATGGCTGCAGTGGCCAGAGCTATGCTGATCCAAAGCTGAGAGCCAGAAGCTTTGTATGGGTCTCCCACATGGGTGCAGGGTTCCAAGCAATTGGGCCATCTCTCTCTGCATTCCCAGGCCATAAGCAGGGAGCTGGATCAGAAACACAGCAGCCAGGATGCAGACTGCTACGCATATGAGATGCCAGTGCTGCAGAGCAGAGGACTAGCTTGCTATGCTACTGGCTTCAATGTGAAGCATCTTTGCACCCCTGGGGGATAGTGTCACGTTGTCCTCTTTGCTTCATAGTGGTAAGCAGGCCACGATGCAAATGTAATGTTCTAAAAGTTAACAGAAAAAAGAAATAGAGCTTCTAATGTGTAATAGTGCTACATTAAAACAAAATAAAATCTAGCTCTGAAAAAAAATTTATAAAATTAATCCAAATTCACATAATTAAGGTGAATCACTGGACAAATTAGACTAATTAAATAACTTTGATCTTAAAAAGAAATAAAAAATTTTATGTCTTTTAAAATTTTTTTTGAGGGAATATGAAGGTACTATCTTTTGTCTTTTCTTTTTTAAATTACATTTCACTTTATGACACAGTTTCATAGGCTCTGGGATTCCCCAACCCCTCCCTGTACCCTCCCTGCATCATGGATTCCTCCACCTTGTTGAAATATTACAGTTCAAATCCATTTGTGATTTTTCATTGCAAGCATGTACCATGCATAGAGTACAGCATCTAATTATCCAGATAAAACCAACAGCTTCTTGGGGAGACCATCTCTGGTCTGAAAGAAGAGCTGGCAGAGTACCATCATGACCAATTAAAAGCACAACATAACATCAACAACAATTTACTACATCATGGAGTTAATTGACATGGTATTGAGTACCCAATATGTTAGAAAATGCAAGATCTTAACCACATCCTGTGACTACTTCATTGACATTTCTATTTTAGTTTTACACAACCAGCTGTTATACACCTTAAAATGGCTATAGGGTACTATTCAGCTGTCTCGTGTCTATTTTTCATTTTTGTATTTAGCAGCTTATAGTGTTGAAGCATAATTTTTACTGAACTTGGAGGATTTTAGGATAGTCCAAACTGGCTTGTAACTCTAACAAGGCATATGTCCACAGTTGAGGTGTAGAACAGTTTTAGGAAGGGTGTGCAAAGAAATTTTCAATACCTTAGTGAGGAGTAACTTACCTTTGTGTCCTACCTGGTAAGGTATATGTGAGTCTAAGTTGACCATTTCCTATCTGATTCTAAGCTTTCCTTTTTATTCTATGTCTATCTAATCTAATTGTTTTGCTTTTTTGCATTTATGTACACGTAACCAAAGGTAAACTGTCACATAAGGAAGACACTCACAATCCGAACAAGCCAGGCCAAGGTAGATGTTGCTGTTGAATAATGTGTATTGTAATGGTAGGGTGGACTTTGGTCATCTTCCCACGTTTCATAACGCTCTGCATAAAACACAGCTCTCTTTGGGTTCAAAGCACCAATTGGCTAGAAAAAGACAAAAGAAAACATTCTGTTTAATAGACATTCTTAATAAGTATTTACTCTGAAAGTCTTTCAATATTAATCACTCATTTTAATCATAGAGCAAAAAATTATTTGTATTATGTTTTTACCACATTGGATGTTGATACAATTCCAACAATTGCAGACTTAGTGTTTTACTAAACTGAATTACCATACATGATTAATTTTAACTCTCAAGGTCAAACTAATATTTTTCCATTATCTTCCTGCCTACTTAACAACATATTTAATGAAAACTTAGCTTGATGTACAAGAAACCCAATGAGAAGGGAAATCAGCTGAGTATCATACACAGGGAAACTTGTCTTAATAGACTATCACCCATAGTGTGAAAGACAACAATCCACCATATGGAAGCACTGTTGGAATGCTAGTCCCATTCTGTCACAATACAGATGCAGCCTTTTTATTAAGCTAAACTACAAACTTGAGGATGACAGCAATAATCCAGACAATTCAGATCTGCTGGGGAGCATTGGACTAAGGCCACTCAGACCTCTCCTCTGGTAGCTGTGGTATGAGTTCTCTTTAATGACATGAATCCCTACAGCAGTGTATATATAATGACAGATATGTGTGTTTTCTGTCAATAAAGTATGCATTAATTGGATCACTGACTCAATTTTCTCAGCATATCTGCTAGGAATTTTCGGGATAGCATCCTTATGATTCATACTAGAAAACTGTCTTAGCTTATGGGTGTTTTTCTTCCTCACTTCCCCATTCCAGTCCCCAATTTTGGCTTGGCTTGATGTCTTACACAGTTCACTCTTGATTCAAATAACTACAGTGTCTTATTTTGTATAGTATGAAAATAAATATGTAAAGCGTGGGTGTTGTGGCACAATGGTCAAGTTGCCATTTTGGAAGCCCACAACCCCTACAGAGTGCCAGTTTCAGCTGGCTATCGGCTCCTATTCAGCTTTCTATTAGGGCACCCAGGGAGGCAGCAGATGTTGGCTTAAATGCTTGGGCACCTTCCACACAGGTGGACTACCTAGATGGTTTGTGGCTTCTGGATTCAGGCTAGTCCAGTCATGGCTGTTGCATGCCTGTAGAGGGTGAACCAACAAATGGAATAGACTTTCTCTCTCCCTCTCTGCTATGCAGTTGTATGAAAACAAGCACACTTAAAACAAGAAAAATGTTTATACAGAAAAAAAGGAACATATAGCATTTTACTTTACTATTTCAAAATGTAACATTACCAGTTAAGTACGAAGTAAGCTCTCCCTATGGCTTAATTTTTAAAAGGGAAGTAGTGTACAAAATTAGTGTTCCAAAGGGACTCATAATGTTACACAAGAGGAAAAGATTCATTTATATAAATACTGCTGGGAATCTTTTCTTTTGGTCCCAGGACACTAAGTCAATAAATGTTAGTATTTAAAAGCGTTTTAGAATTTCCATAATAAACCCTTATTTGCAAGCGTGCTTTCTTGAACATTAACATGATTCATAAACGATGGTTTTTCATCGTCATTAACTTTAACAAAAACAATCTTTTGTTATGATTTAACAAAGACTGAATAATCATGTATTTGCTTTTTTATGTTTCATTTTTTTGTTTTAATGATAAAGTTCTATAGGCCCCCAAATTATCAAGATACATTTCAATCATCCATTTTAAAGCTATGTTTTACCTGTAAGTATTAATTTTAAGGTTCCTAAACATTTTGTGTTCATTTTTGTAACATTAAGTATAAAATTTCACATAATATATTTGAGCCATTTTGAATCATTTTTGTTAAGATACTTCATAAAATTTTAAGGGTATTTTTAAAAGTATCGTTTTTGGGATAAAGTGGTTTGAATGTAGGTTCTCTTACTGAATTTAAGTAATGAATTTTTAGTTAAAATGATGTGCATACTTCATACCTGTACTTTTCTGCATGTGTAGTTACGTTTCTCTAACTTATTAAGCATATTTTTCAATAAGCATATTGTAAAGGCGTTTAAAATATCTAATACTTTGGACTATGCTAACTTAACCTCGGTGTGTATGAAGTGTCTGCATGATTCCTGAGGATGGATTTTGTCTGATGTTTGTTCTCTGAGACCTCGGAAAGCATTCTTGAGAAAGGAACATGGCCCTTCCTATTCTAAAGTATTCTCCTCAAAGGATCGAAATGAGTATTTATATTTTTCATTTTACTCAAAATTAATCAGTAATTTTATTAGAGTATTTTACAGAACAATAATCATTGGAAAAGCTGCAGAGCAGTAAAGTTTATATTTGCTTCCATTTGCTACTTCTTAAAAATATTTGTTTTGAAATTTTCTATCTATTCATCATTTATTTGAAAGGCAGAAAGGGAGAGAGATAGAGGGAGGGACAGCAGAGGAAAAAGAGGAGGAGGAAGAAGAGGTGGGGGAGGAAGAGAAAGAAAAAAAAATTATCTGATGGTTCACTCCCCAAATGCCCAGAGCTATGTCAAGCCAAAGCCAGGCAACTGGGAACTTCATTCTGGTTTCCTGAATGGGTGGCAGAAAGCTAGACTGCAAATGGAGGTTGGGTTCAAACCCTTGGCAATCTAATATGTGGCACACACATTACCCACTGGTCCAAAGGCCCTCTTCTTAAACTATATGTTTAATTCTGAATTTTTATCTAATTTAGCTATAAATAAATTTTGTGAAACATGCATGATTTGTTTTGTGCTTACATTTTATTACCAATTTGCTATTACTAGCTAAGAAGCAATAAGTTATCGAAGGGGAAAAGCTTCAAATGTTTGTGCCAAGAACTTTGCCATAGATGACACATTTTCTTGTGAGATCAAAATAGAGGTCATGTTATATCATATTTATCTACCAATTAACTACTTGTCTATCTACCTGTTTATTGGTAAGTTTGTAATCCACTTTTTAAAAAAAAGATTTATTTGTTTTTACTGGAAAGGCAGATTTAGAGAGAAGGAGAGATAGAGCAAGATCTCCCATTGGCTAGCTTATTTCCCAGAAGCCACAACAGCCAGACCTGAGCCAGTCCAAAGCCCGGGGCCTCCTCTGGATCTCCCACACAGGTGCAGTGTCCCAAGGCCATACTCTGCTGCTTTCCTACAACCAGAAAGCTGGATGGGAAGTGGAGCATCCAGGACACAAATCGGTGCCCATATGGGATGACGGTGCATTCAAGATGAGGATCCAGCTGCTGAGCTGTAGCACCAGGCCCTCTGCTATTCTTTCTAATTTGAGTAAATAATGCAATTTCAACACCTTTTGAATTGAACATATAGGTAATATGAGTTCTCTAAAGAAGTAAGATTTTACTAAATTAAATTTATAAATTTATTTTGTAGCTTTAAAAAACTTTATTATGTTTACTGTATCAAAAAGCAATTTCCTTTTCCAGCAGTGAGCATTCACATACAGCCACCTCTGTGTTTGTATGCATTTTTACGAGTGTATTTAAGAAATTTTGGGGGAAGACGGAATTACAAGTTTATTTTGATGCAAAACAATTTTTAAATCTATGCATGGCATTTTCTCAATACACATTTTCCATGAACTTCCTGAAATATCTTCACATATAAAGGTTAATATTTCAGGCAGTTTGTGAAAAATAACAATGTGAGTTGATAAAGAGGAGCAACACGACTGTGCTTGGAACGTTGAGTTTACAGACTAATGGTGGTCCAACTAAAGTAATGTTAATAACATCAGATTTGGAAACATCATAAAAAGGAAAAATGCTCATATGACGTTTTATGATCATAGGATTCTGCAAGCATACACCTGAATAGAAGATACATATTAATTCAGGTGCAAAATTTTGAAGTCTATAGTTTTTCCATAAAACAATTTTTCCAGAACTTTTTGAAGTATGCTTGTACATAAAATGCTCAAGAGTTCACCAGTCCAGCTACAACTGCCAACGATCCTATATATTTATTTAAGATGTTTTCTCTGCATCATTTTCTAGATTAATTTTCATCTTGATGCAATGTTTTTCTTCTTTAACTGCCTACTTAGTTCTGCGTGCTTCATAGCTGCTCATAAATGGAGAAAACATCACTGGTCTACTATTTCTTCTCTATATTCAATAGATGAGAACACGGAAGCAAAGTGCAATCAAAATCACATTGCTAGGCAGGTTGTAACTTCACAGCAGCAGCAGAGGCTTCATGCTAGAGGCAACATGCAACTGGGAATGGCTGACTTGCTTGGCTTCTGAGAACAGGTCTGAGTTGTCTCAACACTGAACATCCTGAGTTTCTAACCTATGTATCTTAGTTCCTTTCATTATAGTAACCAAAGGCTTACAAATCCTCAGAAGTGGGTCAGGAAACTTTTTTTTTTTTTTGCTTTTTCAGTCTAGAACTATAGGTCATGACACTGCACATTCTCAGTCATGACAATGAAGAAACTGGATCCACAGATACTTGTGTGCTAAGTGATTTTCCAGTGTTCCTTCTTATCCGATCAGGGAACATCAAATCATTCTTTCAGAAGCAGTTCAAGTGTATCTGTCAGGCCTTCATGGCACTATCTGATAACTGGCAAGTTTATAACCTTTATTAACCCAGTGGACTAGTCCTTAAAGGAAATTTCTGTCTATTATTCATCACCGAATTCTCAGCACCTATTGTAGTATCTGATGCTTTTTAAGTGAATAATAAGTGCTAATTATATGGAGTACTAATTAGCCGGATTGTGATATTATATTTCCATATGGAAATTTTATAGAATATTTAAAGCAAAAATCAAGACAAACAATAAACTGAAAAACATGTTTATAAAAAACAAAGTTCTGTTAAAAGATTAGCACTTATGAATCAGTAAGAAATTAACAAATGATCCAATTAAATAAATTGAGCAATTCACATGACTAGAAATTCACAGAAAAATAGGTAACAATTTCCAAAGTGAGTAGGAAATATAGCACCAGCTCCAACAATGCAATGGGTATCTATTTTTTTCCTTTCCTGTTAAGCACCCATTGCTCCTTTTTCCTCTGTGAACCACTCCTTTGCTCTCAGTCTATCTGCCAACCGATACCATGTCCTGAAACAGAAGTACAGGACACGGAAGCCCAGCAAGAACCATCATCAGTACAAAAAAAGGTGGCAATCAGCACAAAATTAGCTAAATTTTTAAAATTTGGCAGAAAGTTTTTTTGACATATGGTACATTTAATATCTCCATCATACTCTGATCTTTTTGTAAGTTTTATAGCATCACAGTCAGCAACTAATAAATACACTTGGTAAATTTTCCCATACTTCATGTTTTGTTGTTAAAACCTGAGCATAAAACTCATTTCATTTTAGGTAATATAAACCTGTGGTGAAAAAGAAAAATGACATAGCTGTAGAATTTGCTCTAGTTTGCAGAGTGGCACATTCCTCATGTTAGCATGGTAAGCTCTTCTACGCGGTACATAGACATTTGGCAGTATTAAAGGGCGTGTGGTTGAAAAGTATTCACAGTTCAATGCACTCATTTGCATTATCACATTTCAAAGCCTCAAGGCATTATCACTTCCTTTTTGTAAGTGGCATAATAATTTGGGAAAATGGTTATGCTTATCATCATCTGTCAAACAACTCCTGTGTTAACAAAATAAATCTTTTCCACTCAGTGATTGGGTGTGTATGTGATGTCTTATGCTCATGTCAATATCTGATGGACCTGGTTTTGTGATGAAACTATTTAATTTATCAGACGGAAAAACTTGGAAATAAGAAACTTCCATCCACAGGGACTGTGGTGCATGCATGTCAAAGTCATGTAAACACTGCAATTTAAGAGTCAAGTTCATATGAGTATATATAAATAAGGGAAGCACAAACATATCTCATATTTTAAGGCAGATTTCACCACAGGGTCCCATCTGCATAAGGAATATCTGTATAAATTAGGGTCAAAAATCTCTATACCTATGCTTTGTAGATACTGAAAAGATAGGACAACAAAACAAGTCTATCATGTCAAACAACAAATATAAATTCTAAGCAGTAAATGTAATATATATATATTGTAATGTATATATATATATAATGTAATATATATAACTTGCACCTGTGATGTCTAATCAAATAAGAGGTCTAACACGTTACTGATGACAATCTTTCTTGTGCCTGTGTTTTGCAACTATACATTCAGCGAGTTAAGAGTGAGACATTAACTATTAAATATTCTGTCTAAATGTAAATGTATCTCAAATTTCAATACACATTTAACTTCTGCATTGATGCTTATGGTTGATTGTTTAAACAGATAAGACAATTATCATATATATAACTTTTTTACTCCATTGCAATGAAAACTAGCTGAATTTACCAGTTCCAGTAGAATCTTTTCAATCACCCAAGATACTGAACCCTAACTGACATTACAAAAATTAGTTACATTACAACAAGTGCTTCATCTATATTGTTTTGTTTAATTCCACCAGAACCCTACTAGATAAGCACTACTGAACCATTTTTAAGAAAGAGTATATTGAGTCCAGAGCTTAGAAAATATGTCTGTACAATATGTGACAAACATTAGAATATTCATTCTTCCCAGGTTACATTTATAAATTCTTGACTCTTTTCTCTCAATTTGAACACTAATGCAAGGAAAGAGAGAAACAAAACTGTAATTGTTCAATCTCCCATGCAGATGTGACTGTGGCATGAGCTTTGGCAAGAGGAAATATCGATGTAACCATTCCTTCAATGGCATTAATGCCCCAGGAAATACAGCTTGTATTTATTTATTTTCCTATTTATTTTCTTTTTTACTTTATCTTGCCTGCATAATCCTATGAAAACAGTGAGTTGATTTTTAATACATTGTTTTAATAAACTAGATGCTGCTTCAAAACAAAATAGAAAACTATTATTTTGTCAATACTGTCAGAAAATTTTCAGAAATTTTCCAGGTTATTAACACCATTTAAGAATTCCAATTCTTCACTCATTTTAATGACAAATCCTTCATGAAAAATTTCATGTGTGATGTTGATTGTACATGCCAGCATTTAGTATGCTTCTTAGTGAAACTCTTAATAATACTGCGTGACGTTAGTTTTTTGTTTCCTTGAATTAGATTATTATACTTCACATGTCATTTTCCTATTAGGCATATAAGAAGATATATACTCATATATTAAAATTTTGTTTATTAATGGTTTTTATACAGGGCATTCCATTTATGAGAAGTTCCTATTAAGAAATTCAGTGAAGCATGGGGACAAGGCAAGAGTAATTTATTAACATATCAAGAAGCTTTAATTTGTTAACAGTTTCCTATCATATTAGTGTGACAGAATATAGAACAAATTGCTAAAGCATGGAATATGGTAAAACTGGTAGAAAAAACTGTCTTTTAAGAGCTCATGAATACAAACCAATCACAATATGAAAGACTCAATGCCTGCAAAAGTTCGGTTTGTATTCATGTTGCCTAATTCACTTGCATTCTACCTGTTTATTCCTACTAGTTAACACTCTTGCATTTTGAAGAGCACAGGTAAGTAACAAAGGGGGAAACCGTGCCAAAGCAAATAAATCTGACTAGACAGATCATCTTTCCTATGTGGATAAACTACAAATCTAATTATTCATAAATATTTTACCAGATGCCTTGTATAAATCTATAATTTAAAAAACACATGCCCTATTTTTTCTGGTTAGGGGAGCATTTCAAAACCACACGTGTCCAAATGTCTTAGAGCAGTTGAGCATACACTGTCCAGTGTGGTGGAGTCCACACCAATACTTGCATCATACAGGCTGCCTCATCTATTTCTGTTAGTTGAGTTTTCACCTTTGTTCTCTACAGGAGGACTCTGATTATGTATATTTTATTCACTCTTCAACAAATCTGAATTGCTGCCAATCTCGACGAGAACTGGACCACTTTTCACTGCCTTGCCAGGTCATAAGTGAGAAGCTGGAGCAGCAGAGACATGAACTGGTGCCTGTATGCACTGCAGGCAGAGCAATGCCCTGCATGCCACCACACCAGCCCTTTCATCTTGACTTATAAACTCCAGAATACCTAAGCCATCTTTCTCAAATATACATTTCATTAAACCCAGGCTAGTAATAATTTATCATCTGTGCTACCAATGGGTGAGACTTAGACACTGAATACAAAAAAAAAAAAAAAGATAACCAAGTTCACTTTCTTGCAAACATTATTTGCATCTATACACTGTGATAGAAATGCTTTTAGGACATAGGTCTTCACTATATGAGTGAAAAAAAAACTCACTCACATATATATTTAGAAATTACCTTTGAGAGGTCCCTGAAATTTCCTGGAAGAGTGAGGTCCAATTCTTCTGATTCATAATTTGTTAACACCCAGGGAAATACAGGATATTGGTTCAAATCATTGTATGTCCGACCTAGTAAAGAAAATCAGAAATGAAAATTCATGTAATTCCACATTCAAAAGTTTTCTTATTTTTATAATAGAGGGTCAATTAACTGAAGTTCAGAGAAAACACAGCTCTTTCGTTTACTGGATTTCATCTTTGTATTGAACCACTCACATAACAATGTTTCAAGTGAATTCATTGAAGATAAGTAACATTGAAGAATAACTAGAATTATAAATTTATAACAGTATGATAAAGAATTTACTAGTTATCATAATTTACTTTACTCTTCCTAGGTTAGACCACACTTCAACCTTCCTGACAAGTATCTCTGGCTATGGGGGTTGTAATCTACAGAATGGAAGTAGTGGTGGTATGTGGCTCTAAGAGGCTTAGTCCGTTGTAACTTCTCACAGGTGGCTCCATGCTCAACCACTCTTTGCTATAAAGAAAATCACTCTGTGATCTTAGAGGCAGTCTTGCTGGACCAAGGCCATGAGAGTGACCACAGAAAAGGCCATGAGAGTGACCTGCTTGACTGTGCACTTGCAATTCATTTCTAATAATTCTATTGTGATTATTTATCTAGAAAGTATATTCCCCAAAGACAGAATAATATATTAGGCAGATACAAAGAATCATTGTAGAGAGAGTGCAAGGAAACAGAAGTACTTCAAAAGATGAAAAAGCAGAGGGGCAGATGTTCACAATTTTTTCATTCCTTTAATTAATTTTTAATAGTATTTTGTTTCATCTCAGTGGATAACTGTTACATCCTATATTAGATTTTCCATTCAGCTTTTGGTAGAATTAAGTAAATACTTTAGATAGACTATTGAAACACACTGGAAACACAACACATTTTGGTAAGCATAACACTACTCCCCATTAACTGACACTGAAATAACACAATATCAGATGAGATAAAGAGAATCATTCTTAGAAAAGAGTCTAAAAACGTTCTTGCTGGACGTGATTACTTTTTGAAAAAATATCATACTTTGATTATAGGTAGATTTTCCAATTTCTATTCAAATTCACACAAAATGGCTAACTATTACTCAATGATACAGATTCCATTTATTATGCCTTGTGCACATATCATACATGCGCCTAGCAGACACATACGCATGCAGACATCATCTTGTATATGATCAGGAAGCAACATTAAAGGATATCTACTGCTGAAACCATTGCAAAGTGTGACTGTGAAACAGAAAAAAAATTCTGCATAAGAACTAAATCTACCATTAATAATAAGGATTGGACCAAATTTATGAATTCATCTAGCAAACATTAATGGTTTCAGCATTTTTATTCTATGAAGTTCTGTATTCTACAACTAACTTTCATTTATGAAGTTTTGTGTTCTCTAACTAACTAACTTTCATATAGTTTTAAGCAAGTAGATTGGTGGGGGAGCATGTCTACTATCTATTGTTTCCGGAAAGCAGAATGGTTTCTTCTACTTTGTGTTTACTGGTATAGGTCTTCCTTTTGGTTCTCCCCAGCAGCACTGGTACTGACCTCTGTGTAGCCTACTGCACGTGTCTGTCTCTCCGCTAGATTGTAAACACAAGAAAATATTGGTGGGTTGTTATATTTAGTTAAAAATCTCTGTGTATTGGCACACGTTGTCTGTCTAATCAGGGTTTACTGAAGGAATGAATGATCAAAGTGGAATAAAATGAACTAAATTTTAAAGATAAGCAAACATAAAGCAGGTGAAGAAAAACTGCAGAAGATTCTCTTTAAAGGAAAAGGAGTTTTTAAAGGAAAAGGAGTTTGGAAAGGCAGTTTCCCTGTCAATATCTGGAGAGTTGTTTTGCTTTAAAAATCTGTACATTTCAAAGAAGGGTAGGTCTTTCAATAAATTTTTACAGGATAATGTTAATGCCACGTATGTAAAACATACATTACATAATCAGTACATAAAAAATAGACACTACAACTGTTCGAAGCATTTTTGATGAAGTTTTCATTTACTAATGAAAAACTATCAAAAAAGCTAATGTCAATTTATATTAACTCAGTAGCAAAACATACTGCATAAGCACAAAAGGCATGAAACCACAACCATATTTTCAGATACTGAAAGTTACACAGAAATACTTTTCTAATCAAGGAATAAATATAATTTTATTTTTGCTAAAATACAAAGGAAGTAAAGCATCTTTGAAACACACACACAAATATACAAAATGCTGTTAACAACCACAATTAATAAATACTATCTGTCTTGAATTTTTGTAATTCACTTATAATAACCTTTGAAGAGTTTTCTGAAAATAAAATGTCGAGGAAAATGCAGTAATTTTTAAATAACTAGAACTTGTAGTATCATTTTCATGATAATAAGTAGACTTTATAAATAAATATAATAATGCTAAGTTTAGTCTTCCAGCATGGGCAGCCAGTATAATTACACTTTTGTTTTGTATTAAAAATGTGCAATATATTTAATGTCATGTGGAACAATCAGAATTATTAATAAGTGCTAGGGGATTTTGCATTTCTAACTTGTATACACAGACTACCATTATTCCTTTAATTATTTTTACTGAACACCTGTGTGAAATGAAAACCAATTAAATGACCTAAAAAATACCTTTTAGATGCTTGTTCTAGCACATCTGGATACTTATCTATCAACTATTTTTTTTTTCTTTAGATTGCCTAAGATTTTCTAAGTACACTTGTGTACGACTAGGGCTCTTTTTGCCAACAAGTGGTTAAGTTCTGATTGTGTGTGTGTGTGTGGAGATTAATCTTAGAAGATGAATATTAAATATTGCAAGCCTATGACACTAATCTACTCACACAACAAAAGTAAAGCCCAGTAAATGAGATCTCAGAAACAGTGGAGATGTTTCTTCATTTTTAAGAATGTCTTTTTAATTAAACCATCCAATTTAATGTTTTTATATGGCACTTTAGTTTTGAAGGTAACGTGATCTAGAGACAGCTGACAAAGAAATTATAACTGCAGTTCCGTGGTGAAAATGTTAATGACAGCAAAATATTGTTTAATTAGATGATTGCAGCATCTGGATTAACACTCTTTAAGAGCGATGTTCCTGTGCTTGTCTGCTTCTTCACACTTTACAGACATTTTGTCATCTCTAGGTCATTAGGAAAGAATTTTTAATGATTTTTCTAGAAGCAAGCAGTTCAAGTTACATCTAATTAGATGACAATAATAAGCCCAACACATGCAGTAGCTAAATATATACATAATTAACCAGGGAGGGCTTGTTCATCACAGAGTAAAAAAGTGGAAAATGCTAAACAGGAGAAAAAGGTTGAGTTGGGGAAGTTGTATGGAATTCATTAGCAGACTATATGAAAAACAACTAAAAAAACACCTGAAAAAAAATCTTAAGTCTAATGGAATCATTTTTGCAAAGCTATGTTAGCAATCACTTTGTTATTTTTTAAAATGCAAATATGCCAGACTTTAACAACTTTTTCATTAGTATAAAGTGAGGCATAGGTGGTATCTTTCAGAACACAATAAACAGAAATGAAGCCAACTGTGGGAATTAGAACTATGGTTTTAGTTTCATTTTCATCAACATTAAAATACTTTTACATGATCTTCCAAAATGTAAAGCTATTTGAAAAAAAATCCCAAGTGTTTAAAGAACTATAAAATAAATTATGCTGCAGTTGTTCTCTGGCATAATTCCCAGCTTTCTAATGAGGTTTTAAAGTATCATTCATTCGTGGAATACGCATTTGGCACTGTGTTTAAGAAGCTGTTTAACATGTCCCGAACCCCTGTCAGATAGCCTAGGTTCCAATGGTGGCTCTACTTTGGATCCTGCCTTCCTGTTCATGCACACCCTGGAAGACAGCGAGGATGATTCAAGTCCTAATGTCTCCATTATTCATGTGGACTGTTCCCATTGAGTTTCTGGCTTTTGGCTTTGGCCTAGCTCCACCCTGGCCCCACTTCTCTCTACCCTGTCTCTCTCTCTCTCTCTCGCGTGTGTGTGTATACATGTATGTGTGTGCCTTTCAAATAAAACAAAATAAAGATTTAAGAAAAACTGGCATGTGAGGCAGGTTTATGATGATATGTCATACATAAAAATGGAAAAAGAGAAAAATAACCAAAATTTCCACTGGGATGTTTATGAGTAGAGTGACTTTTATTTTAAAATGGCATTTTTCCAAATTCCAATTTTCTATGCGACCAAGACACATTTGTGGACTAAGTGAATATTTAATAAACTCACTATGTAAAGTATCTATTTAAGTGCATTTATGTGTACTGTGTGTGTGTGTACTTTTACAAAAGAATATCTACAGGCTGGGCACAGTGTAGTGGATAAAGACACCATCCGCAAAGCTGGCATTTCATATGGGTGGTCCTAAGTTATGTCCTTATTGCTCTGCTTCTGACCCAGCTCCCTGCTAATGCACTTAGAAAAGCAGCTAAGGGAGGCCCTAATGCTACACTGGAAGGTCCTGAATCCACAATGAAAGACCCGAAGAAGCACTGGGCTCCTGGCTTTGGCCTAATCCAGATCTAGCTACTGCAGCCATTTGGGAAATGGATCAAGGAATAGAATCTCTCTCCTTTTTTTGTAACTCTTTCAAATAAGTAAGTAAATAAATCCTTTTTAAAAAAATCCTCCATTTAGTAAATTTGCAGTGCAACATCATGCCAACAATGGCAAAAATAAATATGAAATCACTTTAATTTCCTTGATATTTATGAAACAAAAAATTAGTGACCTAATCATCTCACTGGGAAGATGAGACATAGATATAAGATGCTGAGGGCTCAATATCATCAGAAATGCCAAAATATGTGATACAGGCAGTGCTGTAGGAGATTAATAAAACTTCTTTAGGTGTGTCTTAAAGAACACAGGTGTAACACAGTGATTGTCAAAGTGTAAAATCAGTACCAAGTGGGGACTTGCTATCAGTGAAAATTCTGGAGCCTCACGCCAATCAAAACTTCTGGAGGTCATGTCTAATGATCTGTGTTTTAGCAAGCCCGCCTCTCTGACAGTCCTTTCTACGTTGGATATTGGAGGCTGCTGGCAGTGAGCTAAGTCCTTCTCTAAGAGTCCTACCATCAGCACAGAGTGCCATCATGCAAAGTCAAGACTCATTCCTAAGTCTATAGTGACTTCAAGGCGTAGGTAGCAATGGCCAGGACCTTGACTTAGGACAAGGCAACTCCCTTCAATGAAACTGGACTAGAGTTTGATTTCTTCTTCTCCTACCTGGTTCTACTTTCTTTACTCTCTCACAGATGGCTATCTGAAAGGCCCTTTCCAATAAATGTCCTCAAGCAGATCTCTGCCTTAGAGTATTTCTGTGCCTGCACCCTCAGTGAAAACAGTACAGGGTTCTCCAATAGACACAATGATACAGGCTCAGACCTGGTGCTAGGTTATCAGTTCCTACAAAAGTCATGATGGCAAATAAATTTGAGAAGGGTTTTTTTTATGAAATGCAAAGGAAAATAAAACTCTTTTAAATCATTAATTGTTTAGATTTGAATAGCAGTTAATAAATCAAGGCTGATGACAGGAGGTGAAACCAATCGGTACAAAAATATCCTGAAGAAATACGGTGCAGTAGTTGAAGACCAGGGAGTCAAACTACCTACTGCTGAGGCCTACCTACAACTTACTATCTCTGTGACACTAGGGCAAGGTATTTAACTTCTCTGTTTCTCTTCCTTGATCCTTAAAATGGGGGGGGGGGGGGAAGTACTGCATAGCTCTTTTAAAAAGATTTATTTTATTTTTATTGGAAAAACAAATTTACTGAGAGAAGGAAAAAGAGAAACATCTTTGATCCTCTGATTCCCTGCCCAAGTGGCCACAATGGCCAGAGCTAAGCCGATCCAAAGCCAGCAGCTAGGAACCTTCCCCCAGGTCTCCTACAAGGGTAAAAAGTCCCAAGGTTTTGGGCTATCTTCTACTGCTCTCCCCAGTTACAAGCAGGAAACTGGAGTGGAAGTGGAACAACTGGGACAGAAGCTGGTACCCAAATGAGATTCAGATGTGTGCAAGGCTAGGATTCAGCCACTAGGCCTCTGCAGCAGGTCCCTACTACATAGTTCTTCGAGCTGTTGTGAAAAATGAAATGAATAGGGGTCAGCATCTTAGTGCAGCATATTAAGCCTCTATCTCAATGCTGGTATCACATAGGAACACCAGTTCGAGTCCCAGCTACTCCACTTTCAATCTAGCTCTTAGCAAATGATTGTGGGAAAGCAAAGAAAGTGCTTGGGCCCTTTCCACCTGAATAGAATACCTGGATGGAGTTTCAGCCTCCTTGTTACAGATTGACCTCAGTGATTACAGCCACTTGGGAAGAAAACCAGTGATGGAAAATTTCTTGCTTTTGGCTCTTACTCTTAGTGTTTATGTGTTTCCCTCTCTCCTATATTTCTGCCTTATAAATAAATAAATCTTTAAAAATATTAAGTGAGGGGCTGGTGTCGGGGTGCCATAGGTTAATCTGTTGTCTGTGACGTCAGCTTTTCACACAAGCAATGCGGATGCCAGTGGATCAGAGATTCTTCTGGCTTTCCCTCTCTCTGTCTTCAAAATAATTAAAAGAAATCTTTAAAAAATTGAATGAGTAAACACAGAACTAAAGCATTTAGAATAAAGCTAGGTGTATTGCAAACCACTCAGTAAACAATAACTACTATTTCTCTGAATGTTGTTATTGACATTAAATACATATATCAAACATAAATGAGGTAAAAGAATGTAGTCTGAACTTTGCTGATATAACTAAAAATTAATGTTTTTAAAAGACTAAGATATAAAAATCTTTAAGGTACATACAGAACAACACATAAAACTTGAATTGTATAGAATAATAAATACAATATTTTTTGAAAAGATATTCCCTCTAGAAATGATCATTGTAAGTTTCAGTTAAACAAGTATTTGATAATATCTGTATCCGTAAAACTATGCCAAGAAACAACACGATAATTTAGAATCCCTTAGAGTGATAGTTGCACAATTTAGTATTTTTACAGTGAATTTCATTGTAGGGTTCTCAGAAGACTGTGGAAAGTTTTTCAATTAAGAAAATGTGAATGGATCCACAATATTTCCCAAAATTTAGGAGAAAACACTCATATACTCCTCAGCATAAGTACAGCTTCTTTATAAAACCATCACTTAGGTCTTCAAAGCTGGTGCACAGTGTAACTTGTACTCTTACTGAAAACTCCAGGCTGATGGCAAGGGGAAAATCAACGGGAATATATCAAGGAACAGTAATGCAGAATATTTAAATTCATAACCTTTTCCAATTGCCTTTTTGCTCACAAGGATTCATTCTGCCTGGATAATCACCCACACATAACAAAATCCTTGAAGAGCTAATTCACACGCACCTCCTCTACAAAGCTTTCCTTGAGTAGACTATCTCAAAATAATTTCTCTTCTGCTTTTAGTATACTCAGTGGCACCAAATTACATCTTCCTTGCATTTTCTAAACGTTTTCATATGCAGACCTTGTTTTGTTGGTAATTTATACCTATTTTATTTATCCATCTAAATTGTCAGTACTGTGAGTTGCTACTCCCCATTTTTTTAAATTTCTTTGTCTACAATAGTCATAATTACTATGTTATAATTATTGAAGAGAAAGTACTAATTTAAAAAAAAAAACAGTGGTCAATCTTTGTATGTTATCAAATGCAACAGGCCCCAATGATTAAAAGAAAAATAGGAAGATACTTTTAAACTTTCCTTATGATTTTTATTTTATTTTTTTTTAAAGATTTATTTTTATTATTTTTTTATTGGAAAGGCGGATATACAGAGAGGAGAGACAGAGAAGAAGATCTTCCGTCCGATGAATCACTCCCCAAGTGAGCGCAACGGGTCGATACTATGCCAATCCGAAGCCAGGAGCCTCTTCCGGGTCTCCCACGCGGGTGCAGGTTCCCAAAGCTTTGGGCTGTCCTCGACTGCTTTCCCAGGCCACAGGCAGGGAGCTGGAAGGGAAGAGGGGCTGCCGGGATTAGAACCGGCGCCCATATGGGATCCCGGGCGTGCAAGGCGAGGACCTTTAACCACTTGCGCCACTGCGCCGGGCCCATGATTTTTATTTTTTGGCTCATGGACTCAAAGATTGACCAAGTGATCTCTGTGTGTGTGTGTGTGTGTGTGTGTGTGTGTGTGTGTGTATCTCCATACTACCAGGAGAAACAGGTGGAAGGGATCACGGTGTTACTGCAGTCCAGCAGTCTTCCCAGAGTTAGATAAAGAGGCTCCCAGAAAGCAAATGGCATGATACATGCAATGGCATGATACCCTGAGGTATTTATGTGTCATCAGTAAAATGAAGTGGGAAGAGATGGAGACTAGAAAAGTCCTTTAAAACAACGCATTAGATAACATGCAATCCAAAAAGTAGAGGAAATCATATCTTAGCATGACAGAAACATTTAATATGAATGCAATGCCTGGTTAAACTGAACTGCAAGTAAAGTTTGGTCCTTTGTTATATAGTATTGCACCCAGCAGCTTCACATAACAAGTGCAGCCAAGGAAAAAAATATATATGCGCCTGGCGGCCTTGGCCTAGCGGCTAAAGTTCTCGCCTTGAACACGCCAGGATCCCATATGGGCGCCTGTTCTAATACCGGTGGTCCCACTTCCCATCCAGCTCCCTGCTTGCGGCCTGGGAAAGCAGTCGAAGACAGTCCAGAGCTTTAGGACCCTGTAACCATGTGGGATATCCGGAAGAAGTTCCTGGTACCCGGCTTCAGATCGGCATAGCATCGGCCGTTGACTCACTTGGGGAGTGAATCATCAAACAGAAGATCTTCCTCTCTGTCTCTCTTCCTCTCTGTATATCTGACTTTCCAATAAATAAATAAATCTTAATAAAAAAAAGAAAAAAATATAGATCCATCTAATGGTGACTCTGAGTCTTGACAAATCTCTCAAGAACATATGGTAGAAATTTCACATGAGCATTGTGGAAAAAATATTGCAGAAAAACATTAGGAAGCAGGCCCGGCGCAGTGGCGCAAGTGGTTAAGGTCCTTGCCTTGCATGCCCGGGATCCCATATGGGCGCCGGTTCTATCGCGGCGGCCCCTCTTCCCTTCCAGCTCCCTGTCTGTGGCCCGGGAAAGCAGCAGAGGACGGCCCAAAGCTTTGGGACCCTGCACCCTCGTGGGAGACCCGGAAGAGGCTCCTGGCTTCGGATTGGCATAGCATTGCCGTTGCGCTCACTTGGGGAGTGAATCATCGGATGGAAGATCTTCCTCTCTGTCTCTCCTCTCTGTATATCCACCTTTCTAATAAAAAAAAATAATAAAAATAAATCTTAAAAAAAAAACATTAGGAAGCACTACCATGAAAAGTCAGGTAATGGCCTATGCAGCTGATTATAATATACTTCACGTACAAGAAAGAAGGAAATTCTAATAGTTTTAAATTCTTTTGAAAAATATCTTAGTTATTTTAATGATAGTTATATAGATGTATATTTGTGTGTAGAGTCTTATATGTATATATGTATATATCTATCTATCTCTACATATCTATGTAGAGAGAAGGAGAGAGAGAGGGAGGAAGGGAGGGGACAGGGAGAGAGGGAGAGGGAGAGAGAGAGAGAGAAATCTTGTATATTTTGGTTCAGTCTCCAAATGACTACAGCAGTTGCAGCTGGGCCAGGATAAAACCAGGAGCAAGGATCTTCCTCCAGGTCCCTCACGTGGATACAGCAGCCCAAGCATTTGGGCTGTCCTGTAGTGCTTTTCCAGGTACATAAGCAGGCAGATGGTTCAGAAATGGAGCAGTTGGGACTCTGAACCAGTGCCTACTTCAGATATCTGCATTGAAGGCAGCGGGTTTACCTGCTATGCCACAATGCCAGCTCTTGGTTATTTCATTTATTTTTTTTTCCTTTTAAGATTTATTTCATTTATATGAAAGTCAGGTGACATGGAGGGAGGGAGGAGAGAGAGAGAGGGAAGGAGAGTAGCAGGAAGAGAGAGAAGGAGTTTCCATCTACTGATCCATTTCACCAAATGGCTGCAACATCCAAAGCTGGGCCAGCTGAAGCCAAGTTCTAGGAGCCCCATCCAGATTACCTGAGTGGGTAAATAGGTCTGTTCTTTCCCAGGCACGTTAGTAACAAGCTAGATAAGAAGCAGAGCACCCAGGACTCCAACTGGTAGGTATGTAGGATATCAACACTGCAGGTAATGGCTTAGTGGCATTACAATGCTAACCCCAGTTTTAAAATCTTACTATCTAAACAACAAGAGATTCCAAACAACAAAGGCTAATAATCATCTTGATTTGTGCCAGTTAACTTACAAAATGAGCAATGGATGCAGGGTAAATTGAGTTAAAGTTTTTAGCTTACGATAGGCATAATTTTAAAGTATTGATTCCAGTCTCAGTTGAAAATGAGAGAAATATACTGAAGTAGATTTAAAAATATTAAATGTACTTTTGTAAAATAAATAAATAAATGTACTTTAGTAAAATAGTCAATATTACATTCCATATAGCTAAAGAATGGGAATGAAACTGTTCATATGGCCAAAGGAAAATAAATATGAAACACAAGAGAACATTTAAAACAGTAATATAAAAGAAGACAAAATTGGATCAGACATATTTGTTATTAGAAGAGATATAAACATATTATACACTGCTACTGAATGACTATAACACCAAGACAGAGTGACTATATGAAAATCCAATTTGGGTTTTAGGAGACTAATTTGGCAGATCTGGGATTCTGTCCCTCTTCTCTTTGGCTTTAAAGTTTATGTGTTCTCTGCTATGTCATGTCCTTTCACTAAATATCTAAATATCTAAATATCTTAAGGAAATTAAGTTCTTTATATTTCAGATATTTCAGCTCATTGTATATACATATACATATACAAATAATTAACTGGTTAAACAGTGTAACTCATTTTTTCCTATTTAGGGGGAATAAATATGTTTTTTAAAAGGTGTGTGTTTGTGTGCACTGTATAGATGAATTGTTGAGTATATATTCAGTATCCATATTGATATAATAGGACAGATTTTAAAAGAGTCAGGGCAGACATTTGGTGCAGTGGTCAAGATGTCCCAGGGAGGGCTAGAGCTAATGGTGCAGCAGACAGTGCAAGTGCAACACGAGCAGCCCACTTCAGAGCACCTGTTCAAATCTCAACTGCTCCATCCTGATGCACGTTGCAGCTCCTGACTAACACGCCTGCAAAATCAACAGAAGATGGCCAAAATACTTGGATCCCTAAGTGGGACACTCAGATGAAGTTCTTGGCTCCTGCCAAATCCAGGGAAAAAAAAAAAAAACCTATTGCAGTCATAGAGGAGTGAACCAGCAACATATGATAATAGCCTGCTCTTTCTCTCTCTCTGTAAATCTTTCCATTTTAAACTTCCAGTTAGGACACTTAGATTCCCTGCCAGAGTGCCTGGGTTTGGGTCTCAGCTGCACTTCTGATCCCAGCTTCCTGGGAGGCAGCAGTGATGACCGCACACAGCACTGAGGTCCTTATTTTTCCATCAGAGACTAAGGTTGAAACGGAGGCTCCTGGCTTTGGCATCAAGTGATGCGGTGAGTGGAAGATTTGTCTCTGACATCCAAATAAATAATAAGAAAAATTTTAAAAATTAAAGGTAGTATTACATAATTTTTAAAAGATGATTTTATTTATATGAAAGACAGTTACAGGGAAAAGAGGTTTCATGGGAAAAGGAAAGAAATCTTCCATCCACTGGTTCATTCCCCGAATGGCTATAACAGCTGCTGTTGGACCATGCCACAGCCAGGAGCTCCTCCAGGACTCCCGCTGTGATGGCAGGGGCTGGGCTCTCAGGCCAGCATCTGCTACTTTTCCAGTTGTAGGGTGGAGAGCTTGATAGGAACCAGAACAGTTAGGACTTGAACCAGAGCTCATATGGGAAATTGGTGTCACAGGAGGAGGCTTATTCTACTGAGGCACAATGCCAGACCCACAGAGTTATTTTTAGGGCAATTATTTAGAGCAGAACATTGGTCCAAACTTATGGTAGCAAGCCCTTTTCCTAATGAAACAATAGCTATAGGTCAGTACATGTATTTATGTAGTTAATTAACCTTGCTGCAAAAAATGATTTTGTAGAGCTAGAAGTACCATCTTTGTAATTAACCATGAAGAAGGGTATTTGGAGCTTAAAAAACAAGGAAGATGTACTTAATCGTGTAGACATATTTAAGCACCAACAACCAATGATCTGGCCTAAAAGAAATCCCTATCTCGTTTTAAATAATATGCATGTCTGGCAACTGCTGTGCATGATGGTAGTTACTTGTCACTTAAAATACATAATCTTATTTATTTACTTACTTATTTATTTTAGGTTGAACCTTTTAAGAAAAAAAAAAGAGTGCTATAAATTAATCATGCCAAAAACTAGGTGACATCTGTACTAGGCAGAATCCTGTTGTTCTTCTCTGTCTGGCTGCAATTGCTGGGAATGACAAAGTAGTGAAATTACATTTTCCCATTATTATTTCCAGACACTCACAAGTAATGGTTTGTTGACTCTAATAAACCTTCAGACAAAGCTGTCAACAAAGGAAATGGCAGAAGGAGAGCAAGGAAAAGCCTGTTAAAAAGTAAATGGATCTAAAACCTTAATATTAGCTTCTACAGTTTCTTCCAAAATTTAATGCAAGAGCTTTAACATTTACTCTAATGCTGCATTTGAATTCCAATGAGAAAAAATGAATTACATCAAGTCATATTAGCTATGGCTTTCATGAACATAAACATATTATGAGCTTAAAGAATGAGATGCCTTACCTGCTATAGTATTAAGAAACATCAAATATTCAAAATTTGAAATTTCCCTTCTTTGCCAGCGCTGAGTCATGTTGGAAGATTTGTAAAGCTGTCGAGGAGTGGCCAGAGATATCCTCCTATCAAGTACACAATAGCAAAACAGTTTTATTTAGACTCATTACTTTCAACAACCTGATATTAAGTAATATATTCATTTGAAAACATTCAGTTTAAAATAACTGGATACTTATTCTTATTAGATGAATTATAAAATGCATCTTAATGATAGAAATTTGCAATTTTTAAGAATTCTACCATTGGGAATGTTCTTTAATTACCCAGGACAAACCAATTTGAAAAAAACTATTTGTAAAAATACAGCTACAAATGTGTATTTTGCAAGTTAACAATGAGACACAAGTTAAACCTGTATTCAATACAGCAAATCCAGTCCGTGCAAATAAGCAAGGTAGTTTAGCCAGGTAACCGCTTACAGACACTGACTCAAACCATACAGAATAATGACTGTCATCAATCTTCTCACTCCTGCATCCACACACAGTGTGCACACCCACAGACATGCACAGAGAAAAACAAAACAAAAACTAAACAAACAAACATACAAACAGAAAACCAGGAAGCTTGAAAACAAGAGTCCAGATGGGACACAGGCACAGCTTAAAGACAATGTTATCAGAATCACTTATGCAAATTATAAAAATGTCAAGTTTCAACATGTTTATATTTTTAAAAAGTAAAACAGGTAGTAGTTAGGTATGATAAAGCTGCAGTGGTTCACTTTATCTTCACAGGCCACATCTCAAGATCCTTAGTGGATGCCTGAAACAGGACAGAGTGAACTGGATAAACAAAGGTACTTCAAAAAGTTCACGGAAAAATGGGATATATACTACAAGTTTTCCATGAGAAAAGTTTTGAAAGATTTCTTATATACTGTATACACTTATATATATTAGTTCTTCCCTTTAAAGGACACAACCTCTGGTTTATATCCAAATTGCATTGTAGGACCATTATTAAGTAAAGTAAGGATTACTTAATCACAAGTATTGGTACCACAAGAGCAGAGCTGAGAGCCAAGGTGGATAGCACAGGTAGGCGGCATGAACAATGTGGATACATTGGTTTAGGCAGGATGGAAGAGGTGGGACTTCCTCACACTGCTCAGAACAGCTCACAATTTAACACCAATGCATTGTTCTTTTCTGGAATTTTTCATTTAACATTTTCTGATTGCAAGTGACTATAGGTAACTGATATCCCAGAAAGAGGAACTTTTGAGGAAGGGTTTTCCCAAACTATTCTAATTCAAGTCACCCTTAGTGTCTCAGCAATTTTTTCCCCAAGGTATTTCTTGACAAAGTTAAAACTTTTCTCTTCATTGAGTACTCAAATATAAACAGCCAAATTAACACTTTGTAATGTTTTACAACTGAGTTGCTTTTTGAAATATAACACTCAAATAAATAGAGCATTAGTAATTATATTACATTCTTCAATATCACAATCACTAAAAGGGTATGGATGCGTGTTGGGTATTACATAGATTTTCAAATCTTGTAATTTGAAAATTTGGAAAGCCTCTCCTTTTTTTTTTTGTTTCACATTGATTTTTAATGGGGCTCTTGATTTTGAATACAGCAATGACTAAATATCAGTTTCACAAAGACATCATTGAAAACAATGAATCACTTTCTAATGCTGAACTTTAGAATTCACTCAAGCTAACAGTTTATGCAGAGTGCGACAGATATTTTTGTTTGTCCCTACAAAACCTAAAACACATTGCAGCACCACCTAGGAACTTACTGTTCTTTCTCAGGGCTCCCTGGTGCTCAGTCTGAGAACTACAAATGTGGGATAATTTCTGTTGCTTATGGATTATTATCAAGCATTTCTTTCACATGTAATATTAACAGGTATTGTTATGCATATAGTAAGTGCTAAACTGTATTTAAAGTAAAGGTGGGAGGGAGGCAGGAAGAAAAAGAAAGAAAAACATTTCATTTTATCTCAAATACAAACTTATTAAGCAATTCAAGAATAATGGCATGTAACTGTATAAAATACTAACAAATTTACAGTAACCTATTCACACATTAAAATTTATAAAATTTTTAAATTAAAGACATTTGAAGTAATAGCCTACAGATTGACTCAGAAAGGATCATGTAGGCTAATGATTCATTGAATTTTAAAGATGAACAATTTATATGGATACTTCAACAAGTACATTAGAGGGATGGTATTGTGGTATGGTGCATTGGATGGTGGCCACTGGAAGGCCTGCATCTCATGTCAGGATGCCAGCTCAAATTCTAGCTACTCAGCTTCTAATCTAGCTTACTGTTACTGTATCTTGGTAAGTAGCAGAAGATGGTTCCAGCGGTTTGACCTCTGCCACCCACGGGAGATCCAAACGGAGTTTCTGGACTCATGGCTTACATCTGCCTTAGCTTTGGTTTTTTGTGGTCATTTGTTTCTTTCTCTCTTCTCCTAACCCCCATCTGTACATTTTTTCTGTGTTTTTTTCTCTGTCATTCTGCCTCTCAAGAAACTAAGTGAATCTTTAAAAGAAGTTCATGGAAAGTGGAAATAAAAGACAAGTTTATTTTGATGAAAAATTTTCTGAAAACCACACAGAGTTTTTCCATAATATGCATTTCCTTAAATTTTAAAGACGTTTTTGTACATTTACCACTTAAATTGTGTAATTAATACATAATTAATTATGTACAATTCATAACTTGATTTTATGGCACTAAGAAGGGCTTTCATATTTGGCATATTTGGATCACACTGACACTGGCATTCAAAATGTCGCCAGGCATACCTCCCTTCACACAATTTTAAACTATAAATTCAGCCCTGCTTGTTACCACGAAAGGGAGCATGACAAAATGTCTCCTGAATTAGCAAATAAACAGAAAAGCATGTTTAGCCTAATTTGAGTTATTACCATAATCACATTCTTGATAAGCTAAAATTCTCACCTGAAGTTATACTCAGTCTGCTAAACGAACTATTTATATAACATGAGTAAAGTTTTAAACCTTTACTGACATTTTCAATCCTAGCAGTTGAATTTTATTGTTGCTCTGGAAATAATTCTGACCACCAAAAAAAATCCCTAAAACAAAATCCCATTTCATGTAAATTATATTTAATGAGAATTTTGTGAGAAAGTTATTGTGTCACCCTTAAAAAGTGTAAAAGTGAAGGAAAAAGTAGGCATGGAAAATAAATCTAGAAAAACAAAGTATTCAGGCAAAGTGTCTGTTTCTATTGTTTGCTTTTCTGTCTTTCCTGCTGTAAACAAGAACTAAGGAGGAACAGAGTTCTACTTATTTCTGAATACTTAGCATTTAGCAGGACTAGACATACAATGAGGCTTCTACAAGAACATACTGAATGAACTGATTTTCTGCATCTACTCTAAAAGGGAAAATGGCTGGATGCATGTGACAGTATAAAGCAATAAATAATTCAATTGTACAAAGTATATGAGAAACAGTAAATTAATAGGGTTGTTCAGACTATCCTAACACAATTTCAGGAGCTATAAAAGGATGTTTTTAGAATTGGGGGAGGAATACCCTGCTTGAATTGCTGGTGTCCCACACCAGTGTTGTTTTGAATACTGGCTGTTTCACTTTTACAAAAAAATGATTTACTTATTTTTATTGGAAAAACAGACTTACAGAGGAGAAAGAAGGACAGAGAGAAAGATCCTCCATATGCTGGTTCCCTCCCTGAGTGGCCACTATGGCCAGGGCTGAGCTGATCAGGAGCCAGGAGCTTCTTTGGGAATTCCCACTTGGTGCAGGTTCCAATCTTTTGGGCCAGCCTCTACTGGTTTCCCAGGCCACAAGCAGGGAGCTGGATGGGAAGCGGAGTACCTGGGATACAAACTGGCACCTGTATGGGATCCTGGCACGTTCAAGGTGAGGATTTAGCCACTGAGCCGTCGCGCCCGGGCTGCTATTTCACTTCTGATTTTGCCCCCTAATAATGTGCCTGGGAAAGCAGTAGAAAATGGCTTGATTACTTAGGTCTCTGTCACCCGTATGAGAAACCTGGACAGAGTTACAGGCTCTTTGCTTTGGGCTTTCCCAGTTATTGTGGCCATTTGGGAATGAATCAGCAGGTGGAAGATGGCTTACTCTCTATCTCTTTCTCCTCTCTCTGTCTCTATGTATTTCAACTGGGGAAAAAATTTTTAAAAAAATATAACTGGAAGAGAAAAATGAAGATCAACTGCTCTCTGGAATAAAAGTATTAAGTGCTGCAGCAGACAGTGATTGTTTTAAGCTATCAACTATGTTGTAAATGAAGAATCTAAAAAAACATAAAATGATTTGATTCTGCTGACTGAATAGAAAATATATATTAATGACAGAATGATAATCAATATGAGGTCTAGAATATGGGCACATGTTTGCCAGTATTCTTAAATCATTAAAAATGTGAGTAGGTAGTTTTTATTTTTTAGGATCAATGCGAATCATCTGGAAAAAACAGGATAGAAAATGAGAGTGGAAAGATGAATAACTTATCTAACTATTTCCCTATCTGTTAAATGGGATAAAGATCCTATTATTTTAAGAATGTTGCCTTTCTGAGACTTAGAGAGGGATGAGTGTTGTGATGCAGTGGACTAAGGTGCCTACCACTATGCCGCATGCTGCATCAGAGTGCCAGTCTGACTCCAGGCTGCTCTGTTTCAGTTCCAGCTTCCTGTTAACGTGTCTGGGAATGCACGAGAAGATGGCTCAAATATTTATATCTGTGCCATCCATGTGGGAGACCTAGATGCAATTCCTGGCTCCTGGCTTCAAGCTTGGAACAGTCCCCTAATGGCCATTTTGATGGTGAATCAGCTGATGGAACATTCTTTTTCTATCTGCCTTTCAAATAAACAAATCTTTTTTAAAAAGAATTAAAGAAAACAACACTTTTTAATTAAAACAGAGAATATAGTTCAAAGTGCATGGGAAGTGCTCATAAATGATAGCTAGGAAAATTAATTAACTGAAGGGGTGTTCATTAAGCCATGCTAACATAATGGAACCAGCATCTTTGTCCTATGCTGTTGCTCTTTAAGCAACAATCTGATTTTAATGTGACCTCTTTAGTGGGTTTGTCAAAGAAGTATCCAGAAAGATTTGTGAAGCCTAGTGTTCTGGATCTATACTTACCTTTGGACTTGACTGTGCGTTTGCTATGGTTTGCAATCAACACTCTCATACTCAAGAAAGCAAAGCAAAAAGTGGATCCCTGGTTCTTCCTGGTGTACTTCCATCAAGATACTAATCACTGATGGCCTCCTACCTGTGTGAGACAGGCAATGTCCCTTCCCTTTGACAAATCCTGAATTATGACAAGATGTTAAATATCTTACACACACGTATGCTTCTGGATGTGTATGGTGCATCATCTACCTACCTACACCTGTGTGTGACTGAATGCATGCAAGTATCAATGTGTATACTGCATGCACACACACTCCACAAACTGCCCTTATCCTCTCAAAAGATCCTCAAAATATCTTTTTTTTTTCTTAACAAACATATTGTGTCTGTTTTAAGATAAATGAGAGGCCATCATTCCTCTTGTCTGCATGTCGTTCTATGAGCCAGCATTTATTCAGTACCCGATAGCTACCAGGCTCTGTGTCTTATTGCTACCCAGCAAGCAAGTGGAAAACCGTAGCCTAGATTGCCTCCCCAGCCTCTTCATATGCTATGAAGTCTTACATAGCTCAGTAAATACACAAATCCAGCCTTCAGGGAAACTATTTTGTCAGAAAACTAAGAATGAAATAGGATAAATAAATAAACCAAAGTCAATGAAAGTATATTTAACACATAGTGACTTTATGAAATTATAAGAAAATCCAAGCTAGCAAAGCTATTTTGATTCTAAAAAATCAAAAGAGTATAAAAGTAGTAAAAGAGGAAGTGGCGCTTATACTAGGCAAAGGAGATAATAAGAGAGCTTCTGGCAGATTTACATGAATTCAGGTCCAGGCAAGTCCAAGAGCACTGAAGCAAATTACACCTGCCACCAAGAAATCCCTATAAGTAAGCTTTCAGGAATCATGGTCATTGAGAAGGATGTCAGGAGGCAGGATATTATTCTGAAAAAATGAAAGCAAGACCTATATATGAGTTCTTAATGTCAATTCCTGGAAATTTTCTTGAATTAATGATTAAAGAAATAGTTTGTAAGCACTTGGGAAAGGAAGTAGTGATGACTGTGAGTCAGCTTAGATTCAATAAGAACAAGTCTTGCAAAAGTAACCCAATTTCCTTTGATAGATTAAACTCATTTTCTTTGACCTGTGTTTTATATAAGAGCTTTATTATCTACTTAGGCCTTAGTTTATTCTTGCCATCGTACTAGCTAAAATCTGAGCATGTGTATACAAGAATGTCAATAAATTGCTGTTAAACTCTTGCTTTAAACAGAACTGATTAGGTGTATTACAAGGTTATTTCAGTCAAATAGCATTGAAAAATCACCTCCACAATTACGTTCTGTGCTAGCTGTGATAGATTAAAAGACAAACAAAAACATTGTTTCTTTCAAATGTCCACACTCTATTTATGGGAAGATAGACAAGGTTTAGTCTCCTTCGTGTCTACGCCATACTCTACAACAATCCACAGGAACCTAACAGTCACATAGCTGACACTGTTGACTGTCCTCCCAGAGCCTGTCTCTCTTTCTTCCCTATCAGCAGAAACGCTTTCGGGGCCAAGCTAGCAGTGAGACACAGTTCTGAAACACAATTCATCGTAGTTTCTGTTCAGGCCAAGCCAGCAAGCTCACTATTCTGAAAGTGATTGTTTTATGGGAAAGAAAATGAACTGATTCTGGCCTAAAGATTTTTCTTGGGGTAAAGCTGGAGGCTCTCAGAAATTAATTTCTTTCAATATCATAGAAACGTAAAGAGAATTCATCTGTCTTTCCTTACTTTAGTGCAGTTGTATGACAATATGGAATCTGGAGTAGTAGTTAGGCTTTTGTGAACTAGAGGCCAAGTTGAGAGTCCTGCCATTATGAAGTCTCTGAGTTAATATGCACAGTGCTTTAACTCTGGATCTTTTATTTTAACACTGAAAAATACCTACTGGTTAATCCCCCTTTAGTCAGGTATTCCATTACTTAAACCAAGCACCTAATATTCACAATACATACGATTACTGACTTCTCCTTATGCTAGTATTTTTCAATGAAATAAAACTTCAAATGATGATTCTAAAATATCAACATGTAAATTATATGAAATGGTTAAGATTACACCACAATTAATGCTTATTTATCTTAGTAAACAGATTTTATGACTTTAATAAATACATAGCTGTTATAAAGTGATTTATATTATATAACAATCACAAATATTTTGAGAGTTCTGGTATGTTTCTTATACTATTTTAATAAGCAAAAAATGACCTTATTATTTGGTACCTATGTCTGTCATCCAATTTTCTTCTTATTTATTTCTGTATATGATAATAACATTCTACCCTACTCAATTTTTTTTCAAAATTACTCTTTTAGAAACCTGTTTATCTTAAAAATAACCTGCAGAGAAACAATATGGTCCTTGAAATGATTTTAACTGCTTAATCATATTTCTATTTCTATCATATTGGGACTAAAATATATTTTTAAAATAAGGATAATGTGTAATATGATATAATTACCTGGCTTGTGGCAAACCATAACTAGTTCCCACTCCAACCCGAGGCAAGCTATAGACAACTTTTTTCACTGTTGCTTGATCAGGGAAATTAAACATAACAGAGGCTGTGGTAAGAAGAAAAAAAAAGAGAATTTAGAAAACCACAGAACTAACCATTAACTTTCACAAAATCATTCTCAAGCCTACCATGATTTACTGATAAAGGAAATGAATCTTCCTGGAAAACCATCTTTCTGGATGACTTTATTCATGAGACACTTAGGGTTAATATTTTCAAAGAAATTCATCTTTCATATTTTAAGTTTGGTTTGTTTTAGCAAGATAATTGATCAAACATGAAGATACATTTGGAAAATCATGAGAGTACCACATCAGTGAGACAGATAATATTCACATACAAGCACCTTTTCTTTTGAATTATCTAACTGTACTTACTTCGGTTGGCCATAAACACTTCCAAAGCAGTGTTCTGTAAAAGATAACGTCTTGAAAATACAGCTCGTATCTCGCTGAACATCCATTTTCCATGAAGTCCCTCAGTGTATGCAAGAACCTAAGACAAACAGTTTAAAGGGAGGCGTCAATAAACAGAATATACATTTAAGTCTAAATCTAGCCGTATTGTTAGACATTGCTGGATAAAAAGTAGTAATTTAGGGACTATCTTCCTGAAGTCATGATATATTGTTGTCACTGTCAATTATTTGATATTGTAAATTTTTAAAATTTCTGCTTTTCTAAAGTCTTAGTTGGTTCACAAAGAAATGAAGACATAGAAAAATTGGATGTTCTAGGTGATCATGTGACTTGAAATAATGTCATGTATTATCACTCTTGCATATCATATAACTAATTGTACTTGGTGGCAACGCATAATACAGACAAGGATACTTCAAAAAGTGTGTGTGAAACTGACATTTAAAAATAGACTGTTTTCTGTGAACTCCTTGAAGATCCTTCATATAGTTAGTTTTTTCCAATATCACTTCTCTTTCTTCTTTGCTCAGTAATGTCCAGTCATCTCAAAAGTGTCCACATGGTCAACTCCAAGTGATGCTTAATTATTAATCTAAGCCAGAGCTTGGTGAACATTTTTTTTACAAATGGTCAGATAGTGACTTTTGCTTCAAATTTTTATTTATTGGAAAACAGAGTGGGAAAGGAAGTAAAAGGGAGAGAGAGAAAGATACTTTGCATGTGTCTGTTCACTCCCTAAATGGCTGCAACAGCTAGGGTTAGTTCAAGCCAGAGCCAGGTGTGAGGAACTCCAGATAAGTCTCCAACATGGGTGTAGGGACTCAAACACTTGGGTCATAATTGACTTTCTCCAGAGTTTTAGTAGGAAGCAGTATCAGAAGATGAGTAGTTGGAACTGGTATAGATATTCTGATATGTGATGTGGGTATCCCAAGCCATAGTCTAACCACCTGTGCCACCATAGCCAGTTCATGGTCATAGAATATTTTTAGGCTTTGCAAGCCATCTACTCAACTTCGTCATTATGGGATGGACACAGTCATACACGATATGTAAATAAATGGCTTAGGCTGTGTGCCAAATAACCTTTATTTACAATAAGGAGGATGGCTGAATTTGGCCTCATGATTAAAGTTATTTTTGATCCATGGTCTAAATTAACTGTGACAGTATTACTTCTTGCTTTTCCAAATTTTCTTCCAACTTTGGGGAAGAATAGTTGGCTCAGCACTTTTTGGTGAGAACTAAGTCAAAAGAAGTTGGGACTATTTTAGAAATGCTGATGTGATTTGGCATAGCCTATTAAGCCTCTACCCACAAAGCCAATATTCCAAAAAGGTACAAGTTGAGTCCCAGCTGTCCCACTTTCAACCTAGTTCTTCATTAATGGGTCTAGAAAAGCAGTGGAAAATGGCCCCAAACCTTTGCACACATGTGGGAGACCAGGAAGATGCTCAATGACAGAGCCCCAGCCATTGTAGCCATTTAGGGAACAAATTAATGCATGGAAAGATCTTTCCCTCTATCTCTCTTTCTCACTCTGCAACTCTGCCTTTAAAGTAAATAATCTAGAAAAAAAAAAGAAAAAAAGAAAAGCTAATGTAACATGGTGCTGGCATCTCTCTTAACCTTTGTTTTTGGGATGGAGATATGATGGTGGAAACTTCAGGAACTACCATATGAGAAGACCAAGACAGCACCAGGAATGGTGCTAATACTTAATAGTCATCAATATTTGCTGCTTGTTGAACAATGCAGGTATTTCCATATTTGCTTAAGCCACTGTTATCAAACCTGTAATAATCATGTTTCCTCTTGATCACAACATAAACTGACAATATATAAATGCTTTTTACTTTCATTGGTATTTTCTATTACACTTACATTTGGTTTGATGAAAATAAAAAGCGATTATAGCATTTTACATATAGTACAATTTTTAAGTTTTAAAAACAAGCAATGATGTTTCTTTTTATATTTTGTTCTCTATGACTATATATATAACTATATATATGTACATATATATATATAATCATTTGCTCTTTTTAAAAAAAAATCCCATTTCATACATTTTGGTTACTTTTTGTCTTTCCCTAGACTTTTAAAAGTTTTTTTGGAGGAAGTCAGACATTTATTTAAAATCTGAAATATTTTAAGCCTTTAGACTCCAATTTAAGCCTTGTCTCTGTTATTCACTAAACACAGAACATTAGAAAAGTTATTGCGCCCCATCTGAGTTTTATCATTTGTAAAACGGTGATAACTCATTACTTGGTAGAGCAAGCACAGACAATGAATGTGAAGTATGCAGCCCCAGCTATTCCATTCTGTTCTTAAGTTCCCATGTCCTCTGAGCATCATGTGACAGCTGTTTATTTCTCTTTAACAAAATAAAACTAAGGCCTTTTGAAAAACCCATGTAGTGAAATGAGTAGTATATAATGTAAGAAGAAAGGACAGATCTTTCCATGAAAGTTATGTTGGCTCTGGCATATAAACACTGGTGTACCAGCAGGATATTCATATCTAGATCTGAACATCTACACCAAGCATTTCTTTCCATGACTCATGTTCTGTTTCTATGTTCATTATAGCAGACAGGTAGCTCAAAAATTACATAGGACAGTTAGAGCTCCAAGTTGAACCAGGTCTGGAAAAACTGTTTCAATGATTAATTTAAGGCTTGCCAGTCCAAATTAACCCTTTACGGCTGGATCTGTGAAAATAACTCTATACTATTAGCCAACAAAGAAAAAATCCTTGGCTGACTGGCATGAGATCAAGCCTTTCCAGGATAGGGTAGCTGTTGAGATAAAATGGAATAAGTGGTTCTTCTGCTTAGCTCCGATGTGGCTGCTTAGTCAGCAGGCACTTGTTGCACAGTGCCTGCTTCTATGTTGCACTGGGCCAGTTGAGCTCACACAAGTTTGCAGAGGAGTTTGTAGAGGAGAATACACCGGGCCAGCTGAGCTCACAGGAGTTTGTAGAGGAGTATGTCTGGTAGGACACCAACTTCATAGAGAGTACATGTTTGCCAAATTTCCCAAAATAGAGGGAGTTCTCTGATATCCAGTGAGCTACAACCCAGCCCACCCCAACATGTCCAGGAGGGCCTCTTCCTTAGGTGCTATGACAACTCTAAGGAGATCGGCTGATCCTTTGGCATGTTATTCTTATATTCTATAGAGTTGCCTTTATTTCTTAGTGGACACTGCCTTGTTGCCTCACTGCCTGTTATGATTTATGTAATAATTACTTGTAGTATTTGCTCCCTGCCTAATTGCAGATGGTTTCTCTCTACTGGGTCCAGGCTGACACATAAATTTGTTTTTCCTACCACCACTCTCTCAGTGCCACATAGTGAAAAGGAAAATGATTTTGCTGGTAGCTTATAATTAGTGCAGGAAGCAAAATAAGGAAGGTAGGTGTCAAGGTGCAAAACAATTCCAAGCAATGGAAGCCTGATGAAGTGTGCAACCCCTACCAAAGAGGCCACGGGAAGAAAAATGATTTATACATTGTAGCTCATAGTCACTCACTGCATATTTAAATATTTGAAGTGCATCCGATTTTTGAAGGATAGTGCTGGCAATTATTCCTAACTCCCTGCTAGGAAACCCTAATAGCGAGAGCTAAGGTCCTCTTCATTCTCCAGCAAGCCACCTCTTGCTTTTCCTTCTCATTTCCTTCAAAATTCACTTACGGATCAGAATTTTCTTAAAATTTATTTGAAGTTTCCCATCTGATAATTTTTTCATTAAAGAATTGTAGTCAATCTTTATAGCTATCTTTCCTGTCACCCAATTTAAAATTATCATACATTTCTTCTACTTTCTCTTCTACTTTATTAATTTGCATTAATTCTTTGCATGTCTATTTGTTATTTTCTGACTACTCCCTGTGACATAAAAGTTACATGGAAAAAAAGGTTACATGGAAACAGGAGTTTTGCCTATTTTGTTTATTGCTAAATACAGAGTATGTAAAAAAAAAGTGCCTTGCACATATGTGATCTTTATGCATTTGTTAAATAAATGATTATGGGAAACTCATAGTGGTAATAGAGATGAGGAAAATTACAGACATAGCTTACAAAGTGTATGCAATTTGAATACTTTGTTGAACTGGAAAAGCATTCCCATTTGACCTTCAGATAGTGTACAGTCTAGTAGTACAGTGTACCAAACATTCTAGTGACTTAGTGATCTTTAATCAGGATCTAAAAAGCAACTAAGAGGCTGGAAAAGAGACACAGCCTGCAGACCCAGCATCCCATATGGGTGCTGGTCTGAGTCCTGGCTGTTTCACTTTCAATCCAGCTGCCTCTTAATGGTGAGGTATGGCCTAAGACCTGAGGTCCCAGCACTGGTGTGGGAGACCTGAAAAAAAGCTCCTGGCTTCCAGCTTCATATGACCCAGCTGTGGCCACTGCGACCATCGGGGGAGCGAGCCAGTGGATGGAAGATCTCTTGATCTGTTTCTCCTCTCTTCGACTTTAATTTTCAAGGTAAATAAACAAATAAATACAGAAAAATAGATCATCGAAATACAACAAATGGTTTTTTTCTAGCACTTTAATTCGCACCACCATAGAAACCCTGTCTAAGTTACATCCTATTTCGGACACAGCCTGCTTCCTACAAATAATGGTTCCTTCTCTCTAGAAGTAAGAGAAAGACTTTAGCTAAAGAATTCTGACTTCCTGTTACTACACTTTTGCTTCCCACATATAAGATAATGTTTACTGAAGGGTGTCAGATAATATCACTTGGCACTGCTCTTGAGCATAAAATTTTACTCCTGGTATGTAATTTAAAGCACTTTTGGTAATAAATGTAATACAGATATGCTGAAAAAGAAGAGACCAAAAAATGAGGAAATCCTCTCTGTATATCTGACTTTCCAATAAATAAATAAAACTTAAAAAAAAAAGAGGAAATCTTGAGATAAAATAGTAGCATCTAAATAAACCTTGTGATTATCATGGGCTTCTATGGATAGTTCCTAGGGTCCTCCTTATTTGTTTTTCTGTAGGGACGCCCTGGAGCCTTTGGGAAAGTATCATACTAGGCTTTAGAAACCACCATTGCAGAGGCAGGGGATGAAGTCAAAGTCTGTGAAACTGGAGGCAGAGGCACCAGATGGGATATTACTTCAGGCAAGTGATGAGGAGTTTAATCAATTTGTATACATTTCAGAAATGTAAAAGAATACCATTTATAGTCGATTAAATACTGAGTTTATGGTACTTTTCTATAAAAATCTGGGCACCCAGCCCAGGTCTGAAATATGACCCTATACTATAAAATTGTCTCGGTTTTATTTATACCTTTACTGGTTGCATAATGATCTGCAAATTTTAGGAACTTTTATAATAACCCTTTGAGTTTGTTTCTCATTATACTCCCAGATATTTCTTTAAATCACTTAAGTACTTTCATCTATACTTGAGGTTTGTGGTTTTGTCTGCTTTCTTAAGCCAACTCTTTCATTTCATCTAGTTTATTTTGCCTGCTTCTCCCAATTATTTAATGTAGTATAAAACTTAATGCACAAACGCTAACTACTTCATTTAGGTTTCATATTTTGAAAATTGAATAAACATAATGTTATTATATCATATAGGTCATAAACAAAAATAATACAGCATTTTGATTCCAAATCTTCTGAAACTCTGTGATTTCCTTAAATTACCACTGAGCTAGCATCTTAGTAACCAGTGAAGAGTTCATGCTAGACTCTACCCTGAGTTCTGCTCCATTCAACATACGAACCGAAGCAGACATGAAGCTATCTAAAGCGAATGTAGCAGAAACCCTTCACAGCTCCCCTACTTACACCGTGTGACTAACACATATTATCTTGTGATCATGTTCAAGGAAAACAGACTTGCTGTACACCACAAGCATCAGACATGCGCATGTTGTTGTCTGGAGCATGTTACAGGGCTGTCAAAGCAGGTTTATCTTTTTCCCTCTAAAGGCTGCTAACGTTGCATAATTTTAAAAATATTTACTTATGACAGCTTCATTGGTCACATATCATTCATACATTATTAGAACAGATAAAACAAAACACTTTTTTCTTTGACTATGGTAAGTTAATTTGCTTCAAGTTGTATTTTCTGGTAAAAATCAGTAAAAAGGCTGCAGAAGACTGGAATACTATTTGCAGTGTTCATAAGATTGTCACATTCAATATCCACTTACATATTCAACAATTTAATTAAAGGTTTTTAGTGCACTATAAAGCTGCAAGTCCACATTAGTTTCATAATTCTATATACATTTCAATGACTCCAACAAATACAAAGATACATCAAAAAATTTGTGGGAAAAATGAAATTAAAATGAATCTATATCCTTTTAGAAAATGTTGAAGCCCACACTTAATTTTATCATAATATTTATTCTTCTTGAACTTTCTGAAGGCCCCTCCTTTGCAATGATTTTGAAATTTCTGAACCAAAGTAGAGTTATCTTTTACTTCCATTTCCTAAGAATGTTTGAAGTGATCTCATCTATTCTTTAAGATGAAGTAATGAAGAGACTCACATTCACACGTGGAATTATCCTGTCTTTCCTTATTTGCCAGCTTGATGGAAAGAGATGAAAATTCCCAAAGGGGAGCTGTATTACATTGCCATTCTCCAATTAAAAAAAAATAAGAAATCCTCTATGATGCACTGTCTGTGATACAAGATCTGCTAAAGCAAAAGGAGTCTCAAACAAGAAACAATTTAAAATACTGAAGAGAAGTCAGGAATCATAAGGCCCAAAAGATTGAAATGGAAAACAAAACAAAACAAACAAAACAAAGCTTTTGCGAGTCACATCATCTCCCAATTCTTTACTAGCAAAAAGAAGTCATATCTAATTGTCTGTAAGTTTAGAGCTCTTTAAAAATAATTTTGGATGATAGACCATTAAGATAATTTTTAGTATACAATTTCGATGAAGTTCAGAACATTGAATAACTCTGCTATAATAAAACTTCAACATCTTTCTGCTTATTTTGGTGAATAAAATTTTCATTGCTTCTATAAAAATTTTATAAATGGCTCCAAAATTATTACTCTATTTTTCTAGCAACAAATAAAATTCGGATTTACTTATTATTCATCTCATTTAAAGAAGTAAATTTATAGCATTTCATTTTTTGTGTTTAATAATTATTTTTTCAAATCCACAATATGTTTGTTATTGGATAACTGTATGTTAATAATCATAGTAATTCATTCCAGAAAAAAACTTAAACTTTAAAATTAATATGATGTAGTGATCTATAAGTCTTTGAAGTGCAAATATCAAAGATTATATAAATATAGGAGAGAAAATTCATTGGAAAAATGAGTCAAAAAGAAAGGAATTACATAAAGTGTTCAACTTTTAAAGAGAGCTTACTTTTATGGATTTTAATAGATCACAGAAATCAAATCTCTATTGGACACAACTGATTCAACATGGCATATCTTAGAAGTGATAAAACAAGTGTTATTTTAAAATGTTCATGTTTAGAACATGCTGGTTATTACATATGTTTCAGAATTAGCTGTTTATTTACTTGAAAGGTGGGAGAGGGCAGGGAGAGACACAATGTAACTGCACTATTCTGTGCTGCTTTTCCACACAGTAGATGGGACCTGGATCAGCAGCTGAGCAGCTGACCTCAAGCTCACATTCCAATATAGGATACTAGCACTGAAAGCAGTGGCATAATTTGCTGTACCACAACCCTGGTCTAGTCTTGACATTTCATATGTTTAAAATTTTTTGGATAGGCAATCGGCCTGCCCGTTAAGGCACTGGTTAGGATGCCTGCATCCTACCTCAGAGAGCCTCAATTCAAAGTCTTACTATGTTAATAATTCCAACTTCCTGCCAAAGGAATTCCTGGGATGCACAGGTGATGACTGAGGTAACAGGGACCTTACCATCACATGAGAAATACAGACTGAGTTCCTAGCTTTGGGCTCTAGCTGGCCCAGACCTGAGGAGGAATAACTCGGTGGATGGGAGGTTTTACTCAATTAATAATACCGCCATCAAAACTGAGCTGTTAAAGGCAGGTATTATGATCAGTAAAATATAATATGGACAAAAACGCTGATCACTGAATCCAATCTTTTCATAAAATTTAAATAGAAAACCATTGGTCTTGATGAAAATAATTTAATAATACTAAAATTGGAAATGTGAAAATCAGAAATGAATGTAAACTGTGAATTCATCAAGATGATCAAGAAGTTAAGCTGGGGATGCAAAGTTTCCAGTAATTTACTCAATTCAAAGTAAGCAATAGGCTATAATTCTGAGGTTAAGCACTCATTATGCAGCATGGGCTATAAGACACACCACAATGTGGAGAAATTAGATACCTGCTCACAGGGAGTATTTATTTAATGAATTTTTGTGTTTGTTCTAATCAATCAACTTATGTACCTGCTTTCCTTGTGCAGAAGACTCACCTAGAGTCTGTCTTTCTTACTGATTGCGAGACATCAAGGAAAGTCAGCTAATTTTGAATTTTAAAGTTTCTTATCATTAACATGAGAACAATAATAGTAGCTAATCTCACAAGGTAGTTGTGAGACTGAATAAGATAAATCTTTAAAATGCCTAGGAAAGTAACTGGGCATATATGAAGTGCTTAACAAAAGTCTACTATGACAATTATTCCCTATCTTTTCACATTTATGCATATAGTGAAAAACACAAACTGGTTCTAACACTTATAATTGACTCAAAATTTTAAAAAATACTACTGTCAGGTTACTTTATTTTTGTCCCATTCATAAATGTACTCATGTGTAAATATTATACATCTGGTTCATTTCCTTAAATTTGACACACTTTAAAAACTCACACATTTTACCTCTGCTGTCCTTTCAGAAAGGGACAGGATTGGATGGGACGGAGCCTAGAACTCTGCAATAATGGAAAGAAACCAACTTCCAATTTTTAATATTTCCTTTTCACACAGAGCACGTTAACTACCCTAGCATTATTCTGTACAGTGCCAATTTAACCTAGCTGTACTTGTGATGTCTTTAGTTTTCAGACTTACTTTCCTTTATTGCAGGTTATCTGGAGTTCTGAGTTAGAGGTTTTATTGTGAGCCAATTTGGTAATATGGAGCAATTTTGCAGACTGTATCAATATCAATACAAACATTTTATTTTCTAAAATATTTCATATTAAATTTTAAGTATGGGTACAAATGACACATGATTAGTGGAGAGCTGAAATAATTATCTTTCTAATGGTCAAATGATTCTTAGCTTACATAGCAGACATAAAAGAGAATCGCCTTTCACTGGAGATCTAATTAGATTCTGACATGAATCTTTTAAGACACTGAAAACCTTTTACTAAAAGAATTAAAAAACACATACAAAAGTAAGAATAAGATTTTAATGAACCAATACATTTTTTAAAATTTAAGAACTTAAATGTATTTTCTTTGGTTAGTGTTTCTTTATCTTCATCTGGAGAAAATGGCATGTAATATAAATATGAGTACACTTTTCAACTCTTACCCATTCAATAAGCTTCAAATATTAAAATAATTTGCACCCTCAAATTTCATGAAAATCATGATGGAATTTAGATATGTAAAGTATACATTTTATGGCACATAGTTATTTTAAAAGGAGTTACTATTTTTAATAATGGTATAAACATCTTTATTTAACAATATGTGAATTCTGCCTAGCTTTTAAATTCCACTTGTTCTGATACTCAGCTCCTCGTGCTCCATCACACTTTTGTGCACATGCACCCTGTTTTTCTCTGCCTCACAATCTCTTCCTATTTTGTTCTTCTGAATAACTCCTATTAATAAGCATGCTAGCAGACCCTGTTTCTCACTATGCGAACCTTGTGTATCCATTTTACATTATAATCCTTACTACATCATAATTGTCAACTTACTTACTGGTGTTTTTTGCTTACCTGTGAATAGAGCTGAGCACTTAGTAAGATGTAAAGGTACTGAAGAATTGTCATTGTCATTGTTGGTCAATTAATTTATGCAAAAATCCCTAGTAATTTATATATCACACATATTAATTAAAACCATTCACATTAAGAAAAAGTTGATTTCCAATTAATTATGGACAGGCCATGCATAGCACCCTTTCTGCAAAGCTCCTTTGAACCATATTTATTGCCTAGGAGCTCACTATAGCCTGGCTACAGAGGATTGAAGCAGGATGTTATAATATAACAGTATTGATCTAAGTAGCACAGCACAAGTATTGGGTGTGTAAACACTGTCCATTACAGCCACACAACTGTGGATGCTGCTGGCTGACCCCATCAAATAATCTCTCTTGATTATCTGAATGTGAGCTATCCAGAGACAATTTCATTGAAAAGGGTGGGAAGAAGCAAAAAGATAGCAAGTAGGCAGTCATCAGAAATCACAAGACAGAGTTCAGAAAAAGCAGAAGCCAAGCCCAAATCACACAGGTTTGGTTTAGTGCTGCCTGCTCCAGTTGTGTCTGGAATTGCCTTTGTCCTGGCTTCAGTCATGCTTCCCTTCTTTCAGTCCCTGGGCATGTAGTGTTGCTTTCTGCCAGAGAGCGAACATACATGCTCTCCCCCACCTCTCATCCCCACCCTGTTTGCCCAGGTAACTTCTAACCTATATTCTCTGGCTCTCTTGCATTTTTCTTCTTCTCAACTGATTTCTCTGACTAAATAGAATTTTTATTGCACACTCTCATAGCACTATTCTGAGACAAGTTTTCTTCATGGGCTCTTTGGGATTAACTTCTCAGCCTAGTTAACACTGACTTCTCTTTCATACATTTTTGGAGGCAGGACACACTCAACTCATGACCAGGAATAGTTCAGATCTGGATAAACTTCCCCCTTTTTAAGAAGGGGCCAATGGAACAGAAACTCTCTCTTCCTCTAGACATTCCTGAGCATGTGCTGATTTCTGGAAGTGTTGCAGCCAGGCGGCTACTGGTGTGATGATGAGGGCAAACCAAGGATGACAATGAACCTGGGTTCTTGAAAACATCCACAAGCAACTGAGTCAACAGCCTTGGAGATCACTGGAATCCAGGTATCACTACTTTCTGAGAGCTCTACCTGTCTATGTATACAATATTTGTCTGTCTGTATTAATGAAGCCATTTCAATTTGTTATTCTCAGGTAAAATGTTTCTGATAAAAGTCTTACAACTTCATATAACATTCATGCATTCCTTTGAAGAAAGAAAATTGGATTGGAACTGGAGTGGCTAACACTTGAAATGGCATCCCTCTGGGATGCAGGCAACTCAGGCAGCAGCTTTACCTGCTTTAGCACAGTTGTGAGCCTCTAAACTGGTTCTCAACCAACAGTGCTGCCTGCCTAAACCAGTGTGACTGTGATCCTTAGAACATTCCCTGTTCTTATTTGTCAGAATAAACAAGTACAGACTTTGCTAACACATAGTTCAATAGGTTCAACTAAACCCTTATCTATCTGTATGCCCTGTCTGCCATGTTGCAGTAGAAAGTGGCTGACTTTAAAGGATTACAAACAAATGCTCTGTAACTCCGGGAAAGTTCCTTAACACAGACAATAACATTCCCACACAATGAGAAGGGTCATGTCCAATACACACAGAGGTTGGTCCCAGGGCAGTACTCCATGTGCACATGAAGACATGAACACACCATCTTTCCACAGTTCTGGGAAAGTCCTGAGTCAGATGCAACAGGGGTAGGCACTGCTCTGGTTCTGGCCCAGGTGCTTCCCCTATACAGATATTCTGATTCTATTCCTGCATCTGCATCTCACATCGATCTACCTAAGTCCAATGATTTGCTGTAATTTGTTATTAGAGACTACCTATTGGATGGGTTTGAGTGTTCTGTCTGCTGGGTTTGAAGTTAAATCTTTTTTTTTTTTTTTTTTGGAAAGGCGGATATACAGAGAGGAGCAGAGACAGAGAGGAAGATCTTCCATCCGATGATTCACTCCCCAAGTGAGTCAATGGCCGGTACTGCGCCAATCTGAAGCCAGGAGCCAGGAGCAGTTCCAGGTCTCCCACGTGGGTGCAGGGTCGCAAGACTTTGGGCCGTTCTCAACTGTTTTCCCAGGCCACAAGCAGGGAGCTGGATGGGAAGTGGGGAGCTGGGTGGGATTAGAACCGGTGCCCATATGGGATCCCGACGCATGCAAGGCAAGGACTTTAGCCACTACACTATTGAGCTGGGCCCTGAAGTTAAATCTTTAAAAAAAAAAAAATATTTGTGCTTCAACTACAGGCAATTCAATTACTGAATTTCCTCCAGTGGTATTTTTACTTCTGCTCAGCAATCCAGGCTACAGAGCAATTATCTCATCAAGAAATACAATTCAGCTTCACTGTAAACAGTTCAGTAAATGCCTCTTGCTTGTTTGTGAATGTCTTTCACAGATATCTGTAATGGAGTACACAGGTTTTAGAGAGTTCTCAACTTGTAGGCGATCACAATAGTTCTTTCAGGGTTAGGTGTTCCTTAAAGTATCTTCTACATTTCTCAATTTCTCCCAGATTGGAATTTTTACTTAAGCTTAGTTTATATACCTTGCTTAAAAGGTAATGTATTTGAAGCAAAATATTATTTTGTCGACAATTAGTCATTTTTATGTTTTGTTTTAGCAAAATGGTAAAGGCTGTTAGCATCATATCCCATTTGATCATCAAACAAGAATTTACCCACTGCCTGTAGATGCCAAGTGCTGATGACACATTGGTCAATAAGGCAGAGATGGGCATTCCTTCCTTAGAGCCAAGACTGTCTACTCCTGCTTTTATTTATAAGATGATATTTGACCTGGTTGCTAAGGTAATAGAATGAACTGCTATATTTAATATTCTATCACTGAACCACTCATGCCCCAACCTGTATTTAATATTCTTAACTCAAGTGTCTCCATTATAACAAGGTTATATTTCTGCAAGCAACAGGCTGTCCAAAGCACTCATTGCAAAAAAGATGAACTGAGAAAATGATTTCAAAGTTAGCTATAACAAATGGTAACTCTATTGAGATCTACAATTATGTACAGAGAGCACTGGACGGAACATAATTAATGTAAGATTAAACCTGCATTTTGGAAAGAGCATTCTGGAAGCAGTTTCAAGAATGGAAAGAAAGGAGCTTAACTGGACATCAGAATGATTTCAGTAGGAAGTGGAGAAAGTCTAATCTAAGCCAATTGCAGTAGGCAGGAAGACAGAAGAGAGTAGGCATATTTCTGATACTGAATTACGAGTCTTGCATTATTTCATTTTATGCTAAGGGAAGAGTGAAATGAATGAAAGTGCTGCAGGAGACTCTAGCTGCAGTGACACAGTGATGCAGTGCTCCGTCATCTTCCAGGCCTACGGGTACATGCAGACTACAAGCACTACAAAAAGAAGACTGAGTTCAGGCTTCAGATATGGCAACCACATTGGTCATTATCACCCACATCAACGTAATTTCTGCAAAGGAAACATATTAGCAATCACAAAAAATTAACCTGTCTATTCTGGACTATTTTAAAAATAACCAGTGAATAAAATATAAGCAAATTAAAACATTTAATCTGTTATTTTAAGAGTTGTATTTTTCATCTACTTGAAAGTCTACTTGAAAGTCTACTTGAAAGTCTCTCTCACACAGAGAAGGATTGCGATAGAGAGAATTTTCCATCCAGTGGGACACTCCTCAAATGCACACAAAAGACATTTGGGAATGTGGAGTCTATCTGGGTCTCCACACGTGGGGAGCAAGGGCCCAAGGACTGAAGCAATCATTTGTTTCTCTCCAGGATGCACCAGAGCAGGAAGTGGGATATAATACGGGGATCTGGAATGAAGATGTCCCAAAGGCAGCTTGACTTCGTATGCCACAAAGACTGTCTCCTAATCTGTTATTAACACTTTTCTATCCAGTTTTAAATATCGGGATATTCCAAAAAGTTTGTGAGAAGTGGAATGAAAACCCTAGTTTAAGGCAAAGGAAATAAAATGGAAGTCTATGCATATGAGAGTCTTTGAAAAGTTAAAGGAAATGCACATTTTGAAAAGCACTATGCCTTGATAGCCATTTTTTTTCTCTTTTAATACTTAATAGAGTTTATTTTCCAAAGTTGTCATGTTACAGGAAAAATACACAGAAAGTACAATGAGAGCCCAACAACTCCACTTTCTTCTCTCTACAGTTCCTTCCGTTATTGACATCTTGTTAGCACTGATGATCCAATATTGATTACAACAACGAGTTTTCAAGGCCTTTATGATGATTTAATAGCTTGAAATGAAATAGGAGCCACTGGAGTTTTAGAACATGGACAGTACTTAACAGATTTTCATTCCAAATATCATTCACTTTTGAATTTTTACTTAATTAACAGATTATTTGGAAGTAAAATTCTATTCCTAAATTATATTTCTCATAAACATGAAGCCACCACTGTCTCCCAATACTCAACATTATGTGACTTTCGATTTTGTTTATTTGAAGATGATGACTTCCATTCCTCATGTTTAGCATTTATAATTATATTTACATTTGAAATAGAGTAGCTTTTCTTTTTTTTCATATCAAGTGAATGATGATGAATCTTTGACTAATAAAAGTCCAAGATCCCTAAGGGAATGTTGTAATAGTTTGGTAATATTGTATTTCTAGGAAAAAGATCATAATTAAAGATTAAGGAACTATTTTACAAATAATCAAAACAAATAATGATAAGGAAACTCAATTAGATAGGACAGCATAAACAAAGTGGAACAAAACTAGTGAAACAATCACAATGTGAATGAAAAATTTACAAAAGAAACAGGGATACTTAAAAAGAGTTAAATGTGGGCCTGGCACAATGGAATAGCCAAACATTTTTGCACCAAAGTAAATTTACAGATATTTCTGTTTTGAATTTCATTTTTTTCTTTTTTTTATTAATTACATTGCATTATGTTACTGTTTTTCTTAAGATTTATTCATTTTATTGAAAAAGCAGATTTGGAGAGAGACACAGAGAGAGAGAGGACGATCTCTCATCCGCTGGTTCACTCCCCAAATAGCTGCATCTACCAGAGCTGAGCTGATCTGAGGCCAGAAGCTTCATCTGGATGCGTCATCCTCCACTGCCTTCCCAGATTATAAGCAGGGAGCTGGGTCAGAAGTGGATCAGGTAAGACATGAACTGGAGCTCATACAGAATGCTGGAGCTTGCAGGCAGAGGATTAGCCAGTTGAACCATTGCTCTGCCACTATGCTTTGCTTTTTAAATATTTACTTACTTATTTGAAAAACAGAAGTACAGAGAGAGAGAGGTTAGAGCTAGGAGAGAGAGGGAGCAGAGAAGGGAAGAGAGAGACAGAGAGAGAGAGAGAAAGAGAGACTATTTGTTGTTTCACTTCCTAAGTGGCCAAAATGACTGGAGCTAGTTAGGCCAAACTCAAGAGCCTAGAATGTGATCTGACGCTTCAACATGGAGAGACCCTCAGAAAGACTTGAAGGATTCTGCTTTCCCAGGGGCAACAGAAGGAGCTGGAAAAAAAGTGGAACATCCAGCACTTCAACCAACGTTCATACAGAATGCTGGCTTCACATGTGGTGATGTCAACCACTGTGCTACAACTCTGGCCCCTAAACTTATGTTCTAATTCCATTTTCCTTGAATTCGAGTGTCTTTGTAAGCCTGGAGTGTATATTGTGTCTCTCCATATAAGGTTATTTCTGTGGTTCAATCAAAACCTCCTATTAAAATGTGGAATGTTTCCCCTGGTGTTCAGCATAGTGTGTGGCACACAGCAAAAACTGGACGCATGCAGTTTCATGTGGTTCCTGTGTACATTTTTCCAATATGGATATTTCTGTAAATAAATAAAAACTATGCAGCAACAACCAAATGGCAAACAAATTTACAAAGAACAAGGCACTTTTGGGATATAATTTTATCTAATAAATATAGTATGTAGTATTAACATAGTTAGCTAATAATATTTCAGCAATGTGGTGCTAGAACACATTAGTAGGATAATACTTTAATACTAGACAGAAAGATTCTTAATTCCAATAAAATTCTGGATAACTTTCTATAGAGGAATGTCAAATTAATCTGAGCAAGAAGCAGAAGGAAAAGTGAGATATTCGTGTAAGCATATAATGTTCATAATGTGATAATACTTTAATAAATCTGTTTAAAAATGAAAGTAACAGCTAAGTTTAATTTTTGAAATTTAAGCACAATTTTTAAAATTATACATTTTCCCATGAATTTTTTTCAAGAATTCTTTTAGTTTATACACCTATACAACATACACACACACACACACACACACACACACACATAATATAGGCATGAGATAAACCAGGTCATTAGACTGATTTAAAAAAACAAAACAAAATAAAACAGTACAAACAGATGTTAAAACTTTATGGAGACATTATTATTTACTGTTAGACTGGCAAAAATCCAAAAATTTGACAATACTGAGTTTGCTGTGGAGGAAAACAGACACTCATTATATTGCTGGTTGGAGTAGAAAATAACACAATCATATCAAGCAAATTTGGGCATAGTCTGCTAGATTTCAAATGCTTATGCACTTTGACTCAGCAATTTTAATTCTAGGAGTTTATCCTGTGAATATATTCATGTGAGCTCCAGATGAAATAGGCATCCGATTATTCACTGCAGCATTGTTTACAATAACAAGTCAATGGGAACAAATGTCCATCAGCTGGGCAGAGGGATGTTAGCTAAATAAATTACAGATAAACTTATCATTTATACTATTCAGGGGGACTTCTGAAAAATACAAAGGTACAAATAAAAATGTCAGTGTAAATGAATATTTATTTAGAATGAGAAATTAATACCATCTCAGAAATTAAGTCGTTTTTCTTTGAGTTTTCTTAGGGCAATTTAGCAAACTGAGACAACTTTGTAATTCTTGGCAGCTCCCATATTTCCCAAGGCCATATGGAGTACAGGGCCCTGACACTGAAGCTCCCCGAGCTTTACAATAAATGGGACTATAAGTATCTATGACCACACATATATTCAAACTGACTTGCAGTTACTGCCATAATTGCTTCAACTATCAACATCTATTTTAAATTTATGTTTTAAATGCATAGTATATGCCAGAAATCTCAGGTAAGGCATAAACACATAATACTTTCTTAAAGTTTACTGTATCTGTAAAAAAGCCTTTGCCTGTATAAGCAGCATAATACAAAGGCAATGATTTTAATTACATTTCTGATTTTTATGTCATTTTTATTGATGCTGGACATTAGTACTTTAAATGCATAAAAGGGCCCTTGAATATTAAGAAAAATCTATCATCTAATAAAAAAAAGGTTTGCTGATTTTCCACTAAAAATTTATGTTTATGTTCTGCAGCTATAAACCAGCTTTCCTTGAAAGACATTTTTCTCATGCTGAGAGAAAATAGCAGTCTTATCTTCTAATAAATAAATGCCTAAGCATCTAAATATTAAAATGAAATTCAAGGGTAAATCAAGCTAAGTAGAAATTATACGTCCTTCAACTTTTTTTACCTTTTCTAAAGCACTATGAAAAGCAAAATTTAATACATGACAGCTGACAATTCCAAACTAATCCCTATCTACTTTCGATCTCTTTTCTGAACTGAGGAGCAAAGTCCAGCAGACAGGGCAGGCTGAATCTCAGGTCCAGCAGAAGCTCTCCAGTCTTAATTAAACGGGTGTAAAAACATATGTAAAGAGATGAAAGTGCTTTGCTTTTACATATGGCAAAATAAATCAGTGAAAAGCTGAAAAAAGAAGTAAGATGTTCCATAGGGGCAGGTTAAGCCTGATGCTAATGCTTACTTAAGATGGTGACAGTGTGGCACAGGGAAGCCTTGCTGGCTGCTTTAATTTCTCCCTGGAATAGCTCTCGCTGAACCTTCTGCAGCACATCAAAGTCTCTAGAGCTCAATTAAAATTGGATTATATTGAAATGCTCTATCTATGGGAACTGTGTGCTCACTAACACTTTTCTCTCAGTAATACTCCAGATGACAGTTGCCCATCCCAATTTAAACAGTTGTCATAGAGACGGGGGACTAAAGCAGCAGAGAACCTAACAACACAAAGGAAAGGTACAGCTAAGGTTTCTGTGAATGAGGAACTTGATTTTTTTTTCAGCGACAGTGTTTATTACACCAATGATAAAGCACATGAGACACATACATTATTACATTTTCTATATTTAGCTGACAAGAGCACTGAGGTTATTTAAACATACATGGTCAAATGTTTTCTGTTTGGGTATGTTCTACTTACTGAAAGTCAAGATCAAATGTTTCTCCTAATGACAGCAGTTATCAGCTAGTGCGACTGCCGAAGGGCCATTGCTAGAAACTCAGCAACACAGAAATAGCAATAGCTAGTTTTAATTACAGGTACACACAACCCAGGAAGAATACTTCCTTGGCTAAAGACTTTTTCCCTTTCCCTTTTTTAGCAAAGATTGAATTTGGGGTTGACAACGATGAATCATGACTCTGCATTTACACATATACCAGATATTAGACAAACCTAGTTAACTTAAAAGGGACTTTACATTGATAAGAAAATTTATTCCTAAGTTTGATTCTAAAATGTATTTCTAGTTTTTAGTTAGCAGGCTTTGTATAATTTTCTTAAAGTTATCTTTCTGAGCCAAAGTGTATTAACACAGGCAGAAAATTGTGCCAGCTTCGTGAAAGCCCCAACATGAAGACAGCTAAAATTTCTGGCATTCTAAAGAACAGTGTATCTGACAGTGTAGATTGCTAGTACTGATCCTATGTTCCCATGTAGATGGCATGTTTTTGGTACTATAAAAACCCATAACCTCTCCTGTAATTGGCTTATCTCAAGTCCCAATGTTGTTTTTACTCCTATTGTGTGGATCACCATGGAAATAGATGAACTATTGCTATTTTATGGAGTACTGCTCTGCTTTATCCGTGAAGCCCTTGATAACTGGTTCTTTTTCTCTTGGGAAGAGTCTGTTAGGATTCTGAAGCAGCAACAAGGCAGAGTGCACAAAGTGCAGGCCAAAGGGGAAGGAAACAAAAATGTGTCAGAAAATCTAAAAACTGCACAGATCAAAATTTGTCAAAACAAGGCCCTGGTTTAAACCAACAAGAAGGGCCCATACAGCTTGGGCCTTGACAAAGCACAGGCTTTCTATTTATTTATGTATTTATTTTTAGCCCAGCTGTAGAAAACACCATCTAATGAACCTGTCTGGGGCGGCTGTCCCCATCCTGTCAGGCATGTCAGGAAATGACAAGCACTGGGGACAGGCCGCCGCCAGTCATAGACAGGCCTGCCAGCTGGAGAGTTCAGCTCCAATCTAATCACACCACTAGAAAATAAGTTTCACGCTTTCAGCTTGACAGGATGGACTCGAAGAAAAGGAATTAGAATGGGAGACAATGCTTTTTGTTTCAATTACACGTTATTGCTACGCGGTAATTAAAAGAACCTACTAATACATGCAATCTATGATACTTCATATTAATTCAACAAAATGTAAATGCCATTGTTAGAGAAAATAGATATAAAGGTGATTTTGGCAATATGGGCATAGAAAAAAGGAATGCAAGGAAAACCCTGTCTCTTTCCATCCATAAGCTATGATATATTGGAAACATAACATTCTTTTCAACTCAATTTATTGGTATTCTAATTCCTTATCTTCAAAAACAGTTCTCTTGTAGGTAGCAGAAGTACTGACTACATTTCCTCTATTCCGAAAATCAATATGTGTGAAGAGAGTAATGGGATAAAATACATATTTTCAGGCACAAATAACAAATGTACTACCTCTTGTGATGTTGGCAAAAAGTGATCTTAAGACATAAATACTCCATGTTGACATAGCAGCTTGAATTATGTTTATATAACTAGACACAAGGGACTAAAAAGAGAAAAGTTGTAGTAAAACCACATTCTAATTAAATAACTCCTATCAGTCAGTTGCTTATTTCAACAGCACACAGGTCATAGTATTAACCTGTTCAATTTTAGGTATTTAGACAAAATAAAGTTATATGTTATATGTAAAGATCGACTATTTACTATATGCCTACATATTAAAAAAAGGTCACATAATAAAACTTGCTTTATATTCTTCAGTGTTTTCCACTAACATTTCCCATAAGATCACTGCTGGCATTGACGCTGAAACCAAGAGCCAGCTACAATGCCTTCTCTGTGAGTATGCATAAATGCACAGAATAGGTTTACAGATTTATTTTGACCACCTGAAACAGAGGTTCATTTATAATTATTTTTACAGGCAAAAATCATAAAAGTAACTATCACATTCAACAGCAGTATTCCTGGATCATATTCCTGAAAATGTCACTACTGAAAATACGGAATTGGCATGTTATAGTTTTCACTTGCCAGCCTAATCACTTTGGTCAACTTATCTACTTTCTGAGATTTTTTTTTCCCACCTTTACAGTGGTGAAAGCAACATTTGCCTCCAGGTGTGGTCACAGATGCGAGTGTAAGGCACCTAGCATGGTGCCCAGAGTACATGATTAACAAAGTTACTACCATTAATTCACTTAGAAGAATCAAGAAATGAGTATATGACATAAAATTAGGTTTACCTTCTCTACAACTGCACTATACATGGCACGTGGGGTGCATATTGTTTCTACTGTACAAAGAGCAACTATTTTACCACAATGAAATGACAGTCAGTAAACAAAATGCCATAATAATGGAGCATGTGCAAAAGATGAAGCATACCATCCTGGTTCCTGGAAGATAGTCACGAGTTTCTCGATGAACATATGAGAACAGAGCTTAGTTTTTCCAACTCAAGACAACTGAAGTGAAGTGGATATTCATTTTAAATTTTCACATTTTCTTCTACAAAATATGTATTTCATTAGTTTGCTCAGTAGTACTTTATGCCTGCTTTATTTCAGTCATGAAGAAGCAAGGCGAGCTGTGACCTTATGACCCCAATTTTCACTTAAAGAAACAAATTTCCTTTTTGCAAACTAAGACAATTTTTCTCCTGTCAACCTTGTTTAAAAATATTAACCTTATTTCCAATACGGTAAATATTCATATTTGTCATCCAAATTTATTTATAACTGCAGCTTTAATCAGCTTATGAAACTGCTTCTGTTCTTGCATTGCCACCCCAAAGAAATGAATGAAAATAAACATTTTCAAGGAATCATCTTTATTATAGTTTAAACATACTTAAAAGATTGCAATTTACTTGTTTGGCATCAACTAATATTTAGAAAGAGAAACAAACAAGGCAAATAAAGTTTTATTGTAGGTTTCCTGATGATGACTAGATTCAGCTTTTTGGTGTAACTGACTGGCCCTTCTGATAAAAGTAATTATAATGGATATACTCAACTTTAAAATAAAATTGCTGGATTTATGAGTTGGAAGCCTAAAGACAATATAGTCAAGTTCTTATTCTGCATTCCGAAAATACTGGGGAATTTCTAGGGAAAGAGTATTGGAACAGACTTGAACAATGGTGAGGTACAGCTTGTATTTGGAATGTTTTACTTTGAAAGAAATGTCAGAAGCAAATATGATAGAATTTTATAATATTTTGAAGTTGGGTGGTTGGATATGGCATTGGACATTTAAGGGGCCTTCAAGAACCTAATAGGAAATGAAATGGAAAAAAAGCTATTAATGAATTTAAAATTTTTGCATGGAAGTTAACATCTTTTTAAAAAATTCATTTATAATGTTTTGATTGGAAAGTTGGAAATACAGAGAGGAGGGGGGACAGAGAGGAAGATCTTCCATTCACTGTTTCACTCCCCCAAGTGGCTGCAATGGCTGTAGCTGAGACGATCTGAAGCCAGGAGCTTTTCTGGATCTCCCATGCAGGTGCAGGGTCCCAAGGCTTTCGTTCATCCTTGACTGCTTCCTCAGGCTACAAGCAGGGAGATGAATAGAAAGTGGGGTGGCCGGGACATGAACCAGTGTCCACATGAGATTCCAGCAGGTACAAGGTGAGGACTTCCGCCGCTAGGATACTGTGCCAGGCCCTAAATATATCTTTTAATTCCACATGCCCATTAGCCATTGGAAATACCCTTTTAATATATATATATGTATTATATATATAATATTAATATATATAAAACATTTATTGTATTTACATGCAAGGCAGAGTTTGAGAGAGAGAATATCAACTACAGGTTCTCTTCCCAAATGGCTGCCAAAGGCCAGGTTGAAGCCAGATGCCACGATCACCACCTAGGTCTCCCAAGTGGGTATCAGAGGCCCAAGTACCAGAGCCATTTTTGCTTCTTTCCCAGGCATAGTAGCAGAGATCAGGATGGAGAAAAGAGCAGTAGCTGGGTCATGAATTGATACCATACAGAGTGCTGGCATCATGGTGGCTCTGTGCCACAACACTGGTCTTGATTTTCTATTTTTTTTAAGGATTGGATTATTTCACAATAAGATAACTAAAAATAGCAATAAAATAAAATTTAAAAGTATTAAATACATGATGGTACTTAAAAACTTCATGAAAATACATACTGTGGGAAAAGTATGGATTTAAAACCATTTGGATATAGCATAGCCTTCTGATATATTAAATAGCTTTTGTTTTCCCTAGAAAATATTAAGCTTCATTGGGTTTTCTGATTAAAAATATTAAACTCATAATATAACAAGTTGAAATGAGAGAATTTTAAAATGAAACGGTGTTCAATGATACAGGATTTGTTTCAAAACTTTTTCTAACTGGAATAAAATATCTACGGAGTTAATTTGTTGAGGATGAGCCCAATGAAGCACTATTTACAGGAAACACTACTAAGTACTCGGGGAGCTGGAGAAAATGATCAACAAGGGACTGCACGGGGAGTGGAGGACCAAGCGACAGCTCCTGAGCTCCTTTCCTCACCCGGATCAGATTGCTCATTGCTGACATGTCCTTTTGGAACCTATACAAAAGATTTGACTTGTGTTGTTGGAACACATACAAGGAGAGGAAGGATCTTTTTTTTTTTTCTCCCCACCCTCCTCACCAAAAAAAAAAAAAAAAAAGAAAAAAGAAAAAAAAGACCCAGCTAGCTTTTCCTCACAAATTCTGAGCTGGCTGGATAACATGGGGTGGGGAACTCAAAGGGAGCAGTGAGAGGCTCTCTATTTTTCTCCTTCAAGTGTCCAGAAGAAAGCCCTCATTATTATCAAAGCTGTTCTATCAATTCCATTCTTCTGAGTTAATGCTATCCACTTCAGATAGAACATCATGACAGAACATTTAGGAAACTAGGACTATTAAAACAGTACCATGGAATTTGGAGACACAGAATGCCAATATAAATATTTTAGTTTGAAATGATTTCAACCATGAAAAAACATAAAATTTAGCATTCCATTTAAATATTAAATAATAGAAAACATTTCAAAGGGAAAAAAGCAGAAAGAAGGGAATATAGCTAAAATAAAAATAAAATAATTAGCAAATTCACAAAGTTCAGTAAAATCACACTTGAAATAGTGTACTATAAGTATATAACTGAAAATTCTAAGGTTTATAGCAACCAGTTGTATAGATACTAACATTGAGATGTCAATGAAGTAGCTACAGGATGTGATTAAGAACTTGTATTTTCTAACATATTGGTCACTCAATACCACGTTAATTAACTTCATGATGTTGTAAATTTCCATGTTTCTTCCTGTTGTTGAAGTTGTGTAGTGGCTTTGCATTAGTCGGGATGATATTCTGTCAGCTCTACTTTCAGACCAAGGATGGTCTCCCAATGAAACTGTTGAATTAATCTGGACAATAAGATGCTGGACTCTCAGTATGGTCCATGCCCACTATGAAGGAATCATGACTGGTTATGAACTGTTCTGCTATAACAATATGGAGGAATTCAATATGGGGGGAAGGGCTGGGGGAGTCCCAGGGTCTATGAAACTGTGTCATAAAATGAAATAATGAAACTAAAAAATAATAATTAACAAATTTAAAAATGAATATGTAGAAGGATCTAACATGGCTGAATAAAGTACATTTACATTAACTATACTGTATTATACATTATTGTTGCTCTGGGAAATGAAAAAAAAAACAAAGGAAGGACTATGTTTCCAGGGGTCTGACTGGTGCATATTTTGGGGGAAGAAGCAAAACAAAAAATACATAGAGAAGACTCAGTGTAGGAAGAAACCACTGTGCATCTCACTGATCACAATAGTAGCTAAGAAGGAATTCCGTGGTCATCCACTGACTTATACTTCAGCCTGGAGAGATGACTAGGTCTGACCACTGCCAGGTGTGGAGCAGGGAAACCGTGTTGCTTGCCTTCCCTTTCCTTCCAGACCAGCACAAAAAGGCATACTCAGCAGCAAAATTCCAAGTAGTATGCTTCTAGTCTGTTCCCACCAGCATTGTAGTCAAAATCAGGGCAACATGGGGGTAAAGAACAGACCCTCTATATCTTGCAACTGTGGGGATATTTTGGGCAACAGACTCACAGCTATGCCCTCATATTCTATGTGAGCCAGGAGCATTCTCTTTTGCTTCTGGCTGCTAACACCAGAGGCATCTGATTAAAAACAAACAAACAAACAATTCCCATCTGGGATATCTGGGTAATGACCCGATCATATCTTGCAATAACAGGACTGTAACAAATAATTATAAAATCCTCAGTGCCACTTCACACAGAGAAGAGCCTACCTCCTGTATACCCTGAACACAGGAGCCTACAGGACTGAACCAGATTTCAGTTCCTATGTCCCAGTCCTGAGACAAGGACTATTGGTATTATACAACATAGTACAATTTGGGACTCCGCTAGCAAGACCTGAGGATGGGTCCATCCATATCACACAGTCTTAGAGCTGCAATAATTTGTTGCACAAGCCCTGGCATCATTCAGGCTTGCCAACAGGACATGTGGGCCACTCGCCTCTCCCTCAGCACTGAGCACAAGGCCCTGTCTATTCCATTCACTGCAGAGATTGACATCAGACTGTTGGCCAAAGATACACATGAGGAAACTCTTACTAATCTCAAAGCCACATTTCCATCACTATGCTCTATAGGAGACTAAGTTACTGTGTCACTTGTAGACCCAGCCAACACTAAAAAAGGTAAAATATGCCATTGGGCTCATCTAGAATCAAAGTCAAAACAAGTCAAGTTATACTATGCATTCCTGACAAGCAGTAAGCTCTTTTCCAGTAAAACCTGCTACATAGGAGAATGAGACAAGTACACCAGATGGACAAGCGAATTTAGGCACACAAGAGACGTGAAGAAGCAAGATAACATGTTGCTTCCAAGAGAACATCTTTATCTTCAAGATCCTGAACTGAAGGGAATCTATGAAATGACAGATAAAGAGTCCAAAATAATAATCATAAGGAAACTCAATGACATGCAAGAGAACACAGACACACAGAATAAAGCAAGAAGAAAAGCAATGAGTGACATGAATGAAAACATTACTGAGGAAACCGAACTCATTAGGAAGAACCAAACATAAATTATAGAGGTGAAGTCTTCAATTGGTGAAGTGAAAAATATTACTGAGCGATTTAACCATAGAACACAATAAGTGGAAGAAAGAATTTCTGACATCAAGGGTCAGAATTTTCAAATCACTTGATCAGACAATAATCAAGAGAAAATAATTTAGAAAGGTGTTGAGAACCTGCTAAATGAAAAAAAATAGTTGGAAATTTCTCGGGTCTTAAAAGATACATGAATATCCAGATACAAAAAGTTCAAAGAACCCCAAGCAAACTCAACCAATAAAGGCATTCTCCAAGGCATACTGTCATCAAATTGTCGAAAGTTAAAGACAAGGAGAGAATCCTAAAAAGAGTAAGTGAAAGTGTTAAGTTAAATATAAAGGAAGACCAATCAGATCAACAACAGACTTCTCAGTGGAAACCTACAAACCACAAGTATGCAGCATGGTATATTCAAGTTCTTAAAAAGAATTCAAGCAATTAAAAATCCAACCAAGAATATTATTGTCAGAGAAACTATCCTTTAAAAGTAAAGGAGAAATAAAATATTTTCCGGATAAGCAAAAAACTGAGAATATTCTCTCAACAAAAGACCAACCAGATATATACAGCAAATACTATTAGACCTTAAAGGAAAGATAGATTCTGATAAACTAATACTGAGTGACTCCAACACCTCATACTCATTAATGGACAGATCAACCAGACAAAGATACATCAGTTGAAACAAAGTATTAAGCAAATGGACGAAACAGACATTTACAGGCCATTTCACCCAATAGCTACAGAACACACATTCTTCTCATCAGCATATCTAACATTTTCTAGGATAGATCACATGTTAGGCCATAAATCAAAACTCAGCAAATTTAAAAAGATCGAAATCAACCATATATCTTCTCTGAACATAAAGGAATAAAACTAGCAATTCACAAGAACAATATAACAGACAAAAGCATTTGGAAGTTAAACAACACAAAATGAAATCATCAATGGGTCATTTTAATCTCAAAAAGGAAATTAAAACTTTCTTGAAATAAATGAAAACAATAGATCAATAGATCATAACAAATAGATAACAATAGATCAATAACAAAAATTAATAGATCAAAATCTGCAGGACATAGCATAAGCAACAGCTTAATTACTTAAGCTGAAACAAGGAAAATGCCTCCAACTAAGTAACTAATGACACAACTCAAAGACTTAGAAAAATGAGAACAAATCAAATCTCAAAGAAATAGGAGGTATGAAACCATGAAGCTCAGAGCAAAAATAAATGAAACTTAACCTACAGAAGCAATACAAAAAATCAACAACACAAAAAGTTGGTTAAGGAGCTATATGAAGCATTGTGAATGATGCCAGCCCACATGGCATGATGATCCATTTCTAACTGCACAATTATTTTCCTCATCTCAATGAAGATCAAGAATTTCAGTCAGAGTTTTATAATCAAAACAATAGCCAATATCATACTGAATTGGGAGGAGCTGAAAGCATCCTATTCCTTCCCAAGATCTGAAACAAGACAAGGATGTCTACTTTCACCACTCTCATCCCAGACACTACTAGAAGTTTTAGCAAGAGCAATTAGGGAGGAAGTGAAACAAAGAGGATCAAAATTAGAAAAGTGGAAGTCAATTTATGCATGTTTGCAGATAACATGGTGCTATGGCTGAAAAAAACCTAAACAAAGTTGTTAGATTGATAAATCAATTTAGTAAAACTGCAGGTTGCAAAATAAACATAAAGAAACAATAGCTTATCAAATATTAATGATGAACTCACAAAAGGAGAAGTCAAGAAAGACATATCAATCACAATGACCACCATAAATCAAATATCTAAGACTATTAAATACTAACCAAAGAAATGGAAGATCTATACAGTGAAAATTATCAAAAGGGAAATTATGAAGAACGCCAAAAAACAGATATTCCTTATTCATGGATCAGAAGAATTAATACTATTAAAATATCTATATTACCTAAAGTCATCTACAGATTCAATGTAATCCCTATCAAAATGCCAATGATACTCTTTACAGAATTAGAAAAAGGAATCCTAAAACTTATTCAGAATCACAAAAGACCCAGAATAAACAAAGTGATGCTGAAGAAGAAAAATCAATCTTGAAGCATCACCATATGTGATTTCCTAGCATGCTATAAAGACAGCATGGTAATGGCATAAAAGCTGACAAAGAGATCAATGAAATACAACAAGGAACCCAGAAATTCACATACATACAGACAACTGATTTTTGGCAAAAGTGTTCACACAATACAGTGGAGTAAGGATGGTCTCTTCAGTAAATGGCACTGGCAAAACGGTGAATATATGTAGAAGAATGTAATTAGATGTATATCTCTCAACATAAACAACATAAACTCAAAGTGGATTGAAGATCTACATTTAAAGACCTGACTCTAAGAAGTTCCTGGAAAAAAATATAGGGAAAACATTTTGAGACATTGGTGTAGGGAATGACTTCTTGGATGAGACTGCCAAAGCATAAACAAAAGGCAAACAAAACAAATGGGACCAGATCAGACTCAGAATTTGTTCTACAGCAAAGAATCAACAGAATGAAGAAACATCCAACAGAATGGGAGGAAATATCTGTAAATCATCTATCTGACAAAGGATTAAGATGTCTAGTATATCAGCAATTTTAAAAATTCAACAACAAAAACCTCAATTCAGTTGAGAAATGGACAAAGGACTTCAACAGACAGTTCTCAAGAGAACTACAAATGCCAACAAATACATGAAAAAGACTCTGCATCAATAGCCGTCACAGAAATGCATATCAAAATCACAATGAAATCTCACTTCACCACTGTCAGATGGCTAAAATCTGAAACATTTTAGTTTAAACATTCTGTGATTACTTTATTTTTCTTTTATTAAAATCTTTTGCTTATTATTATTATCATTATCATCACTATTATTATCATTTTATAATACAGTTCCATAGGCCCCTGGTATTTCCCTTATCACCTCACTAATTCCCCCCTCACCGAGTTCCCCTATATCATTACTAAAGTATAGTTCTTCATACACAGTCACACGTCCATTATAGTGGGCATGGACAATGTCAGAGAGCCCATCATCCTATTGTCATATAGTAAACAGTTTCACTGGGAGTCCATCTTTTGTCTGGAAGTGGAGATGCACAGTGCATTGTATCCTCACACCCAGATATGTTAGTTTCCATTACATAGTTACTGTACATCCCCAAGTGGATGCAATGGCAATTGCTGAGCTGATCTTAAGGTAGGAGCCAGGAGCCTCTTATGGGTCTCCCACATGGATGCAGGATCCCAAGGCTTTGGGCCAACCTTGACTGCTTTCCCAGGCCACAGCAGGGAGCTGGATGGAAGTGGAGCATCAAGGACATCAACAGAGCACACATATGGGATCCTGGCAGATGCAAGGCAAGGATTTAGCCTGTAGGCTATTGCATTGGGCCCTGTCAATTTTTTTTTCTTAAGTGAACATATAAAAAGTCAAAAAAAGACTGCTTCTTTGAAAATATTGACCAGAAAAAGACAAATCTCCACTGAACATTATGTTCATAATTTTTCCATTAATTTCATGTCATTATTAGAAGTTTGTTAATGAGAATTACTTCAAAGGTTTTTAGAATTTAATTGAAAGGTAGAGAAACACACACACACACACACACACACACACACACACACACACACAATCTTAGATTGACTGGTTCACTCCCCAAATACCCTCAACAACTAGGGACATACCATGCCAAAGCCAGGAGCCTAGATCTCCGCCTGGATCTTCATTTGGGTGGCAAGCGCCCAAGGCCCTAAGCCATCATTTGTGAAATCCCCACATGAGAATGCATATCAGCAGATGCTAACAGAGGTGCAGGTGGGACTCCATCTCAGCCATAGGATGCAGATAAACCAAGTGTTGGCTTAACCAGTATGCCACTCTATTCACCCCTAAACTTCATCTGTTTCAGCTACGATCTAAGGAATTCTTAAAAGTCAAAGTAGACTTTGGAAAATTGTGTGCTAGTATATTTTAATACAACTTTTCTCTTACAATGCCATGGAACCCAAAAAGAGGCAGGATTCTGCCTCACACAGGGTCCTCTCTATAATGATGAAGCAACTACCTCCCAAGGTTTCTCACAAGTCCACTAGTCCAATGTCTGCTAGAGCATTTCAGTTGAACATACACATTTCAGAGAGGCATTACGGTGTTTAAACAAAATAATGGATGTATCTCTCATTCAGAATTTTAAATATCACAGCCAATCAAGAAAGTGTTCATTAAAAGGTTGTATTATTACCCCAGAGAATGGCACTCATCTCCATAACGTAATCAAACTAAAAATTTAGTACTTTTCTGAAAAATACTTTTTTTGGATTTAGATTTATTAGAAAGGCAGATTTACAGGGAGAAGACGAGACAAAATGTAAGATCTTCCATTTGCTGGTTCACTCCCCAAGTGGTGATATGGTGCAGCTGAGCTGATCCGAAGCCAGGGGGCAGGAGCTTCTTCCCTATGTCCCACATGGATGCACAGTTCCAAGGCTTTGGGCCATCCTCCACTGCCTTCCCTGGCCATAAGTGAGGAGCTGAATGGGAAGTGGAGCAGCCAGGACATGAACCAGCTCCCAGACGAGATGCTGATGCTTGCAGGCAGAGGATTAGCTAATTGAACCACTGCAGCGGGCCCTGCAAATAATTTCTTTTTCTATTTCCATCAGGTGGTGAAATCTTGCTGATTCCCAAATCTGTCCTTTTCTATTAATTCTCATAAACAGGACATTTACATGGCTTCTTGTAAGTCTTTTAGTGGTTTTCTGATATCAGTCTGGCTGTATCAGATCCTTCCCATATGCTCCTGATCCAACTCTTGTTCCTTGTTAGTGTACACATCCAACTCTGGTCTCACGTCACTGTTTCACAATCCCTGTTCAAGCTCTGCTCTTCTCAGAACCCCTATTTTGCTATGCCAGCATAATTTTGCACCACACTGTTCCTTCCATCGCTACAGAATGTCCTATCTGCCTTATTTGCTACTGACTGTTTTAATTTGGACAATAATCTTATCATTTATAATACTGAGTTGGTTAGTTCTTTCTTCCCACCTAGTACCATGAGAAAAGGAAACATCAGGACAATTAAAAGTGTAGGTACTATGAATCGTTAAAATGTGACTCGGGGTACATCCAATATCTGAGTTTATTTCCCAGATCCACCTTTGATTTGTTTCCTATTAACAGCAGACTGTAAAAGGCAACAATGATGGCTAAAGTACTTGGGTCGCAGCCATCCATGTAGGAGCTACCAAACTGAGGTCTGGGCTTCTGCCTGTGGCCCCAGTTCAGCCTGTTGTAGACATCTGAGGAGTGAACAGTGGATGGAAGATCTCTCTCCATCTGTCTTTGTGCCTGTGTGTGCGCGTACATACGCCTTTCAAATAAACTTTTCAAAATCAAGCAAAAATAAAAATAAAACAGTTAAAGAAGCAAGCCTTTCAGGGTGCAGTCACAGCCACACCCTACTTCTTGGATAAGTTTGCTGCTATTCCAGGGGGTGTGCCCTGCTCTGGCCAGACAAAGCTAATTTATGCCAAGAGGAGCACCTGCTGCAGAGGCTGGCTAACCACACTCCTACCCTCCAGAATTTGAAACTGAATCTCTGGTTGATAATGAAGCAGCAGAAAACTGCAAAGCATTATGGCAACTTCTTTTTGGGTTCTGAGCAAAAACAAAGGTTTTAAGAGGAATTTAAAAGGCTTGAGGAAATTTTTGAAGGAATCAAACTTGTGAAGAGAAACAATGAAATAGAAGCATATACAGATGATCATATGGCACAGAAATGAAGAAATCTAGACAATAGTTTTGTATTCCTCCATTCCAGTCTTTGTTTAGGCTCTGGGCTACACTTGCCATGGGATTTACAAAGTACTCTACACTACTTCAAATAAATTATCTTTTATATTAAAATATTACAAGTTCCTTAAGTTCTGTTTCTTATGACTAATTCCTGAAGCTTTGTTCTGGTAATAATAATGGAATTAGGACTCTACTTATGGGTTGGATTTTGCTATTGACTTTTATTGCATTCTGTCTTTTCTTGCAGGTTCTTAACAAAGAAAAGGTACAATAAGGAACAGTAACCATATGTAAAACTAAAACTTTAAATTAATACTTGTTATTGTCCTCTCTTTGCAAAAACTATTTTGGCAGTAGACTGAAGACCAGGGTATGGATCTGAAGCCAAGAAGACCAGGCATTTAGCCCCCAGCATAAGAAGAAGTATTGAAGTATATATACTTGGATACCCTGGGAAAACAAGCTGACTGTGCTTCTAGGGAACCTGCTAAGCCCACCAATTTAACACAAGAAAACAGGCTGGTTCAAGGATTTGAAGCATTTGAAGAGTAAGCCAAGAAATGAAGAGTAAGCCAAGCAATGGGAGTCTCTTTGGGTCCACCTGTCTGTCTCTTTGCCTCTCAAAGAAACTTAAAACAAAAATCCAAGATGTCATCAACCAAAAAGTTAGTATACAGTTTGACACAGGAAAGTGAAAATTGTTTCATATACATATGTGTGTTATATATATATGTGTATATATGTGTATAAATATATGTATATGTATATATGGAAAATAACTTTTTTATAAAATATGTATTTGCATTGCTAGATAACTTAATCCACTTCAATTCAACTAATATTGATGGGTAACTTGATAGGCTGTTCCGAGTATTATAGCCATTAGAAAGGTAAAGTTGCTGTCATTAAGATCTTTACAGAGTAAGTAAGCAGACAGAAATGAGAACAACACGTGATATGATAATAAAATACATAAAGAAGGTACAAGACTAGAGATTTCAAAGTATACACAGACATTTATTTTACAGGTTTGCGGGAAACCACCTATGAAGGAAATCTGATATGGTCCTCAAAACCGAGCTGTTAAAACTGGAGAAAGGATGGACTCCAATAGCCTATAAACATGGGAGAGGCTTATATGTAAGGATAAAGAATGAAATGTGTAAGAAGAGCAAAATGACAATAAGATCTGGGTGATTAGAATAATGGTATCTTAAAATTGGAAACTTAGGAAGAAAAGAAAAATGATGTGTTTGGTTTGATCAAGTAAAGCACACTCATATCAAAGCAGCTGTGGGGAAGACAGCTCAGAACTCAGAGATGTAGAATGACTGGACCAGCATGAGAAGTTTGGCATTGTCTACACACAGAGGAAGTTTAAATCATGGAGAGGGGAGGAACTGGGGCGGGGAGAATCTGCACTGAGGTGTGGGAGGAGGAGGGGCCAGGGAAAGGAGGAAGCACTTACACAGAGAAAAGTCAGGAAGCCTCAGCTTTGAATTACCTCTTACAGTGTGTGCCACTGGGAGTTTAGTCATTGTTAGATCCCTTCCCTTATCTCTACAGAAAACAGAAAGCGGAGGATTCTTTGCTAGTCAGTAAATATCTAAGATAACTGAAAAATACTTGTGAAAAATAAACTATCAAACATAGTATGGTGTTAGTAAAAGCTTAAATATTAAGTTGCGCCAGAAAGCACACTGGGTGGGGCGTCTGAAGATGGTTTTATTCCTGGAAGCATCACTTCCAGTGGAATTACTCTGACAAACTCATTTAATTTTCTGGTCCTCAGTTTTTTCATTTATAGAGCAGAAAAAACAATCCCAGTCCTGCCAAGCAAATACGATGCACAAGGTATAAAGAAAAAAATAGTTTGAAAATTATTGCACAATAAAAAGGCAATATTATGAAATGATGTATACATGCACAAAATGGTAAGTTAGTATCAACTTATTGGTTGTTAGATTAATATTAACTTGTCTTGATTCTTAATTCTCACTGACACTTGAATCAAAATCTGTTGCTATCTTTCCTGGACATATTAACCTGCTATGTATATATAAATGAGAAACAAGCTTCTTGCTACCAAATATTTTTTAAGTCTAACCATCTTCATTGAGTACGTATTTAAAGTTGTTCATGTGAACATCTGATTTTCCTACTAGCTCGGCAAACATAAATACATAAAGCTTCTGTAACATTTAAAGTTAACTCCTATCAGTTGCAAATTACAATCTGAAGGGAATCCATATCCCCATAGGTTTCTTAGATTGCAGGAAAACACTTGTGTTATAATTCTACAATGAGGATAATGGGTGTTACTTCATAATTGCATCTTACTGTGCATGGTATAATAATACATGCCTTAGAATAATTGGCCAAATGAGAAGCTACAAGAAACAGAGCAGATGTTAGTATCTTAAATTTCCAATTATTCACATCCTCCAATTAATAAAAAGAAATGTATTTACTAATATCTAAGAAGAACAGCTATACATGGAACAGATATATGCTTAGAAAATGGAAAGAACAGGCAAAATTTAATATACCATGTCTTCCTTCTTTAACCTAATAATCTCAGTGAAATCAAAATAATAATATAATGGATTTGGAAATGGTTTATTAGCAAATACAATTTTCTAAATTCTAAGGAGTATATTTTTGGCAAGGAATGGAAAAATATTTTTTTGAAATTCTGCAACTTTGGATTTTTAAAAGAACAGCTAACATTGGAAGCTGTCACACACAGGAAAAAAGAATAAACATTTTACTGGATTTTTGTTGTGACTTCTGAACATTCAAAAGGTAACAGTCACCGTGCGCTGCTTGATAAAAAGGGAGGTGACTAAAAAGTGCCTTGTCAGTTTTCTCTTCCTCCTTGCCGGCTGCATGAAAATGCAGCTCTGAGCACCTTTTCCTTTCCCAGCCTGGAATTTCAGGAGCAAAGAGTACAAAAGAGCTGATGAGCAATGAATGCTTCACCCTTCCTCAATTAATCTTGTCTCTCTACCTTTGCTTTTGCTTTCCCTCTACATGAAGGTAATAATGACACCCTCATCCATTATCCTTTTATCCCTGTTATTCTCGTGAAATTGCTTAATAATATGCTACAGATTCGTCTTCACTCACATAATTCTTCCTGTCATTTGCAGTATATCATCCTACAAACATACAGCCCACTTTCACTGGCCGTTCTTTGAAGATTATTGTCAGTGACATCTTCAGGATGCATTCGGAATCTGGAGCATCATTTCCGTTGCAATGGGGAATTACACTGACTTATCTGTCATTGCCAAAAGCACAAGCAATTCAGTGTTAATGCAAAGGTAACACGGGTTTTTATCATGCCGCCAGAACAGGAGCTCTTGTAAATTTATGCTAATGTGGCCCTTTTAGAGTTTAATAACCTCTTACCCTACTGGAAAAAGAGCCACACATACACAAACAGAGACAAACTGGCACTCCCATATACTGGAATCATAGCCGATCAACTGGTAATTATTTTACATCTTTTTGAAAAGACTAACATTAATCTTTTGGAGTATTCCATAGGTACGCTACAGGAAACAGTAGAAATTACGATTCAATTTCAATTGCCACAATACTAAATTATTTTTTGATGAAAAGTTATTTTGAATGAAATATCTGGTAAAAAATGTCTCCATGACCACTATTATAGTGATCTTTTCTATCAAGAGTTCAAGATCACTACAAATGAGCAGTTTTCCTTGAGGGAGCTGGCATTCCAGAGGGACCCAGGCAGTCCAGCGTGCATGCCAAGTCTGACAACACATGACAAGCTGGTCGGCATGCAGTAATTTGACTAATTATACCGGATTAGAGCATATTAATGCAAGCTGTTTTCTCCAGAGTTAATGACCTGCTGACTGGGTTCTGTTAGGCCCCACTAGGTCTACAGGCAGCTAAAAAACAAAACCCTGTTTTGTAAGCCCTCGTCATTTCACATCAGCAAATGAGTATATCAAACTACTGAGCAGCAAAATGTAAGCGACATTTTGTCTGCTATAAACTCATGCAGTCTTCCCTAACTTTCCACCTCAAGGGCTTCTTTTATGTAAAATTGATGTCAGTTTCTTTTCTTTTCTTTTTTTTTTTTTTTTGTCTATTTTAATTTTTCAAAAAGAAGTAGCCAAGAAAAAGAATCTGGGGAAAAAAATAATTTGGGAAATGTAATGCTGTTGGAGGGGTAAAGGTTTCTGTTTCAGAAACAGGGTTTATATAAAAAAATTTCAATGTTTATTAATTTTTTACACATATCCCTTTACTACAAGAGTATGTTCAAAGCTGTGTCAAAAAATGATTAATGTGTAATAAAATCCTTTCTAATCTCAAACTTTACTTGAAAGATATTTCTAAGCCTATTCTAAGCCTAAAGGGATTTCTTTTTTTTAAATAAGTAGATGGGTGGCTTTAAGTTACATAAATATAGAAAAATGTAATACTTTTAAACTGTTTTTCCAATTTTTAAAAATCACCTCACATAAGAAAACTAGCTAGGAACATTAACATGTTCTATGATGTGCTATAATTTTTATATCTATACCTTGCTTTCGAAAAGATGTCAAAGGACTTACATGACTGCATAAAATTCAGCTTAGAAATACATGAAGAAACAAGGTCAAAACCAGAAAATGGAAACAGGTATAAGGTTGGTAATAAAACAGAAAAACATACCAAGAGTCATTTTAAACTTCATATGCTTGGGTTACCAATTTGTGAACTTGTGAAAGGCACTGTTGTAAAACAAGTCACAATTTTGGCACAAAGTTAATAAGATAAAAATCAGCCAAGTCCAGAATAATTGCACAAGTATTCATAATGTTTAAAAGTAGAAATAAATTAATACCATGGGTTTTCAGAGAAGGATATTGTAAAGGATAATGAATAACATCATCAACAACATTCTTATATTAATTCAGGGCTTACATTATTTCCTAAATCACAAATTAGAAAAATGGGGGCCTGGTACGACAGCCTAAAGGCTAAAGTCCTTACTTTGCATGTGCTAGGATCCCATATGAGCATCAGTTCATATGGTCCCGGCCACACCACTTCCCATTCAGTTCTCTGTGGCCTGGGAAAGCAGTCAAGGATGGCCCAAAGTCTTGGGATCCTGCACTCGCATGGGAGACGCAGAAGAGGCTCCCGGCTCCTGGCTCCAGATGGTTTCGGCAATGGCCATTGGGGCTGATTAGGGAGTGAATCAGTGAATAGAAGATCTTCCTCTCTGTCTTTCCTCCTCTCTGTATATCTGACTTCCCAATAATCAATCAATCAATCAATAAAATCTTTAAAAAAAAAAAAAGAAAGAAAAAGAAGTTCTTGGAGAGGTGCTGTAAGAGGGCTCACACTCAGGTTTCTTACTGTGAGACAGACTCACAGCTGATGTGGGAGGTCTGACCAATGAGGGCTACAAGAGCTGCCCCAGGCTGAAGCCATGGCAGCTATTCCAGAGAGTAGCTCACGGTCTGCTGCTTGGCCTGGCTCAAGAATATTCTCTATAGAGAACTGGAAATAGTAAATACAGAAAGAACTGTGTAGGAACCAACGTCGAAATGCACGGATGTAATGTGAAGCCAAGGGAGAGAACTGCCACTAGCAGCATGAACATGCAGGGAACAAAAACTCTGTGTAAGCACAGGAAGTTGATCTGTGGAGAGAAGCAAGCAATGCTCTGAGATCAGCACCCCAAGTGGCTTACAAAACAGGACAGGGAAAACAGTTGGTGTCTGGTGCTGACTGGATTCTTCAGTGTTTCCAATTCCAAAACAAATGTGCATGCACATATATCCATACAACCATGCTCTATTGCTTCAGGGAACTTGAATGTGGTTTATTTCATGTATCCCAAGAATCTGACCACAACAGAGGTCAACCTGATGGCTCAGGCTCACAGCTTCTGCCATTTAGCTCCAGTCCAGGGACACAGGAATAAATAAGAGCCCTTAAACTTCAGGCAGTCCTCACCATACGTAGTGTCTCACTCAGCCAAGATTGTAATTGATATTGGGCAGCTGTGTGTTCGAGATTTTACTGTCTGCCATGTACCTGTGTTGCAATAATGTGTGTTACAAACTAAAAGTAAAACCACATGCCTTCGCTGACAGTTCAACACTGGCTTGAGCTTCACAAGCTCTTTTGGGAACTGCCTACTTGAACAGAGGACCGTTGTATTTCTGTTATAAGTAAACAAGAGAGCCAAGATTTGTTCAGGTAAATAACTGAATCCTCGCTAATACAAAAATTCATAGAACAAACAGCAAAAAAAAAAAAAAAAAAAAAAAAAAAAACCTTTAAAAAAAACTTCCAGGGATGATATGCAAAGATGATGCAATTCCTAAGTATCCTTTTTACTATCCTAGAGTTAATTATTTGCAAATGGTACTCTCAGATAATTCTATAGGTGAGTGCTGTATTATTCATAGAAAATCAGTACTTCCCTTATGCTTGAAATAGAAAGGTGCAGGATAATCTAAAGGATATTCTAAAGCGCATGTCTTAGGAGAAGCTGACAAACTAAACCCAATATAAATTCTTTTAAGAGTACATTAGGACAAGCAGTTTGGTATGCTATGCTGTTTTCTTATATATTGCCATCATTTTGACAATCATTTCAAAATGCATAGATACAGAGAGACTCGGTTGTACTAGAATATCTACACATTGCAGTCACTGCCTGATGGGGATTTAAAGGCATCAGATGCCTCTGTAACCAACAAGATTTCTCTCTTTGTCAAATGTGTTTCTTGCTTGCAAAGTGTGTAATGGACTCTGTGCTTTATAGTTCATTGTAGGTTGTCAATTTAAAGTACTGAAGTATTCTGAGACATAATCAGTCTAGTCACCAGTAAATGCAGTCCTTTAATAGTTTTTATGTGCTTAAAAATTCTTTAAATTCTAGTCATCTCAAGCAAAGAATTTCATTATTCCACACAGTTACAGAGCTTTGATGCAATAGTCACTTAATAATTACAGGCTGATTATGTAAGTAAATACAACAGTATTAACGTTGAGGTTCAGAAATGGCTCAGCTTTTCAGTATTTACTTGGGATTCTCAATGTTCAAATGGATAGCAATTTTTTAAAAGGTTGGTTTTCTCTTTTTTTAAGATTTCTTTATTTTTATTGGAAAGCCAGATATACAGAGAGGAGGAGAGACAGAGAAGAAGATCTTCCATCTGATCATTCACTCCCCAAGCGGTCGCAATGGCTGGAGCTGAGCCAATCTGAAGCCAGGAACCAGGAGCTTCTTCCAGGGTCTCCCATGCAGGAGCAGGGTCCCAAGGCTTTAGGGCGTCCTTGACTGCTTTCCCAGGCCACAAGCAGGGAGCTGGATGGGAGGTGGAGCTGCCGGGATTAGAACCGGCGCCTATATGGGATCCCGGAGCGGTTCAAGGTGAGGACTTTAGCTGCTAGGCCACGCCGCTGGGCCTGTGACTTACAATCTTACTGAATCCAGGGAATATCTCCAGTCCTTTTAAACTCTCCTCTGCAGTTTGGGCATTGTTAATCATTTCATTCTGCTTGAAACACATCTTGCCTTCCACACCCCAATCTTCTGATTCCATCCCCTCATCCCCAATTAAATTTTCCTTAAATGTCTCCCTCTTGCTGTGTTTAAAAGTTTGGGATCCTTGTAATGGGAAAGGTACAGAAAAGATTGCTGCTTAAGCCTTATGGGTAGAACACCAAGTGCAAACAGCTTATACCAGTGACCAGACATGGGCACTAAAAGGCATCTTTCTGACCTAGCAGAGGGCTCCCCTATTGTTCCCTTTTTTCTTTTTCTTTTTAAAGATTTATTTTATTTTTATTGGAAGGTCAGATTTACAGAGAGAAGAGGAGCTGAAAGATCTTCCACATGCTGGTTCACTCCCCAAGTGGCTATAAAAGGCAGCACTGAGCTGATCTGAAGCCAAGAGCCAGGAGTGTCTTTTGGATCTTCCACTCAGCTATATGGTCCCAAGGCTTTGCGCTGTCCTCTACCGCTTTCCCAGGCTAGGAGCAGCGATAAATTTATTTCCCATTGTAGTGCTGTTTCTGATCAAATTGGCTATGCAACTGAAGAAGTAGAGCATATTCCAGATTGGGCTTTCTCCAGAATGCTGGGAAGATATGGCTCCAGCTCCCAGCACCTAAACAACAGTCAAGCAGACATAAACTGATTATGAGTTAGACATCAGCCACAGGAGTATCTGTTAATGTAAACAAAGCTCCTGTGTGAAGGACACAAGGTCACTAGGCAGACAACTGGGCATTACACTGTCTGCCATGCACACTGAAATGCTATGCCCAGCTTCTCTGAACTGCCTGCTAGGACAGGGTTGCCAGCTATGCTGCTGCGAGAAGCCTTACTGAGCTGGAGACACCTAAAACACTCTTCCAGTCAGCTCATTCAGTTCCATGCCTTTAACCACGTTTTGAAGTCTTACAGCTTTTGCTGCAGCGAAATCTTCCATTCCCCAAAACTCATGACCACGTTTTCAAATGTTCTCTCAGCACTACCACCTAAATGTTTCTCTACAGGGCCCAGAGTGGTGGCTACAGTCCTTACCTTCCATGCACCAGGATCCCATATGGGTGCCAGTTCTAATCCCTGTGGCCCTGCTTCCCATCCAATTCCCTGCTTGTGGCCTGGATAAGCAGCTGAGGATGGCCCAAAGCCTTGGGACTGTGAACCCTTGTGGGAGACCTGGAAGAAGCTGCTGACTCCTAGTTCTGGATTGGTTTGGCACCAGATCATGTACTAGCTGCTCCACTTTTGATTCAGTTCCCTGCTAATATACCAGAGAAATCAGTAGAAGATAGTTCAGGTAACTTGGGACTGTGTTCCAAGTTCCTGATTTTGGCCTGGTCTATATATCTACTGCAGGCCATCAGGGATTGGAACAGCAGATAAAAGATCTTTATCTATCTATCTATCTATCTATCTATCTATCTATCTATCTATCTACCTATCTATCTATCTAATCCTTTCTGTCTCTCTCTGTAATTCTGCCTTTCAAGTAAAAAATAAAACAAACAAACCAAAAAACTCCACAAAGCACAAAAAGAAAACATCAAATAACTTATTCAAAACAACAAAGTTTTGGTTAAGTGCAGTGAACATATAATAAAATGATTCTTGCAATTCTAGGATGAATTATTACAATAGAAGAATACATCGACCTTATTGTAGCACAGGTAGTTGTGCTACAATTAGAAGTGGCTTCTAGTTAGCCATTTCTAAGTATGATGCTGAAGAGCTACATGAAGATTAGAGATTCACAGAGGATAGTGACAAGGTAGCTGTGAAGAGGGTGAGAAAAATGCAATTCTGGATTTTTTTTTTAAAAAATACAAACAATATGATTTTTTGAGGGTATTTTTGCTCAGTAAGAAAAAGAAAGAGGTCCAGGATAACAGGAAGGTTTTGCTTGAATAATTAAACCGATGGAATTGTAGTAAACTCTGACAAGAAAGAGGGTTGACAGAATGATTTTTGGAGGGTAGAGGGCAGGATAAAAGGCAAAGAGGAGTTCAGATTTAGGTATATTTATTTATCTAGTTAGCATACAAGGGCTGGTGTTACGGCATAGCATGCAAGGCTGGTGCCCGGTATGAGCGCCAGTTTGAGTCCAGCTGCTCCATTTCCCATGCAGCTCACTGGTAATGCGCTGGGGAATGAAGTGGAGCACAGACTGAGTACTTGTCCCCTCTCACCCATGTGAAAGAACAGGACAAAGTTTTAGGTTCTTGGCTTTGGTCTGGCTCCACTGCAGCCATTTGGGGATTGACCCAGGGTATGAGAAATTAATTTCTCTCTTTGTGTGTCTCTGTCTTTTTCTCTTTCTTTGTAATTCTGCCCTTCAAATAAATAAATAATAAGTCTTCAAAAACAAACAAACAAGAACAATGCAAGCTGAAGTATCAAGTAGGCATCAGAAAGAGCCTGGAGTTCAAGAACAAGAGCCAGTTTAGAAACTGGAGCCTTACACTTTTCAGTTTGCTGATGACAGTGTCATGGGATTCAAGAAGACTACCAATGGCTGCAATAGGCAGAGCTGGGCTGAGCAAATCCAAAGCCAGAAGTACCCCCTCAGGGTCTACCAGGTGGATGCAAGGTTTCAAGGCTTTGGGCTATTCTCAACTGCTTTCCCAGGCCACAACTAGGAAGCTGGATGGAAAATAAAGCAGCCAGACCAGGAGTCAGTATCCATATGGGATGCTGACATGTGCAGGCAAAGGGTTAGACAACTGAGGTATCATGCCAGCTCATCTTACCTATATTTTTGTGCTATTATATATTGGCTCCATTTTAACATTGAGCAATATCACGTTGACATTTGCCCTGATATTGAAAGCAAAATAAAGTAAAACAAAAGTTGACACATATCATGGTGTGTAATCTAAAAACATATCTTCAAATTTATTTTGCTTACCACGACTCTGGAATGTTCACTAGTTGGTAAACACATTGTACATGCAAAACACCAGCATTTTAAAAATAAAGTCATCTCTTAGCCTTGGACCAAGAGTTGTTACTGTTATCTCAAAGGTAAATAATATCACTAGCAAAATTTTTATATATTGCAAATTTTGTATGATCATAAAACAAAATATTTAATATAAAAGCAAATCCAAATATTGATGCTTTTCTACTTCCACTCCTAGTTTACAGAGAGGAATGGGGGAAGCTGTGACAATCTATGGGCTCTTTCCAAATCTAGCTGTAGATATCCCATACACTGTACACTATCCTTATACACTGTATCAGACATAATCAAGAGATTGCTGATAAATCGCTGATGAGAGGTAGGGGGAAATGCTCATTTTGAGGTTTACCCAGTTCTGGATTCTAGGCCACCACAGTGTCACTGGTAGGTCAGCTCACACAGCCCAGCGTGGCCGTTTCCAGCCCACTGTTATTTCAGGACTGGGAAATTCAAATCTGCTTCCACATGGTAAGCAGATGAAGCATGGAATGAGCTTTGCTGAAGAAGGGGGCAAATCCAGAGGAAACATAAACAAGAAATTAAATAACTTTAAAAGTCACTTGCTTATTTCCTGCCTATACATTTAGCTTAAAATTTCACTTTAAAATTATAATCATTTATATATGTTTCTCAGTATCTTTTTTTCCACAGGTTGCCTTATTTAATCTTTTATTATCACAAAGTTTCATTATGGTTGTACATGTTGAGTTAAAAGCATATGTGTAGAATTTAGCATTTAGAAAGGAAATAAACAGAATGAGAAAAATTTTACATAACACGACATATTCAACAAATGAGGTCAAAGTTTCACAGGAAAACTGACCAGAATTTGCTGATAAGATTATCTTCCCCCTCAAAAAAGCACCTTCCTGATTACAAATTTCCTCTGATTAGTGTGGGTATTTGAATATGCCTGTGTCCGTACTCCATGCCCAAGGGACAGGAGGTACTGTTGAGCTCTAGCCACTTTTCACTGGCTTAGTTCCTGAGCTAGCAGATATAAAACTATTTTGGTGTTTTCTTTTTTTAATTTTTCACTGTTGAAAGATGCTTGCAACATTCAAATATATGTACACAACTGCACATAAACATATATCCCTACTTTCCCCGTTGGAAAGTAAACATTAGATTTCAATGAGGAAATATGGAATTTAAAAGAATTAATGGGCTCCCCCTCCTCAACAAAGGCTTTGTGGGTGTACAAGAAACTGAAGCACTGGAACTTGTCATGTAATCCACAGGTTCAGCATTAAATGATTCGTAGACGGCAAGAATTACGTGGATCATATATACATTTTTCAAAAGATAGTTGTATAATCAAAACAACAAAATACACTAAGAAGGTGCAGTTATTAGTGCTAGGAGCTCTCGTATTTGAAACTGCTGTGGCCCAAACATAAACAAAGATGTAACTGAGTGTACAGAATCCAGCCCGATTGCTGCTGCCCAGGCTGACTTAATTACTGGCTTCTAATTCTTGGCAAATCAGAGACAAAAAGCAAAGTTTGGAAAAGTATCAATATTAAGTGTAAATATACTTTAAAGACTGATGGAAAACCCAGAATAACATATTAGAGAATTAGTAGTTCTATCACAATGTTGGCAATTTTTTAAACTGGCAAACTACACTATCACAAAACAACAAGAATGGCTCACATTAGTGACTGTGCTAAGCATTTAGCTAGTATTTTCCACACATTGCTCTCATTAAAAAAAAAAGGGCAAGCGGTAAAAATGTGCTTCTGAGAGCTTTAAACCATATTGTACAGAAGTCACATCAAATTAATACTGAGGACCATTTAGAGCTTTTATTCTGAAAAGCTTTTGAAAGGGGATTAAACTATGAAAACTCTCATGATACTAAAGTACCTATTAATGGGTTGAGGAGGTAAGAAAGGAACAATGCAAGTGTTATTTTTAGATAAATCTTTACTTTGTATGTAGCAGCACAAAGCTCCGCACAGGGGCACAGCCACAGTTCTCCAGCAATATCCCACGCATGGACGTGCTGATTAATTGAATCTTTTCTCTTTGGAAATGGGCTGTTTTAAAACAGTGACATCATATGGGAAAATCACATTAGCAAATATAAATATAACTTGATGGTATGAACAAAATGAAATAATGTTATTTTAAGTAATATGATTCCAAAAATATTATCATGAACTCTTTGTTTGAACAGCAGCTAACTCCTTTTTCGGGGCCTCTATTTGCCTATAAAAAATAGTTTTCACTCTCAAGGATAATATTTTACAGAACGAACAATTATGTTTTCAAGACAAAAAAAAAAAAGAAAAAGCAGGATGGAGCACAAGGAGTGAGAATAGCAATGTAGATAGTTGTCATCTCATCAAAAATAATGAATGCTCAGGAGGTTTCAACCTCATGTCTTCCCCGTCGTTTGTCCAATCACAACAGGCTACCAGAAGAGAAGAGTGGGCAAAAATACACTCTCTCTCAGCAGCCCCAGCTAGCACCTGTAACCTCCCAACAACTATATACCAGCTGATATGACAAGCCAACAACCTCAAAAGACAACTGGAAATGTTGTTGCTAGCCTGCTGAGCCTCCCTCCGAGAGGGGCACAGCACATGGTGGATGACAGCTTTGTGTCTGTCCCATCTTGCAGCCTTCCCCTCTCTCTCCTGACACACAGTCATGCACTCACATAACAGTCTTACGGCTAATGATGCAAACATGAAGTGCAAAGTCTCCTTAATTTGACCCTTGTTAAACTCCTAATTGGATTGAAGCAGGCTCTGGGTAGAAAGCAACCCTGGATTATTCCAGAAAGCTCTTACAAAATGAAGCCCAAATTACAAAAGGCTGCTTGGGCTGCAGGACATCAGAAAGAATAGGCAATGAATTGCAGCTGTCACTTAAGTTAAAAATCTAATCAATTGCCTTTTTTAAACAGGTAACTTTTAGAACAGTTTCTTCATTGTGGTACTCTTCAGAGTACGCTTGACCCAAATTTAATAAGCTGCTATTAAAGTAGAAGAGCAGCTGTAGAGCAAACACTGTAGAATGAGACTGTGCATTCAGGGTCTTAATGATTTTAAAATGACTACAACCATTGCTTCATTCAGGAGGAACAAAGCTAGGGCTCTCTGCTCAACAATGTCTTAACACAAACTGTCTGAGCAGACAGCGTTCATTTGTCCTTCATGAACTGCAAAGGTCAGCTGCATTGCCCAGGATATCGCAACAGTTTAATTGTGTTTCTTCTCAAGGAAGTCTGAGGGGAGAAACTTAGGAGTCCATGTATATGAAAACTAGTTTTTCTGCCAGGAAATATACAGCTTAAGCACAGGGACACGGGGGGGCGCATGATATGCAGACAGGTGTAAAACATGAAGTAATTATAGAAGCTCAAATTAGTTCTTAGGCCTGAGGCAAAAAAGAGAACAGTGCCTTGACAAAAGGGAATAGCAAATAAGGGTAGCAAACAAAAAATGGCTTGAATGTGTAAATTAGCAAGAAAAATGAGACAGAAAAGCAGCTTTACTCTACTATTATTCCCCACATGAGAACAGAGCAGCTGAACATGATCAAGAGAGCTTTGGTGAAGAGAGGCAGGCATCAACACGGACTCCAAGCCAGAGAGTGGCAGCTCCGCACTTTCTCGTCAGTCACTCATTATGCGCTGAAGTGCTCCTGAGAAGTGCCTCTTATACTTGACCTATCATATTACTTCTTCTGTAAACACATAATCCCTGCTTGTTAGGTGGTGTCAACACTAGCATTCACTCACTATGGGAGTCTTTTTGTGAATAGACACTTTAGAAGTGCTGCCAAAACCAGAGAATTGACACCATAATAAAACAATTTGAATTTCAACCAGGTAAACAGATCTCATGCTTTTCTGTAAAAGATAATGCAAAGAGCATTACATCGATTTTCTCTCATTTTGATAAAGGAAATCTAAATCTGTTTGTTATGGCAAGAATATTTTCTCTTCCAAGTGATTGTGATGAACTTGAGTTGCAGATGCAAGGCCAGGATTAATACCGACTCTTCAAGTGTCTGGTGTGGTCACACAAATCTGACTAGATATTCTCTCTTGAAATAACATCAGTATACAAATCTCAAGCAAAAAAATCATAAAGAACTCATTAATTAATATCAGAAATGCATGTGTGAGTCGTAGCAGGCATGCCTGACTCTAGGGTGACATGGAGGAAAATAAACTCATGGAGTGTTTAGCACACTGTATTTTCAGTGATGAAGACAGATGCCTCACGAAACTATAAGAAAAACTGGATATGTAATTGAGAAATATAGTTTGGTATTTTAAAAATAAATTTTGTCATGACTATTCATATGCGAATAAAAAGTATTTTCAGGGTGCAGTTACAGAAGTTAACTGCCATTTGCAAAGGACAATGAGAAAATGTTTAAACAGATCAAGGGACTGTTTTCAAGCACCTTTCCTTCAAATTATCTTAATGAGGCTTTTGAAAAAGAGTAAGTGCCTTAAGAAAAGTATTTCCGGGCCTGATGCGATAGCATACTGGGTAACGTCCCCATCTTGCATGTGCTGGCATCCTAAACAGGTGCTGTTTCCTATCCTGGTGGCCCCACTTTCCATCCAGCTCCTTGATTGTGGCCTGGAAAAGCAGTCAAAGACAGCCCCAACTCTTTGCAACCCTGCATCCATGTGGAAGACCCAGAAGAAGTTCCTGGCTCCTGGCTTCGGATCAACTCAGCTGTGGCCTTTGCAGCCACTGAGGGAGTGAACCAGCAGATGCAAGAGCTTTCTTTTTGTCTCTATCTCTCTGTATTTCTGACTTTCCAAGAAAATAAATAAATCTTAAAAGAATCATTTCATCATCTACTATAGCTACAACAATCTCTAAAACAACTAAACCGCGCTGTTTTCACACATTAGCACTGATATATCACCGCTGTTTATTCCATCAGGCATTAAACTCTTGCCTTTGGTTCTCTTGTTACTGATACCGGAGAGGGAAAAACTGATCAGTGATAAGCAATTATTCTATACGTCCCATGAAAAATATGTTGGCAATTCCAGCCAGACACAGAAAAAACAAGATGTGCAATACAAGGTTCTACCTTCTAAATAAGCAGTAAAATATGCTTATATGCAAGTAATTCTTATTACAGAAAAAATACCTCAAGAAACTCCAATGCATTTTCCTCATCAAATTCATTTTATATGCCTTTCAAATACAGCTTCTATAGAAATCAAAATATAATAATAACTCTAAGGTTATCGATATATCATTATTTTATACTGAACTTAATGTAACAATTTTGTTTGGGGGAAAGAATAAGAAAAAAAGGCATAAAAGTAACAGCCTATCTTACAATAAAGTATAGTAGGTCAAAAACAAAAATATTTACTTATGCTAGATTTTGTTTAAATAGATCTATTCAAATATTTTATTTTATTTGAAAAAAAAGAGACAGAAAAGAGAAGGAGAAAGAGAGGTCTTCCATTTGCTGGTTCACTCCCCAATTGTGCTGCAATACTTTCTGCTATGGCTTAGTACAGCAAAGTGGACTGGAAGTGAAGGAGGCAGGACCCAAACCAGGTACTCCAATGTGGAATGTCATGTCTGAAGCAATTGATTATTGGCTATGACACAATGGCTGCCCACACACAATGTATTTTAACATCCCCTAAACATCAGGATTAGCTATTTGAACAGCTCACTGTGGGACTGTAACACACACTTAGGAGAAAAATTGTTGGAAAGTCCATGTGCGTTAAAGAAGAATTGGGCTTTTGCTGGATGAGTGGCCTGTGGATGTGTGTTAAGTGTGATTGGTTTGTACTGTTTTCTTCATTTTGATTTTTTAAAAATATTTCGATTTGAAATGCAGGTTAGAGAGAGGAAGGGCTAGAGAGAGAGATCCTTCATATGCTGGTTCACTAACCAAATGTCCATAACAGCCAGAGCTGAGCTGATTCAAAGCCAGAAGCCAGGAGCCTCCCTGGGGTCTTCCACATGGATGCAGGGGCCCAAGAACCGGAGCCATCTTCCTCTGCTTTCCTAGGTCACAGGCAGGAAGTGGACATGAACTGGGACTCACATGGAATATTAGAACTTCAGGCAGGATGAGGCCAGTATGCCTCCAAACCAATCTTTTCTTTTAATCTACATGCTGTTAAATATCATGCATGGTTATTGCACTGTTATTGAAAGTAGGATATTGAAGCCTCTGATTATTTTTGGCGAACTGTATATTTATTCTGTCAATTTTGTTAGTTTTTGCTTCATGCTTGTTGGGCTTTGTGACTGGATGCACATAGATTTACAATTGTTTTATCCGCCCAAGCAAATAATATTTTTACGATTAGAAATCCACTTTCTTTTTAATTTTTATTAATTTATTTTTATTGGAAAGGCGGATACACAGAGAGGCGGTGAGACAGAGAGGAAGATCTTCCATCCGATGGTTCACTCCCCAAGTGGCCACAACGGCTGGAGCTGGGCCAATCCAAAGCCAGGAGCCAGGAGCTCTTCTGGGTCTCCCAGGTGGGTGCAGGGTTGCAAAGATTTGGGGCTGTGCTCGACTGCTTTCCCAGGTCACAGCAGAAAGGTGGATGAGAATTGGGGCTGCCGGGATTAGAACCAGCACCCATATGGGATCCCGGGTGTGCAAGGCGAGGACTTTAACCACTATGCTATTGCGTCGGGTCCAGAAATCCACTCTTTCCATACTTACTTAGAGAGAGAAAGAGCTAGAGGGAGAGAGGGAGATCCTTCATATGCTGGATGAGTGGTAGTACTTTTAGGTAGTACTCTGTTTTTTTTTTCTGATATTGGTATAGCCCCCCCCCAACTATTTTATTAATGCTGTTTGCATAGTATATCATTTTTCATCCTTTCATTTTCACTTATCTATAGCTTTTCATCTAAATTGGGTCAACGCATTTAGCTGACAGCATATGTTTATATGTAGAGGGTAAAGAGGGTGATCTTGTTGCTTTATTCGGCCTGACAGTCCATGGTTTTACTAGATTCTGTAATCCATTACTATGGTTGGACATATTTGTTCCATACTGCTTTTTTCTATATCTTTCATATTTTTTGTTCATCTCATTTTTCTTTACTGAGATTTTATGCATTAGTTGGATTTTTTATTGTAATCATATTGCTTTGGCAACATCTTAAAGCATGTAGTCAGTCTCTGTATTTGTGAGTTTCACATCCATCAACTCCATATCTGTGGATTCAAATAACTGTCAACTACAAATATTTGAAAAAAAAATGCAGTCTTACTATGTACAGACTTTGTTTTTACTCTCTAAACAATACATTACAGCACTATTTACACAGTATTTACATTGTTTTAGGTATTGTAAATAAACTATAGATAATGTAAAAAGCATATGCATATACATAGATGCAAATCCAGTGCCATCTGAAATATCAGACATGAGCAAAGCAATTTTTGATATCTGTGTTGACTAATGGTGGTGGTGTTTCCATCTGTTGCTTTACTCCTTAAGTGGTTTGGGGCTGGGAGAGTTCAAAGCCAGCAGCCCGAAACTTCATCAGACTGCCAATGTCGATGCAGGGATTCAAGTACTTGGGATATCTGCTGCTTTCTCAAGCACATTACATTTTGAATTTTAAATTTCTTCACATTGCGGTTGGTGCCAGCATCACATATGGGTGTTGGTTTGTGTCTCAGCTACTCCATTTATGATTGAGCTGCTTGCTTGTGGCCTGGGAAAGCAGCGGAAGCTGGCTCAAGCCCTCGGACCCGTGCACCCATGTGGGAGACCTGGAAGAAGCTCCTGTTTTCTGGCTTTGGACTGGACCAGCTGCAGCCTTTGCACCAATTTAGGGAGTGAACCCGCAAATGGAAGATCTCTCTCTCTTACCCCCTTCTCTCTGTAACTTTTACTTCTCTCTGTAATTAAAAAACAAAACAAAACTCTTTTTAAAAAATTCCTTGACTTCACTGAATTTCAGAAAACTTATGTATATTTATGGTCACATTCTATTTCATGACATCTTGTGCCTCCCATGGTTCAGTTATCTTATTCCTCTTACTATTATTTTTAAAGATGTGTGTGTCTGTGTGTGTGTGTATGTGTGTGTGAGAGAGAGAGAAATGGTGACGGGCCAGGCTGAAATCAGGAATCAGGAGCTTCATCTGGGCTTGCCAGATAGGTTCAGAGTCTAAGGACTTGAGCCATCTTCTGTTTTTGTTTCCCAGCTGCATCAGCAGGGATCTGGGTCAAACGTGGAGCTGCTGGGATTGAAACTGGATCCCATATGGAGTGTCATCATCAGAGATGGCAGAGTAACCATCGCAACACCTGCCCCTCACTGTTCTAGCTAGCAATAGTACTACATTTTACTCTACCTTCATCTAGGGTAGCCAGATAAATCACAGGGGTTCTTATTAAGCTTGGATTCCAGACAATGAAATATCTGAAATTTAAATTTAACTGAGTGTCCTGTTTTTCTTAACGCTAAATCTGGCAACTCTAATCAAAAGACTTTCAGTTTCTCCACTACTCCATTTTCTTCCAGCTTACTGATCTACTACGCTTTTTCCTTTGCATTTTGGAACCAGTAGTCTGTTCATAGTAACCAGTAGTCTGAAAACAACACTTTCTATCTCCCATTCATTTTCAACTTTATCATGATCTGTTTTTGCATGTGTGTTCCACTGATGCTCAAATACAGACAATAAGAATTCATGTTATTTTTTTAGCCTATGTGGTAATGAGTGGTTGTTCACTAGCTTTTTTTTTTTTTTACCAAAACTTTCTTGTATTCTACTTTTGGAACAGCTCTGTTAGCCTTCCTCCTTTCTTCTCAAACTTTCTTCCTCATTAATTCCTCCTAAATCACCTTCCACTGTGTGTAATCCCAGGATGATGTCACTGTGTTTTTTTCATTCTATATTATCTCCTGGTGCTTTTCATGGAATTTTATGCTTCTAAATATACAAAATGATGAAACCTAGATTTTTCTCCTAAGTTTTGGAGCCATATATTCATTATTTAGTTGCCTAACTGAGGTCTCCACATGAATAGTACATAGTTTGATGGTGAAGAGTGAATTTATCACTTCTCCATAAAATTTGTTCTTGCTCCAATACTTCTGTATCTGAACCGGTGGAGCATTTGCCCCATAGCTGGAAACATGAGAATTAAGCATGCCCAAACACTCTCTGTTCTTTCACTGTCCTTGTCATGTAGTTGCCTTCCCGGTGGAGGCGGAGAACCATACGTGCCCTGTATTAGTTGCTACAGATGCCTGAAGGTAGGACAGAGAGAAATAACGCTTCCCTGGATTGTTCTTATATGCCCTTCCTTTGTGAGTCCTGCAATTTCTCCTCAAATAATTTAGTGCTCAGCCCACAGAACTGCAATTATGTACTTAGTTTTCTGCACTTCTTTTCTGGTCTAGAAGCTCTGTGGAGGCCAGGATGGGTTTAATATGTATAGTGGAGAGTACAGGAGATGATCAATAAATATCTGATAAGCAAACAACTAACAGACTTTTTGCCTGAACCCCTACAGGGCATGTCAATGGATTGTTTTCCTGTGCTAATGTTTAGGAAGTACAATAAATGGTGCAAATCCATGCAGTTCTGCATTGATGCCAATGCAAGATGGTCATTTGCTACCAGTTGGCAGATTACTGTAATTTTATAATCAAACATGTTTTACACAAATAGTTGATGATAGATATCACGTAATTTATGAACATTAGAACACTGAAAATATTCATTTAAAATCTCTGTAATTCCATAAAGGAAGACGCTTTTCTATACTGTGTTGAAAATTCAGCATCTCAACGGAAGAAACTAAAGCAGGGCTCAATTCTGCCACTGGTAGTTATGTGACACGGTAGAGATGCATGGATTGCTTCACTGCATGGTGCTATGACCCAGTGTTAGCAGTGACAGTTTGAGATGGCCATACAGAATGTCAACCGAATGGGGCCAGCATTAATGGTCTAACAGGTTAAGTCATTTTCTGTAATCCCACATTGGAGAGTTGGTCTGAGTCCTGACTCCTCTGCTTCAAACCTAATTGCATGCTAATCCACCTGAAAAAGCAGGGGAGATGGCCCAAGTACTTAGGTCCCTGCCACCCCTGTGAGAAACTCAGCTGGAGTTCTACACTTCTGCTTTGACCTGGCTTAACCCTGGGTGTTGCAGCCACTTGTGAAGCTAAACAGTAGACAAAAGATCTTTCTTTCTCCCTCTCTCTCCTTCTATTTCCCTCTGTCACTCAGCTTTTCAAATAAAGACAAATTTAACCTATATAAAAAATAAGAATCTCAACTTACATATCAAATCTTCACTGAGTTTTCCTAATTCAATACATTATTATAATACTCTTGGATGAAATTTATGAGTTTGCCAAATTTGTAATCAGTCTGTAGAAAAATGGCCATGGTTATCATTGTTTTCAATTTTTAAATAATTACTAAATTTCCATTATTTTCTTCCTGCATTTTTAATAATTCACAAATACTTTCATTCAAAATTCGTGCATAAATACTCCATTATATGTGCACTGCTAAGCGAGGCCTTTGGGTAAGGACACAATTTTGCTTAGAATTCTGAACCAATTCTGGAAAAAAAAAGACATGCACAAATTTAAATATTATGTTTAGTAGCACTTATTTACATTATTTAAACAGTGGGGGACTCAAGAGATGTAAGATTACTGAGAAGCAAAGACCATAAAATTAGGATTATTGACGGAGAGAAAAAAAATTACTATTAAGAAAAACATGCAATTCTAATGGGTGAAGAATAAGAGGTGAAAAGGCAAGAAAGAAAAGGCATGTTAAGAATTGTACTCGAGAAATAATCAGTCTACAGTTATGGAATGCAAGGATGGATATCAAGAAATTCATACCAGAACTTCATGTTGTAACCAAATAGTGAAGTGCAGAAATACCAGAGGAATTTTTTTTTTAACCCTCCCCTTCTTCCATTTCTCCCTGCTTCCATATCCACTTTTCTTCTTCTTTTCCAGACTGTAACCAATACAAATTTTTGAACAGGGAGAAAGGTGATAAAAGTGGCTGGTGAGAAAGTAACCGTGTAGCATTCTTAGTGAAGGCAAAACTAGAAACAGGAAGGCACAGACTGACAGAGATGATAAAGATCTAGGATAGCTGAGGTGGGTAGGAATGAAAAGAATATATGGGAAAGACACCAGGAAAGAATAAAAATGTATAAGAGTTGTTGATTGACACAATACAGGGTTCTAGGATGAAGCAAAGGGCAGGAGACTAGTCAATGATTATGTTATAAATGTTGAGACTTTCTGAGATTTATTTATTTGAAAGGCAGAGTTAGAGAGAAAAAAAGAATCTTTCATTGGCTGGTTCACTCTCCAAACGGCTGCAATGGCCAGAGCTGGGCTTGTCAGAGGCCAGAAGTAAGGTGCCAAGAGCTTCATTGGGTCCCCCCAAATGAGTTCAGGATCCCAAGCGCTTGGGCCTTCTTCTGTTGTTTATCCCAGGAGCATAAGCAAGGAGATGGATTTTAAGTGGAGCTTCTGGTCTCACCTGGCACCCATATGGGTTGCCAATGCTTCAGGCAGAAGCTTCAGTAGCTAAGTCACAGTGCTGGCCCTAGATGTCAAGTCTTTAAAACAAAAATTACGACCCAAGTCAAAGATAGCAACAAATGGAAAAGGCCTCAAAAAAAGCTTTGTACATGCAACAACCATATGTGTAAATACTATCTTCCTTGCTTTACAGATGAGAGGACAAACTCAGGTGAAGTGTAGTGTGAAGCATAACAAGGTGAGTGCTTCAGTGTCTGCAGCCACGTGGCATGGACACCAATCTCAACTTTGCAAATCCTTAACTCTGTGTCTTGATTTCTCTGTTCTTGACAGGATGAAAAAATACATTATGAATCAAGCAGTCAGTATAATGCCTAGTTTATAAAAAGCTCAATGTGTATAAAAAATGGTTTACCAGTTTATTTTTTTGTTTGTTTTTGTTTTTTTGTAAAGAGGTACAAATTTAAAAACAGCATTCGCATGCAACTTTTTCCATCAAGGTCCTGAGATATGTGATTTAAATGTTAAGGTGACTTTCAGGCAAAGGGTAAAATTTGAGGAAGAGTGATTAACCCAGTCACACTATCCAGACAGTATTAGAATTTACGCAAAGCAGCATTAAACGTCTCATGACAACAATAAGACATGTCTGGTCCCTACCATTACCCTAGCCAATGAGTTAAACTAATATTGGTACTTTAGTGTATGTTAGAAAGTGATTCTTGTCTTTAAGGTTTTTCTTATTTGAGCTCTGCATTACAGTAAATATCAATTATTGTCCTCAACAGATAAAGGTAGCCATTATTCGGAACGAATTCTGCTATATTTTCTAGGCAACAGACGATTAGATAGGACATATGCAATAATAACTACCTGAGGAGACTTCAGCATTAAGGTTTTAATAAAGTCACAGCCTTTCTTTTTTGTTGGTCATTGTGCCTATCCTCATCCTAAGATGTCCTCAGTGAGTTACCTGCTCTTAACCTGCACCACAAAAGTGCCATTCATTGAAACAGTTATAACAGGAAAGGAAAGCAAGTTGAAGGGATTTAAAGCGTTACAGGCCACTGAATCACTGACTACTTGCTGAGGGCATGCAAAGAAATGTCATCTCAACACTGCTTGTACAGTGAAGCCATGCTAATGAAACAAAGCTTTGAAACATGAAGGTGAGTCATAAGGATTTTTTTTTTAATCTTCAGCTTTCTTTGGCAAACTGGAATTAGAAGAAAGACTCTTTTGTTAATAATTTAAAAATTTTTTCACTTGTAGACTTTATTCCCTAGTGATATATATTTTTTGAGACTCTTAGCACTTGACATTTTCTATCCCATTAGCTACTCACAGGTGCCACAATCATTTTGAGATACAAAGAAAAACAAAGGATGGCAAACAACTGATATTCCCCTCTACCCAGTGGACCAACAAATAAAAATAAACCTTTACTTTGAAAATCACTTCTCAGTTTTCACATGTCCAATTATTTTTAATGCCAATCAAACATAAAATCAGAGTAGCTATGTCAATATCATGCGAAGAAAAAATAAGTGGCAGAGATTATGATTTGGAGAATCCTTCACCATCAGACAAGAGCATGAGAATCAATCACTTAGAGAATTAGCCGTGTTCTGGGCTTCATTAGTTTTAATTATACTCCAAATATGCTCAGCAGAATGCGCTTAGGTCAGCTGCGACTGACACACAATGGAGTATGTAACTTATAAACTCCTCAGAGCACAGAAAGAGTTCATAAAAAAACAAACCTGCTTGTGCATTTAAATTCATGCGATAACACCTATTATTGCATAAGTCACCAGATGAAACAGATGGGGCAGCTCTTTATACGAGTGCGTTTCTTTTGTGAAAACACTGGACTTCATTCTCCACTCAAGACACAAACTGCTAGAGAGCCAAATCCAACGCAGGCTGTTTTTGTGTTTTTACTGCCTGGGTGTCACAATGTTGGTAAATAAAATACACATGAAATATTCTTATTTAGGGAACAAAAAGCTTGGCAAATAAAAACACGTGTCTACACTTTCAGGAACCTAAGATTTTACAGGAAGTAACATCCATAGAAAAGCTAATGCAATTTTTTGTAACCATTCATAATATAATGAAAAGAAATACATTTCATAGTTTATCTATGATGTAATACTGGTTATTATTTTTTAGTACTCAAATGTGGTTTTTTTTCAGTCTATTTAATTTTTAATTAAGATCTCTCTAAGATCACTAATTCTGGGCCAGCTTCGGATCGGCCCAGCTCTTACTGTTGTGACTACTTTGGCAATGAACAAGCAGATGAAAGATTCATTCTCTGTCTCTCCTCTGTAACTCTTCCTTTCAAAAATAATAATAATAATAATAAAATCTTTAAAAAAAGATTTGTATGCAAAATTGTATGCATCATTTATTTTATAAAAATAGTACCTCACTGCCATTTTTTCCTTCTTGAGATGTTTTACATTTGGGGGCTGGTGTTACAGAGGGTTAAGCTACTGCCTGTAATACAGGTATCCTATATGGGTATTTGTTCCTATCCTAGATGCTCCAGTTATGACGCAGCTTCCTGCGAACATGCCTGGGAAAGCAATAGAAGATTTTCCCAGCCATCCAAGATGTGGGAGAAGCTCTTGGTTTCTGACTTTAGAATCACCTCAGCTCCATCTGTTGAGTCCATGTGGGGACTGTACCAGAGGATGGAGGATTTTTCTTTGCCTCTCCTCCACCCTCTCTGTTACTCTACTATTCAAACAAACCCTCCTCACTTGTTTTTAAGACAAAAGGCACACACACATACACATAGAGACAGAGAGAGAGAGAGACTCTTCCATCTGTTGATTTACTCTTTAGATCGTCATTGTGATGTCATAAGCCTGGAACGTCAATGGATCTTCTGTGTCAGAGGCAGCATCATCTACTGCCTAGGTGCATTAACAAGCACCTGAATTAGAGGTGTTGGGACAGTACGCCAAGTATCAGTTTAACCTGTCAAAGCTTAATCAGTCATGGCACAATGCTAGCCCCAAATATATATACATATATTTTAAGTCATAATACTTATTTGACCTAAGTATTAAGGCATACACTTCCTGTATTAGAGTACCTGGGTTAATATCTGCATATGGATCCAGCTCCCTGCTAATACAGATGCTGGGAGGCAGTGGTGATGATAAGTGGTTGGTATCCTGCCACCTGTGTGGAAGAACTGGATTGAGTTCACAGCTCCAGACTTCAGCTTAAGCCCAGCCCTGGCCATTGAGGCACTTCTGCAATGGATCTGGGGATATCACTCTGCCTCTTGAGTAGATTAATTAAAAAAATTTATCTCTGCACTAGCTAAAATATTAGAAACTATTTTTATTGGAAATTAAAATATAAATGAATCAATGTATAAATTATTCTTATAGCCTACAGGCCCTATTTATTTCATCTAAAGTTCATTAGCTTTTCTGTACATTGACCAAGTTAAAGAAAATACATAAAAATAGTGACAAAGGGCCTGGTGCGGTAGCCTAGTGGTTAAAGTCATTGCTGGCATGAGTCAGGATTCCATGTGGGTACTGGTTTGTATCCCAGTGGCCCTGTTTCCCATCAAGCTCCCTGCTTGTGGCCTAGTAAAGCAGTCGAAGATGGCCCAAAGCCTTGGGACCCTGCACCTGCCTGGGAGTCCTGGGAAAAGCTCCTGGCTTCTGATCAGCTCAGCTCAGGCCATAGCAGCCACTTGAGGAGTGATACAATGAATGAAAGATCTTTCTGTCTGTCCTTTACTCTGTAAACTTGACTTTCCAACAAAAAATAAATAAATCTTTAAAGAAGAAAAAATTAATGAGATAAAACAAATTAGACAAATATAAAACCATGCTCTTAGGACTCTAGTAAAATATGTTTAAATAGAAAAGATGTGTTTACACACAGCATTTGTGAGCAAGTGAATGGGAGTGCCACAAAATATGACTGTATTTCACTTCTTTGAGGCCTCTCTGCTCCACACTTTCCCATCTGTTCAGGGAATAATGTACCATAACTGAAGAAAACGACGTCCCCAAATGGATCTTGAATAGTGGGGTGGTTTAAAAGCTACTATAGATATCACAACTGGAAGAGATATATTCAATTTGATACTTCAAATTTAGTTGTCCCTCAATTTATGATGGTGTTCTGGTCTAATATGCCCACAATGTAAATTTTGTTCGTGCAAAGTGCACTGAACCCACCTAACCAACATTCTAGCGCAGACACACAGCACACAGCAGAGCATAGCTCATGACCCCTGTACTTGCCAGGCTGGCTGAAAGCTGGGTTTCTCTGCCACTGGCAGGCACCAAAGAAAGGATTGGTCTAAATAGTACTAGCCCAGGACATGATCCATATTCAAACTCCAAGTATGATATCTGACGAATTTTGATCACTTTCACACTATTGCAAATCTGAAAAATCGCAGATTGAGTCACTGTAAATTGTAGATTTTTGTACCATATTTCGAGGGCTTCTGATAAAGGGATAAGACCTTATAGAGATAGACGGTCACAGCTGGGAATGGTGTAAAGAAGAAACCAATGGTCAAGGATGGGATGTTGGTGTTTCATATTCTCTTTCAGGGTTCATTCCTGTCCAGGTGTAAAAACACTGACTTAAGACATAGGATTCATTTTTTTTTCACCCTGGTATTAACTGCATGGTGCATTTTAATAAAATGCTCACAAATACTTTTGCATAATTTTTGTAGGTAGTGAAATGCAATTTGTTAAGCACTCATACTATCATAAACTATAAAGTAGAACACGTAATTAAAACAAAGTCATCATAACATGACCAAGTGTATCATTGAATAAAAACCCTTACATCATAATGCTTGTACTTTCATGAAAATTACCACACTTAAACTCAGGACAAAGAGGAGTTTTAATATATCTTGAACTGAAAGATAGACTATGGGCAATTAGATAGCTCAGTGATAAAACTATGTGTATAAACCTTTGCTAAAAAGTATATTGATAAGTCACCTGAGTAACTACTTCTCTTCGTCATTTTTATAAAAAATGTACCCCATTAGTCATAGCAAATTTTACAATGAAATGATTTTTTAGGTGAATTAGTCCAATTCGATAATCATTAAGCAACATCTATCTTTCCCAAATAGTTTCCTGCTATGTGATAGATCAATATATGATAATCATAAAATTCACGCCATAACGTGTCCCTTACACTTACTCAATTAAAAGCTTATTATAAAGACCCTGATATTCAAAGCTTACCTAACGTAGAATCACATTCTCAGTGAAAATGTAAGTTCGTAATTTTTTTTCAGAATAGTAGTGGTATATCAGAGCAGAAATTGCTACAAATTATATCTGGGTACAGAGAAAAATTACACAATGACAAACATGTATAAGTATATGTTCACAACATAGACAGATATGGTAGCACTAAGAGTAACCAAAACAAGACACGTGCTAGCTCTGCGATTATTTCTGTGATCCTTGCTAATACAATCAACCTTTCCAAGCCTCAGTCTCCTTATTTGAAAAAGAGAACTAATATTTACTTGTGAAGACAAAATAAGGAAAAAAAAATTACGCATTAAGCTTTAGTTCCTATTCCTTATCACTCCTAACTTGTAGGTTATTTTAAGCATCAAATGAATTAATACATATGTTTCTTGTAACTTGAAAAGAATGCTGCAATTTTAACATTTAATGGGTAATTTATCTCCCTGCATTCCATTATGGTAAATGGTGTTCATTATTGTTTTTGAATAATTCATTTAGGAATATGTATAATAATGCAACAAGCATTTCTATAGAACAACTTAACAACTTAAAACAAAAATTGAATTTCAAAATCTTAGCGAAACAGTCATTGAGAGCCATTACTCTGTAGATAATTTTGAAAAAACTCACTAGGTTTTAAAGAAATAATGCATTCACTTATTTGGACCAGGTTGGACCTAAACATGAAGTGGGAAATTAAGCCTTCACTATTCAGATGAAATGAACAGAACACAACTCAAGCTACCAGCCTATTTTTTGGCTAAATAATCTGAATAATTTTCTCAGCTTTTCAGACTCCCAGATTTATATGCAGACTTCAAACACAAAATGTCGGGTGATGTGAAGTATACCTTACCTAGTTTCTCATTTAGAATTACAGCATTCAAGGGTAAGACATCGTAAATCATACAAATATTAAAAAATCAAAAAAAGTTGCTTGATATTATTCTGACTTTTGCTTTAAAGATACAGATATTGAAACCATCACAGCTGATCATTTCATTGTGACATGAGTTTAAAAGGTTAAGTTACTATCTGAAGAAAGGTAATCTGGTTGCCTTTCACAGCAGCCTGCAAGCTCTGCAATCTGCATAGAGTGGGGCATTTGTCATCATTAGCTGAGCTGTGACAGCTGGCACCCAGGGTGTCCCAGAATCAAGAAGTGGCAGAGGCACTCTTGGTTTAGGTTGCCATTAAGTATAGTAGGTTTCTTAGGATCAAGTGTATTATATGAAAAGCCCTGTGATATAACTATAAACAGTGAGCGTACTTGAATTTTCCGTAACATGGGTAACACAATAATACTACATAATTAGTAGCTTGCCTCTGGACAACAAGATGGCACATTACAGTATGAAAAACATATACTGCCTTCCACATAAAGGGGTGGAATTGTTTTTAGTAGCCAAACAGCTCTAGTCCTGCTTTTTCTAACACCCAGATTAGGGTGAACAACTAAAAATATTTAAGGATGGGAAGAAAGACTAATTCTCAGATACATTTTAAATTTTACTGCAAACAATGAATAGCTTCCCAACCTTGAGGTCAAATGAAGAGTCCAAAATGGCAATCATCCTTTTGATAATATGTATATGAAAATTAAAATCACTTTCACAGCATATTTACATGCAGTGGTAGTAAATATTGTATTGCAGTAAGTACTTTTTGCCAAAAGTTTAAAATCACACCTTTAATCAAATGGATACTACTAACTATGGGTCAAAAACAGTTGTGGTTAATACATTTAGATGATTTTTTAAATTTTGAAATTTTATATAAAATAAAAAGATTTCTGAAGTAAAAAAAAGTTGAAACAAAGTTGATCCAATATTCAAAAATTTAGAATTATACAGTACCTCTACAGTCATCAATGCTTGGAAACATAATCAATAACCCTAGGTTTTATATTATTATGTAAACTAGTTTTCCACAAATAAAACTAATTTTTGTGTTAATGTAAAATCTATGCAAATACATGCAGTCATTTATCAGGAAAGCTGACAAGCATTCCATATTGGAGGGGAAAATGAAACTGCCTCAAGAATAGAGGCAATTAATTATTTCTGGATTTTTTCTTCTTCTGTCTTGAGGCACAAAAGTTATCCATCCAGTTAAAACAGCAAATGAAATAAAGAGATTTTTTTTTATTTAAACACATATGGCTTTTGCCTGCAATACTGATCACCACAAGGTCTACAGATGCCCGTGGCTAAATTGTACACTGGCAGATGCACACAGGGGAAAACGGTGCTAATGCAGCGTGGAGAGCAAAACAAATGAAGAACTGAATTTTCTATTTAAAAAAACAAAAACAAAAAATCCTTTATCTACAACCCCCTCTCCCCCATGAGTTACGCATTTTGCTTATCAAATACAGGTTAAGGCTGCAAAAAATTTAACCTTGGTCTCTTGCATGAAATAGACAATGATTTCAAAATGCTGCATGTTTTTGTATGTTCATATATACATACTAATATAGGTGAATAAAGCGATATCGTTTTATTTTTATGAACAGAATGATGAGCAATATTGAAAATTTTCAATTTCACAATTAAAAGCTATGACAGCCCAAACTGGTGTAGTTTATGTGACTGGATAAACACTGTTGGAATTTCTTGAATACATTTAGTTGCATTTTCCTAAGCCATTATTAAAAACTTAGTTACTAAGAGTTTATATGGAATAATCTTGCAGATGTGATATTGCTTCCTGGTTGCAATGACAATCCTTTAGCGGTTGTTTACTTTTAACAGGTTAACATTTAGAATGCACAGAGGTCAATTCAATCTTTTCACTATCTCGAGCACTGGTGTGTGTGTGTGTGTGTGTGTGTGTGTGTGTGCACTGCCTGCACGCAGAGTATTTTGCAAACCATAAAAAATACATTTTCTAACAATGACTTAAGATTATTAAGAAAGCAATAACTTCTTTCTAAATAGGCCTATAAGCATGCATAACATTACAATTTCTATTGTAATTGCCAAATAAAAATATAAAACAGAAGGCATTTAAATAATTTGTATATCTTAGGGGAAGAAATAAAAGACTAATTTGTGCTATTACAAGTTATAAAAAGGCAAAATACTTGAAAGAACAATATCAATGGAAAAATCTGTATCCCTAAACGTTAATAACTCTGGAATGTTTTAACTATCCAAATTTAAATGATAATGTATATTTATACAAATTTTGATTAGAGGCCAGTGCTTCAATAATGTGAATATATTAATGGAGTTTAGTTGTCATGAATTCTTAGACTCTTCCAAGGAAGATTTCAAAGGGAAGATTAATTTATTGTGAAGAGAAACACAAATACTGAGAGATCTCAACATTCCTTTCTCTGGAGTTATAAAGCTGTTATCATCACAAATACACCCCAAATGTTCCTATCTTGTTTTAGGAACCTTGTTTCCTAATATTTTGATGTGTAAACTGTAAACTATACTTATAAACCTATTACATACATTTGCATTAGCACAATAAATGGTAGTTTCAAAGAAAAATTAATCTTGTCACCAAACATAATTAGTTACATAAATTAAAACAACTTTTAGGTAAACTAACAATTATAAACATTTTCTGGTAATATAGCATATTATTTCACATTTTGCCTGGGTTTCACTGTGCTCTAATTAAAAATGATATTAAATTAGAAGCATAATAAAATAAAAAGTTCTTAAGAGAACGAATAATAGTCTTTACTGTGAAAAGATCTTTACAGTGCAATGGACTTAATCATAAAATTTATAAACAACATTGAAAAAAATGCAATAGGAGTTGGAATAATTATTCTGGTTGCAATGAAAAGGTTCCATGTCTGAGGTAAAGTTATACAACTCTATCTATTTATCAGATTCATGGAATGGTATGTTCACATGCAAAAATCATATGAAACAAAAATCATTTGAAACTAAACACTGACATTGTAAGTCAAAACATATCTTTAAGAATGAAACTATGCTTATTCCACCAGATTCCTATTTTTAAATATTGCATATTACAGAGTATGCTTTTTATACTTCTAATTTATCTAGATTTTTACATAAATGGAAAAAGATAAGAAGATTGAAAGTACCAACTACTCATAAGTAGTAACTTGGTATTTTTGACAATCATGAACAACTGTGCTAAGTACTCATTGGTATGTTCAAATATAGAATATTAGAAGAGTAGTAATAATCATACATAAATGGAAATGAATATTATATGGGTTGCTTATTCTCAGATTGTTTACGATTTCTATATCTGTATGTAAACACATAAAGGAAATTATTAGTTACAAATAATTTCTTTCTCTAAACCATTTCATTGCATAAAAATACATGAAAAAATGTGATGATTTTTTAATTTGTTGTAATTATCCATATAAATTATTACTGTAGTTAGTGATCATTAAAAAAATAAATTCAGGTTTAGAAGAATTGCTTTGTTCATTAAAAAATAAGGTACAAAACTATAAAGTAGAAATACAAAAGGTTATTTTAGACATGCAATCACTGGAAGCTGATTATCTATGTGCCATATTCTAGTCTCAAGGTCAGGTTGAATATTTTCAGTGGCTTAATCACATACAGTATAGAACAGTAATGAGAGCAATGCAGTCCTGGATGACCCACTGCAGATGTACAGATTAACAAGACACTAACAGCATCTCATTCCACTGTTTTCTTTAACTACAATTAAAATGTAGCCTACCAAGAGAACTAAAGATGTTGCCATATACCCAAATGTGTGTAAATCCACATTATGGTTTAGCAATACCTAGTTTTCATATGCTCATATAGAAAAAAATCATGAGTCCATTAAGCCTGTCTAAATATTTCTGTACTACTCAAAGGAAAACTGTAAGCTGAAATCTAAAAAGAACTTGAATTCCATCATGAATTAGAAAGACAAGTGACTTTCTGAGGGGTCTCTGAGGAGCTAAAATATTGGAACCATCATTTCCCTCTTAACTGTCAATAAACGAATGACGAAGGCCTTTGCCCTTATATTATTGGAAAAGGTTAGCGATCATGGCTTATTCTGAACACTATGGAATTATTTTGGTTGACAGCTTCTTCTATTCCCATTCAATTTTTTTTTCGGTTTGCAAATGTAAATTAAGACGCACCTCACTTTTGTAGATATACTCAAATGAAATAAGCAAGCTAAGAAATCTATATAAATAACGCAGACTTTAAATTCTTATTTCTTGCAAAAAAAAAAAAAAGCAGTCTGGGCCAGAATTATTCAGATTTACTTCAAGTCTACAAGGTATACTTCCAACTTCCATCCTGGATCTCACAATCATTTTTCGTCACAAATGAAGTGCAACATCAAGTTGACTGAACAAAACTGTCGGGGGGATCGGATTTGCCACTAGAAATAGCACTATATTATTGTGTACAGGGTGATGGAGAAAACTGAGGCAATGACCTTCATTATCCAGTGAAGAAGAATTCTTAAAAACCAACCACAATACCCAGGATGCTCCAGTTGAAGAAACAGAATGAGTCTACATTGTGCAAACAGTGACCTCAACCCTCTGCTTGCCTTTGTAATAAGCCTGATATTAAGCCATGGCACAATTATTTTAAGAAATCGCTGAAATTTTTAAGCACTTTTGTTTCAAGTGTTCTTATAGTAGGAGTCAAAACATGATGAAAGGCATAGATGCCATCAAATTAGATTACCAGAAAAACTCCCTCTATTTTACTTTATTTTATGTGACACATAAAGAAAATCCTGCACAAATATCTGTCTTTAATTTCTCTAGTGTAAAAAAGGAAATACATTGTGTCTGGCAGAATGAAACAGTTGAAATAGCCTGGGTGCCTTTTTAAAAAAGAGAGGGGGAAAGAAATCAGATGTGCACAATGAGCCTTCAAAGCCACTCCGGCAGTAGGGATAAATAATTTAATAAACTCAATTTCATATTCTTTTTATCTCCCCAGTGCAATAAGCACATATTACAAAAATAAAACTTTAAATTCATGAATATTTGTGAATAGACTAGCAGCCAGCAAATTATGAAGAAACACAAGCCATTATCTATGTGAGTATTTAACGTGTGCGCCTAGCCTCCTACGGATACCTCTTCCCAGATGAAAGGTTGCAATTGCTGACATTTATGAACATACAATTCAAACTCAAATTAGTATTTAAGAAACACAGAAACTGCATTCCTACATCCCTCAACATAACAGAGTTTTCCTTTAAATCTACTAGGGGACCATACAGCACTGCATGTTTCACATATAGTGGAGGCAGGCAGATGTACAGAGCTGAGGAAACACTATTCGGGAAACAGTACTTCAGGAAAAGTTGCTTTGCTTGTTGAAGTATCATATTCATTAATACTACTAACAGTTGTGATAATGGCGTGGTTTGAATAAAAAATTTTTGAGTACATTTTAAAATCAAGGTTGCCTACTAAACTGAAAAAATAAAACAAGAGTCATTTTGACTTTACAATCTTAAATAGCATTCAAATGTAAACATCTAAAACTGACATGAAATTCCAAGATTCTTGGGATTCTTTTTCTTCAATTAGGTCAGTTTTCTTCACTTATCATTCTATTATTGGCTCATGTCAAAGATGTCTACATACACACTACAGAAAACAATTAGGTATTTTGGTCTCCAAAACAAGAGCCACACAAAGCTTTTATTCTAAACTAACTATTGAAATTCTACACACCAGTTGTGTGTGTGTGTAATAATACGACTGGTGTTATTAGAATTCTTTTATAGATTTCTCACATAAGTAAAGAAATGAATTTAAAGCCATTTTTTACATATTACATAATCGCTTGAAATAACTGGTTCAATGGGTCAAATGACATATCAAAAAATGTTACTGTAATATAGCTCTTTTTCCTGCAAAACAAGCCTACTCCCTCAAAGTTAGATAAAAATAAGCTGAATTACCCCCAAATATACACACAGTTAAATTCCTCCTTATAAGTTACTTCAGTTCAAAAATACAAGGAATGGAAAATAGGACTATGCTCTTCATAACAGTTTAATTTGCCCTTCCACAATGACGGGCGGCCCAGATCGCTGAAAGGGTTCAGCTACCGAAGGCGATTCATCTCACGTGTTCAGTGTAACAGAAAATCGCAAGGTCGCAGCAACAAGCGGCACTGGCGCGGGATATTATGCTAGGGCGCCCAACCCCGCCCGCCCCCCAGCCAACAGCGCACCGGAGAATCCTGTGTTATGTAAATCACTGTCAACTCCGGTGTGAGGAGTGCTGTAGGAAGCAGCTGGGAAAACGCAGTCCTGGCATCCTCCAAGTTACTCAAAACCGAGTGACTTCGCGTCCCTGGCACTCTCTAGGACTAAAGAGTTTCTCAGTCCCTTTTCTCCCCCATCCAGTTTTCTATCTCCAAGTGTAAATCGTTAGTGAAAAGGCGCCGATTGCACCAATTAGTTTGCACAAAGTGCTTCGGTGTTTAGCTTCGCTTTAACCCAATTAAGCTGCACAGTGAGGTCGAAGATGCGCCACCTGCGCGCCCGGCGCCGGCGACCTTACCGCTGCAAGCACCCAATCCACTCCCGGGCCTCTGCGTCCCCAGTGGCCTCAAATCTTCCACAGGGTGGATCTTTTAAGGGTGACCCAAGAATGAAAGGGCCGAAGTGTTGGGGTCCAGTTTTTCGGAAAACACCCCGCAGGGGCTCCCGCGGTCAACATGCAAGCGCCGGCCTGCCTCTACCGCAGCCCCTCGTGGGCTACCCAGAGCAAAGGGGTCCCGGGGCTGAGCCAGTTGCCTTTTGTAGATGTGGAGAAAGCTGAAACACCAAGTAAGGTTTAAAAGCACCGCTAACAGAAATGACAGTGCGTGAGAGAGCAGAGAGGAGAGGGAGAGCACCAGGGAGAGGGGCAGCGGGGAGCGCCCTGGCACTGGCGCTGCAGTCTTCCTAAGGGGCCGCCGGGGTCTCCCTAGGCCGTCGCAGCCACGGGGCTTCCATGGAGGTTTTGCGTCCTCTTCCACCTCTCCCTGCTGCCTAAAGGTAGCAGTGCATTCACACGCGAGCTCGCAAACAGGGGAGGGACATTTCGGGTTCCTAGTCCTGGCTCCTGCGGGAACCGAAGGGTCCTAGGGAATAGAATAAATAGATGCCATTCTCCCCAAATGCAGCGTAGGATTTTAAGTGAAACCGGATTCTATCGCCTTCAGATAACAAGCCAATAAATAATAGGTGGTTTTCTGATTGTTGTCACAAAAAAAAAAAAAAAAGGAAAAAGAAGTTGAATGAATACCCTCAACAAGATACTGAGATTTAAGAGTAAATATCTTCAAATTTGCTATCTGAAGGCTTTGCTGGAAGTATTTTCTTATTTGGAAAACATGGCATTTACAGTGAAAACAGGCAATTAAAAATCTGCCTAGGTTTGAAAACACTACATAAATATGAAGTAGTAATTTTCCAGTTTCCCGTACACTAAAGATTCAAGTGGCACGATCAGAGGGGCAAAAATTGTCCTGCACGAACCCATTTCTCCTTTCTATTCCAGGCTTCAAGATTCAGAAATGCAGATTCCATTCCATTTATTAAAAAAATGATGTTTAAACCTCAAATAAGCGGATGGCTACAAATGAATTTTCTTTAAAAACATTAACCATCTTCCCTCAATCAACTCATAAAATTAGAAGTGCACCGTTAGATTATCACTGAAGACATGTAAGATGGGTGATATAGCCTTATTTGTGTGTCGTTCAACAAGACAGAAAACTCAAACCTTGAGATTTTCAGGATTAGTTATCTGCCAGGAGATCTAATGTCCATGCTCTCCTCTAAATTTCATATATTGAGACAGCTCACTAAGAAATCACACTAAAATAATCTTTCAATCACAGAGATACTTTGTTTTTCAAATATTCTGACAAGTGCAGATGTAGCTTACTGAGGCCGTATCTGGGGGGGGGGGGAAGAGGGGGAGTCTACCCAAGGGCAAGGGGAGGGGGCAGCGGGAGGCTGGGAACGCAGGCTGGGAGGTGCTAAACAGTCTTTGAATGACCCAGCTTAGACTGGAAGGTAAACAACATGTAATACACTTAGCCATATTTTTGAGATTCCTCTCAACAAGCGTAATTTTTAAAGAACTCGCTGCTTGCATAATGTTTGAAATTTTTTAATATACAGGAACACTTGCAATGAGAATGCAGGTATGGCCCTTAGCTGAAGCCAGCTTCCGTAAGCCAGCAGTCAGTGCATGCAAGAGTAAACTTTCAACCTGTCTTCAAAAAGACCCCGAGGATTAGCAGACATTAATTATCTCACTCTAAATGCAAGTTAGTGACTCTGTTTTAGCGCGAACTCCATCTAATTCACTAATTGATGGATGACCACTAATACACCTGTATTTGCATTTCAGCGGTTAAAAAGACAAGCAGGTTTTGAGTATGGAAGAGAGCCGCTTTGCCAAGTCTTTTCAAAACGTCAATATGCTTCAAGTAACACCAAAGCTGAGCGATTCCTCTTGATTTCCAAACTGTCTAGGTGGCCTGGGCGGCTTTCTGCAGACAGCAGCCTCCTACCTTTAGTTTGTGTGCCTACATCCATGAGGGGGGATTAATTAGCCGGGCTGGAGCTGAAGGAGGCTGTCGTGACGAGCCCAGTGGCGATTGGCCGCTCGCCTGCCTGGCCCTGCCTTTATAATTTCCACACGAGTGCATCTGGGCTCTTCGACAAACCGACAGCGGCTTCCTCTGACACACACGCGCGCACACTCGCCCCGACGCACACTCAGCACACTTCTCCTCCATCTCATTAACGTCCTGCACACACAATGAGTACGGGGGAGCGTAAATAAACACGAACAGGGGTGATTATTTTGACTACCGGAAGAGCTTTGCTGGGGTCTCAGCGCAACTTTTGTTTTTATTTCGGAGAAGGTGCTCTCGTCTCTCTTACGCGCGGATTCTGTACAAGGAAGAGAGGCAGAGCGCGGGGGGGAGAATCACTTTTCATTTTAAGCCCGGCAAGGGCTCCGAGATAAAAGGAAAGGGGACGCGGCGGCAGCAGGGAGAGCGCCACCGCGCACCTCGGAGACCCTTGCAACCCGTTTCTGAGCGCCTCGGCCCGTTTCTCCACCGAAGTTGGCTCCAGCTCTAGCAGCCGCATTGGATCCCACAGCCTACTGCGAGACTCCGGTGTACAATCCGGATCTCTGCCCCAACATGATCGCGGCCCAGGCCAAGCTGGTCTACCACCTGAATAAGTACTACAACGAGAAATGCCAAGCCAGGAAAGCTGCCATTGCCAAAACTATCCGGGAAGTCTGCAAAGTAGTCTCCGACGTGCTGAAGGAGGTGGAGGTGCAGGAACCGCGCTTCATCAGCTCTCTCAACGAGATGGACAATCGCTACGAGGGCCTCGAGGTCATCTCTCCCACCGAGTTCGAAGTGGTGCTCTATCTCAACCAAATGGGGGTGTTCAACTTCGTGGACGACGGCTCCCTGCCCGGCTGCGCGGTGCTGAAGCTGAGCGACGGGCGCAAGAGGAGCATGTCCCTCTGGGTGGAGTTCATCACCGCCTCCGGCTACCTCTCGGCGCGCAAGATCCGGTCCAGGTTTCAGACGCTGGTGGCTCAGGCAGTAGACAAATGTAGCTACCGTGATGTGGTAAAGATGGTGGCAGACACCAGCGAAGTGAAACTGAGAATCCGAGATAGGTATGTGGTGCAGATCACACCAGCTTTTAAATGCACCGGGATCTGGCCGAGGAGTGCTGCCCACTGGCCGCTGCCCCACATCCCCTGGCCGGGGCCCAACCGGGTGGCGGAGGTCAAAGCGGAAGGGTTCAATCTCTTGTCCAAGGAGTGCCACTCCCTGGCCGGCAAGCAGAGCTCGGCGGAAAGCGACGCCTGGGTGCTGCAGTTCGCGGAAGCCGAGAACAGACTGCAGATGGGGGGCTGCAGAAAGAAATGCCTCTCTATCCTCAAGACCTTACGGGATCGGCACCTCGAACTGCCCGGCCAGCCCCTCAACAACTACCACATGAAGACTCTGGTTTCCTACGAGTGTGAAAAGCACCCCCGGGAGTCGGACTGGGACGAGTCTTGCCTCGGCGATCGGCTGAACGGGATTTTGCTGCAACTCATCTCCTGCCTGCAGTGCCGGCGGTGTCCCCACTACTTCCTACCCAACTTAGATCTCTTTCAAGGCAAACCTCACTCGGCCCTGGAAAACGCTGCCAAACAAACGTGGCGACTGGCAAGAGAGATCCTGACCAACCCGAAAAGTTTGGAAAAACTTTAGAGGGTGACCTAATCCAGAGGCGAAATGATTCCTCTTTTCCAAATCCTGATTACGAATAAACTTCCTGTTAGATTCCTAATATGCCACTTGTCAGTGCAAACGATCTCTTCCTTCAAAAGGAACTATCATGCAATGTTTAGGCATCATCTCGCCCACACCTCCAAGGGGAGAGTAAGTAGGGAAAGTGGATGGAGAACACCCCAAACCCACGAGTAACACAAGACCCCTTTACGGCGGTTTCACCTCTCCCTGCAAAAGTCCCCCAGCAGCACCCGGAACAGAGCCAGGCTGTCACGCAAGACCACAGAGAACGCTGCCTAACTACCAAAGGATTAATAGCAATCCTGGGGACTTAGGTGCATCTGGCTGTGAGTAAAGCGCGGTCTGGATACGCCAGCGAAAGCCAAGAGTGATGTATATTTTGGTTTGTAACAAATATTGTGATCTCACGTTGTCTTTGAAAGTGTGGATATTGGTGTTTTGTGATTTGGTGAACAGATTTTAAATTGTCATTTTTGGATACTCCCAGACATTTTCCACCAACAGATACCACTGAAAGGTAGATTCCCTCCTGGCATTTTTACCTGTCTTTGAAAGTGTCTGAACTTTAAAAGTTTACATTTTCTTTCAAATATATTGCTTGTTCTATTTCTCTAACATTCCATAAATATACTTGAATGTTATTTAAATATATTCAAAGAAATCTGAATTCAGCTTATATAATAACGCTTGAATATCTGAATTATATATTTGAAAAATGCACTTGAAATACACTGGATAATTTTTGTGGTTTGGATTTTAATTTCTGTTGCTGGTTTTTATTTAATTAGAAGCTAATAAATGAAGTAAAGTACAAGTTGTGTCTCACTTTAAATTATTTTTCTATTAGAAGCTCCATTTTTAAACACTAAAACACTTGAATGCATTATACATTTTGAAAAAATATGCTGGAGAAATCATTAAAAAAAGACTCTAAACTATGGGGGAAAACCTATTCTTAACCAACCACAGAATATAACCCATGTCCATTTTCTAGCGCACTTGTAAGACCATTCATTTTAATCTACTCTTGAAAGCTTGCCTTTCTGTTGGGAATTTCAATAGGACTTTTTGATGCCATACAGAAAAAAAAAAATCTATGACAGGAGAGATTACTGAGTCAAAAGTCGAAGATTAAGTAAAAAACAAAAAAATAAATTGAATAAAGCGACAATGGGTCTTTGGAAATTTGTGTATAAAACAAAACTAAAAACGAAGGCCATCTCTGACCAACAGTTTTTATGTCAAACATTATTTTACATAACATAGGTTCCATTAGTAAGATGAATTAATCATAATTTAAAAAATTTCCTTTTCCTTTACAGGTCAAGCTAATGATAAAATTATAATGACAGAGCTTAAATTATTTAGAATCAAACTCAGCACATTCAAATTCAGTTTTAAAAATCAGTGCTTTAGAAGCAGGAAGTGAAAGGACTCCTCTGTCCACCCTTCACAGCATTGCAATAGTCAACAAGTGTGGGAATGGCTCATCACCTACGGCCCGAAGCTAATCAAGGCAGGTAGTGCTACATTTATGATGCCACTGGCTACGCTTCACACAGTCAATAAGGCTTTATTTCTCTATATAAATTAACTACAAATAATAAAGGTCTGGGTCTGGGTCTAAGGAACTGTTAGTAACTGTTTTAGAATAAGTGTCTCTGAAAACTCCTCACAGGAATATCTTTGCAAAATGATGCTAAGATGACTTTTAATAATGCTTTTGAATTCTTAACCTCAAGAAAAAAAAAGTTTACGCATTGCATAGTAGCATGATTCAGAATCAAGTGCTGAAGCAAGAATCACCCCAATATTCAGGTATCCAAAATCTACCCAATCAGATTTACCAAGCCAATATTTATGAGTTTTAGTAGGTTGTTTCTGGCATTACACCTAAAGAAAATAACCTTTAAACATGTGAGCAACAGTATGTAGCATGTAAATACATTTATGATGAAAACTTCCCAGAGTCCCAGTTTCCTTTTCTCTTAAATCCATAGGTAAAAACCCATTGTTATTTCAGGAGATGAAAAATGGATGTATAATACATATGGATTTATTTTTAAATGGATTTCTTCTCCCAGTTTCCTTGTACACTGAATAAATAATAATTCACAGTGAAATGTGTACTTTTGGAAATTAAAAAAAACCATCTTGATACATTTCGCAGGGTTTCCCCCAGTCTTCCCAGACAGCCTGTGATGCTGTACCCTAGGGATTTGGAAGCAATTGGAGTAACTTCTAAACAAGCCCAGGTGCACACAAACAAAGTCAGAGCAGAGGTTTGGGCAAAAGGTGCAGGTCTGCTAACGCAAGCCTTCAACGCAACCATGATATTTTTCAGTTTTATAGAAGAACAAGTCATTTCATTCATTTTAATGTCTAAGAGAAAGACAAGAAAATGCCCCCTCCCCCACTGTCACTTAAAACCTAGCAAAATTGCTAGCCACTTCCTGCCGCAAAGTCACTACTGGGAATCGCATGGACTCACTTTGGTGTCGATCTTCTTGAAGGCAGGATCATCCTCATCTACCTCGAAGTAGATTTCTGTCGTGGTGATCGAGAGGGTCCCCTTGGCCACAACTACAGGCGCGATGAGCTGCGCCGGGGTGCTGAGAACCACTGGGCCTGCAAGACAAGCGGACAGTCAGGCTGCGCCCCTCGGGCCTGTCCCTGCTCCCCCCCGGAAGGGTATCACAGCTTTTTATTTTTCAAAAGATATACTAGGAAAAAAAAAAAAAAACTGTTTCTACGAATGCGGCAAGTCCTTTTCGCGGGAGAGGGCTACCTGGCTTTTACGCCACTACCTTACACGGAGACAAATAATTTGAACAAACCCCAAGCACTCAGGATACAGAACAGAAGAGCCTGAATGCGCGAGTCTGCAACCAGTGCCTGCAGCTCCCACTCGGTTGGTGAGGCTCTGGCATTGACTAGCATAAAGGAGCGTCTCGGGGTGGCAGGACTCTGCCCGCGGGGAGCCACGCGGCGGACACCGGCCGCAGAGGACCCCGGCCCGCGAGGCCGCCTCGCCCGGCCCTCCAGGCGGGAGTGGCGAAGGCAAGACCAGGGAGACACAGTGCACCGTCCTCCCCGCCGAGGGGTTCACCTCTCGGTGAAGACGAATTTATCGCGGCGTCCCGAGGCGCGCCACTCCTGGTCGCGCCGGCCTGGCCACCCAAGGTCGTCGAAGGACTAGGGTGGAAGAGGACGGCGCTCTCAGGGACAAGCGGACACCAGGGACGGACAGGGGAGAAGCCTGAAGAAAACGGTTCTCAGAAAGATGTCCCAGAGCGTCCATTCTCAACTTGTGAAAGGAGAACTACGTTTAGGAAAGACATTTTCAGGAAGCGTGCCTACTAGGTGCTCACTTCGAATTCCCTCAAACTCAATTTCAAGTTCAGATTCAGGGGTTTCACGTCTCAGTGTGCGAATTCAAACGCGGATTGCTGGAATCCCACCCCCCTTGGAAATCTCTCAAAGGGTGGGCCCTCTTCATGGGTGTCAGAAAGCACGGGTTCACTTTACTGCTTCCCTTGCCGCCCCCGACAGACGCCGGCCCGGAGGACAGCGGTCCGCGCTCCCCGCAGCCGCACACACCGACCCCTGGCCGCTGTGGCCGCCGGGACAGATGGGCACCGCAGACCCCGTCCCGCTGGCGGGGGACGCCCAGGAGGCACCCCGGGCCAGCGGGACCGCCGGGCCTTTCCCCTCATTTGATCGTCCCCGCCGCCCCCTAGGAGACCCGGACGGGGCTTCGGCCCAGGACTCCGGGCCTCGGCCTCGGGTGGGCAGGGTCCGCCGCGCAGCCGAGCCGAGTCGGGGGTCTACTCGGCTCCACATCGCTGTTCTTTTCCAAAGGGCGAGGCGGTCGATCTGAAGCGCCACTTTAAAGGCTCATCAATCTTAATCTAGGTTGCTCAAGTAATTATGCCCGAATCTCTTGTACGATTACAAGTGGATTTGGGTTTCTATTCCCCAGGCCCTCCTTTGTGTTTATTGGAGGGTCTGTGCGCGCGCCCGGCGCCTCCCGCCTCGCGCGCCCGCCTCCGCCAGCCCCGCGCCCGGCCGGCTCCAACCGCTGCCTTAACCCTTCCGCGGCCGGGCCTCCCGAAGCCCCGCGGCCTGCTGTCGCCCCTGGGCTCCGCTGCCCAGGTGTTGGGGTCATGCTGAAACCCCAGCAAGTCTTCCTTCTCTACAGAGGGCTAGTGATTTATGGTGAAATCAGGGGTTTCTGGCATTTGGAGAAGGGTCAACAACATTAAAAAATGGCGAACTGCTTCTTTCTCTTCCAAAGTAATTTAACACATCCAAACAATTAAAGTGGGAGAATTTGAGAAAAGATCATTAAACACATTATCAAAACCATACCCGATGTTTTACTGAAACATATTACGACTTCTAAGTATACAATCCCATGGACTTTTAAGGGGGAACACATTTTCCTCGAAGGGGACACTACATCCATTTGATTCTTCTCCAATTTCGCTCTATGGAGCTGAGGTTTTCTGGGAGTTTATAAAAGGGTTCCGAGCTGACCCTTCTGTAAGAAAGATGCATCATGCTATATTCAGCTTTAACAGTGTGGCATTCTCCCCCAACCCCTGTCGTCCTTGGAAATCTCCAATTACAACTTCCAGTTCCATAGCATGTTTAAGGAGCACTGAGTCTTTTTGTTGGCGCCTTCAGGGAGCAAACCGGCCGCAGAGAGGATACGGAGTTAATCCACTACAGCAATAGAGAGAGGGGATTATGCTTTAATCCCCTTTGGGGGAGCCTCTGGATTTTAGGGATACAATATTAAAATGTTTACATTAGGCACAATCACAAACCTGCAGATCTGTTTTGTGGTTTCTGCTTATCTGGAAACCTGGAATCTCCCTCCAGAAAAGGAGAAAAATAATGCCACTGGTATATTGATCCAGCTGATTCTATTTAGAATATTAGAATATTACAAGTTTAGAGGATAAGGTGCTTTAGCTTCCTGAACTTTGCTTGGAGTCCTGAGTTGGAGACCGAGTCTGAATATACTCATATCAATCCCTGTTACAATAATGAAAGACTAAATTTCAACAATGTCCTCAACACACACAGAAGTAAAATAATGCTACAAAAAAAAAAGATTAAACAAATGAAAGCCTCCTCCCACTGTATTGATGTATGCAATGATTTGAAATTCCACCATCTGAAGCAAAAAGAGGGAAATTAATGTTATTTACATCTTACAGTTGGCAATATAATGTCTACATATATTGGTCCTTGACTATTTTTAGAAGGGTAGGGGTATTACTGAACATTAATTGTTAGTTCAACATCTAAATTAGAACCAAGATATCACAAGCATGATGAAAAGAATCTTTAAAAGAAGACAACTGACTTTAGAGTCCTAGTTTACCATCAGTTGAGATGGTAAACTTCATTATGGACTAAGCAGAAAGTACACATGTTTTATATTTGAAAAAGGAACTACTCATCAGATATATTTTAAAAGTAGAAAAAACACTTGTGAGTTTGAATTATTCTGCTGAAAATCAAAATTCCAAACCTAGACATCTTAAGAATGATACACTGACATTTTAATCGAAGCTCACAGCTTAGAAAATTCTCTTACATTTCTACTCTAATCGCCTAGTTTCCACAGTTTGGGGCTGTGGATGTATCAGCATTCTCTTGCCAAAGACCACCAAGCTGAGCTGCTGCTCATTTCAGTGAAGGTGACAGACAATCTTTAGAACCCAGGTTGTGTGAGTGTTGGTGAAGGAGGCTGGCCACACTCAGAGGGTGGCAGTGCTTGGCAAAGGCATCGGGGTAGCGATTGGGGGAAGGATTCCAGAAAGCAGGGATTTGCTCTATGTTGGGCTGTGAGGGAATCAGGGATAACTCAGTGATTGGGTATCTTAACAGAGCTTATCTGGAGGAAGGAGGGAGGGAAGACTGGATGTAGCACCAACTGCAAAGCAGCAGCAGTTAGTCCAATTATCCAGGAGAGGGGGTATTTGGTATTTTTTTGTGGCACACACAAAGACCTTGTTTTTGTCTGTTCTTAGACAAAATTATAGTTTTTCGTTTCGTATAATAATCATGTGCCCCTGTCAGATGCTGGCGGCTGTTTATATCCAAGGACAAAGCGCCACGGCATAGCTGTGAACTTGGGCAATCTCCCAACAACAGGGAGCTGGTCGGGCCAGTTCTCAAAGGGTAGAATCTGCCTCATTCTTCCTAGATGAAGAAATGAGTCATTTTTTGTAGGGAGGTCAATAGCATTCCAGCTTTTAAAAGGCAATTGTGCCAATTAAAATTTTCAAATCATGCTAACCTTGTCTAAACATCTGAACATAAGGTACAACAATGAAAATATGTGGAGAAAAAGTTGAAGTTTAATTAAAATTGGAATTGCTGGAATTAATCTGATGGCTTTCAATTGGAAAAAAATACAATGGGGGTGCATGAAATTACAATGTATTTTAGATTCACTTGGCGATCTATTAACCTTAGTATAATATTAATAAAATTTTTCTGACTATATAGACTGTCTCCAACCTCAATGACTTTGTGACCTCATTAATTGCCGGTTAGAACTTGTAAAAGACCATTATTTAGGGATAACAAATATTGGCTAATGCTAGTAATAGTCTTAAACTGAAAATACTGACATTATTTAGAATTAAAATTAACTTGACTGTCTTTAAGTTCAGTATAACTATTTCAAAAATTTAAGGTGACAAGTTCAGTATAACTATTTCAAAAATTTAAGGTGACACAATGATATATTTTTATAAGTATTTCTGTGATGTGATAAATATTGAGGGGAAATAATTCACCGTGCGAGTTACTGAACATATCTAAAATATCTACCAGTGCCTTGAAATCATTTTGAGCGATGTTATTGTTAATTTTAAAACACTTCCCCCATAGAAGTAATAGCATAAATCTTAAAATGACTTGTATAAATTAATGAAGAACAGGAGAGGGCTGGAACTTTGATTTGGAATATGAGGAAAGCTTTAGGCATTTCAAAAACAGGAGGTGTTTGTGTTAATGTCTGCTTGTGTGTGTACCTCAGGGAGAGGGAGGGTCCTCCCCCTCGCCCCCGAAAAAATAAGAAAAGAAAAGAAAAGCACTGCAGGAAATCTTATGTTTCTATTATCCAAGATAGTTTCCTGGGTTTTAGGCCTTTGAAATACCTCAAGGAATAAAAAATAATAACAAGAAAGAGGATATTACTTTTCAAATAAATTATTGTAATAATTATCCTCTGTTATTTTCCAAAACCTTTCTTGTTTGCATGTAGTTACAGAATGTTTTTATTGGAATGAGAAAAAGATATTGTGAAGAGGTCAGAATATATACCACAAGGGTTATAAGTGCAAATGTCAGCACTGCTTCCTCTCCTAAACAGGTGTGTGCACACACGTACACACACACATGCACACATGCACACACAATCCCAGAACTATCCATTTTAACTATTCTATCAAACCAATTTTTGCAAAGGTTCACTGTGCAGTCTAACTGGTTTCTTGATGTTCTATGGTGAATTCTTGAGTACAATCCATCTTTAAGATCGAGATAACAATGACCCATTATCTCCAAAGTTCACTAGTGTCCTTCGATTACTGTATAAAATGAGAAAGGTGCTTACAACCCAATACTATTCTTTTGAGATCCAATTAAACATACTTACGGAAATTTGAACTTACAAGTCAAAAATAGATATGGAAATAAAGAAGTGTAAATATATGAGCAATTTAACACTGAAATTTAGCATATTACCAATTACATCAATGTAGAGAATCTATGTTTAATATTTAAAAATCCAATCTTATTTAATATCTATAATAAAAATACTGAGAGATAGGATAGGTTATTACTTTAATATCTACATTATGTTTGTAACTTACTTGTAGAACAAGTAATTACTTATGGTATAAGAAACTGCAGGGGTGAGAGGTTATCTTAGCAGGTTAGGATTTCATTAAGATGCCCACATGCCACATAACTGCCTTGGTTCTAGGTTCGGCTCTGACTCCTGGCTCCATTTGGCCCAGACTTTAGGAGCTGCAGCGATGGTGCAAATAATTGGGTTCCCGTCCCTGACAGGGGAGACATGGATTCAGCTACAGGGGTCCTGGCCTTCAAGGGAATCTGGGGAGTGAATCAGCATTTGGGAGCACTTTGCCCATCTCTCTCAAAGAAGAAAAGAAGTCAACAAAAACAAGTGTATTTTCTGCAAATACAATCAGTGAACTTATAGAAAAGAAAGCTTACAAAGTATGAGTAAAACAACATTAAGTTATTTTGTAGCACACACAAAAAAATACTAAAAAGCAATGGTAGTTTTAATGTTTGGTGTGATAATTTGTTCTGCCTTTTGATTTAATAGGTGAGTCAGCTGAGATTTGTGTTTCTAGTTATATTACATTTAGTTCAACATATGGAATACATTTTTCACCTCCTGGAAGGGTATGACTCTTTTATGGCACTAGGATATCACTTAATGATCAGGAAGAGCAAATTCCTACTAGACTAGATGAGTGAATAAACCAGAGGATATGATTTAAAGTAAGATTAAGTTGTTGTATCCTTATACTGGACTAAATACTTTGCCTCTGTATTCCTATGTTTTCCTGGGCATCTTTGTTGTAGGAGTTATAAAATATTGAATATGATATACTTAGTTTATATGACTAGAAGTCTGTTTTTCCCATTTGGCCTAAGACAGGTAAGACACAGGTATTATTTTCTTGTCCTAACACAGGATCTATCAACAGAATAGGACATTTGTGTTTATGTAAGTGCAAATAGAAAATATACACAGCATTTCTGTATTTATGTATCATAGTGAAAGGTCACTGAAAACAATGTATTATTTTTTGTATTTTTATGGAACTGACTTCAAAAAGTGTATAAAAAGCATAAATGATACTGCATTTTAGAGAGAACATAAAAAAAGCCAATGAGATTTATAGCCTGTTATTCTAGCTATATCATATGTAAACCATTTTTTTTCCATTTTTTTTTTTTTAACATCAAGTGTATTTCAAAGATGAAGAAATCACAAAGACACATGCAGGGATAGAGTGGAAAAAGGTTGTTTCTACTTTCATCTTGTGTCCACAGGGAGAGAGACAGACCTCTCGGCCTGGTGTGTGGGTCTGGGAGTGATCACATTATAATGCCCTCCAGTACCGGGTGAGGGGCATACAATCTGGGGAAGGGGTCATTTGACTGACAATAAGGTAACTATTACATAGGGTGGAAGGTATGGCTTCCAATTCACAAATCTTAAGTTTTTATCTGCCTGTCCCATTTCATTCTCTCCTAAAATTTCTGATCCCGACTTTTAAGGGTTGTGAAGGATACAGTTTCATCACATCTTCTGTAGCTACTTTCTGCTGATCAGAAGTGTAAGACTTGCATGTCTCAGGTCAGGAAATCTCTCCGTATCTAATCTAATGTGTCCACCTTAGGAACCACAGAATGTGCAGTTGGTGTCAATGGCTGTCAATGGCCTTTCCACTGTCTTTGCCATTTGCACCATGACTTTTTAAATGGCATCAGAATTTATACACCAGGATTATTTATAAAATTATTCCCTCTTTATAAAAGAGGTATGTAGAGATATATTTAACTCAGTACTCATACAGTCATTCATACAGTCAAAAGCTACTGACTAGTGTGCTGTTTTGGGCACTAGGAAAGACTAGAGTGATGTATAAGGCATAAATTTTATCCACAAAGAACTTACAATATAGAGTAAAGATAAGAAGTTCACATGAATAGATGTGACATAAGGGAGAAAGGTAAACTAAGTATTGTGTAAAGTATTCTACATGAATTAATTTATGATAATTACCTTTACATTCATTTAAGCATAATCACAGGAGATTTAGGGATAGAATAATTTCACTAAGCTTATACAACTAGTAAATTGTAGAAACATTATTTTAGCATGGTTATTTCACTCCAAAGTCAATGTATTCAACTGTTTTACATACTGCCCCCCCACCAAGAAGTGGAACACAAAAAAATTCTATGGATATTAACAAGTTGTGACTATTTCCAGCCTTTTCTTTGTGGGAGCGGCATTTGGGACAGCATGATGGTGTAGAATTTGAAATGAGCTGTGGTCGGTTTGGACAGGTGAATGGGAAGAGGAAGAGTGTTGTAAGTATGCCAGAGTAGTCTGAGCGCGCACACACACACACACACACACACACACCAATGAGCGGGAAGTGTGGCTAGAGAGTGGGATGTGTAAAGGGAAGCAGTGTGAGCTGAAAATGAAGGAGTACACATAACTTTGAAATGTCAGGTTATGGAATCAATGCCCGGAACTCAGTAACTGCAGAGGGTAGAAGTAGTGCTGGCTCTTTGTTGGGGGTTACACATCTTTTTAAAAAGATGGTGATTATATAGCCCTTCCCTGGAAAAATAAACCTGTGCACATTATCCATGCTGATTGCCTGATAAATAAGATATTCCTAATTGTTTGCCTTCTATCTTAATGTCTTTCCCAATTTAAAGATTTTTTTCCCACATTTGCATTCATTTTTGTCTCTTTTCAGAAATATCCATCCTTCCTCCTGTCCGAGGCAATTACTCTCTTTACTTGTTCTGTCGGTCCTACCCTCCCTTGCCCCCTGGTATTCCTCTCTCTGAGGAGCTCTTCCTCACCCCTGCCTTTTCAAAAAGTGCCTAGACTTGGGTTCCTATCTCTTGGCTACTCAGCGTCTCACTGTTTCATCATCTCCTTCATAATCATGTTAGTTCAAAGTGCTCAGTAAACACATATTGCTTAGTAAAGACTACAGGCTTATTATATCTATCACTGCCTTTCAGTGATAATAATTAGAAAAAATAAGTTATAGGATTTCAAAAATAAGTTAATAAAAACAAAAACCACCTGTGTAGTATGTTAGTTGTAAAACCAGAATTTGCCAAGCACTTTGCACAAGTTTTTCTTCATTTGCAACTCTCAAAACACCAACATTCCAAGTAATATCACCTTGAAAAATGCCAGGGAGTTCAGCCTAGCCATGAAGACGACACTGAGATGGTGACAGCCCAGAGCAGAGTAGCACGATTTGATTCCAGGCTCTTGCTCTTAACTCCACTTCCTCACTAATGAAGAAGAAGAGCCAGCAGGAAATGGTTCAAGTAAAAGATCTGCAGTGGACTGTTGGCTTCTGACTTCAGCCTGGCTCAGCCTGGGAAGTGAACGAACAAATGGCAATTCTGTCTCTCTGCCTTCAAATTAACTAATAAAAAAAATAAGAAGAAAAGGAATATGCAAATCAGAGTCCCTGACTTCTGAGTGTGAGATTCTCTTGTCATTCTATCACCTGATTTCCTTGTTGGACTCATGGACTACACTGCATGTCCTTGACCTTGCTTCCTGATAGGGATCAGAATGTAGCATACTGCTCTTTTATGCTCTCATTTTCCTTGGGTGATCTTAGAGATTTTTAACTCCATGACCAATTGGCTCTCAAATTTCAAACCCTTCACATCTTTTTGCAATTTTTTTGAATATCTAACAGAACAAACTCAGACAATCATTTTCTCTCTTTCTCAAGACACTGCTTCTTCACATTTCCAAACATAGTTAATAACTTCTGTAACAGTCTTCTCACAGGCAAGATTCTTGTCATTCCTACTCCTTGCAACTAGCCAATTATTATAGTCCTCTATACGATATCTTCTGTTTTTGCAGTTGTCCTACACTCCTCATTGCAGCCAGTAATTTATTCCAGGTTCTCATCACCTCTGGTGTGGACAACAATGGCTTCTGACATGTGCTCTTACCTCAAGCCTGGGAATAGTATTATATTCTCCCTGGGTCCAGAGTGCCCTAAAACTGCATCTGACCTCATCATTGACATGAATGAAATGTTTCCCAGCATCACTGCAGCCTTTGAGAGGATGGCCAAGTTCCTACTGCACACAGCCTCCTTCCTCCAGTCTCAACTCACGAGAATCTCCACCTCATCATTTTTAACTAAATGATTTAGTGCCAGTGTATTTCCACACATAAGTTGAGATTTTAGCAAATGTTTCTTGCTGTTTGCAAAACTTGTCAAACCTTTCTCAATTTTTTAACCTATTCTTCAAAATTCAAGACAGAAACTTGTGTTCCAAGAAGGCCTTCCAGGATCCATGTTGTTTGAAGGGCTCTACTTTGTGAAATTACAGCTTCCTTTGTATTTCTGGACAATTCTTTGGTTCTTTATCTGTTCTTCCTCTAAGCTATCGCCTCCTCTAGAGAGGGAACTTCAGTTATATGTGCCTTTTTATTGCAAGGGCCTAACATAATACCTTGCATATGGAGGATATTCAATATCCGTATTTATATGGCCTGCATAACCACAGCCAACCTGAATGAAGCCACAGTCTGGCATCAGAGGATAAGGACCCAAAGATTCTTCCTGCTCTTTATTATGCTTGATTAATTTTGCATTTTTAAATTCAAACTCATTTTCTCCTGCTTTATTTCATTTGCAAACAATACTGACATTTAGTTGATTTAACCCACCAATGGATTGCAATTTAAAAATTAACAAAAGCCCAACAGTGATGTTGTGGAATAAATGAAGATTTTTATAGACAGAGAAAAATGGTTTTGAAACTAATCTCCTCTCCTTATTTGTTATTTGGCCATGATCAAGTGTCTGAATGTCTGAACCGGAGATTCTACAGCTTAAAATGAAGTATACTTAATTCACAAAGTTATGATAAAGTTATCAGCCTGTAATATTGTTTTCTTTCAAAAATGACATCTCATGGATTTCCCATCTTCTATCTGTGGTGATTTCTTGTGTAGCTCAATTCCTTCCTAAATAAACTTCAGTTGGTGATGGAGAATCATCCTCAGAGGCCAAGTTTAGATGTAAGATTTACTGGTTTTTTTTTTTTAATTTTCTGATTCTGCTTATTACCATTCTTGTTTCACAGATAAACTAAAATGGAATAGCACTGCAGCTATATATTTAACTATCTTTAGTGTTAAAATCAATTGCACTTCTGAATATAAACATAAGAAACATTTTTATCAGTAACTTTCCAATCAATGAAGTTTGCACAGTATTCTGCCTGAATATTTAGAAAAAATAATATTTAGAAAACAAGTTCAAACTTTCCCTTCTTTGCTGATAAAAAATTCTATACTTTTGTTTTAAGATTGAACTGCTGGTTTCAGTTGGTAGAGTAGAGTTTGCCAGAATAATTATCTGTGAGTTAACTGTCATGCTGTACGAGGGCTCACTGTTTAAAGTGCTTTGTGTAGGCTGTAACTCTCTCCTTTTAGCACCAGCCATGGAAATAAAAAAATAAAATGAAAGTATTTTCAGTATGCAGAAGGCCTCAGTTGGTCTTTCTGATACTGTGGCAAAAGTCAGTTTTTCACATAATGTTTGAATCAGTGCTAAGTCTTTCAGAGAGAATGGCTGGATAGGCACAGGTGTGGCAGTGAGAAAATGTTGTTGCAGTTCTCACCCATTTCTCTCCTCAGTTGTTAATATCTACAACATGGCAGCAGCAAAATACGGGTGTTATTTAAAACTTTCCCCACATTTGTGACAGCATGATGTCCCATATATTTTAAGCAGGTTGATTCATATCAAGACATCTGCGGAATATGGCACAGGCACCAACATTTGACATAGTGGTTACCACTTGAGATGCTTTAACATTTAATATCACAGTGTCTGACCTCAAATTCGCTGTGCTCCAGATTCTAGCTTCCCACTGATGCATACCATGGGAGGCAGCAGGTGATGCTTGGGCAAGTGCTTGGGCTCCTGATATTTGGGATATGGATGGAGTTCCAGGGTTCTAGCTTTGGACTAGCTCAGGCCCTGCTGTTGCAGGCATGCAGGGAGTGAAACTGTAGGTATATCTCCCTATTTCCGTCTCTCTGTCTTTCAAAAAATAAAAGATTTTATAAAGCATATGAAAGCTCAGCACTACATGTGAGAAAAAATAGTATACTAAACAGTTAGTTGAGTTGTTTATTGATGCTTTTTCTCAGATTTGTAGTAACTATGATCACACTTTGCGCACACACACACACACACACACACAGAGGCAGTGGTAATGGTAAGAAAGATAGACATCAATGTTGCACTTTGTGAAATGCTTGTCCATAACAAAGGGGTGGTTTGTTCTTGAAATGAAAAGATGTAATATACACTAAAATTGGAATGATACAGAGAAGATTAGCATGGTCTCTGCACAAGGATGACAATAAATTTATGAAGCATTGCAGATTTTAAACAATAAATAAAAAGATGCAAGGATGTTATATATTTGAATGATGGTTGATGCTTAAAAAACACTTTTGAGGTCCGTTTATTCTAATTTTAACATACAAAGCTTTAGTTAGAATATAAGTTAGAAACACGTTAGAAATTTAAATACTAAAGAAATAGGCATCTGTTAATGATGACTCTAAGGATTTGGTGAATTCTATGAACTCTTTGAGTATACTATTTATGACCAAGCAAAGCAACCTCTTAACTCAAAGAGAAAGGAGAAAAGACTCACAAAGACTCATAGGCTTTTTCAACATCAAATAGCTTTTACTAAACAACATTTTGATGAGTTAAGTGTGAGTGAGTCAGGGACATATGGATTAAATTTCCCTTGAAATACACATGGGCTTAAGAACTAAGGGGGAAATCCTGAGCAAAATGTATTAAAAATATCCAGAATGTTTAAAAAGAGTGTTTTTCCTAAATACAATATCAAGTGGAACTATTTCTGATTAGACTATAAAATTAAAACTACATAAGAATAACCTGGAGGAGTAATTTTTTAAATGCTTGCTTTGCTGGGGCAGGAATGCTACATACAGTGTATTAGAACTGTGTTGTGTGGAGTAGCCCAGCCTCAGAAGACTGGGCTATGACAGAGTTTGTCTGCACTTGCACATGGAACAATGAACATGCTCTCTCTCTCTCTCTTTTTTTTAAGATTTGTTTATTTATTGGAAAGTCAGATATACAGAGAGGAGGAGAGACAGAGAGGAAGATCTTTCATCTGATGATTCACTCCCCAAGTGAGCGCAACGGCCAGTGCTATGCCGATCTGAAGCCAGGATCCAGGAGCTTCTTCCTGGTATCCCACACGGTTGCAAAGGGTCCCAAAGCTTTGGGCAGTCCTTGACTGCTTTCCCAGGCAACAAGCAGGGAGCTGGATGGGAAGTGGAGCTGTCGGGATTAGAACTGGCGCCCATATGGGACCCCGGGGCGTTCAAGGCGAGGACTTTAGCCGCTAGGCCACGCCTCCAGCCCAACATGTTCTCTTCTATAGGAATTATTCTTGGCCCACTAAACAACTGTAATGAAACTTTCACTATTTGGGCAAAGGACCGTTCTTTAATAATGTATTTCTGTTAAAAAGATTAGCTTTTAGAATGACTTCATTATTTTATCGCAGAATCCTTGGTTCTTCCATCTTTCCAAATGTTCCATAAATCACTTTACTTCTTTTCTAGATCAGTTTATAGATAACACTCAATTTATATATTATCAATTTGTCTATGATATTTACATAGTCTAAGTAAACACACTGAAGGTGTAAATTATTTAGCTGATCATCTCAATTGGGAAATTTCATCGACTAGGGAAGGCACATTCTGAGTTACAACTTCTTGGTTGTTTGAGCTACTGAGAGGTAACTGGTATGGGTGCTAACTCTCCGAGGATGTTTTCCTGTCACAGTCTGACTACCTTTTGCACCGGCTAGACAGCTATGAGCTGTATTAGGGAAAAACTAAACGAGCAAGCGAATGCACACTAAGATTTAGAGAGGAAGACATAATCGACCTTCAGAAAAACTGTCAATCCACTCAATATGTTTTTTTTTTTATCAGTTGACACCTTATTTCATAAGACAAAACAAAACAAAATAAAAACAGCTTTAGGAGCTGACACAGTGGCTCTACCGGCTAATCCTTTGTCTTGCAGAATCTGTATCCCATGTGGGTGACAGTTTATCTCCCAGCTGCTTCACTTCCCATCCAGTTCTCTGCTTAAAGCCTGCAAAAACAACAGAGGACATCTCAAGTCCTTGGGACCCTGTCTTCACAAGGGAGACCCAGAAGAAGCCCCTGGCTCCTGGCTTTGGATTGGCTCAACTCTAGCCTTGTGGCCATTTGAGGTGCAAACCAGTGGATGGAAGATCTTTCTCTCTCTTTCCTTCTCTCTGTAAATCTAACTTTCCAATAGAAACAAATAAATCTTAAAAAAAAAGTTTTAAAACACTCTGCCCTCTAAATTATCATGGCTATCCAAGAGATTCACAAGGGGACGTGACCCTTAACAGAGCCTCTTAATAGAACACATTCCTGTTTCTATATTGTTCTCATTCTTAAGGTACATAACTTACATTCTCTGAGTTTCACATTCATGATCTCAGTATTTATATAAAGGATGATAAACCTGCCAGTATAAAAAAATCCATTAAAAATCCGACTCATATTTCAATGCTTCTTGTGTTGCTATTTTCCTATACCAACTACTTTTCCATAACTACTCAGAGGAATGGCAATCTATTGATCATTTGGTAAACTTTCTATTTGTTACATTTTTTGGATTAAGAGTATCAATGGTATGGCTGGTTTATATATTGCAAGGTTAAGAGACATACTACTAAAATAATACCATTGGGTATTGGTAAGAAAGAAAATGAAGACAAGCTTCCCTCAATGTTTCCAAATCATAGAAAAGCTAAGTGACAACCTGCATAATTAGATTTAGTTAGTATTAGCAATACTAATACTAATCTGACAATTCAAGTTCCTTCAATACTTCAATGGTGCAAAAACTATAACTGTTCTTTCTTGCTCTAGATATAAATTAATTGGATTATTAGAAAATTATCTCAGATTTCCAAGTTTACTTAACCTACATAAAGTTTTTCAGTGGGGATCTTTTAACAAGGAATACTGTATTGGAAAATTTCTTTATAGTTCATAGTTATATAATATATGGCTGCCACTTTTCAGGAATTTAAAGTGTGAAAGAGGATGAAAAACACAGATAAATATCTGTAACAATGCTTTGCTTTACGTTGTAAATGTCTTAATAATGATACAGTAAAATGTGGAGTAGATGTAATTTAAAGAATGACCGACCACAGCAAGTGTTGGGAAGGATGTGAGAAACTGGATATTGAGATATTGAGGATGGGTTCATTCACTTTAGTAAACACAGTATGCATTTCTCAAACAGCTCAACACAGAGGTGAGATTTCACCCTGCAATTCCCCTTCTCTTGTATATTACTCAAGAAATGGAAACATATGTTCAGATAGAACCTGTACATGAATGTTCCCAGAAGTATTATTCATAATCACCACAAAGGATAAAACAATTTCAATGTTCAATGAAAGAAAAAGCAATGTGGTCTATCAATACAGTAGAATGGACTCCGTTATAAGAACATATGTGCATGTCATATTATGGATGAATTTTGGGATTAAGTGAAAGAAGCCAGACATAAGACTATGTATGAATCCATTTATAGGACATTTTCAGTCTAGGTAAATCTACACAGAGTAGGGTATTCACTGAGCAGGCCTCCAGAGAGAAATGGAAAACTTAGAGGAGATAGCCAAAGGGTACACTTTTCTTTGCTGGGTGAAGAAATATTCTAAGACAGATTATGATAATGTGCTGCATAATTGTGACTATACTAAGATAACATACAATGAAAATGGATCAACATGATGACAGGTAGTTTATATATTAATAAAACTGTTTTCAAAAAATTAGCTAAAGATATTACGAGTATGTCAAGATTGGCCAATGAATACTTCATAATGTGTTTTAAGCTAGTCTTAAAGAATGCATAAAATTTTTGAAAACAGGAGATGGAGAGTGTCTATAAAATATACATATATTTATAGAATATAGAGAGATGCAGAGGATATTCCAGGAGATGAAAGAAGTTTGTACATTAATTGAGAAATTTGTATATTAGTTTGGACATTACGTGGATGGAAGAACAGCCTATACATATAAACAACAGAAGAATAAAATGATTATGACTTACAGTAATGAAAATAAAGCATAAAAGATCACCAATGCTATCATTATTATCATTATCAATTCAGATCCCTCTAAATTAGAAAAAAAAAGTTCTGCATGGACTCTAATACTATCAAGTAAAATATTTTACTCTCATCAAGCCTGAGCAATTTTGCTAAAAGAAAATAACCTATATTTCGCTAATCAAACACAATTCTTTCCTATTACTTGCAAAAATCCTTTTGTCAATTCATGCTAATTTGAGTTAATATTAAATTTCTTTCACTGAATACTTATTTCAAGAAAACAATTGGCTAGACTGTAAATTAGACTGAATAATAGAGAGTTTAGGTTAAAGTAATTTGAATTGTACCAATTAATATCAGTATTTTAAGTAAAAATACAGTTTAGTAAATTGAGATCTTTAATCACATGTGGAAACTTGGGTGCTCATTCATTTTGCTGAATCATTACAAAGCCAAAAAGTAAAAGTAAGTTAGATGTTATTAATATAGTAATTACTTAGTTGATTGGCATATTTCTACACTATAATCAGATTAGCAATTTTCTACCACACGTAATGCATTAAGTAATTAGTAATCACACACATTTAACTTGCCTCTTGAGATGAACAGCTTTGGAAGAAAGGGAACTAAAAGTGAAACAGAAAATTGAATGACATATAAAGGCTATCCAAGTTTATGGAACATTTCTTCAGTCATAAAACTAGTCAGATCCAAATAAAATGAAGAAAACAGGAAATAAGGTCAACATTTAAGTAGAATTGTGTGAAATACGTTTTTCAGATTGTTTTTAACTTACCAGAATGATTCTGAGTAAAACACAGACTATCCATAAAACTAAAATTATGCATTTTCAAGACTTCCAAGTACGCATAACACAGTCACTGCGAGCACTGAATTATATACAAATGATCTCACTTTTGCATCATTTTAGAAGAGTTTTTAAAAGCACACACACACACACACATACTCAAACATATTGAAAAATACTATTTGAGGGTGCTCACTGTGGCATAGTGCGTAAAGCAGACTAAGTGTCAGTTCATGTCCCAACTGTTCCCCTTGCATTTCTGGGTAGAATTTACAATAATATACTTAAAGGGATTAGGTGGAGCTGCAGCAAGTAACGAGTTGAGAATAATAGGGAGAAATGATTAGAGTTTAAACTAAATCACACAATTATGAAGCATACCTGTTAGCATATGTGAATGAGAAAAAGCAATACATTACATAAATAGTTAAGGCAACACATATGTAATTTTCTATGGCCTTGATGATCAAGAATTAGACCAAGAAAAGAAAAAAACACACCTTTAGGGGAGCAGAATTAAAAAGTTTAGTTTCCTTGCTTTGTTAAGATTTATGAAAATCAGGTGAAGTTTCTTTGGATATCTCTCCAACTGAACTGCTGATCTTGGAACCCCAACCATCAAGAGACTGTCAGCCAGTGGACTCTGAATAGGTTTCATTGCGGTTGGGACGGTGAGATTGAAAATCAATCAATCTTATTTTACTTTAATTACTTATTAAATTATTTGATTTATTTTATCTTGATTTGTTTTATTAATAAATTTATATTTGAGCTATTATTACAACATGCAAACTATAAAAACAACATCAAAACTTGAACATTTACTTCGGAAGTTGAGGAAAACATCTTCCTGCAGACTTGAAATCAGTTTCAATTAGGGAAAAAAAAACTATTTTGATGATATTATGTTAATAACATAGGCCAAGAACTGGCATGAGAATAATGCCAATTATAAAACATTTTCTTCATTTAGAAGAGGAAGAATACTGTGCTCTCATTAGTTTGCAATTAACAGTAACATTTTCTTGGTTGAAACAAAAAGAAAATTTCTAGCTGGTAAAAATAAAAAATATATATATACATATATAAAAGCACTCCAGGCTTTCATAAGGCCGTGCCAGATCCTTTCCAGGACACTCTGGGAATAGAAGCACAATTCTGTAAACAAAGTAAACACAAGCGCCAGTCCTCTGTCACCGAGCACTGCGCTCTGGTGAAAGCTGAAAACATCCCATTCAGGTAAGACTCAGACCCTTTGGTACTTAAAACAGGCACTTTTACCTGGGTCATAGAATGCGATTCCATGGACTAGTTTCCAGGGAACAAGATGACAGCATGAGCTGGTACTGCAGTATTAGTGGCACTGGAGATTAGCAGGGTGAGGCCATAGCATTTAACAGGAGTGAGTGACAAAGGAACACTTCAAGGAGTGGAAGCAGGAAGAAAACAGCACATTCTCCAGTCCCTTGATTGGCTGGAGGGGCAATTCTTCATGCTACCATGCTGCAGACGTGTCAGTGCAGGAGTCGGTCATTCTGTTCCACCTCCCAGCTACGTAGGCCATTGCAAGTGAACTTGCCCTATGTGTTATTTCTCCCATGTAAAATGATACTCCTTTTTATGGAAGTTAATGCTATTCAATTAATGTTCAGGAAAAGAGACATTTATTTAATACTAGTGATGAGATAAGAGTATCAGCATTCAAATAATTGGGGACGTTAGAGCCAGTGTCTACTACAAGATAGATTTTAAATTTAGAACTGGGTATTGTGCTACAGCAAAGAAGGAAAAAAAAATATTTACCTGCAAGATTGTCAATTTCTTTCTCCTGTAGCAAACTAACAGCATCGTCATCTCCTTCCAGCATAAGTTCTGTCTCAGCATTCTGGTTCACTATTGCTTGACTTCTGAATGTTTTCTTTGACTTCACCACATCTTCTTCAGTGCCTACCCAAACAAAAAAAAGATAGCAACTTGGGTCATTGTGCTTGCTTCTGCCATCAGTATTAGAAAGAACTGATTACTCTTAAAATACTATAGTGTGTTTCATTTTATTTACACACACCGACAGAACATTTTTAACTTCTTCATGTTTGTACTTTAATGAGAAAGATCAGGGCTGTAACTACTTATCATTCTTCTATAGACCAGGGTAAGACTAAGAAACCTACTTGCATTGTTGAGGGACAAAGGAGTTGGCTGGTGGTAGAGAAAGTATTCCAAAACCTGTGACTTAGGATTCTTAAGACAAAGACAAGTTAAAAAAACATCTACACCTCACTCCAAACACAGTTTTTTGACTAATAAAATTACAAAACCTTACATAATTATACTTTCATGCAAACCAGCTTAACAACTTATCAGGTTGATCTGGAAACTAGAGAGGTGAATGTAATAACACATTTATCTCTGGTGGGCAAATCATTGCCACCGGGAAGCTCTAGAAACCAGGAGTTAGGTAGGTTCAAAACATGATCATAGCACAAGACAGCTGTTTCTTTAGCAATGAATGAAATGCACACTGATTTTCTAAAATGATATTCTTGTTTCATTACATAAAATGTTACAAAAAGCCAAAATCCAAACACATGAAAATCCTCAGAAAAACTGAAATGCTACAAACTTTGAGCTAGCATTAACATGACAATGAGTATAATGGCTAGAAAATATAAACCATGTTCTTGAATTCTTTCGGATTTGATAATAAATATTTTTGTATTTACATTTGAACACTTGCTTTGGAAGCTAACTGTGAATCTAAAATCTAAAATGCCAGGACATTTTACACACACAGACCCTATGTTTTTTTGTATTTAAAATTTAAATTCAATTTGGGGCCCTGTGTGGTAGTGTAGCGCTTAAAGTCCTTCCCTTGATTCCATATAGGTGCCAGTTCTAATCCCGGCAGCCCCACTTCCTATCCGGCTCCCTGCTTGTGGCCTGGGAAAGCAGTCAAGGATACCCCAAAGCCTTGGGACCCTGCACTCGTGTGGGATACTGTAGGAGAACATTGTGACCCTGGAAGGTCAGCAAGCACAGGTTTGCAGTTCATTGGACAGTATTTGCATTACAACAACCTAATGGCTACCTTTGGTATAAACAGCATGTAAATGAGAACACCTGGTGGAATATACAAAACAAAAGGAATTCCAATCAAGAGAGGGAAACAGTATGGACTCTCAGTGTATAAAGTCTGAGGCCCCTAATAAACTTTGGCTTTGAGCATCAGTCAGGGTCCACGCGTGTTATTATCGGCTCCGTGCACTAAGTCCATCGCTGCGGGACAGCGACAGGATACCAGGAAGAAGTTCTTGGCTCCTGGCTTCAGATGGGCTCAGCTCCACCCATTGCGGCCACTTGGGGAGTGAACCATCAGGCGGAGGATCTTCCTCTCTGTCTCTCCTCTTCTCTGTATATTTGCCTTTCCAATAGAAATAAAATAAATCTTTAAAAATAAATAAATAAATAAATAAATTCAATTTGGAAGAAAGCAATTTTAAGTACCATCTTCTAGCGACAATGTTAGGACATAGGCATCAAGACAGAATTGATTAGGAAAATGCATTGGTATCTAATCTGTCCATCTGTCCTGGTGCATATATTCCTGGAAATGTGAGTTTAATAAATCAGTACTAGATGTTGCTGTTGTAATACAGTTTTAGGTGACATTATTATAGTGTGTACACAAACAACTGCTCTCCAAATTATGTCATGCCCGTGGCTAACATGTTTTGCAGCTACAATTCACGATACTTTTGGTCAACTCTCCAAGGTCCATACCATGAGACTTTCAGCAGTTAATTACTGCCTACTGATGTTTGCTCAACTATTTTCTTGAAGGTACACCAAGGTGCCATAAAACTTGCATTGAAAAACAGTACGGGTGTTTTTCTTTTGTTTTGTAGCATTCACACATCTTTCTGTCAGTGACTGTAGGAAATTCTACTTGATAAAACAGAAAAAAAAATGATTCAAAGAAAAGGCCAAAAAAATGGAAAAACAGGTTAGGAATATTCTCATAAATAGTGCCATTGGCCAAGAAGCACATGCTACTATCTTACCTCAGGGTGAATGGCAGCATTTATTTTATTTATCTTTTAAAGATTTATTTGCTTATTTGAAAGTCTGAGTGATAGAAAAAGAGGGATACAAAAAGATCTTTTAATCAGTGCTTTATTTCTCAAATGGCTGCGACGGGTAGGCCAGGCTGACGCCAGGAGCCTGAAACTCCATCTGCATCACCCACATGGTTGGCTGGGGCTCACGCATGTGGACCACGATCTGCTCCTTCCCAGGCACACTGGCAGGGAGCTGGACTGGAAGCTGAGAAGCTAGGACACAAATGCTTTAATACAGGATGCTAGCTTCATAGGCAGTGGTTTAACCACACAATCACAGCTGGTGGATAACGGCATTCAGAGAGCACGGCTAAAATATAATATAGTATTCTAAATATCTATTTTGATAAATGCTTCAGGGAGACAAAATATTATTACAAATCTATGTTGCATCAGAGGTGAGTGGAATTCTTTCAAGCATATTCTTTCACTGGACCATACAAGTTCCTTCTGGAATAAAACCTGAGGACAGAACCCTGAATGCTTTAGGACCTTACCCCAGTTTGTTTGATTTTAGTGATATAAATTCAGCACAAACGTAATCTTCAGTGGTGGCAGGAGGTCTGGTGTCTTTATCATTTGCTGCATGCTAGGCCGTAACAATTTGAAAAAGTCAGAGTTTTCCACCACTTGAGAAGAAAAAAAGTCAAACATGATAGCAAATAAGCCAGGTTCCCTGGGGTCTATGAAGCTGCAATTCTAGATTTCTACACCTGGATATTCCTATTTGTCAGAGTGACTATGGTACAATGCAAATAAATCTAAGACATTTTCCTGCTTGATATTACTTATTGATTCATTCGAGTCATAAACTCTCCATGCAAGTCACAGGCTGCAGGAGAAATTCTATAGCTGCAGCTGGCATGGCTGCCCAAGCCTTGTATCCTATCCTCACCATTCAGCAACATCCTATCATTGGCAGTTTCCAAAATATGTCATATTTTCACATATCTATTGAAACATACTAGTGCTATGCCCTCTTCTCCTCCTTCCTTCTTAGTTTTGTTGCTACTTGTCTTTCAAATCTCACTTCCTCAGTCACCTGTCCCAACCCTTCCTTACTTCCACAGTTTCCACAGAACTCATCTAAGCAGAGGAAGTGCTATCTGTAGCATTGAGGCCACAGAAACTCGACCACAGATACACAAAGAAGACACACATTTGGTGAGCCGGAAGTCAAACTCGCAGGGCCTTCCACACCCTCCTGTCATGTCTGCAGGTGCTTGTGTGCCCTCTTCCTCCCGAAGGGCCCACGGTAAATGCTGCTGTGCAGTGCTCAGGTACTGTTACCATTTACTTATTTCTACAATGGCCCAGACGCGCTTGGATAACTAAAAACGTGTTCTCATCTTTGAGGTTTCAATACTGAGCACTGGCCTGGCACAGAGAAAGCCCTTGTAAACTGAACAAACTGAGATACAGCTCTGGAGGTTTCCAAATTGGAAGTTCCCAGGGCATCTCAGGTAACTGAAGAATCTATGGACTTACGTGAAAAGGAACATAGTTCTTTATATGAAAACCATTTAAGCTTTATGTGTGTTAGTACAATAAAGCATTTTTCTTCATGTACCATACTCATGTGAAATCTGCTTTATCAGGAAAAAAAAAAAGGCTTTAAATGACTCTGTGACTAAAAAACCTACTAGTAAAGAAGAAGTAAGAGAATTGTAAAGTGCTTATCTAACTTTTAGTAGTATCCCTTGCAGTTTTAAAGCAGTGGATCCCTTCTAATTTTAAAAGACATATGGCAAACTGTTCCATAGCAGCACAGTGAACTTATCATCCCTACTGAACTGTTCAGTTCGCAGCTCAGTAAACTTCCTGATTTTGTGGTATGGCACCAAGCATTTATCTAAATTAAAGTGTATGAGATCTAAAGGTGCTGTTCAATCACAATATCCTTTATGAATTAGAGTTTCATTCATCAACATTACAGGCAAAAAGAGGTAAGGTCTCAGAGGGCTGTCTCATTACAAGGCTTGTAAACACTGTCCTTAGAAAGGATTGGTTTAACACCCAACAAATCAAAATCTGATTGGGAAGAGAATTTATTTGAGATCATCTATCTTCACAAGACACGTTGGAGTGAGTGCACTTCTTGGCCTCTCCAGCCATTTATCAAGAAATTAACAAGCGGATACCACTACACCACCAGAACACCTTAGATTTTTTTTTAAAAAGATTATGTGTGATATCTAGATAGGATAGGCATACAATGTGTATTTTCTATGAAGGCAATAAAATGCCATGAAAATTTAAAATCTCAAAGGGAAAAGGACATGACATTAATGAAGTCAGATCAAAACTACAAATTGTTTTCCACATCAAGCTACACGTAATACTCAAAAGTGTTCTACACGGATTTCTTGGTAAATACTAACATTTGAAGACGGCTGAACATGAATATGCCATCTAATATAAACATAAAATGTGGTATGCAATGAGCCTCAAGTTTTTCTCTACAAATTTTTTTTCTGAAGTACTAGAGATCAATGTGAGACAAAGTTTGTTTTAAAAGCAAAGCAACAGAATTACCATGTTTTAATTGTTCACACTACACTATTATTAATTATCATTTTACATTTTACATATTGTTTTAACAAGCATGAGCCAGATTATAAAAATGACAAATAAGAGGTACTAACTTATCCAGAAATTGTTTTTCTGGTCTTAATTTCCAAAGCATTAATTGGGGATGAAATATCAGATAATATCTAAATAAAATCAAGTGATATATCTCCCTGAAATAGTCAAGGCAAAGAAACTAGTTCATTTACTCATTATGTATTTTTCTATTGATAAATAAAAGCATCATAATGGACATGTAAAATAGTAGTTTAATTACATTTAAGGAATTAGTCTATAGTCAACTCTAACACTGTATTAACAAATAAAACTCAATAAAAAAGTAGTTCACAAGAGCTATAAATCACAGATATATCACTAATGAACAGAGAGAAAAGACATAAGCTGATAGCAATCTAGTTTCAGTATCAGGTCCTCTTCACAGTGTTATTCTGATACCACTTATGCAACAATGATTGTCATTGTTAATTAAAAAATTAGATATATAAGGAGTCTTCAAAAACTTCATGGAAAATGAGTTTCATGAAAAATCATATATTTCAGAGTCCTTTGAAGATTGAGCTTTTAACTCCACAAACTTTATGAAATTTCCTCATATATATTTATATATGCTTGTGTATGCATACCTATCCATATGGACTTTATATTTACATACTATGTATAACAATACATCTTCAAGGTCATTTTATCTGTACAATTTAAATACATGTTTTATGATTGGAATATTTTTATTTAATTTTGTTGCATTGCTGATTTGGTCTCTGCATCTCACATTACCCAGAAGTTGAATGCCTTCTCTCTGAGACATGCAGCTCTGCCTCCTCTCTGTAATCCATCATATATAAATTCTTGATAGAATTCTCTTGGCTGCCTTGTCTTTGATGGTTCAGTTTGGTTAAAAAATACTTTCTTTGCATCATGTTAGTATTCTATTTTATATTGCTTTTTAAACAAAAATGTTTATTTTATTGTTTTAGGGAAATGAACAATTTTTTTCTTAAGTAACTATCATTTACAATTTTTATCAGTTTTTTAAATATATAAAGAATAGATTTCAATTGATTATAATGCACCATCATTATCCATTTTAGAAGCTTCTTGCTTTTAATTTAGAAATTATTTTTCTGGACTTAATTTCCAAAGCATCAATTAGGGATGAAAACACCTCCCTACCATGCTAGTATGTTCCCACCCCATCTCTCCCTTTCTCTCTATAATCCAGATTTTCAAATGATGAATAAATACATTTATCTACATGTACTTACATATTTTAAGCATTTATTTAAACTTTTCAAAGGCAGAGTTTCAGAGACAGAGAGACAGAGAGAACTTTTATCTGCTGGTTCACTCGTCAAATGGCCATAATGATCAGGGATGAGCCAGGCAGACACCAGAAGCCCTGAGCTTCTTCTGGCCCAAGAGCTTGAGCCATCCTCCACTGCTTTCTCAGGCACCTTAGCAGGGAGCTGAATTGGAAGTGGAGTAACAAGTACTAGAACTGGAAGACATATGAAATACCAAAAGTGCAAAGAATGACTTAAGATGCAGTGCCATAGCAACAAATTAAAAACAATTTTCAGACCAATCTCTCAATTAACTTCAGTTGTCTAACATCTCAACAAGGAATAACAAATGTTTTCCCACCTAACTCTGCCATGATTTTTGTGAACTTAAAATGAGACAAAGGATGCTAATAGGGTGCAAAACTGAGCAATGGCCAGGTTTGGCTGCATACAGCCAACTGAGTATTCTGTGGAATGAAGAAGAATGAACTAGTATGCTAGCCCAAAGTCCTCAGCCCTGAGGGGTCAGAAATAAGGAACCAGAGCAGCTGACAATGTGGCACAACACATTAAGCCACAGCTTGTGATGCCAGCTTCCAACATCAGAGCACCAAGCCAGGTCACGGACACTTTTACTTCCAAACTAGCTCCCTGCTAATGCAGCTGGGAGGCAGCAGATGATGGTCCAAATGCTTGGCTTCTGCCACCCCTTGAGAGACCTGGATGGAGTTCTTGAATCTTGGTTTTGGCTTGGTGTAGCTCCAGCCATTGTCACTATTTATAGAGTGAACTAATGGATGCGACATCTCTGTGTCCCTTTCAAATAATAATAATAACATGTGGATATTATTAACACAGATGCTTTCAAAGATGTTTTTAAAATGTTATAAGATAAGTAATATTAAAAGAATATACTGAGTATTTAACTTAAAACTTACTAAGAACACAGTCAATGTCTAATTATAGTAATCTTGTAAGACATTTACCAAAGTGGGGAAATGGATTATTAATCTGAATATTTAAAAACTCAAAGTGTGAGTCTAAGGCAAAACATGAACCTAAACTTTAGCACATGACTAACAAATACCAGGCACTAGATTAACAATGAGTTCCTTTTTCTCTGTGACGCTAATCTGCTCTGTCTTAATAGTCGCTTTATATTCATTACAATTGAATATGAGCTTTCAACTCCTCCACTAGATTGGATGCTTTTTTGGGACAGAAAGGGTGTTTATTGGCACAGGTGCTACATAATCATCAGGAAATTGAATGGATTGTGTATTAGTCAGTTTTTGTTACTGTGACAGAATGTCTGCAAGAAACTGCTTATGAGGGAAATGGGTTTGTTGTGGCTCATGATTTTGAAGGTTCCTGGCCAAAACCAGGTAGGTCATTTGGATTTGGCCATCTTCAAAAGCCAGAGGATGAGAATGAGGGCGTGTGTGTGTGTGTTGCGGGGATGACCAAACAGTGAGAACTATGTACAATTTGACTCATGTAACAAATGTGCTCAGGAACACCACTTTCCACGATTTATTTATTTATTTAATTAATTTTCTTTTCTTTTTTTTCTTTCTCTCTTCTTTCTCTTTTTTTTCTTTCTTTTCTTTTTGTTTGTAAGAGCAGATTTATAGAAGGAGGGTGACACAGAGACAAATATCTTTCATCTGCTGGGTCACTCTCCAAATGGCTGCAGTGTCTCAAGACTTTGGGCCTTTTCCCACTGTTTGCTCAGGCCATAAGCAGGAAACTGCATGGCAAATGGAGCTTCCAGGACAGGAGCCAGTTCCCATATGGGATCCCAGTGGTTGAAGAAGGAGGATTAGACAATTCAGCCACTGTAAGAGTTGCTTTCCTAAGATATGCTGCCAATGGCCTGAGCACCTTCCATTTGGCTTACCTCCTGTACACTGTAACTGGATTTGGTTTCTATTTTTTTGGTACCACTAAATTGAACAATTCTGGGGTTTACACATTTGATGCATTCAGGAGGCAGATCTTATTAAAAGCCACAGCAAAGTGTGAAGAACTTGTTCTTAAAAATAGTGGCTCCCTATAGCCATTTTATAGACTTAAAGGTAATACTGGATGAAATTACATAAGCACCAACACATTTGATATATTATTTTAGGCATATATTTGAACAGTATGTTTAAAACTTGGATATTTGGAGGAAAAAAAATGCCTTCGGTACAAAATATAATGAAGACTTAAGATTTGGCAGAATAGGTATTCAGTTTATTTTAATTTGGCCTAAATATATTTTAAGGAATGTCTAATGTCTCTAAAGATTCAGAAATCATGTTCTCAAGAAGGCATTGTTTTCCAAAGCTTAAATTCTTTCCAACATGCACTATTCTGTAATGGCTTTGGCCCTATTCAGTGAGTTTTGGCAAAATCTACCACTATGAAAGTAAAAAAAAAATGAGCACTTCATTTTCAATCAAAATATTTTCTTATGGAAATATCAAAAGAATAGTGAATAACTGATCATTATTGACATGACCAATTTGATAAAATTTAAAAGATTATTTTTCTCATTAAAACTCAAGTCAAAGCAAAAATACTTTTAGAGACAAGTGCTTTTAGGAATTCTAAATGATGTTATATAGTTTCCACTCTAAGGAAAAGATGTTAAGATAAATATACCTTCTTATTACATTAGGTATGGTGAACTGATCTCATGTAATGATACATACAAATGAACCTGTTTCTGAAAAGTTTATATTAAAAAATTTTTAAAAAGAAAAGAATTTTCTTATTATTCTACCAAACCTACTGCTCAAAAACACTTTATACTGGCTGTAATGTATCTGCGAGAGAAAAGTAGCAGATATATAAACAGAGTAAGTTCTACTGTTAGAGAATTTTATTATGAAATATTTTTTACTTTGTAAATCATCTGAATTCAAAACTTAATCTTGTACTTGACTTTATAATACGCAGTACTCATATTTCCTTCTTTAGAATTCACAAATGATGACAATACGCTAAAGGTAAAAGACCAAGGATGAAGAAAAATCATCCTCCACATAGATCAGAATATTCTAAAAAACTGAAAACAGGCCTCTCAGTAGAAAAATCTCAATAGCAAAACTGTTAGTGATCGTGAATAACAACACTCTACTAAAAAGAACAATTAAATCTGAAGGTTTTTTTAATCTGAAGCTGAAGTAGCAGGCTTACAATATTAATGCAATAGCATTCAATGAATGCAATTGTTTCACAGATAAAATAGACTGCTTCTATTCAAATAGGTTGCTTCTGTTTGTTATTGAAAACTCACATTAGATAAATAAGTGAGTACCTATTAAGCAAAGTTTAAAAATACAGCTGTAAAATCTATTAGCCGCAATCTCAAATTCTTATTTGCTTACTTGTAGATATTTCAGCATGAGTGAATTGGATAAAATCATGATTCTCACTTCAATTCATTTTGGTTGACTGGCAATACATTGAATAATCCAAAATAGACATTATCAATACCAATTTAAAATTAAAAATAACTCAACATGGCAGTTTCAAATTTATACAGAAGCTAATTCATCAATGGCAATTATTACTTGAATCAATAATTGATGGCAAATACAGCCCAATTTAAAACATCACTATGCTATCTACAACTAGGAATATAGTATCTTTTGTATTTTTACCAAACAGAAACTTGTACAGAATTTCGCTTGTTTTAAACTAGGTAAATATTGTATCTTTTGGTAGGTTCTTTTAAAATATAGAAAAAAATCTTTCTGTGGCCTAGTAAGCATATAGGATCAGCCATCCACCATAGTACTAAGATTAAATGCCCACAGAAATTATTCCAATTGCTACAATCTTATTCATGTATATACTTGTATGTAACACATGAAATTTCAGAAGGATGAGAAGACAATAGCTACCCAACACCAACAGTTATTGCATAGTAGGAAAGGACATCAAGGACACTCGCAAGTAAAAGAATTGGATCAATATTAACGTGATTTTCATTTCATGCTTCCCCAACTCCGGTAAGCTGACAATATACTCTGATTATGTGAACTGCCTCAGAGTAACACAGAAAAGGTTATTAGAGCAAGAGGTGGAAATGGAATGCACTTTTTATATTGACAGGCCTGCTAATAGAGTATACTGATTTTCGAAGATATGCAATGCATTCTTACAATTTGGTTCTGGCAGCAAAAACAGAATTTCATTTAGTCTTAATTCAAAATATTCATATGTAAGCAATATTTCTTACAGCAGACCAACAAAGGGGGTATTCATAAACAGCATTTTAAAGAGAAAATGCAATTAAAAAGTGGTAGAAAATATTATTAAATTTAAATGAAGCACTAGGCATGTCTGAAACATTAACTTAATATTAGTGGATTCAGTGTAGGAAATTGCATTCTATGTTTCTTAAAGGAAATTTGACACAGCATATATGTTTTAAAATATACAATATGGTAAATATAGAATCTTTTACATTTTAGAATGGATACTACTTGGTGAGACTTTTGATTAGCCACGGAGTTAGGATGGTTTTTATTCTTTAAATAGAATTTCATCATATTAAATATATAATGTGTGTATGTATTCATATTCATATATATATATACATACACACATTATTACATTAAAACCCACTGTCATATTTATTAGTGGAAAACATGCTTAAATGCGGAATATTTGGTCCAGTTTTAATATAAATAGAGCAGAGATGATGCATTATTCATCTTTTGAGTGTGAGTACACTGCATACTGTTTGATTATTACGATGAAATACATTTAGAAAATACTGACATGAAATAAATGCAACAAAAATGGTAAAGAGGACTATACAAGAGTGGCTATGAGTGCCCCTTCTCTAACTCTTTTGGCATCTGAAAGATTTTCTGTAATAACTACATGCTTCCCCTCTGCAAGAAAGGAATGAAGGAGAAAAGGACAGCAAGGAGGGAAGGAGAAGGACTGCTATAAAACCTAAGTAGGGAAGTTGAAATATTTTGGAGTGTACAGAGACCTCCTCAGCTAACAGGTGAAATTAGCCCTTGGGAATTATATTTAGTTTCTTTGTAAAGTCGGCCACAGAGCTCAGTGTGGATAATACACTTCAAAAGTGTAGGATGAAGAGCTGTGTCAGGGCGCAGTGGGCTAAGCTGCCTCCTGCTGGCACCCCACATCATAGTGCTGGTTGAGTCCTGATGTTTCACTTCTGATCAGTCCCTGCTAGTGCACGGAGGGAAGCAGCAGAATATGGCCCAATTGCTTAGGTCCTTGCCCACTGGTGTGGGAGATCCTGGGTGGAATTCTGGCCTCTTGATTTTCGCATGGCCCAGCACTGGTCATTGCAACCATTAAGGGAGTGAACAAATGATCACTTTCTCTCCTTCTCTGTGTGTCATTTTTTCAAATAAATAAAAGAAATTGCAAAGAATGCATGCAACTCTGGAAAACGAGGGTGGGAGATGTTGTGGCAAGGCTAGCAACTAGCTTAGAGATATGGAAGGAAGAGGTGATTAGAATGAAAAAATCACTGAAATTATCTTAAAAATGGAAGAGTTAAGGGACAGACAATGCTGAGGTCATTTATATAAAATGATCTTACACAATACCACAAACATACAAGACATGAAATACACACATTTTTAAAGATACTAATTTAATATAAATTGGGCAGCAAGAGTCAGCAAAAATCAGCATGTAAATTTCACAGAGGTGGAAATGTTTGAAAATGCCCACTAAGTTGAGATAATGACCCAAAGAGTTGAGATTATGTTTTCTGTCTTTGTCTTTGGTATATTCAGCAAAGAATTTCATTTTTATGATTTTTCATTTCGTCAAACATCCTTTAACGGCTCTGAATACTGACAACCTCATTTTCAATATGGTCACACACTACTTTTCATCCTTACTGACATACCATTTCCCCATTCTCCTGTGGAGCTGCCTGGATTAGAACCAGCACACATACGGGATCCAGGCCAGTTCAAGGTGAGGACTTTAACCACTACACTATCACGCCTGGCCCAATCAGACTCTATTCTAATCATTAAAATGTAATTCTGTGTATGTTCTACTAAAAAGCATTCTAAACTAATGCAAGTGTGATTGGAAACAGTGTTTAAGTAGTTCCATGCAACTGAGCGGTAAGTCTGTTAGTATAATATTTTCATTCCCATATCTTTAATAGCATTTGCCCTTCTAAATGAAAATAAAATGCAAACATATGAACAAATACATGAAAATCTGAAGATATATTATTCTGGAATTACAGCCCATAAACTATCCATTCTTCAATGATGTTATCTTAAGTGAAGAATGATATGGTTAAAATCTTACATTAATACTTTGATATGAATCAATTGTCAATTAAATAAAAAATAGCAACTGAGAAAAAAGCACACAACTTGCATTCATGTAGCTACTTCAATATGATAGATGGCAGATCTGCTTTTGACTCTCAAAACACAAAACATCTAAAATAAAAACCAGCACAAAGTGACCTTCTATCAAATTTAAAATATTGAGACAATTTGAAGAAGCTCTTTTGGCTCCATGGCAGATACCTCTCATCTTTACTTCTCTGTTCATCCAGTCAATGCATAATTTTCTTGAGAAGTTCACCAGTAATTCCTTCTACAAACTGTGCTGACACGATAGGCCCTGTGACTCATGTCTCTCTCGTGCTCCTTTAGGAAATATTTCGTCTTTCTATAAGGATTAATTCCTTTCCACCATGCCTGAGATTTGCATCTGCATTACTGGTATCTGGGGCAGGGTTTTTTTGGGATTGTCATTGTGACGGGGAACTGTTAACTGTGGTATGGGGTATTTTAGCAACATTCCCATCTCTTTCTGTTAGAGGTCAACCACACAGCCCCGCCTCCCAAGGAGGATTGCTACATTAACCTGCATGCTGTTAGATGGCAGGAACCACTTCCAATTTCTAAATCCAGTTTCTAGCACAAACACGGAATGCAAAAGCTATCCAATAAATGCTGTTAAATAAAGTTATTAGATTTCTCGGAATCAGCTTTAGGCCAATGACCTGAATCTTCACCATAAAAATGCTCATTAAAACATTATTGATGTGAAAAGTGCTTTATAATACTTCCAAAATGAAATTAATCAGCATATTTTTAACTTGGCTTTTAAAAATAATGTATTTAAATTACTTAGAGACTAAGAAAACCACAAAAGCAAGACTAAGTTGTTAAACTGTGATACTGACAGCAAAAAGAGCTGGCGGAGCCTTCTTTGCATTTCTTCCTCTACTGCTCTTTTAAAAAATGTTTATATCATTCATTTTTCAAAAAATTATTTATTTACAACCTGATCACTTATTTCATTCCAAATTCGGAGATCCAGTTAAAAATATATCAACTACAACTGACTTATCAATGAACTACAGTAAGAAGATCTATAAAATCTTCACATAATAAAATATTAATCATTTTCCTAAAATGTTATTATAACAATCAACACTTTAAATAATGAAGTCAGGTAATTTGGTAATTATTTTTCAAGTTATATTGCTATCTTTTTTTTTTTTTAAATTCCAGTGCCTCTCTTATTTCTTGATTACTACAGGTGGCACATTACTGTAGTCATGCGTATATCATCAGAACTCATTTAATTCCAGATTCATTAAAAAGCTTCCTTTCACTCATCAAGGTCATATCTTGATGGCTTCACATGCTTAGATAAATCAGGTGTTAAGCAGACATATCTCTGAGGAACCTAAGAATGTTCTCATTTGCAGTTCTCAGCATATCTTATTATTTATTGCCAAAGAAATGACTGATTAACTTTGTCATCTTTGCTCCATGTTTTTTTTTTCCTTAGGCTGAGCAGCCTGCCCTCTTCGACGATGCCTGATCAGCCCTATTTAAGATGATGTCTTTGATCACAGACACCTAGGCGCTGCTAGCTGAGGCTTTGATGAAACACTGTCACAGTATTCTTAGGGAAGGGAACAGAGGCCTAAATGATAAGTGGCAGTCAGCAATGACAATGAAACTTATTAAGATTTCTTACTATTCCTTGACAGCCACAATGTTTAAACAGCCACCACTAAGGCAGGTTTTATTTTAATATAGAAACAACATAAAATTTCTCCTTTTGCAATCATTTACCCATTAGCCAATGTGTCCAGAAGAAAACACTGCAGGTGGAGTGTCTACATTTTAAAATATTTCCTTATATCCTTCCATGGCTATGGTCTTTGAAATTTCTGGTAGTCAATTAAATCAGTACTTGTATGAGATTTTGCTGTGAGGAAATATCTAAATAACACACTCAACACATGCAAAATTAGGACATTAAACATCAAGGAAAAAAATTACATGCCTCAAGGTTTTTTTAATCACATTCCAACACCAGAGGCTGAAAGTATATCAAATCATATCAAATCTTTTGCACAAGACAACCTCATAAATTATTCAACTCATTAGTATTACTAAAAAGCATGAAAAACTCCACCAGTGTTAGATATTTTCCAACCGAAAAATGCTAGCCAGAAGTTTTTCTAATGAAGTCACAGGGAAAGCTTTTCAAAGTAAATACGGAAATAAAATTACTGTCTTTTATTGAAATTACATCCAATTCTGATAGTTTGATTATTTAAAGATATCATTAACATAGTCCTTTGAGGTTTTGAAAAATTGTCTGAAAACAATGCCATGAATTCCAAAGTATGGCTAAACATTCCTTCCCCTCATACGAAAGTTTGACCATCACTTAATCTAAAATGCCTTACTGAATTTAAGATGCAGGAAAATTTAAGTGCCTCAAATTAAAATATGAAGGCTACTAAAACCACTTGATTTCTATTACTGGTGCAGGCTTGTCTTCTGGAAGCACATGTACTACATTAACAGCTAAGGCTGATCCAGCGGTGTGAGCCTTATGCTTTGTTTTAATGACCATGTAAATATACCCCATTCAAGCAATTTCATCTATAACATGTTTAAAATTCTGAGAACTTTGATCATTGACTCAAATAATTCTAGCCATACTAACAATTGCATACATACAGCATTCTTTTGCTCCTAACATACCTGTATTGCTAACCACACAGATGTACAGAGATTCTGTACATTTAATGCTTAATTGCCCATAGAGTTTAACAATAGGGAAATTGAAACACTGCAATTTTTTAAACATACAATGAAGAATAAAGTGAAATTCAATTTGGTTTAGAATCTTGCTGTGAATTCCTAAGTTGGTTCTATAGCTAAATCCTTAATATATTAATACAGTACATCAAAACATGATTTGGATTAGTCTGTATACTGCCAGACCTGCACATGTTTGGCTTGATTTAAATGTTTCATAGCAGAGAAAGTGCTTAGATGATAGGCTGAGTATTTTTTTTAAGGTCTTACATGGGTCTCCTTACAATAAGTGAATACGAAACCTTTCTTTTTAAGAGGGAAATCTGGTTTGAATTAAGTTTTTCAGTATGCATTTTCACTGGATAAAGTGCTTGGTAATAATTACTGACATTTACTTCCTACTTCTTCTGAAGAAACACTTGATATGCAGGTGAGAAGGCTTGTTACGACTACAGTTTTCTCTTGGCAGTTTGAACTTCCTCCTTTACTATGTGATGGTGACTCAAGGGAGCGCTTCCCTTTCACTCTCTTTGTGTTCTCTGTATTTTGGTCCCAAGTCTCTATTTAGTTTCAAAAGACATGGTTATGGAATGTAAGGAAGGTGAGAACAAGCGTGCTCCAAAACTGCCTTTGGAGGCAGAAGTTTTTAAAATCTGCTTTGTATTCTACTCCACAGCCTTAACTCCGAGAGCAATCACAGAACTCCAGACCATAGAGACTTTCTGAATATTTTACGGTATACAGGATATGCTTTTATCTTGTACAAAATAAAAATATAGTCGTCTTTCTTACCTCAAAGAGACCAACTCAGAAAGCACAACAAATCTGTGTATAATTATCTAGAATTTAAAATGTTTACCACATATTTTAAAAGATATTCATGGCACTCATGAGAATATGCTGTGTCATCTAATCCTCTCATCTATTTCAAAACTGGAACATTACGTTTAGTTTAATTTTTTAGTTCAAATTCATTAACTATAATGACTATGTTAATAAACTGTTTAGCCTTAGGAAGTTTTTTTAAGGTTTACTTTTTATTTATTTGAAAGGGAGAGTGACAGAGTTTACTCCCCAAATGGCCAAGATGGCTGGTAGTGGGCCAGTCTGAAGCCAGAATGGGGTTTTCTACTTTTTATTGCATGTGTGGCACAGCCCCAGGCACTTGCACCATCTTCTATTGCTTTCCCAGGCACATCAGCAAGGATCTGGAAAAGAAGTGGAGCATCCAGTTCTTGAACTGGCATCCATATTAAATGCTGGACTTATGGGCTGTAGCTTAATCCACCATGCCACAATGTTGAATACTCAGAAAAATTTTGAAATCAAAGATTAATCTATTTATCCTGGATGCCAATACCATTGGTTTACTAATAGAAATATTTTACAAATGAATCATTCAAATAAAATTAATTCATTTTAAGCAGAAACAAATAATAAAAATTAAAGTTGTAAATGTAGAATGCAATATAACATGTTTTTATAGTTGGTAACTCATTATTAATAATCTGCTGTCATCTAATCTGTTACAAATTGTCTGAAGATATTTAAGTGCACATGAGATAAATTCAGGAGGAATTGGTGGGAAAGCTTAAATTACTGGGTAAAAAAACACTAAATTTTGATGCATTAACATTTTAAAGCACATGAACTGGGACACAGGCAATATTTAAAAAAATTGCTCCATTAGGATCATGCACTTCATTTGAATTAGTATCAAATCCTTAGGCTGCTGAAATCCTTAACTGATCTTTAGAGTTGATTAAAGAAAATATATGAAGACCAACTACATTTTTTCCAGTATTTTTCCAAAGTTACCCTCAATGTATAAAGTTACTTTGTGATTTTTACCTTTTTTCCAATAGTTTATTTCACTGTGTAACCTTATTTTGTAACTTTTATCTTCGGTATAACCATTTTATACAAAAAATCTTATGTGAATGTGATCATGTTTGAGTCCTGCTAAGTTACATTAATCAATAGCTTAGTGGAATGATATGTTTTAAAATTGTACATTTTTATTACAATTAAAATATTTTCTATGTTTGATCTATTAAGAACAATAATGCCATCAGAATATATGAACTATGGTATCATAAAAACTATTTACCAAGTATAGTGAATTTTAAAGCAGATGGATCATTTACTACTGTAAGCAAATGAAGATCAACGTTCAAAATATAAGCAGTTATAAGAATAAGGGCATGTAACAAAATACATGGAGAATGTTCATTAGTGGTATTTTATCAATACATGGAGTTTATAAAATTCTAATATGATAAATCAAATTAGACTAGTTAAAGCATTTAAAAACCTGTATCAGAAAAAGTTTCTCCTAATTTTGGACAATTTTTTAGTTGACAATCATACAAGCCAGCAGCATTAGCGAATGGTAACAAGAGGAGTCATAGTTGCATATAGGTAACCATGCTTTTTGCAAAGTTCATTTGCAATCCACTAGAGAATTCAGATTTTAATCTGGTAGACTGTAAGAGAGTTTTATGTTCTTTTTTCTTTTTTCTTACTTAGAAACAACAGAGTTTAATTAAAATACAAAGTGCCATGTAAAGAGTATACTAGTGAAATATCTGCTATGGTTATTTCAAGTATGTTTATACACTTATATATACACAGTATGCATATGCATGTATACCTATATACTGCAAGTATGCGTATACATGAACATAATACATATCTGTGTATACACACAATGTTAATACACAATATAAGTATAATTCTGATTCGAAGATTACACTTTGGCCGATTATTTTTTCCATCACGGCTCTTGGTCACCAAAGTTTGAAAACACACTGAAAAAGAAACTGACTGTATTCTTATTTGGGGATGAATAAAATAAATGGTGTGTAGTAATCAACCATGTGGAGCCTTTCATCTCACAAAGGTGTTGAAGGGTTTTAAATAAATATATGGTGAGAAAAATACTGGGTTGATTAAGTATAAACTGATAATGCAGAATAAAATGCTTTTGACTCTCAACATGGAGAACATTAATAGAGAAAAAAACAAATTCTTAACCCATGAGTCAACTCATATTCAGAAGAATTTTTGCGTAAGAGGCATCAATACTAACCATATTCTATTGCAGCTTTGAGCAGTGCTTCAGCGTGAGTGGAGCCAAACGCATTACGAACAAACCGTCTCCTTCGACGAAGATCATCTTCCCAGTAATCCAAACGCCAGAAATCATGCAATTGACTATGAATGGGAAAATGAGACAACAATAATCACTATTAATAACAAGTGTATTGCAAATATATTTTCCTCATCACATTAGAGCTTATTTCTATAGTCTCACTGGAAAATTAGTATAATTTTTCAGATATTTTTATGTTTTACAATTACATTCTTATATTTTTCTTCTACAAATGAGCAATTCTACAAATAGCAACATTACCATATTTTAGGCATTACAACACTCAGTGCTGATTTAAATTTTTTTTCTTTCTTTTACTAAAAACATTAATCATGGAGAGTTTAGTACAAATGCAACATCAAATTACAAGTACTAATGGCACAGTTTTCTTTCCTTTACACTGATTTTAACAAGGCCTGTAAATCACATAATAGACTTTACTACAAATAGTTTGCAATTTAATGACCATGGTTTCTTAGTATACTGAATTAAGAAGTATAAAATATTGCCTGCTTGGTTTTTGTAGAGCAATGATTAAAATAATGTGCTGAAATATTCATTGAAATAATTCCCTGCTGCCCACAGCAACCTGAGAAAAGTGCAATTTTATCCATTATTAATAATACTGAATTAGAGCTGCAAAAAATTCCAGTATGTGGTAATTGTCTTGGTAAATTATTATTCTAGCACTAACAGAGCCTTTCGATGATTTTACAGCTCTTAGCTTAATACAAACCATTAACAACCATTGCCATCGCTGGGTAACATTGTCTTTTACACTCTACAGCAATATTAAAAATCCACATGATATTTCTGGAACTAAAATACGTTCATTGTATATCCAGTAGAACATTTCATGATATAATTTTTGTTTTCAACTTAATTTCAGAACACTTTTGTGGTAAATAGCACTGTATGTGGAGCTGATATTTTTGCATAAGGTATTTGGAACAGCATCCTCCACAGACGATATTCTAATTTTCTCAGCAATACTATTCATAAAAACACAAAAAATGTGTTCACATATTTGATTTCATTTTTAATTTGATATTTTACTGTAGAAGAATGTTTATGTTCAATTAAGACAGACCCTGTATATGTTTTATTTATTCTTATATCCCTAACACACACCTGGCACACAATATGTTTTAAATAAATATTCACTGAATTAATTAAAACTCTTTAATTTGAAGAAAAAGAAAAAAAAAACTCCAGGTATTTGTAATCACTGAGAAAAACGCTTTAATTTTGAAAAACATTTCCAGATTTTATGGCTATTTTATCTTTTATCTATAGTTTAATTATAACAACACAATAATGGGATATCTAAAAAGCATTAAAATTAAAAGCATTTGGGATACTATTTACATTAAAATTATTACTAACTTTTCTGTTAAGTTAATTATATCTTGTAATTTAAAAAAGTATGTCACTATTACTAACTTAAATAAGATGACTCCGATCCTTGCAAATACAGATTACTTCCAAGGGTTTAAACAAACACCGTGCTGTACTCGTGCTATATTTTCCTTTAGTATTACATTAAAGTTAAGTAAGTGAATTTACCAGCAGAGATCAGAGATCTAAAGGGATCTCAAAGTTTTTTTTTAAGCATAAAATATCTACTTTCGCCCTTCTTCTTGCTAAAATGCAGCTGAGATGTTGTGGACTCCTCAGCAAAGACCAACACATGAGGACTTTGAATGTTGAACCCAAAACTGATTGGCTAAAGGACTCAGGACTTCAGCCACAAGAGAGACAAAATGAACCCAGGAACCAGTCAAAGGTGCAAACCAAAACAGACCCCATACAAGCTTATTCTTTCTAGCCAAAGTTCACAGAACTGAAATGCACGGTAAGAGAGAAAACTTTTACACAACGACTGTTGTCCTCCAGCCAGATGTCATAGATAATTTGAGACTCTATTCTGTCCAAGGCAGCAAAAGCTACGTGGGAAGCCTACAGATGCACCTTCATGATGGTGTGCAAAGGTACCTCATCTCCTTTACTGATATTGTATCGGACACAGAGAAGTACAGAGTCAGAACTGCTATCTCTTCTGTCCAGTAACAAGGTGTCCCCTTTCAGAGACTCAGTGGAGAACGTGTAGATAGTCTACACAACAACCCCTGCTGGAAGCAACAGGGCAGAGCTCTCCTTCTCCAGGTGAGTTACAGTGGAGGATACATAGGGAATATCAGGACTTGATTGCCTGTAATAAGGCTAATCCTCCACACATGGGGAGCTAGAACTCTCATTGCCGCTAAGCACCGCAGAGGACTCTCCGCCACACTCTGAGTTAAGTGAAAGCCAAGTGAGGAACCTAGATTTCTAGTTTCACTTGGCCGTCATCACAGGTAGTGGCTTAATCCAAAATGATACATCACTGGCTCCAAATCATTGTTATTAACATCAAAATCTATCAATATTCTGTTAACTGTCTTCCTATTTGTTTCAACTATTTTCTCCTTTACCATTTTGGAATAAAAATTTCCTTTTGTAAGTAAATCAAGTAAATAATAACTGGTTGCTTAGAAATATTATATACAGTACTGTTAACCTGAAAGTTCATCCAAAGTTTATATATGTTGAAATGGTAACTCCTAAGATGATGGTGTTATGAATTAGGGCCATTCAGAAGCTGATAAAATCAACAGGGAAGATGCCCCATGGGTACAATCAGTACTACAGTTTGAATATATCCCCCTAAAGTTTGTGGGTTAGAAATTTAATCCCAATTGAAACAGAACTAAGGGAGAGAGTCATTAAAAAGTAATAAATTAAGAACAGATTAATACAATCACTGTAAAAGTGGGTTAGTCATCATTGGAGTAAGTCCACGATAAAAGCATCAGTGTGACCCGTCCTTGCTTTCATCCTTTCTTATCTTTGTGTCTTCTGCCATGGGATGACTCAGCATGAAGGCCCTCATCAGTTACTAAGGAATCAGAAGTAATTACTGAGGTCTAGACTTCAGCACATGAATTCTAATGCCACTAGAATAAAACAAAATTATGAATACTGACAGGCAAACTATCAGAAGCTGCTATATCATCCTCCATCTGGACACATGGTAGAATTGTGCATTGTACCCTATGAAATCCAGCATGCTGATATAATTTCTTTCATGTCAATACAATGTGGGCAGAATTGAGAGACTTTCACATAAAAGTCCTGAGGGGCAGTATACAACCTGCTAGGCTCCCTTCCCTCCACTATAGTAATCAAGAACACACACGCTGATGGAGTTTCTCCATCACTTTGTAATCCTGAGTGGCTTCACTGAACAGAACTTCCCCGTGTACCCAGCTGGACATGGAGACTGAATGAGGAATTGCTTTTCTTGATTTGAGCTACTGAGATTTACAGGTGAGTTGTTACCATAATGCAACACAAATACATGAATTCCACTGAGTTCCTATGGATATAAAAGGGCCAAACTTTACTGGCAGCTTACTGTACTCCAGATATGTTTCCAAAAATTATAAATTTAACTCATTCTTTTTTAATCCCTTCTGAGAAAACAACTACCATTAATCCATTTCATAGCTGAAGGAATGGAGGCCCACAGCAGTTAAGTGATATATCCAAGCCCAGGCAGCTAGCTGGGGAAGAACAAGCAGGTCTCTCCAGGCAGTATAAGTTCCTGGTTCATGTTATTAAGCTCCTAGTTGTAAAGAAAAGAAACAAGAAAATATCTTTACGATGTAAAAGAACAGGTATAATGCTTCCTTGCCTCTTTTCAACCCAAAGTAATTACTCTGGATGAGCAATGATAACAGCATGCTATATATGTGAAGTCGATTCATTCTTTCATTTTTCTTTTTAAGATTAATTTATTGAAAGACAGTGTAACAGGATGGGTAGGGGTGAAGGGGCTGGGAAGAGGTGGGAAGAGGGAGAGAGAGAGCTAGAGAGAGAGACAGAGAGACATATCTTCAATCTGCTGATTCACTACCCAATAGGACACGGTGAGTGCAACTGGGCTAGGTTGAAGCTAGGAATTTCATTTGTGTCACCCACAAATGTGGCAGGGGCCTAGGCACTCAGGCGGGCCATGTTCTGCTGCTCTCCCAGGTGCAGCTGGACCAGAAGTGGAGCAGCAAGGATCTGGACCCAGTGTTTATACGGGTTGCTGGTATCACAGGCAGTAGCTTAATCCTTTGTTTCGCAATGCTTACTCACATTCACTTTTGAAAAAAATACTTATTTTGTACTTACTATAAGCCAGCTCACGAGCAAAATATTAGGCCTGCACTGATGAATGAACTGGCATGACTCCAGTTTTTGTGTAATTTTCAATTTCATAATAGGAAAAAACATACAGTTAGAATTTTTGATAAATGCTAAGAAAGAGATGAGATACAGCAAGGAAAATAGGGAAACTAGGTTACTGTATAAGTGAATTTATGAGTATATATAAATGAGGACATGCTAATAAAACACAACTGAAAATGTTGAAAAGAGAGTCAGTATTTATTGGCATTCTTAAGTTCTCCTTCAAAAGAAACATTAATTTTTTTAAATTAATAATGTCTTGTGTCACATCTGACTAATTCCCTAACATGAATTGCCCTGCTTCTGTAAGGATCGATGCGCAGCTCATGGTCTCATACAAAGGATGTTTCTATACACATATATTTGATGTATTGCTAATGTTATTATTGTTACTTGACTTTCTTACCACTGTATTCCTGAACACAGCCTCCAAGGCCTTCTCTCACAATCTTCTGATCCTTCTCCAACTAGGATTGTGTATTGGACTTAGTAGTTTAAATGACTGAAGGAGAGTGCTGATAAACTGAATTTTTTTCATGCCTTCTAAAATGTACTACCACATTGTGCTACTGTAGAGTCATAATGTAAAAAGTCAAATTACACTCTTCAGTTCATTGTGGTTTTTAAAAAAGATTTATTTTATTATTATTTTTTTTTATTCCAAAGTCAGATATACAGAGAGGAGAGACAGAGAGTAAGATCTTCCATCTGATGATTCACTCCCCAAGTGACCGTAACGGCTGGTGCTGCACCAAGCCGAAGCCAGGAGTCAGGAACTTGTTCCAGGTCTCCCATATGGGTGCAGCATTCCAAAGCTTTGGGCCATCCTCGACTGCTTTTCTAGGGCACAAGCAGGGAGCTGGATGGGAAGTAGAGCTGTTGGGATAAGAACCGGCGCCCACATAGAATCCTGAGGCGTTCAAGGTGAGGATTTAATCACTAGACTACGCTATCATGCTGGGCCCAGCTCAATGTGTTTTTAACCTAGTGTCACTTTTTTCCTCTCAAAACAATTATAGAGTCGGTGAAGAAAGATGGGATTCCAAGCATACCCCTGAGGATCATTCCAAATTTTAGCATATCCTTCATTCCCATGCATATAAGCAGGGATTAGTTGTAAATGAGTCTTGGCAAAACTCTTTAAAAGCATTTTGGATTAACGTTAGAGGGAGACAGTCATTAATGGAAGTATGTGAACTGAACAGATTCTCAACCAATGATAATACTTCAGATAAAGCACTGAGTTATTATTACAGTAAAGGTTGGACTATGCAAAAACAATTTACACACCAAGTTTTGTGTAATACTGGTAGGTTAAAGTATGACAACATTCTTAGTTACATAACATGAGAAGTTAAACATACAATACACATAAACTCCTAGATTTATTCCACAGTAAACAGCAAAAAATGTTATTCTCCAATAATTTTTAAAGCTATGTTTCTAGCATGAATGTGGAGATGAATGCATTGCCAACTGATAAAGAGTACAGTAAGTCATTCAAGAGTAAATCCTCATTCCTCCTTAAGACAGTCAGGTCAGAGGGCTTGTGTGACCTTTCTGTGTGATGCACATGCGTGTGTTGGAGGGCGGCAATCGGGCAGAATAAGAGAACTTCTAATAAGAGTTGTAGACACGGGCCCAGCGCAATAGCATAGTGGTTAAAGTCCTCACCTTGAATGCACCTAGATACCATATGGGTGCTGGTTCTGATCCCGGCAGCCCCGCTTCCCATCCAGCTCCATGCCTGTGCCCTGGGAAAGCAGTCAAGGACGACACAAAGCTTTGGGATCCTGCACCCACGTGGGAGACCTGGTAAAAGCTCCTGGCTTCAGATAGGCACAGCACTGGCTGTTGCAGTCACTTGGGGAGTGATCATTGGAAGATCTTCCTGTCTCTCCTCCTCTCTTGAATATCTGCCTTTCCAATAAAAATAAATAAATCTGAAAAAAAAAGAGTTGCAGACACGATTATATTTAACTCTTCAATTTCCTTTTCATTCATTTTGTCTTTTTGGGGGGGAACAGTTTATCTTCTGCAAAAAAAACCTACACATATCTATAGCTACCTTTTGTGCCTCTTGGGTTTGCTTTCACCGGATGCACACTTGATTTTCTAGCATGTTAGGAATAAAACGGTTTTACTTTTCAGGCTTTAGTTTTAATTGTGAAAATGGCCGCTGAGAGGAACAAGTCCACGAATATCTATTTATGTCCTGTATGTTATTGCAAGCCACAAAAACAGTCATTTAAGTTGTTCCTAAAATTTGGCTCAATTTCACTAAATATTTACCTACAATGTCTGTGAAATCTGAATCTCAACTAACAGAGGAGGATAAAGCTAGGATTTGAGTTCCTAAGAGAGCAGTGGAGTTGTGGTTTCGGGACTTCCCTTCACCCGACTAAGGCAATATTAAGTCATTTCCTGCCACCAATTTTTAAAATCACGATGTGCAACCCTAAAAGGACATGTGAAGTGAACGGAAGGGTTTTGATGGGCAACAAATCTAAGGGATAATGCAGTCTTCCTAGTGTATTTTTTCACTTACTATACTGCGGGGAGATGGGGGCTGGGGAGCCCCAATATGCTGAAACAGGAGGTGGGGGCTGGAAAGCAGAGAAAGGAAACACTTGAGTTTTATTTGAAGCTTTAGTCAGTGAGTATTCCGCTACCATAAGGTCAGTAAATGCTGAACTGCATTCTCACTCTCGTTGCATCTACAATCAGCTACTATTCTGACTCGGCATCTTTTCCTTTGACAACGGTATCCACAGAAAGCATTTTAGAGCTTATGACATTTTTTTCCTCCTTCCTATAGAGATGGACTCTCATTTTAAAGCAGTTTCAGAGAAGAAATAAGGACTTTAATCTTAATTAACAAAATTGTAAAGCTACTTGTAAAACATAATTCCACAGAGCAATTATCTAACTTAAAGAAAGTAAGCATTTTTTCATCTTAATAGCTATTGCTGTTGTGTATAGATGTAAGTATTTTTAGAAATTGTAATTAAAAATTGTTTTAGGAGGACTTCAGAAATTGATTACTGTATAAAATTCCACAGAAAACGACTTACTTGGAGAAATGTCTTAATGTGAACTACACAAGTTTCAATTATCTCAATACTATCTCAATCGCTGGAAAAAATTTTGGTGGTAAATGCCATGTAATATTTCACTTAAAGACATCCTTCTAGTTATGTAACGGTTACAGGCCTGCTATTAAGAGATCATTTTTGCTTCTGTAAGTCTCTAAGCCTCAGTTTCTTTATTGACGAAATGTTTATAAACAAAACCTTCCAAACACAATGAATGTAAGGAACACATCCACAGTGCTTAGTCCAGTGTTTGATACATGTCAGAAAGTTAGAGCCACAGCAGTAGGACAATCTAATAAAAAGTTGCGGTAAATTTTCAGCTCTACCACTTGTTTGGTGAAAGACAACTTCTCTTAGAATTTGGTTTTCATTCATTGGGAAATAAGACATTTTATTAACGCTCTTTGCCAAGTGCTTTCCATAAGCTCACAGAAAGAAAGTATTCAGTTTTTGCAAAACTAAAATGCTCCTATTTTGCATTTCCAGAAAACAAAACAATAACTCAAATGAAAGTGGCATGATAATTTTAATGTTTATTTCTATGTATTTTCATCTACTTGAGAGGAAAAGATAGACAAATACACACAAACACACACAGATCAGGAAAAAGAGGAAAAGAAGAGGGGGGAGAAGGAAAAAAGGGACAAGGAGAGAGGGGTGGGGGAGGGGCAGAGGACAGGGACAGAGAGGGGGAGAAGGAGTGAGAGTGGAAGGAGAGGACGAGAGGAAGACAGAGAGGGAGAGGGTGAAGGAGGGGAAAAGGAGAGGGAGGAAGAGAGGGAGAACCTGTCTTCCATTTGCTGGCTCAATCCTAGGGCTGGGACAGACCGAAGCCAGGAGCTTCAAATTACACCTGGATCTCCCTTGTGGGTGGCAAGGGCTCAAGTACCTGGGCAAGCATCTTATGATTACCAGGATGCAGTAACAGAAATCTGGATCAGAAGTCGAGCAGTTTGTACCACACTGACTCAAGGCTTAATCTGCTGTCTCATCACGCCTACCCCAGGGAGGAATATTTTTAATGCAACACTTGGTAGGGAGAGTGATACAGGGTCCACAAATGCCCTTTCCCAGTATCCTCTCACTTATTTCAACATTTCCACTCTCCTCAGACTGTCTTCTTTTCTTTCACACTATGGTTTTCATTCTGAGTTCTATGCTAATCCTTTCGTTAAAATGATCACCCCTTGCACTGTGATCCTGGGGCTTTAACTTGCTGCTTACAACAAGGAAATTCTATCAAGAGTGTTGGGTCAAGGTCTAGCCGTGGGACAGCTAATCTAGCTTCCTGCCAATGTGCCTAGCAAAAGCTGTGACGGATGGCCCCAATATATGGACTCCTGCCATTCTTGGGGGAGACCTGGATAGTTCCCAGCTCCTGGCTTTAGCCTGGCTTACCCTGCAGCTGTGGCCTTTCAGGATTAAACCAAAGGATGGAATTTTCTCATTCTCTGTCTCTTTCTCTCCTGGTCTCTCTATCACTGATCCTCTGCCTTGAAATGCACAAATAAATCTTAAGTTCATGTCCATTCAACTGACAACTAATTGTATATTCTTCACCATTTGTGTTTATTTTATATTACAAGGTATTCTTCTCACTAAAACAGCCTTGCTCATAAATTTGGATATTACTAATTATCTTACTCTTTGGTGGGTCTCAACTGTTCATTTAATACCTCATATCTTTAAAGACTGACATTCTTGCTAGATTACAGTAATAAGAGATCAAGATATTTGCTCTATGCAGCTTTGCAAGACCATAGAACTTAGAGCTCTATTAGTTGATTGTTGACTTGAAGTGTTTTCATATCATAAAATTAGATTTAATCTTCAGAACAAAATTAAGACAGAGTCAAGTTTTCAAAGGAAGTGCACAGTTACTAAGTACTAAACATGCTTACGGATATGAACAAAATTACATTATGTCTTATTCTGCTCTTCCACTAATATACATTACATTTTGTGGAATTACTTTTCAAGCTAGTGATAATGGAACTAAAAGCACCACTTTTTTTAGTAGCTTATCATCCTTCTGTAGAGGGAATAATTTGCTGGTTATGTGCTTAATCCAAACAGGAAACTGTAACAGTAAATTAAGAAGATATTGACAGTTGAGTCTGCTTTGTGAAGCTTGCTCTTGGCCATGCAATCATCTCAGTAATCAAATACAAGCTGGGCCTATTCGTATTTGATTCTTTCTGATACTTATCAGCATGTCAAAGAAAAATGTTTCCATATTAAACATCTGCTTTTAAGCTAATTGAAAAAGTATACTCCTTAGTTTTATAATTAACTTTCTGCTTATACAACCTATCAACCTGAGTTAAGCTTTCAATTTTGGGTCTTTTTGGAAAACTATCAAGCTGTGAGATTCTTCGTCTTAGTTATTACTACTATTATCTTTCTAAGTATCAGTTCACAAAAGTATAAAACGTGAAGTTGGAGTTGTGCTGCAATGGTGAAGCTTTGGCTTAAGATGACTGCATGCCTTATCCTAGTTCCGAGCATGAAGTTCCACCTTTCCTTCCAATTCAGCTTTCTGAAAACACATACCCCGGAAACCATGAGATGATGGCTAAAGTACTAGATGGTTGCCACCCACTTGAGAAATTTGTATGGAGTTTCTGGCTCCTTGCTTTGGGATGGTCTAGCCACAGCTGTTGCAAACATTTGGGAAGTGAACCAAGAAGTCTCTTTCATACTCCACCTTTTCTGTTACTCTGCTTTCAAATAAGTCAATAAATCTTAATAAAAAAGAACACAGACAGCCTGGATAGGTGTTGTGGTACAGTGGCCTAAGCCAATTTGGGGATGTCCATATATGATATGGAGTGCCTGGGATGAAGTCCCACTTCTGCTGGCAATCCAGTTTCCTGCCAATGCAGACGCACACAGGGAGGCAGCAGCAGGCGGCTGGCATGACTCCTTGACTCCTAACCACCAAGGAGGGAGACTAGGCCGGAGATCAGGGCTTCGGCCCTCAGACTGGCTCATCTCCAGGTGTTCTGGAAAGAAGAAGGAGTGAACCAGCAGACACAAAGTTTCCCTGTTACTCTTCCCTGCCCATTACCCTGATGATCCAGTATTTATATTGTCACATTACTATAATTGTAATAATGAAGGGACAAGAAAAAGGGCATCCCCTAGAGATGGTATTCATATGGCAAATATTTCACTGCAATTTTTAAAAATAAAATAGCAAATAAACTTAATTTTTTCTTTTTTTATGATATAGTTCCATAGGCTCAGGAACTTTCCCTCTCTCCTCCCTAACACCTCTCCCCGCTGCTGACTTCCCCTGTATTTTTATAAGAGTATACTCCTTTATTACCTCATTCTCATTAATGTAAGTAAATATTTTAAAATGTACATTCCCAACAGAGAAATGATTTTTAACTAATAATTTAAAATAACATTAATTTTAACTCATTTTTTAGTTTTCAGGTACAAAATATTCTTCTGAATGCTAATACAACAAATGTGGTTATATGATAAAAACATATTTAACTTTTTTTCAAAAATTTCATCTTGGGCATACAATTTTATTTAAATTTTATTTTATATAAAATATTAATAGGTAAATTTTTATTTCTATCATTTTAAGATGCTTAAAACTATTTTCTAAATTTGCAGTTAAGTTTCTTGCATTATGTTTTTTTAATTTTTATTTTTCACAATGCAGTTCCACAGGCTAAGGGGTTTCCTCTTCAATCCTCGCCAACATCCCTCTCCCACACTGTTTTCTCCTATATTTATATATTTTTAAGATTTATCTATTTTTATTGGAAAGGCAGATTTACAGAGGCAGAGACAGCGAGAAAGATCCACCATCTGCTGGTTCATCCCCCAGGGAGCACAATGGCTGGAGCTGAGCCGATCCAGAGCCAGGAGCCAGGAGCTTATTTCAGATGTAGCATGCAGGTTCAGAGACCCAAGGTCTTGGGACATCCTATACTGCTTTCCTAGACCACAAGCAGAGAGCTGGATAGAGAGCAGAACAGCTGGGATTTGAACTCATGCCTATACGGGAACCCAGCACATGCAAGATGAGGATTTTAGTCACTAGGCTACTGTGCTGGGCCCTTCTGCTATATTATTACGATAAGCAGTCCTTAAGGAATAGTTACAAGTTCATCATTCTGTTATAAGTGTATCATGTCATTGTAGGTATATACAACAGTATACCTTTTGATCTTGTATTTTGCATGAAGGTTGCCTTATTTTACTGCTACTTATTTTGATTCCATTGTCAAAATTTAAATAGTTAATATAAATGTAATAACATTTTTAATAGCCTCAAATTTTCTGTACACACTATGTAATTTAAGATTATAGATAAATAATAAATTTCCTATCTCAAAGTTTCCAGAAAGGCAGCTTACGTAAATAAAACAGACGTTAAATAAGATGAGGAAATACAGTTCACACTTCGCAAGTGATCAATCTACAGTCCACTGATTAGACTTCTATAGGTGTTTTTAAAAATCTAAATAATGAGCATACAATAATGCACATTTAGCTCATAATGAATGACCTTTGCATCCCTAAAAGCATTTCTAAAGCAACAACAGAGCTTATTGATTAATGAACTACTTAAAAATGGCAGTAATCCTGTGTAAAGCAGCTAGAGGTTTTTCTCTTGCAGGAATCTTAATATAGAGATGGCATATTTTAGAATATTATCCTGTATAGAGAGATTCAAGTAACAGATGATTAGGGCATTAATTGAAGAGTTTTCTAAATAAATGGAAATTCACAGGATACAAAGCTGTTGAATTGTCTTGCCCTCAACTTTCCTGAATTCTTTTGTCCAAAGCAGTCGATTTGAGAAGCACTCACTGACAGCAGTTGGATCACATTTCATAATACATTGTGAAGAGGTGAAGATTCTTCATTTAAAAATGTCATTTAGTGTGAGTCAGGGGCTGGAGTACGTGTGAACCCATTCACACAATCTTTCACTCGTTCACGAGGGCAAAGGCCTTTCTGTCTTGATCACTACTGCGTTCTGAACAATGCTTAGGGAATGATGGCTTTTAGGAATGGTTCAAATTTCTACCATGCTCTGGTTACTGTGTGGAATAAACTTAACCAAGGAAGTGAAACAGCTCTACAATGGAAAAAAAAAAAAAGGAAAATCATTCATGTTCATGAACTGGAAGAACTGTTACCATCACGATGTCCATACTACCCAAAGCAATTTACACATTTAGTGTGATTCCAATCAAAATATTAACAACATTATTCTCAGAAACAGGAAAAAGGATGCTAAAATCTATATGGGAACACAAGAGAGGCCAAACAGCTAAAGCAATCTTAAACGACAAAAACAAAGCTGGAAGAATCACAACACCAGACTTCAAGTCATTCTGCATGGAAGTTATACTAGAATAAAAATACACAAGTAGACCAATGGAACAAAATAGAAACCCCAGAAATTAATCCACACATCTACAACAAGTTAATCTTTGATAAACAAGTTGAAATCAATCACACAGAAAGGTCAGTGTCTTCAACAAATGGTGCTGTGCAAATTAGGTCTATGCATGACCTAATTTTATATGAAACAAGACCCCTACTTTCTACCATATAGAAAAATCAACTCAAAATAGATCAAGGATCAACAACTATGACCTGATACTACCGAATTCTGAAAGACACTGTCATAGGGAAAGACTCCTAGAAAAGATTCCAGAAGCACAGGCAATTGAAGCAAAAATAGACAAATGGGAACACATCAAGCCAAGAAGTTTCCACACTGTAAAAGAAGTTAAAAGTGAAGAGGCAACCAACAGAACAGGAGAAAATATTTGCAAAGTATGTAACTGATGAAGGATCAACATCCAAGATCTACTAAGAGCTCAAGATACTCAACAACAAAACAATCTAGTTAAGAAATGTTGATGAAGAAGACTGGAAGGCTAAGTGCCAGCATCCCACACGGACACCAAGTTGGTGTCTTAGCTACTCCACTTGTGATCAAGCTTCCTGCCTGTGGCCCAGAGAAGCAGCAGAGGACGCTCGAGTGGGAGCTCTCATGTGGGAAACACTGAAGAAGAAGTTCCGGCTTCTTAGATTTGGATTTGTTCAACTCTGGCCATTGTAACCACTTCGGGAGGGAACCAGCAAATGGAAGATCTGCCTCTCAATCTCTCTCTTGCTCTCCATCTCTCTGTAAATCTTCCTTTTCAATAAAAATTAATAAATAAATCTTTAAAATGAGAAATGGACAAAGTACATGAATAAGTAATTTCTTAAGATGAAACACAAGTCACCAACAGGAATAAAAATATGCAATGTCACTAGTCATCAAATACAAATAAGAACCACAATGAGGTTTTACCTCACCCCAGTTACAATGGCTATCATTAAAAAAAAAAAAAAAAAAAAAAGCAGAAACACCAAAATGCTGGCAAGAATGTGGGAGGAAAAAATCTGCTGTTGATGGGGCATTTAAACCAGAATGGCCATTATAGAAGGAAGTGTGGCAATTCCTCAGAGATCTGAAAGGAAATCTATAATATGATCCTGCCATTCTGCTCCTGGGAAATTGTCCAAATGAAATGAATCAAGAGTATCAGTTATTTGTACACCTATGTTTACTGCAGCTCATTTCACAATAGCTAATTGGGAATCAACCAATATCTCCATCAATTAATGGATAATGGGTAAAGAAAACACGGTATATGTATATTATGGGACAGTGCTCAGCCATAAAAATGAATGAAACCCCATCTTTCGGTACAGAATGGATGCAACTGAAAACCATTATGTTTAGTGGAATAAACCATTCTCAAAAAGACAAATATCATATGCTTTCTCTTAATATGTTGCAGCTAATACAGAATAACAAAATGCATAGGAATGAAATAGTCACTTTGGGATATGATTGTCGAATTTAGCCCATATTTACACTCATGTGGACCTGTGTTCTTCCTACTTTTTATTTGTTGAATATTATAAGTAATGGTGAATTAAGCTTGTGAATATAGAATGGCTTAAGTTTATGTCTTTGTAAAAACTAATGAAGAGGAGGATGAGGGAGGGTTACCATGGGGATGAGGTACAGTGAGCCAAGTGTGGTTGTCTTCTTGGAAGTGTACAAATGAAATACATAATACATTAATTTAAAAATTCAAAGAAAGGAAAGTAGCTAGAAACAAAGGGAGTAACACAGAGTCCTGGAAAAGTCTTGAAATAAAAAGATGGAATGGCACTGATTCCTCAGAAATAAACTAATGGTAAACGACTGGGCACTATAAATTGCAAATTTCCACCACAGTAGTTTGAAATATACATGATGTTAAGGAATATACATGATGTGATGGGATTCCTAATTAATGCAGATGTCATTCATCAATGGAATATGGCAGGAAGGAGTCCTGGGGGTAAGAATGGCAGGCAAACAGAACCAAATGGTTTCTACCTTTAACTATTTTATATGAAGTGGTATGTTATTAATTCTCAGGACACTGAAAAGAATGCATAAAACCATCCCTAGATAAATACAGAAAGGATAATGCCAAGAGGTAAAGCTAAAATTTAAATAGATAAAATTAAATTTTAGCAAACAATTAAGTAATCCACAAGACAACAGCAAGGAACGGAACATAGTAGTAAATAAAAAAATAAGTAAAAGTAGACACATGGAGCATAAATATTAGAATAATGGAGCTAAATTTAATTATGTTAGCAGATATGATTGAAGAAACTTTCCAAATGTAAGGTAAAAGTCAAAATGGATTAAAAGCAATGTCTAACATTATGCTTGTATGACAAATGCAATGCAAGCAAAAAGACACAGATGAGTTTAAAATAAATGATTGGGAAAAATCAATTGTAAGAATCTAAAGCGGCATTGTTATTACTGGGCAAAGTACACTTTAAAACAGACTGTTGCCAGACACAAGCAGGGATTTTAAAATGTGATAAAGAGGTTATCTCTTCAAGAAGACAGGAATATAACATTTACAAAAGTATATTTAGCTAAAACCAGAGCTTCAAATACATGAATGCAAATTGACAGAAAGTATTAGAACTAGAAAATCCCACAGACATAATAAGCGATTTTAATAGTTTCTTTTAATAATTATGAGCATGAGTAGACAAAAAAATTAGCAGCATAGACAATCTCAACCACATTGCCAACCAGATACACGCAACTAATTTAATTTACGTAGAATTATGCTCAATGACTATAGAATGTGCAGTAGTTTCAACTGCACAAAGTATGATAGGAATAACAAAAAAATCTTGGCCATAAGACAATCTTCAAATATAAAATAGAGGAAAATAATACAGAGTTTGTTCTGTGGCTACAATGGAATTAAATATGAATCATTAACAACATCTCCATGAGCATGCCAAACATTGGGAGTTTGAACCACACAATTCTAAGATACATCACAGAAAATAAGGTACAGAAAATATTTCCAATTTGATGATAATGAAAATAGAATAGACAAAAAGTTTTGAAGGAAAGAAGGACTTTTATAACTTTAAATACTTATGTAATACTTAACAAGGCAAAAAAACCCCAAAAAACAAAAAAACAATGATCTAACTTTGTACTTCAACGAGTTAGAAAAACCAAAGAGTAAATCAACCTTATAGAAAGTTAAAAAAAAAAAAAACACTGAAAAATTACAAACCACCATCTAGCAGATTTTTTATTTTACCCATTACAAGGGTAGCATTGGTTTTGAAATCTCCCAAGAACAGAGTTCATATCCTGTGTTTATGAGCACGCATATTTTGAGTGGAGATTTCAGGATCTAAAACCAGCAACACAAAACAGTACCTCATCCCCCTGCCCATTTTTTAAACCACAAGTTTGGCTAATTTGGCAGTTTGCTAATGTAACAAAATCACACACCCATCCCATGTGCCTTGGGAAGAGAACCCTTTTCTTCCACAGCTATATAATACACATATTTCTGTTCCCTTTGTGCACTGTTCAGTGTAAGTGTTGCGTTGTGTGGTAGAGAAAGGTCAAATCTTGCAGACTGAGGAGCAAAGCGGAAGAAAACCAGGTGAGATATTTTCTGGATTTAATTCATCTTGTCCTTAGCTATATAAAAAGATGTACAGAAGCTAAAACAGGATCTACCTTTTTTGGCAGGGCAGCATGTGTTGTTTCATGCATTTATTACATCTTATTAGGTGTGATGCTGTGACATAGTTCAAATAGTGGAAAACCTTAGTTACCTTGATATGCTGCATATATAATAAATTGGCTCCTTATACGTAAGCTAAAACTGGCAGCAAAATGACAATTGTACTGTTCAATAAATATACACAGGAATAACGGGAATTAGAGAAGGTATTTAACTTGAATGTTGGCATCCTCTGATAAGTAATAAATAAATGTGAATGAAAGGGATTGAACATTTAAGAATATGAAAGGTATTTGTATTTCTTTTCATTAATATAGCAAATCAGAAACTGTAACTATACTTCTAACCATCTCTGTTTTAGCTATTTTGTAACTGTAAATCAGAGTGCACAGGCACTATCGTAATTCCAAATTTAACAAAATAGTTTTAGGTACCAGAATTCTACAAGTGCTGAAACATAAATAAGTAATACTGTCTTTAAGAAAATATTTATTGGGCCCGGCGTGGTGGCGCAAGTGGTTAAGGTCCTCGCCTTGCACGCTCGGGATCCCATATGGGTGCCGGTTCTATCCCGGCAGCCCTGCTTCCCATCCAGCTCCCTGCCTGTGGCCCGGGAAAGCAATGGAGGACGGCCCAAAGCTTTGGGACCCTGCGCCCGAGTGGGAGACCCGGAAGAGGCTCCTGGCTTCGGATCGGCATAGCATCGGCCGTTGCGCTCACTTGGGGAGTGAATCATCAGACGGAAGATCTTCCTCTCTGCCTCTCCTCTCTGTATATCCGCCTTTCCAATAAAAAAAATAATAAAAATAAATCTTTAAAGAAAATATTTATTTATTTATTTGAAGTGGGGGTGGGATAGGGTTAGACAGGCAGGAAGGCAGGTAGGTAAACAGATAAACATGTGTCAACAGCTGGGGCTACGCAGGCCTAACCAGATTCAGGAAATCAATCTGAATGTCCTATGGATGACAAGGGCCCAAGTACCTGAGCCATCATTACTGCATCCTGGGGCATGTATTAGCAGAAAGCTGGATGGGAAATGGAGATGGGATCTGAACTAGACAATTTAACTGGGGAGTATAGGTGTTCCAAGTGGCATCTAAATTACTACACCAGAGACTCATTCAAAAGGACTGTTTAAAATATTTTAGTATGATTGTCAGAACATTTCTGACAGGAATGTTTTAAATGATGTTTTAGATCTTAATTTTAACAAAGAAAAAAAACTTCAAATAAAAATATTAAAGGATATCTATTTAAAGAACACAGTATGGATTAAAATGACTGAATAAGAACTCCAAAATGCTTATCTCTGGTAAGTCAGTCAATAAAACCATAATAAAACACGGAACATTCAACTGTGACGTCCTGCAAGGTCATTAACAATCATAGTGCACCTCAATTAGACCTTGGTTTGAATAGTGCCAATCTGACTCAGTCATTTGCTTCCATGCCTCAAAATATCCCTTGTCTGGGTACGATCACCATTCTAAAATTTGGATTTATCTAGGAAAAAGAAAGCTTAATTTACTCAACAACCTGATTTTTATTTTCTCTTTATGACATCTGTTGCCATGGCTGTTTGTACTGGCTATGAGGTGCTTCAAAACACTTAAGATTTCGTATGTTTTTCAAACTGTAAGTTTTTGAATACAAGGAAATTAGTATTCAGGGTCAAGGGTGGTGGTAATGGTGGTGTTGCAGCTGCTCTGTTTGTAATGTGGCATACTACTAATCCAACTAGGATGGCAGTGAAAGATGGCCCAAGCACGCGGGCCCTGCCACTCGTAAGCGAGGTGTGGCTGCAGTGCTGGGTTTCCAGCTGGCCCAGACTTGGCAGTTGCATGCATTTGGGAAATGAAATAGTAAATGGAGGATCTCTTGCTCTTTTTCTTTCTTCCTTTTGTAACTCTTTCAAATAAATAGGTACTTATTTTGAAAAAGTATTAGTATGGTTCAGTTATTATAGATTAAATACAAATGTATTTGTAATTTTTTTCATAATTCATGATCAAATAAGTTTATATTTCTGTAAAGAAATGTATAAAATATTCATGCTAAGTGGGATAAAGGGAACAAATAGTATATATTGGTTTCAATCAAGTTTTTCCATCAATAAGTTCCTATAAGCATATGAAAATGATTCTCACAATTTTCTAAATATTACACATACCAGTACACAAAAATATTACCTCTAAAAATCTTTAAACTGCAATATAGAGCTTTCTTTAGAAAAAAAAAAACTATTTGTTTGTAAAGCAGAATGACAGAAAGATCTTTCATCCACAGGTTCACTCCGCAAATGATTGCACCAGCCAGGACTGAAGCTAAGGCCCCAGAACTCCCTCTGGATGTCTTACATGGATGACAGAGTACTTATCCACTATGTTGTTTTTTTTTTCTTTTTTTCTAACGTTATTGGAAAGTCAGATATACAGAGAGGAGAAGAGACAGAGAGAAAGATCTTCTGTCTGATGATTCTCCCTCATGGCCACAATGGCCACAATGGCTAAACATGCACTGACCCGAAACCAGGAGCTCGGAGCCTCTTCTGGGTTTCCCACACAGGTATAGGGTCCCAAGGTTTTGGACTGTCCTTGACTGCTTTCCCAGGCCCAAGCAGGGAGCTGGATGGGAAGTGGAGCAGCCAGGATACGAACCAGTGTTAATATGGGATCCTGGCACTTGCACAGCAAGGACTTTAGCCGCTAGGCTACCATGTGGGCTTTACCCACTATTTTTTCTTTTAGTGGACATTAGCAGGAACCTGAATTGGAAATGAGGTTAGGATTCAAACTGGCACTCTGATATGCCAAGCAGTACCTTAATCCAGTAAGTCACAACGCCTGCCCCAACATCAAGATGTCTTAGGGTGTGTGAGTATAGATTTAAGAATTAGGATTAAGAATGAAGTGTTAAAAATTAAAACCAGTGCTATTCAATTAAGCATTACTGTACAGCCATAAGGTTAACAAAATAGCAATATGTACATTGATGCTATTGAAACACTTAAAGAGAGAATATTATTTGGAAAGTCTTCAAAAATACAAAATTTAAGATTAAAAACGCTTTTTTTTTGCTGCTTTGGTTAAAACAAAGCAATTTTCTAAGAAATATTCTTGAAGAACTATTATACTCAAAGCATCCTTTTGGTGGGGGAAAGTTTATTGTCTCTGAAACAGCATTACAACTCCTCTCCTGAGTCTCTCACTTCACAAAAATCTGTTTTTCCCAACTTGAGCCTTCAACTTCTCTGGCATTTCTGATGGATATCATTAAATGCCTCAGCTCTCCTCTGCAGCCAGTACCTCTTTAATAATAATTTACTCTAAAAGCAAACACTGCAATTCCACCAATTGCTAGTTTGTGAAAGAATAGGAAAATCCACTTAACGGAATTTAAATTTTGTTCAAAAATTTTAAACGTGCATTCTTTGTGTCTGGTAATAATTGCTGAAAGTTTAAGAGAAAAAAAACATGACATTAAGGTTGATATTTTTGGCTTTAATTCACAGATCCAAAATACAGCAACTGCACTCATTTTCTGAAACCTTGTTTTTCCAGAATAGATTATAATCTTCCAACTTCCTGGATATTTATTTCATTGAAATTGTTTTACTATAGCTAGAAAGAGAATGAGAAGTGATAACTGAATGAATTCAATCCTATATGACAATGTTTTAAAAATTAAAATGTAAATTGCTAAAAGTCACCTTCAAAATTTGACATAAATATAAATTCTAAGCCAAAGACTGCATATCAGAGTACTGAGCGCTACTTGTATGTTTATGTATGCACACATACAGATAAATGTATACACACATGCAAAGTTCTTGTATACACACATACACTCGACAAAAACATAAACCATGGACAGGCTGTATATTAGAAATAATTGTGTAGTTAGTCACAAAATTTCAAAGGCAAATGAATTAAGATAGAATAATAAAATTAGTATACTCAGCCAGCAGTTGAGCCATTTACAAAAAGGGCCACTTTATCTGTGCTCTTTTTTTTTTTTTCGCAGAATCCAATAAACTGCCATTATATTCCTTTTAAATGGCTCCATTACAAAGATTCTATAACAACACTCTAATCTCTTGATAATTATAATAAATGCTTGTAATCAAAGCAGGGACCATTTAAAATAAAAAAGAGAAAAGCTGTTTTCCATCAGCCTCATTGTAGTTCTGTGACCTTTGAAGCATTCAGCTACAATACGATTTTACAACCAGCTTTACCCAAGTACAAATATTTAATACAACACTAGACTAATGAGAATTTAGACAAAGGCATTTTTAAATTTTTAACTTCAGTGTTTTAAATTGTGTTAACAGAAAGAATAAAGGCACATTAATTGTTTACTGTTAACATTTCTAGAATTTCAATGATGAATGATTTGATTGGAGTTATACTATTTCCTTAGGGGAATAATAGCAACACTATTCTAAAAATCTACGCTGTGTGATGATAAGCCATTCACAATGTTTACAGCCTTTGGTGCTATTATTTTCTAGAAGACAGCATCTCTCAACACAAAAAAGTGGAATTGTGTTTACCTGAATAAACAATGTTTTCCAGAGATCATATGAGTAACGGAAGGAAGATAAAATTACGGGAAATGACTATGTATGATCAGAATGGCTTTCATCTGCATTCTGTTAGACCGAGCATTGATTTCAATTTTTAGCTGTGAACAGCAAGAGCCCAGCTGTGGTCAGAGTGGGAGCAACTGCGAGCCGGGGTCATATTCAAGAAGGAATTTATTATTTTTTTTTTCTAAGTAACACTTAAAAAAGTTTCCTTTCTCTAAATGCTGGGAGAGATATATATTGGGGTTTCTACACCTGTCAAAAGTGCTGAATCTAATTTATGACAAAATGAAATCTTTATGTTCGGCTGTGAGAATAAACAGAATTATGAGGGGAAAACAAAGAAAAATATAAAATACATTGCCTTCAAGGCTGAAACAACTACATTTACTTGGTATTCCCATATGTGCTAAAAGGAAATTTATGACAGCACATTGAAAAGCCAGATTCCCTTTGTGAAACCTTTCACATTTATTTAACTAAGCACAATCATTGAAAATGACCTTTATCCAGACCCTTCACAGCGGTCTTACAATGATCTAAAATGACTGCCAGATATTCTTTAAATAACATTACTTAACTAAAAGTCATTACCCAGGGGCAATATTAAAATACTGGCAAGCAAATACAGATCTAATTTCAGCAAAATATACCACAGAATTAATGAAAATTTGATAACACATCACATTTCTTTGTTAAAAAGCAAAAAATACAAATTATCTGCCTTTTTTTTTAACGTTGGGAAGAAAATATGGTTGTCAATATAAGGTGCCTTGTTTCCTAATGAGCTTAAGCCTAACAGAAACAGAATCTACAAACAAAAATGTCCAACACAATAGTAGCTACATTGTTGACTGTGTAACAAAATTCATTATGCCTCAAGAAAGCTTCTTAAGGCATATTTTAACTAAATAAATGAAAAATAATTTGTCAGACATTACACTTAAGAAAAGTCATAGATTTTTTTTACATAATGCTTTTTCCTATTATCAAAGTAAGTATATAAGATTTGAGGAATCTGTAGTTTATCAATTTATCTTCAGTGTAGATCAATGTGTAACTAGTAGAATCGGTACGGATAGACGGGTAAAGCATAGGTCAGGAATAGTTGGTAGCTGATTAAAAATACGTATGTTGTAGATTCCACATTTTTTTATTTGTAATACACTTTGGTTTCAGTTAGTAAAAACTGGACATGCTCTAGGGGAAAAGATTTTCCTCTATTAAGAGGATGATTAGTTCAGTAAATCATGGCTTTGCGATAAAGATGATTACTGCATCTCCTTGCTGGGAAAGGGGGAATGGGATAGGAGGTTCATTTCACCACAAAGTAATTATGCTGAACTAGAGCTTTACCATTTATCATGGCTGAAAGATGACACTCACTGTTAGCCAAGAGAAACCGCTACTCAAACGCTTCCATCTAGATCAATATACCCTGCATTTTTTTTTTCCTAGCAAAAAGTAATTATACAACAGAAACTTCACAATCAATACCATCTCAGGCTAACTTAAAGTCAGCTATAAGGGCATGAAGGTATGGAACTGTCAGTTGTCAGTGCAATCTGTCCCATTAATTCCAAATTAAACCTATTTTTCTGTTCTGCTAACCAAATCTTTTCTAGTACTATTTTCAATCCTGAGCAGTGCTTCCTGATAAATCAGAAAGCATTGTCAGTTCTTGCTTTTATTTTTGTGGAAATAAAGCATACAGTTACCAGTGACCACATAATAGCATAAGAGAGGTGTCATTAATTATCCTACCTGTATTTTCCTACAAAATAAAGGAAAAAATCAAGTCATGAGAAAAAAATAAACAAAAGCTAGACCACTCATGGAATCATAAATTCTAACATGAGGCTCTGACCTTCTGGGAACTTCTAAGATTTATAAATATGACATGGATGATTTTACAACATGCAGTCATTTTTTTTTCTGAAGATAAATAACCATTGCAGTCAGAGAGATAGAATATATATGATTGCACATATGTGCATTTTATATACAGGAATGAAAAAGTTGTTAGAATCATTTGAAAATCTATCTAAATGTCAATTTGACAACTGCTTTCTGTAAGATAAAGCTTACTCTTATAAACGAATCTAATATATCAGAAAAGGTTAAAGGGCATGGAAAAATCACTACTTCAGTGAAAAAAATTTTGACATCCAATTTTCAAGCTGATTTATCAGTGGAAAGCTAAAATTGATAGGTTGCCATTACTGGGGACTGGCCTGTCTAAGAAAGCTGTTACAAAACCTCTCGTTTTGATTTAGCCACATTAATCAATACAAACCTATACTGTTTCAATTTTTAAAATATTGATCTGCTGCAAGCTTAGTGCAGCCACATTTATCAACAATCATAAAAAAGCTTTAAAATACAGGTTTACCAAAATATTTATCAAAGGCAATTTAAATTTGATTGCCTTGATTGATTTTTTTCTTATATAATTTATTCTAATTAACACAAAAACTGTGTTAATTTTTCCATTGGGAACTAGCTAATTTCCATTATATATTACTAATTTTTAACTAGCTCCGCATTAACATAGATTTTCCAAATATTTACCTTTACCTAATTCGGTTTTAGGCTACTATAGTGTTATTTTATGATGCTAAGTATTTAGAAATGAAACAGAAATTAAAATTTTAGAGTAAGATTATTTTTTAAGATACAAAATCTATTTTTAAACCAATAGCTGAAAGTGACATTCAGCAGAAATAAAGCGTTGTGAAAAAATTTAGGAGTCTATAGAACTACTTCGGGACTGAGAAGACTTGTTTCTGTTTGTTAAAACTTTCAGAGGTAGGAGCTCTCAAATTGTTTGCAAAGGCAAGGACTGGGTGGGTTGTTTCCAGAAACCAGGAACAACATGTGGTCTCCCATGTGGGTGGCAGGAACCAAATTACTTGAGGTGTCATTACTGCTTCCCTTGATCGCAGCAGCAAGAAGCTGCAGTTGGATATCAGACTAAAGCATGCTGATGTGTGATGAGGGCATCTCAACTGGTATCTTGACTGCTTGGCCAAATAAATACCCACAGCGTTACTGTTTTTGTTTGTTTGTTTGTTTTTGTTTTGTTTTTTTTTTTTCTTAGTTCCCAAACGTATGAGTGAAAATTCATGTAACAGAGCAGAAATTCTTCTCAAATCATTCAGGATATTCTGCAGAATTTGAAGTAGTGGCAAGTAAAACCAGGGATGTCTTGAAACGATAGGGAAGGTGTGTGGCATAGCGGTGAAGCTGCCACTTGGGGTGCCCGCGTCCAACATGAGCGTGCCTGGACTTGACATACTACCTCTGCCAAGGATTCCTACTTCCTGCTGCTGTGCACCCTGTGTGTGTGCAGCGGCTGATGGCTCAACTACTTGGGTAGGTTCCTGTCGTCCAACTGTAGAGCTGGATACAGTCCAGTTCTGACATGACCTGACTCTGGCTGTTGCAGGAATCAGGAAAGTGAGCCACCAATGGAAGAGCTCTCTCCTCCATCCTCCATGCCCTCTCGCTGCTGTGCTCTTTAAAGCAGACAAACTGCTTTAAATGAGAATATTTTTCACATTACTAGTACTTTATTGTGTTTTATTAAGTGCTATAAAGAATCTAGAGGAAATGAACAAAAGAAAGTAATCTTGACTTTAACAGATTGTCTTCCTCATTGACAGCATTTGATGTCAAGTTGCATCCTCTATTTCATAAATATATTTCTACTACGTAACTATAAATATCTCCTACACTATATTTAAAAATATACATTTTATTAAAACTCTGGCACATTAATATATGAAATGCCATCACATTTACAGTGAATTACCGTAAAAATTGTATAAATCATTACAAGAAAACAGAATGGGTAGGGAAAGATACAGCCCATTGATGCTAACAAATGCATCACACATGTACATGGCACTGTGGTGCACCTTAAGCAAAGTCAGAAAAATGAATATTGTGCCTGTCCACTCAGTATAAAACAGATATTACAAAGAAGAGATTGTATTAGGCACACCCCAAAGCTAAAATATTTCCAATCAGAATAAGGAAGTTTTCTCTTTTTCTGTCTCTCAAATTAAAAAAGTAAAAACTCTTCCAATCAAATTCTATTTTGTGATCCTAAAGTGTATTCAATTATTAGGAACTACAAGAATGATGCCATAACATTTTCTTATCTCTCCAGCGAAGTAGTCCATTTGTGAACTGGACATGACTGAAAATGACTAAGTTACTTCACTGTTGCTGGAAGTGTAGCGTAGTTCAGCCACTATAGAAATCAGGATGGAGAGTGCACAGACAACTGAAAACACATTTACTGTATGACTCAGTTATCACACTGCGAGGAGTACACCTAAAGGAGTAAAATCTGCATATGAGAAAGTGACCTGCAAAACCATATTTATAGCAGCACAATCCACAACAGTGAAGACATGTCAACAACCCAGGTGTTTGTCCAAAGAAGAATGGATAAAGAAACTGTGACACATTTACTCTAAAGAATACTACTCAGCCATTTAAAATAGTGGAATTCTACCATTTGCAATAAAAGAGCACCAACTGGAGACCATTATGCTCAGTGAAATAAGCCAAACACAAAAGGACAAATATTATGTTCTTCCTGATATAAGGCAAGATTTGTGAAAAAATACAAACAAAACAAGTAGATATTCAGGCAAACATGTATACATGTATATTCTCATATAATGGAGACCAGCATACCAGGAATTGAAGATATTTTGCAGCATGCATCTGTATTCCTGAATAAAAAAGATGACTCCCAATGAAGCTGTTAAATATACCTCGATAATATGATACTAGATTTTCTACCATTGCTAATACTACAATACCATGATACATTTAAATAGGAGAAGATTGGGGTTGTAACTGTTGCTGAAGGACTATACTACCGTAATAATATGGGAGAAAATATTGTAGGGGGAGAAGGGGAAGGATGAAGAGGTGAAGGGGGAAATGCTACACCTACAAAATCATATCATAAAAATAATAAAACAAGCAAAGTGTTTTCTATTCAAGGTTGGAGATGTTTATCAGGTACACTGCAAGTTCTCTCGCTGGTAAAGTTGTTTAGTAAGAGCTTTGCGAGTAAAGGCTATCATCTGCTGTGAAGCAGGTGTTAGCAAGGGCCTTTGGAGGTGCAGTACTCACATTCACCTGTAGGGTACTACTCACTGCCTCAAGCTGCTGCTGAGCATTATTTACTAAAAGCAGACAGAATCCATCTAGGTACAAAACCGTAGTTCTAGTACACACTCTTCAGAACATTACTAATGGCTTAATGAAAATAACACTTTCAAATTAATATGCGCACTGTCCACACCGTTCTCCTCTGATCTCCTTGATGTTGCAGTCAATGCTTCTGTGTGTGTGTCTGCAGCAGGATGGGCTGAATCTCAGAATCAGACTTTCTTTTCAATATTATCCTGGTTAGTACTCCAGCTTTTGCACTTGATTCACACATGGACTACCAATCATATGACAACATGCATCTGCTTGGCCTCTTTCTCAGTTTTCCAAATACAGAAGAAAGTAAACACTGTCTCAAACACATTTGTATGTTTAAAACACACACACATACAAATTTACAATGTAAATTAAAATTTTCCCTGTTTTAAAAATTCGGACAAATTTTATGAACATTATTTTTATCATCAAGTTCCATTTTTATTAAAAAGTGATCACTTTTCACTTTCTTCACTTTCCCTATATATCATTTCATGTTTTCATAGCAATGAAGGCATATAAAATATATCTCATTTACTCTCTTGTCTCTTTGCTAGGTGTCTGCCTATACTGAAACCGGTCACATTTCTTTGCCATGTCCTCACCTTCTTACACATAACAGTCTTTCGCCACCTTTCTTCTCTTTTTTCTTTAAAGTTTAATTAGTGACATGAGGTATAATCACACACTTGGACAATAATCACCCTTGCATTCACAGCCCTGTAACTCTGAGTTAGGTGTAACTTTATATGAGCACTGAGGAGCACTTCCTAGCCTATCTTCTTTTTTCTCTCTTAAAGAATGCTATTTACAGTTTACATTCTGATTAAGTATAATTTTTTGCTGGCTGCCATTATTTTAGGTTCCCTTGCTCTTAGCTTTGATTGCTTCTAAAATTCTACCAACTCATTCACTATCTTAATTTTAAGATTGCCTAATTGATTGAACTGTGAGACTTCCCAGACTGAAATTTGGATGAGTTTTTTATTTGCATGCTTGAAAGCCAATGTTTACATGTATCTTCCACAAATTCTGTTAAAATTCAAATTTCAAAAATATGTAAGGAACTTATACTATGATATATATGCAAATGGATATAAACTATGACAATATTAATGTATTTAATGGCAAAGAGCAAAGAAATTGCACTTTGAGCCAGGACCTGTTAGTCTAGTCTGTAGGTTACACAATAGCAGAGGACAACAGAGAATCATGTGTTAAGATAGCACTATTAATATTCTTTATTATCCCAACAGAACTTCAAATTTGAAATACAACTCATTAAATTCTAAACAAGGGGCTACAGTAAACTAACATTTCTTTTGTTATTAAATTAATGATTTCCATGTTTAGCTTAACTCAGTTTATGATCTTTTACTGGGTGTTATAAAACATAGAAATCTTAATCATTACTAAAGTGAATTCCATATACAACTAAAATGCCTTTCAAAAATGTAAAGCAATTACACAATTGTGACAAAACTGGCAAACAAGAAAAGTATAATATACGTTAACAGCACTGGCAACAACCACTCAATTCATGTATTTTACAATTAATTATTGACGACTGTTATGTACAATTAACTTTCACAGAAAGATATTCATTAACCAAAACACATATTCTACCAAAAAATGACAACTCTGTTAGGTAGCTTTTTATCCATTTAGTATTTTATTTTGATTGTTTCACATTTCTGAATATAAAGGCTTTTTGAAGTACTCAATTTTGTAGTACTGAAATGTATGCTAAGTCAAATCAAATAATTGGTTCTTGATTTTAAGTTATCAAGGACAGTTTCAAAAAGGAAGATGAGAGAAGAGTTTTTAAAAAAATCAATCTTAAGGTTTGAGAAAGCAGTGAGCTAACAGGAAACAGAAGTCATCACGAAGAGGTGCTCTGAGCCGCCAGTACCGTGACCACTACAGAGAACCTTGTTATCATGTCATCAGGGTTTCAGCACTAAGTGATAAATACCCTGCTTAGTGGCCTCTATAAGATGTTTCCCCTCACATTTGTCACCCAGAGGTATTATATTGCTTGCTTCCTTTTCTTTAGTGCCCCGTGACCTTGTTTTAACATTCAGTATCATATGACATGAATACCTCTTATATCTGTCATGACTATAGAATAATTGTTTTTTTTTCACTCAAAATGACAATTTAGTTATATGACTAAAAAATAAAATTATACATTGAAGAATAAACAGAACAAACAAGTAACTATTTTATTATGTATGGTAATATTGGTATTGCCATTTTTCACGTAAACTAGATTGGAGAGGGAAGCAAATTTCATTAACAATCAAGATTAAATTCTTTTTGCTTTTTTTTTCTAATGAACTCTCAATTCTGATTCAGCATTACCAAAAAGGCAGATTCTGACCTGCTAACATGAATTTCCTTATTTGTAATAATGAGTTGCCTACATAACCAAGTCTAATCTAACTATTTGAGAGTCTCCTTGATTGAACTTGAACTCTACTTTGCAATCTTATCTTTAAATACTACCATTCTCATGTTCTTTTCTAGATGATTTAATGCTTCTCAAAAAGCCTGACTATTTCAACTCTATTCTGTCCATTTTGAATGTAAGTCTGAACACCTACATATTTCCTTATAAAATATAAATAATAGTAAATACCTCACTTAAATAGAGTTTTGTAATAATAGAATTACCAGAGAGTCAGAATGAGCCTGGAGATTAGAACAGTTTGGGGGGGGCTGGGACTGACTTTTACATATGTTTGCATTGTACGCTGTGCATAGCATAGTGGCCTGCTGCATCACATTTTGAAACAATTATTGAATATGCACTAGTTTAGACAGATGAGGGTAGAGCGCTTCAAATGACATCTTCAATGAACCACCAGTTAGCTAACAAAAACAACAGCCCATGTGTCAAAGACACGGCAACAAGGTGTGTGATTAAGTTTCTCAGAGCACAGTTATCTAATGTAATAATTATCTCTTTATCACATGATATTAAAATGCCAATAAATTCCATCATATAAGTAGAACATTGAAAAATAACATGACAGTTATGGTAAATGAAGAGAAGATACATGATAATTCTATACCTACTCAAGATTAGACAGGAGCTCAGCCACCCTGATTTGTGATGCTAGCACCTTAGCCCACAATGCCCCCACATCTGTCTCTATGCCATTCTTAAACACACACACACACACACACACACACATGCCTCTTTTTCAAAAACTTTCTGTGGCAAAATATAGGCAATTTTATTGTTATTTGAAATTCCAACCCAATAATTTGATTTTCATAAAATTATCCAAGATATCCAAATGTATGACCTGCATTCTTTAACAATTCAGTAAGGAAATTTATAAAGATAAACTTTATATGCCAGGGCACATATATCATTTAAATACCAAATGAGAAATAACCAAAATGTGTTTAAAATGACCTATTCTATTTCTGAAAACTTGACTATCAGCATTCCAGGCCTATGACCTTTATCTTTCAGTTTCTATCTTAGAGAAGTAGACTTCATGCCTATGACAGAGACGCACATTACTGAGGTTTTGTTCATTAGGAGCTGGTCCAGCCTGCTGGACAAAAGGATTTCTGGAAGCAGGTCCTTTTGAAATGTTACGTGGAGTATAGCAATAATATGCTTAATTTATTTTACATCAACTGCTTCCCAGATATTTGCCTTCAGGCATATACTTATACAATTGCTCTGCATATCTAAACTTTTATTCTTATCATGACAGTAAGATTTGATGGCTATATTTTATTTTATTCTTCCAATCTTATAGCTACATAGCAATATTGAGAATAATATTAATAGTTTTTTGAAAGATATTGTGATAGGAATTTCTTCTGAGTGCCATCTTGATAAGTGATTATTAAAGAGTTTGTAAATATCAGAATAAAAATTTTAAAATTTCAACACAAAAAACACAAATGAGTGTTACAATTTAGGCCTACTACGATTTTGTGTATTTTGTGTGTGTGTGTGTTTCGTTTGTTTTGATTGGAAAAACTAAAAGCAGAAGTAACAGAGTCCATATGGCAACACTGTACTCTACCAGTTAAACATCAGAATTTGTTGTGGAATTACAGTGAGGCAGCAGCGTCCTAAGATGAAAGATACACTAAATCCGTGCACTGAGGAAACAATTTAAAATGACTCACAGCCAACTAGCACACCAAATACCGGGGCTGGGTAGGTACTGCTCACTGATCTGATCTAGAGCCTTATTCAAGGCAAGGGTACATTTTAATGAGGGTTTAGAAAAGAGAGATCAATGTGCCAGTTCATGATGGTTGTGCTGCACATCTAAAAGTTTGGAAGAGTTAGTTGGATTACATTTCTCTTAACACTATGATGAACAAGATTACTACTACACAAGAAAAAGATATTCTGTTAAATCTGTACTTCAAAGGATAGTTCTTCTTCGTCGGCATCAACAGATCAACCTAAATCGACCGTGCAGCCCTTCAGTGGCAGGGGATTGAGCTCGGCCAGCACTGCTCTCAACACCCTCTCCTAAGTGTTCAGTTACCCTCTTTCTCCACCTACTGTTTCACAACTGCTGCTCTTTTGCTTAATATTGCTTTTGATCAACATTAATGATATTTCTACCCGAGTAGCTGACTCGCACACTTGGTAAGGATCATGCGTCCTCACTTGCCTTTGATCAAAATGATAAAAAAAAAATAAAAGAAAAAAATCAGGTAACCTGCCATCATCTCATGCCCATATATCTGATTTTTAATAACTCCAACTCTATTTCTCAGCTCTTTAAGGAAACATCAAAACAAAAAGTATTTGATTGTCAGTCTGCATGATTATAGAATTTTTCCATCTTACTAGAATGGAAACAGGTCTAAAAATTTTGCTTGGAATGCTTGACAGTCTAATAATTCAGGAGGGAATGCATCCCATTCCTTCCACCTTGATCTACCTGAAGACTCTCATCTCCTGGAAAAAAAAAATCCTTTTTTTTGAGCAATTCTAGACAACTAGAATAACATTCAGAACGAACAAAACGAAGATACAGAAGAAAAATGAACTAAAGAACATGCATACTACCAGAAAACATCTGGTGCTCTTTTTTTTTTCTCTTAGCAAATTTGGATTTTTTGAATAATAGTTACATCAAATGTATGTTAGTTTAAGTGACATAACTAGTAAATAAAGAAAAAAAGAAAAAAAGCCTTAGGTTTATGAAAACAAGTACAGATCCTTAAACCACAATAATGCAATTAAACTCAACTAAGTTTAAAATGAAAGGAATTTCATTCTTAAAAACTGATGAAGGCCTTCACCCTATAATGACTGAGACACTCAAATACGCTAGCCGTATCAGTGAACAGACAGCAGTTTTACACTGACTCTGTACTTTACAACAGCACACTTAATGGAAAAGTTAATGCAGCAAAGCCCTCAGATCATGGAAGTGACAGATTGTTTTTCTGTCCCTCTTGCATTCTAGACAAAAACCAAAAGTAAAAAATGAGGGGTGGGTAAATAAAAACAATGTTTTATGATTTATAATATACAGTTATTCACTGACTAAATGCAATCAGGTTAGTTTCTTCCCCTCATAAATAATTCTCAGGAACAAATATTTAAACGGAGGCATTGCATTTCAAATGTTCAAAGAATTACCATGTATTCTACTGGTAAACAAACAGTTCTATTAAGAAGAGTAATTAAGAACTATAGAAAGTAAATAGTAAAATATATATAATATGTTTGCTAGATTACTTAATTTTTCTGAGTTAACATTACCTTGGATATGTTCATGTTATATGAATAAGTATTTTATAATATCTTTAATATGCTATTCAAAATGACTATTTCAAAGCATAAGTTCTACCATTTATTAAAAAGTCCCATCTTATAAATGCTTTGATTTTATGTAGAGTTTCTGGGAATAAAGACAACTTGTCACCTAGCCTGTTATTTGTGAAACACTGACATAATGCAATGCCTTTGAATTACATTTGAAAGAGAGAGGGAAAGGGAGGGAGAGAGAGTGAGACAGAGGGAGAGAGAGAGAGAGCTAATTTGTTATCTTTAAACATGTTAATAGCCAGGGATGAGCCAGGTCAAAGCCAAGAGCCCAAAAAATAATCTGGGTCTCCATGTGGATCGCAGGGACCTAAATTCCTGAGTCATCAACACCTGTGTATCTGCGTAAACTTGGATCAGAAGTGGAAGAACCAGGACACAAATCAGGCACTCCGATTTGGGAGGCTAGCACCCCACGCAATATTTTAACCACTGTACCAAATCTCTCTGCACATGCTCCTTATGTGGTAAGAGCAAAGAACGAGATAAGGAAACGTGTGTTTAATCACAATTTAGTAAAAGTGAAGGAAAGAAAAGAAAACGTTAAAGCCAAAGTCAAAAGAAAGAACCATGATAAAACCTTACTCTTTAAAGATTTTCTAACATGTCTCATTTTGAAACAACTCTACAAAAATGTTTAAACAATCTTAAATTTAATTGGAAAAATTTAACAAAAATCTTCCCTAATAAGAAGAAACACATGAATATGAGTTGCTGTAGAACTGAGACAACACTGACTATGTTTTCTAGAATCAAAGTAGATATTTGAGGAAGAAATATTTAGCCTAGCAGGTAATAGCAGGTAATGGACACTTCTTTTCCACAGGCGAGTGCCTGCATTCAGTTCTGACTCCTGGGGAGAGAGGGATTCACGTTCCAGGCTTGGCCTTGTTCCGGCCCTAGCTGCTGTGTGCATCTACGAATGAATTATCCCACGCAAATGCACACCGATTCCATCACTATCTCTGCCTCTTTGTTTACTTGCCTGAAAAACAAATAAAATATTTCAAAGGCAAATGTGATAGGCTATAGTGGTTGTAACAAAAAGCCAAACACCAAAAAAAAAAAAAAAAAAAAAACCAACGAAAAACAAAAACAAAGTATACCATGGATTTTAAAATGAATTGTAAACCAGACAAATAAAGAGAAAATCTAATTCAAGTTCTGTTTTTTTTTTCTTTTCAATGGAAAGGAAAGCAGGGCTCAAGTGACTAAATGACAAATAATGAGAGGTGAAGAATTAAACACCCTTCAAATACTTTTCAAAAATTTATTTACTTTTTGGGTAGCACAGTTGGGAAAGCTTGTCTGCAACTTGGCCTCCCATATGAAAAATACATGTTGGAGCTCTGGCTGCTCCACTGCAGATCCAGCTTGCTGCTAACGCACCTGGGATAACACCAGAAGATGCCACCAGTGCTTGGATTTCTGAAACCCATATAAGAGACCTGGTTGGATTTCCAGCATCCTGATGGCCTAATCCACTCCAGGTTGCTGTGGCCATCTGGGGAATGAACCAGGAGATGGAAGACCCTCCGCAAATGCCCTTACACTTTCCACAAGAGGCAAGAATGGTTCACGGTACTCCTCTTCATAACGTCTCAAACAAGTAAAAATAAGTCTAGAAAACATCCTTTCTTCTTCTTCTTTTTTTTCTTTAATTTTGAGAGGCAGAGAGACAGAGAGAGAGAGAGGAAAAAGAGACAGAGAAGGACTAATCTGTCCACTACAGTGCAATTACCCAGGCCTGCAACAGCTGAGCTGCACTAGGCAGATGCTAACTGTAAAGCTGGAATTCTTTCCAGGTGGTGGGAGTCTGATGTCTCCGAGGGTCTGCATCAGCAGGGAGCTGCAGCCAGGAGCTCAAGCTGGCTATTGAATTTAGGTCCTCTTGATAGGAGGGGACACAGGAATCTAAATTAACAGGCTAAATCCTGACCATACTTCCTTATTTTAAAAAGAACAACAAAATATTCCAAAGAGGTTTAAGATCAAATGTTGAATTTTTGATATTAGAGCAGTGAAGACAATATTGTTCCTCGTAGAAAGATTTTATAAGTGAGTAACAGTTGGTCATATTTTCATTTAGGAAGGTTGTTTCTATAAATATTGTGCCCAGGCATTTCTATGTACTTGCTAAAAAACACCAACTAACATTCACTGTCATTTCAACAGCAGTGAACTGCATAAAGTTATAAGGCAAACTATTAAAAATTAGGAAAGTAAAAATGCATTTTTAGTGTGTAAATCTGGGGGTTTTATATATGTTGGAGAATATTCTGTTGATCAAATACAATACTGAAAATTTTATATGAGAAAAATAAAGCAGGAAAAGGTTAATGTTATTACTCTGATATCTTTAAAATTTACTACCAATTTGAATTAGTCATGTGTTTCATAAACAACTGATAAAACAATAGGATTTCACGTTTTCCAATTCATGCTATGTTTTTTTTTTTCAAAAGATTTATTTATTTTATTGGGATGTCAGATTTACAGAGAGAAAGATCTTTGTTTGCGGATTCACTTACTCCCCAAGTGGCTGCAATGGCTGGACTTGAGCCAGTCCGAAGCCAGGAGCCAGGATTGTCTTCTGGGTCTGCCACGTGGGTTCAGGGACTCAAGACCTTGGGCCGTCCTTGACTGCTTTCCCAGGCCACAGGAAGGGAGCGCGATGGGAAGTGCAGTAGCCGGGACACAAACGGGAGCCCAGATGTGGGATCCCATAACATGTGAGTCAAGGATGTAAGCCCGCAGGCTACTGCACTGGGCTCTATATGCTATAATTCTATGAACAGGTAATTAGTGCACATGTTATGGATAAAAAACACTAAAGCTCAGAGAGGTTAGAAACTTTCCAAAATGCTTTAGATGTTAATATTTTGAGAGGAAATAAAAATTCCAGTCTGAGTCTAAAACTTCAACATATAATTACTGAATTAGTACTTATAAACTGCTTCTCATAATCTAAGTTCTATATTAGCCTCAACAATTCTTGTTTGCTTTTGTGTTCAAAGCTTTCAAATGACTGAACATTAAAACACTACAAAAACCTAAAATATCATAGATGAAATTAACTTCAAATATTTCAAATAATAGTATTTATTCATTGTATCTTCAATACAAAGGAGAAAACATCTACAAGAGAGCAGAAGTCAAATATATTCAATCATTCAATTATTTATCTAAATTTAGTTTCTGACCTATTATCAGATGTACCAGATAATAACAAAGACATCATCTGCTATAATTTCAGAATTCTTTGGAATCAGGGGTATTTTGAATGCTTTTCAGTTTTTTCTGGCCTGCTTTTCATTCATAGTTAGAAAGTATAATATATTTATTTACAGATCACTTCTTACATGCAGCAACTTAGAAACATGCCAGAAACTTTAACATATATGACAGTAAAGTGGAAAAAAAACATGCAATTTGGAAAAATACGAACTAATTTGGATTTTATAAAAGCAAAGGGAAGAAATCAAACCAAAATGGTAATGCTTAAGTTTAGTTTGATATACTGTTTAAAAATTTTTATTTTTCGTGATACAGCTACAGAGGCTCAGGGATTTACCCCTCCAACTCCCTCTATTTCCCCTACCCTGTGTTGTTTCACCCTGAATTATTGCAGCTGTGTAGTTCTTCAGCAATATTCACAACTCCACCATTCTGCTATTTATGAGTATCATGGCATTGTGGGTATAGACAGGGGTAGAAAGTCCAGTCTATTGCCAAGAGACATCCAACCGTTTCACTGGGAGTCCTCTTAGTCCAGAGCAGAGATGCATACTGCCAGCAGATCTTTACTACTCGATATGCTAGCCTTCACTGTACAGTTCCTTTAGGTGAACATATGTATACACATGTTTACCTATATAGCTATTTAAGATGCTAAAAAATATCTGCTTAAAGACTTCAGATAGTCACCGGAAATTATTATCTGAGCACATGAGATTTTCTAAAATATCAGTTAATGTTTGTGTTTTTTATTGTTTTGTTTTTCTTTCCTTGGATACTTATTATCCCTGAATGGCATTGGTACTCAGACTAGCTAGCTCCAAAAAATGTTTGTTTTCCATATAAGAGGGCCAGAGTTTTGCATTAACACAACAAATAACTATTTTGAATTGTCTGGGTGTATGTGTTTATGGGCTTAGGCTGGAAAAGTAGATCCTTCTTAATAATTTCTAACCCCAGCATCTGAATGAAGAATTAGGAAGTCAGTTCATTGATGTGGCAAATTAACAGCAACAATTAACATTTACATTTTGTATGTTTTAAATCTTAGCCCACCTAAGAAGCAAATATTGCATATTGATAATAATATTAATGTCAAACAGTTCAGAGATCTACCTTAAAATATTTAAATGTGAATTAAGAAAAAATGTTATTGTAAAAAAGAGTGGAAGGATTAATAAAAATTGAGAATAAAAAAGTTTAAGTACTTTTCAGTCACAGAAAGAAGGATGGAATAGCAATTTCTAAATGAAAAGGAATTTACTGGCATTTGTCTCAAGTGGACAGAATACAGCTAGAGAGAGAAGGAACTCAATACAAGCCAAGTAAAAAAATCTTAGAGGAAATTTATTCCTAGGTCCTGGCTTACACAGCAGAATCAGATGAGCAGGCAGTAGGCACAGAGTCTATCACAAGAGTATAAAGTTTTTTGATGAGATGATTATTATTTTGTTGATTGAATCTGAGTTGTCCCAAGCTAAGTTTACAGTAAAGTAATCCTGAAAAGGGGGCAGCTAATAAATAAAAAAGTTAAGATCAACCTCATAAAAAAACTGGTTTTGATGATGCTTAAAAGGGCCAACTGAAGACGCAGAGTCACCTATTAATTGCTTTATACTTTGTCCTTTAAAGTATCAACAGCAGGATGCTCTTACAACTGGAAATAATATTCACACAACTCACCACACCAATGAGCTTACCAATGAGTTGAAAATTTTAATGATCCATTAGTTATGATAAACTCAATACTGATCCCAAACTTAGCAGAGTTATACTTCCAACTGTCAACTTCATGTGTGTATTAACTTGCTTAAAAAAACGCCAACCTCACTGAAGCAGATAAACCTAGTTCTCAACCCCTACAACGCCAATGCGATAATTTACATTTGGCCTATTTTATTGCCTAACTTTCAAAAGTCTTTCTTTATCCTAAAGCCAGATGTACTTAATTCTGAAGATTTATGTTACAACTCAAAAGGCATAAAAAAACCTAATTATGGAGTACTTCATTCTAAACCTCTGAATAATATCTTTATCCACAGAATGTTGACTACAATTTGGTAACTATTAAATAATGATAATAGAAAAAAAATATCACCTGGAAATAATCACTTCTTATACTGTCCACAAAGAGATATTGCATTTAATGCCTTCCAGATAAACCATAAGAATCAAATTTTTAGGGCTTATATCAACTTGAAAGGTGATTCAAACTAAAGAAGGTATTGTTTTCAGGACTTAATTGTCTAAACTGAAAGGAAAGCTGCTATTGATAGACACATGCGAGGGTTTCATAAAAGATTTTCCACTGCATGTCAGTGTTCTAAGATTGAATCAATCGGTAGTTCACTCATCTTAGTATCTGGGACTAATCTGAGGTTAGTTACTACGATTGCTTTTCTTTTATGAAAACCTTCGCCTTCTTGGGATCACCAATGTGGGCAATAAAAATGCCTAAAAGGAATGTTAAGAGTTAACATACTTTTCTAATATCATTATTATCAAACACAAAGTCTATGGATTATCACAGGCTTCAAATCATACAGAACATCTGTGATGATTAGAATTTACAATTACCACGTAAAGTACAAAATTTCAAAAAGAGGAATAAAGGTTTTATTACACCAAACTATATGACCCCAAACCATTTTTACCTATGAAAATGGGAGGAAGGCAGATGTAACCTGCTTTAAGATCATTTTATAAACTCAATGAATCAATTTTTTCACAGGACATTCAGCTAAATTTGTGTTTTTTCTGGATTGAGGCTCTGGATCACACACTATAGTGATGACTGTTAAGAGCTTTTGGTTGCTTAATTTTCTTGAGGACTGCATATTATCCTATTTTTAATTCTTCTTTGAGTACTCCAGTATCCTCATTCTCTACTCCAGATGCCTACACAGTAGCTTCCAAAAGTAAAGGAAGGAAACCTACCAAAGTCAAGAATTTATGTTTGAGGAATTTAACCACAAATACTAAAATGAGTGAATATGCAGAAAATTAGCAACTATAATATAATGGAAAAACAATATAAAACACAGCTCTATTAAAATATCATTATGCAAACCAACTTTCTACTATTGTAATTTTAGTGTGTTAGATTTAAAAGAGCTTTTTAAAAAGTCACAATATGCGTATTGCATATCTATTTTTTCTTTTTGTTTAATAATCCGATATATAATACACATACCATTGGAAAACAGAATATAAATTATAATGAGTGTTTTCTGGTAACTACTACTTGCTAAGAAAAAGGAATTGGTGGAATGCTCTGTAATATTGTCTATCTGGTCATATTTACTCCATCACATCGTTAATTCCTGAAGCTGAAACAATCATTACATTTTGATGTTCATCTGTTTTATTGAACTACCCAGAGGGAGATTTATGGGAATTTATGCATCAGGGTTGCAAGATTAAGTGAACAGTGATGACAGTCAACAAGCCATTTCTCTATATTCCAAAGGGCTTAACTCAGTTACTTAAAATGCCATAAACATAAATAGTCTTCTTTCTCTACAATGCATCTGTGACAGATGACGTCAAGTCGAACACCGGAGGGCAACGGCACTTTCCAACTAAATAAGCAACCTTTACTATTGACAAATGACACTACACTACTTGTGAGTACAGACATTAAAAAATGCTTTGTAACATAATGCACACGATTTCATTGTACATATATGACACAGAGTGATATGAGTTAATTTACTCACAGTATATTCAGTTACACAAAGCTTATTTGTAGAGAAAAAAATGCTGGCATCTGACTCCCTAAACCTTAGAACAATCTTTTTCAAGAGTTTAAAATATGTAGCTAAATTGAATATATTACTTCAGGAAACATATTATGGTTAAATGAAAATGCTTAAGTCAAAATCCAGGCTTTTTAAAAGAAGTCACAGCAAAAGAGTTCAGCAATATGTCTCATTGGCCTAATAAAATACCAACTGCAATAACTCCAGCAAAAATGCCTTTGAGTCTGCCAATATATCAAAGGTTACGCTTGAGAAGGTTTTCTGCAGTTAGTAAATGACTATTTTAATTAGCAACCAAATAAAGGACAACAGGACTCTGAGAATATTATCTTAAATTCACGCACATGTTGTAAATGGACAAGCATTTCAAACTGCATTGGCCTTTGTAAGCCAAGGAAAAATCTAACTAATGTAAGAAAAAAAAAAACCTGATTTTTCCTTTATATCTTAGTTAACTACTTTTTTGGGGGTGAAGAACCCAATTTACTATTTCTTAGATTTGTTATTTAATATTTGGATATTGATTTTTCTCCATAATTATCATTTGTGTGTTTCATACAATACTAACTGTATGTATGATGCATTTTGCAAAGTGTCTTATCTGTGAGGGACTTCTTAAAATAATTATCTCAATTCTCCCCCCCCCCCAATGTATATTTTCAGGAAAAAGCAGCAGAAATAATACTGACAATCAATTGGGTCATAGAGGTTTCAGACAGATGACCCTCATACACAAATAACTGACATTATTGGTCCTGACCCATACACTCACTATTGATCCACATCATCCAGTCATTTTACAACACTGATCTTACCAATTTATATTAAAGTTTCATCAGGGAACATGAATTTTGACAGGCTTTTAAAGTTCATAATGTACTTTCCTCTCCTTTTCATTTGCACCTGCACAATATTTATTCTAAGGGATGTTGACTTTGGAACTATTTTATGGCTCTTGGAGAATCTGACAATAACACCTGACTCCTCTTTTGGGTTCTGTCTCTCTCAATCTCCCAGGCCATTCTTATTTACTGAATAACAAGAACATGCTGGGATTGTGGCACAGTGGGTTAACACTTCCTATAACACTGGCACTCCATTCAAATGCTGTTTAGAGTAATGCTATTTCACTTGTGATCCAATTCCCAGGGAATTTTGCCTGAGAAAGTAATAGTAGATGATCCGAATGCTTGGGGCTCTGCACCAACGTGGGAGATTTAGGTGAGACTCCAGGACTGTGACCTTGGTTTGCCCTTAACCCAGAACATTGTAGCCATTTAGGAACTGAACTATGGAATACCTCTCTCTTAATTTATTTGAAGCACCACAACAAAAATTGAGTTCACACACACACAGGTCTCTGAAACTCAAGGCCCTATTAAACCATACTGATTTTACTTAGATTATTAAGGCTTATGTAGTTTAAAGCAAACAGGAAGATGAGTACGACCCAAAAAAACTAAATAAAAAACAAATTTCACATAAAAGCACTGAGTCTTTTAATTGCATATTTTACAGTACCTCCCAAATTACAGCCTTTCTTTAAGATAAATTTTATTAATTCAAATGTTATAACATGTTAGAATCAGCAGCATTGAGTCAAAAGATGGTTATGAAGTGGGTTATTCTGTTAAAAGCCAAACATTTTCTTTTAGTAAAAACAGTAAATAGGTTATAAGGATGGAATTCCTTTAGATTTAACATTCATTTAATAACAGAGATATAAAATTTTTATTATTCGATCTCTATAGTTACAAGTCATTTGGATGAGAGCACATGGCTATAAAACAATGATATATCAGAAGGGAGAAAAGATAAAGTACGGGAATGTTGTAGAAAGCAGAGAGCTTCTGAACTTGGATATAAATGGGGTGAACATACTTTCCTATTTGTCTCAGTATATGTCTTCATATTATAGCCAAGCTGTCTTAAATCATAAATCAGAATGCATTATACTTGTGTTTGTGGATTCTCGCTGCCCTTCATGATAAAAATAACTTAGGATGAAGGCATAGAACCTTGACATGATCTAAAGGACATTAAGTCATCTTGTTCATATACCAGTCTCTAGTTTCATCTCAATCGACTGTCCCCATTTTCCACCAAGTTCCTTTCTGCTTAGTAATTGAGAGGGTGACGGTCTTTATAATATTTCCCTGTTGAATGATTTACCATCTATCTTCCACTGGGGGTTCCAGACTCTTCATTTTAGCGCTTTGTTAAAACAGAGTATATTGAAAAAAGACTTCCCTAATTGTCTAACCTAAAATAAAGCACCTCTGTTATTCATACTCCATTAAACATTTTATACATTTTCCACTATTCATATTTATATCTTTTTGTCTAACTGCAGTCTTTTCTGCTAGAATGAAAACTTCAGTAAGACAGGGAGTTTGTCTGCTTCTTGCATTGTAACTACAAATAGGAGATCAAGAATTATTTGCTGATGAAATGAAGAAAATAAATGAAATGATGATTAAGTGGTATTGAAATTAGAAGATTTTTTTAGATGAGTGGACTAAGATAAAAAGAAGAGCCAAATATTAAGCATCTTTATGCATGCAAAATCTTATATTAACTATACTGGCTTAGCAGTGATAAATATGGACACACTTTTACTGTATTTATAACTGATAGAATTATTCTACATTACAGACAATTATTGTACAGTATGTATTACTTGATTTGGTAATTTATATGGAAAACAAATATTCAACATTTTCAGAATACTAGCATTCAAAAGTAACTTTTTCTATTAAGTTATCTTCATGATTCCTGTTAGAACATATAAACTTTCCTATTTATACTGCTACTGAATTAGTAAACACATGTTTTAGTATGTTCCCAACTCTTTCACTTTGTACTCAACACTGTCACTTTGGTTTCAGGCAGGGACAGGTACTTTTTGACACTTAAGGGGTTAACAGAAAATTCATGGAAACAAAAATTCAAAGATAGGTTTATATTGGAAAATTTATTTTAAAAATCACAGGCATTTCATAATATACATACATACACACACACACACACGCATATATATATATATACATGTCTACATATGTATACACATACCACACATATATACTAATATTTACTTATTCTACTTGAAAGAGTTTCAGAAGGAGAGAGGGAGAGACTGAGAAATAGATTTCCCATTCACTGGTTCACTCCTTAAATAGCCTCAACAGCCAAAGCTGGGTTGATCCGAAGCTGGGAACTGTCATGTGGTTGCAGAGGCGAAGGCCTTGGGCAATCCTTTGCTTCTTGCCCATGTCATTAACTGGGAGTTGGATCAGAAATGGAGCAGACAGGACTTGAACCCACGCCCATATTGTTGGCAACATAGGTGGATGATTAGCCTGGTATGCTACCATACCAGATCCCACAATAAATATCTTTCATAAACTTTTTCAGGTTTTTTCAGGTACATTGATTTAAAAAAAATTGTGTCAAAATAACATTTTATTTTTATTTTCCATGAAAGTATGAAGTGCTCTCATTTGTGGAGGAAGAAGTAAAATTTTAGATGGAGTGGCTAACAAAGTTCCTTCGGGGATGATTCCATTTGAGTTGAGGTCTAATGAAAGCAGAAGGGCTGGTCTGATGGACTGTTTTAGGGAAAACACTCTACACTGAGACAGCAGGCTGTGTAAACAAGAAGCCACAGTGTCTACAACAGATCAAACCCATATATGAATAGTATGTGAAGATGCCAAAGAGTCAGTTTAGGTAAGATAACACAGGCTACTCAGGTGACTGTCAGTTTCTTTGGTTGACTAACACTGAAATTCTCTGTAACAACAACCCCCACTAGTATTTTCTTTAATAATGGAGACAGTGTGTATTATTTAATATGGTAGCTACGAGTCATTTGTGTCTACCTGAAACTGGCTAATAATATTGAGATATCAAACTTTGCATTAATGAGATACGGGTAGCCATGTATGACTAGTGGGTACAGTCTTGCATAGTTTGGATCTGAAGGTTTCTGAGTAGAATAACAAAGGGACACACAGTATAGGAAGAATGACCCAAGCTACTCAGGATGGACTTTTGGAAAACAAGGACAAAAACAGGAAGATTATTCAAAATGCCAAGGCAGTAAATCATGAGATGGTGGCTTGCACCAAAGTGATCAAAGGTAATGGTGAGAAATGGTCAAATCCTAGATATATTTTGTTTCATAGAATCTATAAGGTTTGATGAAGGGTCCAGTATGTGATTTATTGAGAGAAATCAATAACACGTATGGCCTGGGCAACTCTAAGAATTTCTATGGTCTTTGGCTAAGAGGGAAAAAATGCAGGGAGACCGGTTTGATGGAAAAACGTCAGGAATCAGTTTTGATATGATATGTCTGAAATACAAAGATATCCAAGGAATAGATGTCATGCAGGCAGGTTTGACTGGACATGGGAGAAATCTGGAGTAGAAACAGTAAGTTTTTAATTTATCAAGATACTGATAGTGCATGTATACCATGAGACTAGATAAATTTGTCCACAGAGTAAGAAAACAAAGAGAACAGGACCAATGACTGAGCTCTAAGAATTAAAACTAAGGAAGACTATAGAGAATAGAGAATATAGTCAAATATCTACATTTCAGTGAATCAGTTATTACGGGGTAACTGAAGCACATTCTCTTTTTTAATATTATTTAGCACTAAGAATTCACATGCAGAAAAGGACAGAGGATATCTGCTTCTCTTCCTATCAATCTAATAAGATCCTAAGAGGCTAAGCTGACCAGCTAATAGAGAACGCAAAAAGACATGTTACTACAGGCCACCAGGTAGGAAGGACATTATCCTTAAGCTGCACTCTAACTGCATGACACAGTAATAATAAAAACTATGACTGAAGGAAGCATCCTGAACAATGCTAGCTGAATACCATATTACGGACCTGACTACATGAGTGTACTTCAAAAAGTTGGCTGAGGCCCGGCGCGGTGGCCCAGTGGTTAAGGTCCTCGCCTTGCACGCCCCGGGATCCCATATGGTCGCCGGTTCTATCCCGGCAGCCCCGCTTCCCTTCCAGCTCCCTGCCTGTGGCCCGGGAAAGCAGTCAAGGACGGCCCAAAGCTTTGGGACCCTGCACCCTTGTGGGAGATCCGGAAGAGACTCCTGGCTTCAGATTGGCATAGCATCGGCCCTTGCGCTCACTTGGGGAGTGAATCATCAGACGGAAGATCTTCCTCTCTGTCTCTCCTCTCTGTATATCTGCCTTTCCAATAAAAAAAATAATAAAAATAAATCTTTAAAAAAAAAGTTGGCTGGTGTTTAGCCCATTGGTTCAAATGCCAGTAAGACAATCATGGAATAACATGGATTTGGTAGTGGGCTATGGTGCGCAACTCCAGCTCCCTATTAATACACATCTTCGGAGGCAGCAGTGATGGCTTAAAGTGACTGAATCCTTCTATTCCCGCCACCTGTCTGGGGGGGGGCCTAGATTGAGTTCCCAGCTTCCAGTTTTGGCCCAGCCTAGTAACTCCCTACCATTGCAGGTATGTGGGGTATGCAAAGAAGATAACAGTTCTGTCCATCTCTCTCAGAATTCTTTTTAAAATGAAATTAATAAAATGTGGATTTGAGAGGTAAGTTTATGTTGATGCAAACATGTTTTCAAGATATGTTATTTATATATAAGTATTAATAATTAATAATTGATATTAATAACTATTATGTGAGTGTTTTTACATAAGGATAAATAAGTAAGTAGATCGATTCAATTCAGATTACACAAAGTTTACAAGTGGGTGAAATGTTGATGTTACTGTTATTTTGTGTAATGGTTGTGTGTCAACTTGGTTAAGCTATCATGTCCAGCTGCTTTGGATAAACACCGGGTTAGCCGTTTTTAGGAAAGCATTTTATAGATATATTTGATACGTATAAGGAGATGAGTTCATAACATCAACTGAAGGCCCTTATGACAACTGAGGTTTTCCAGAGAAGAAACTAGCTTTAAGAAGGCAGTACAGGGCCCAGCACCGTGGCCTAGTGGCTAAAGTCCTCCCCTTGAACGTGCCAGTATCCCAGATGGGTGCTGGTTCTAATCCCATCCAGCTCCCTGCCTGTGGCCTGGGAAAGCAGTCGAGGACGGCCCAAAGCCTTGGGACACTGCACCCGCGTGGGAGACCTGGAGGAGATTCCAGTCTCCGGGCTCTGGATCGGCACAGCTCCAGCTGTTGCGCTCACTTGGGGAGTGAACCATGAGACGGAAGATCTTTCTCTCTGTCTCTCCTCCTCTGTGTATATATCTGACTTTACAATAAAAATAAATGAATCTTTAAAAAAATAGAAGGCAGTACAGAAATCTTGCCTCTCTGTCAAACTATCCTACAAATTTCAATAAACTAATCTCCAAAAGCATAAGAGCAAATTTCTTAAAACAAGTGTTTCATATACATATATATCAAATATAACCTATGAGTATATGTGTACATATATACATACATCATATGTAACCTATAAGTCTGCATCTGTATATACACACATACATCATATGTAACCTATGAGTATGCATGCGTGTGTATACATACACACAAACACATCATATATAATCTTTGAGTTCTACCTAAGCGTTAGTCTGGAGAACTTTGGCTAATACATTTTGTCTCTGTAGAAATGTCGTGGTACTTTGTAAATTGTATTTAAAAACTAGGAGTTCCATTTTTCTTGTAAAACAGAGAAAAACTCAGTATCACTCTGAACAGAGGTCATTTGGAATGGGTTGCATGAAGCCATTCACATATGTTCTACTACAGTGTCTGGCACACAACAAATATCAATAAATATCAGATGCCATATTTGTTATTATAATAAAAGCACTGAACACTGACTACTTCAACAGAATGGGAGAGATTATTTTCAAGATATTTATCTGACAAAGGAGATAATACCCTGATCATATCGTATCATATCATATCAGGAACTCAAAACAAAAGTAAAAACAAAAACAACCTAAAAAACAGACCAGAATACACAGTTCTCAAAAGAAGAAATACAAAAGACAATAGATATATGGACAAAATACTCATTATCACTGCAATCAACAAAATGCAAATCAAAACCACACTCAGATACCAACTCAGTCCTGTCAGAACGGCTAGTATCCAAGAGATAGCGGCTAACAAGTGCTCTTGAAGATGGAGAGAAAAAGGAACCCTCACACAACGGGAAGGTAAACTAGTATAATTACTGTGAAAAATAATATGAGCTCTCTTAAAAAAACAGAAATAGATTTGTTGTATTGTCCAGCAGCCACATTGCCACATAAATACCCAAAATATACAAACACACTGCATCAAAGAAACATTTCACATCTTTCACATATTCAAGATATGAAATAAACCAAGATGTCCACCAGAAGAGTGGATAAAGAAAGTGTGATACACACACCCACATCTAATTCTATTCAGTCCTAAAAAAACAACGAAATTCTGTCATTCGCAGCAAAACAGGCGCAACTGATAAACCAGACAAAGAAAGACAGGTAACATATTATGAGGCAAAAAATTAAATATGAAAACAAAATAGCAATTATGAAAGGCCGGAAGGCGTGGGAGGGATAGAAGAGGTCTGGATTAAAATATAGGAAGCTAAGGAGTGTGATAAACATGACAAACATAACTGAAATGTTGAGGACAGGGAAAGCTGGCTGTGGTGGTTATGGGAACTCCGCACAATTTCACAATTTTTGTCGTATAGATTTTAAGCTATTCTGAATTTAAAACTTTTTTAATGATAAACTTTCAACTTAAACATAAAGATAATCAAGATTTGCTATGGTGTAAGCCAAGGACAATTAAATACTACTCTGATCATAACCCAGATGTGCTCCTGTAACCAAGAGTTGCTTCCAGCACAATTAATAATGATTATGCTAGAATTTAAATAACCCTCAAACTATGCCAAGCACAGATTTAATAGAAATTTCAAAAGGTCCATTAAAATAAAGAAATAAAAATGAAGAACATAAAACAATCTACACAGAACTTTCCTACTTCAATACCAGGTTTTGATAAAAAAAAAAAAACCTTCACTATGCAGATAAAAATAAATTTATGCCCACAAAACTTTAGTAAGAAAAGATTCATGATTTAAAAACCAACCGATTCTGTTTTACTTCTACTACAATATTATAAATACTCTAATTAGAGATGAAAAGCTTTCTTCTGAGGTAACTAAGAAGAAAACTTAAAAAATGTAATCCATGGTAAATACTTACATTATTATATATACGAGAGAGAAGAGTGACATAAATTTCACTTCAAAATATTATTAGAATCCTTGCCTAAATTTTTTATTAGTTTATATATTATTATAAATTAGAAATAACTTCCACTGATGTTACTAAAAAACCTTTGGTTTTCTATTAAATCATTCTAACGGTAACCATTAAATAATTCTTGATATTTAGAAGCATCTAAATTTGTACTCACAGTTGTACTTCTGAATGTTATAACGAACCTAGACTTACTCCTCTGTAATTGCCATAACTTACCTGTGAGAAACTGCTCCCCAAGCACCGTGTTTATTTGTGAGAATGTTGAGAATCTTCTGTTTCAGCTGATTCGCCGTTACATGATCTCGGTGTTTAGCAGCACTAATGAGGTGGTCACACATCTTTTCTTCTTCTCTCCTATCAGCAGCATACTGGGCACACTGCGACTAGAAAGAATTAAACAATACTAATTAATTTAACAATGAACTTGTTTGAAAATACCTGTTTTACTTGGAAAGTCAGAGTTAGAGGGAAAGGGAGACAGAGAATAAGAGAGCTTCCATCTGCTGGTTCACTACCCGAATGGTTCCAACAGCCAGAGGTTAGCCAACCCTAACTCAGGAATGTCTTCCAGGTCTCCCACATGGGTGCGGGGACTTGAGGCATTCTCCATTGCTTTCTCAGGCCATAAGCATGGAGACAGATCAGAAGTGGAGCAGCTGGGACAAGAACCAGGGCTGTTACGGGATGGAGGATTAGTGTGTTATGGCACTGTGCCAGGCCCTGGGAAAATTTTTCTTATTATAAATACTACACACACATAGCATTAAGGGTAATAAGAATAGTACAATTTTATAAACTCAGATATTTAATTTTCTGATAATCTGTCCTAAAGGATACATAGCCACATTTCAAACTGGTAAAAGTACTCTTTTAAAAATATGTGTCGAATTATTTGGATAATCTTAAATAATAAAGTAATGAAGTACTTTCACAGCTCCTATCAATTCTGGAAATCTGACATTAATGTATTCTAAAATATAATCATTTTAAAAACACAAGCTACTAAAAATGTAAATCTACTTATATTAACCAATATATCATTTATAGTAAGTGGTCTATTCCTGATACATAGGAACCCAAAATATTTCATTTAATTTTCTATTACATAATGGCAACGTGGTATAGAAGAAAAAGTAGTCATTCGAGAATTTAACAGATGTAGATTTTAATTTATATTTTATGTAAGCTTCATTTTTTCCACTGTATTCAGTTTCATATATATAAAATTAGGAGCCCAGACAAGGTTTCCCTGATGATTCCTCTGAGCGCTAAAATTTAATGTGTTCAAAGGATCTCATGAAAATATTACCTCATTCTTGTCTTCCCTTTCTCACTGATAATCAGTTTGTTAAGTAGTCATGCATACTCTCCCTCACTGGGTCCCTTATTGTACCAAAGTGGGTCAATATGAAAATGAAGAGGGACATCTGTATGATTTTTCTAAAAAGAGATTTATTTCCTTCCTTCTTTCCTTCCTTCCTTCCTTCCTCCTTCCTTCCTCTCTCCCTCTCTTTTTCTTTCCTCCCTTCTTCCCTTCTTCCTTCCTTCGTTCCTTCCTTCCTTCCTTCCTTCCTTCCTTTCTTTCCTTCTTTTTTTCCTTCTTTCCTCCCTCCCTGCTTCCTTCCTTCTTTCCTTCCTTTCTTTCGAAGCAGAGCTAGACAACAAGAGAGGGACTGCTGGAAAACATAATCCACACACCTTGTTCTTTCCTAGCCAGAGCTAGGGCAGGTCAAATCTAGGAGTCAGACTCCATACTCATCTCCTACATGGGTCTCAGGATTCCAAACTGTTGGGTCATCTGCTTTCTTCCAAGGTGCTTTGGCAGGTGCCAGACTGGAAGTGGACCTGCCAGGACTAGGGGCAACACCATGATAATGGGATGCCCATGTTGGAGGTGTTGACACAACTTGCTGTGCGACAGTTTTGGCCATTCCTCTCTTAAACCTCAAATTTGATTTTTTTTATACCAATTGGCTTGAATTTATATTTTAATATGAGCAAGTGTGCCACTCAAGTCATATAACTGGAAGAAAATGTCTCATACATCTAAGAAAATATACATAACATTCCCATTTTTCATTGCAATGAAAAAAATGATTTCAAGGAAGGCATCTGAATGCATTCCCTCTATCTCATGATTAGGTTACTATTACAAGTCTTATTGTCCGGGAAAGTAACCCTACAGTAGCATAGGAAGGATTAATTCATTTTCCAATTTATCTTTTTGTACAGGGAATCACCAATTTGTACAATGATTTTCCTCAGTAATGAGGTTAATATTTCATTAGCTCATTGGAGAGTAAAATTAAATTTTCATTTTTCTTCCTTAACAATTACAGTAGTTAACTAAGAAAAAAACCTTAACTATGAAGTATCCATTTCAAATTAACTATATATTTCCCCCTAATTACAGCCTCTTGTAGAGGAGAGAGAAATTCATCAAGAAGTCTTAGTAAAAAGCTGATGTTGTAGTACAGAGTGTGAAGCCACAGCCTGCAAGGCTGATGTCCCTTACAGGAGCTGTGTCATATCCCAGCTGCAGCAGTGCCAATCTAGATCCTTGATAATGGCTTGAGATAAGTAGCAGACAATGGTCCATATTTTTGGGCTCCTATCACGCATATGCGAGACCCAGATGGAATTTCTGGCTCACTGCTTGTCATTGTGGCCAGATGGGGAATGAACCAAAAACTGAAGATATTTCCCTCTGTCTTCCTTTGTCTCTGTAACTTTGACTTACAAAAAATATAAACCCTTAAAGTAAGAGGAAATCTAAGTAAAACGTCTGATTTGCATAAAATATTTTATAACTTACAAGTTATGTATTTGGTAAAGGATGAACAAATTTATTAAAGAACGTAGTAATATTTATCTAGCTGTATCTTAAAAATAAGAAATGTAAACATTATGCCCCAAAAGGTATAATCATAGGTGATTATTGGCAATATTTTAAAAATTAATTTATATCAATACCATACACTATTTATGTGTAATCTAAAATATGTTAAGATTTTATGACTAGTTAAAGACATCTTATCATCCTCAGCCATACATCCACCATGGGAATGATCTCACTGCACGAGTTATAAAGAAAAAAAACTGATGTTGGGAGTGTTGTTGAAAAAAAAAAATAGCTCAACAGGCTAATCGACTGCCAGCAAGCAGCAGCATCCCATATAAGTGCTAATGCATGTCCCTGTTGCTCCAGTTCCCATTCAGCTCCCTGCTTGTGGGCTGAGAATGCAGTGGGTGATGGCTCAAGTCTTGGACCCCTGTGCCCACGGGAGACAGTGGCTCTGACTTCAGAACAGCCAGCCCCGATTCTTGTGGCCATTTGGGGAGTGAACCAACAGATGGAAGATATCTCTTTTCCTCCTCTCTCTCTAAATCTGCCTTTCAAATAAATGAATATTCAAAAATCCTTCTGTTTTAATACATATGGCACAGACGTATGTGCAATAGGCCAACAGCTGGCTGTACAGTATCGTAGGTGGTATTAAAATTTCACTGGAATTGGTAAGTAACTAGGAAATAAACATTTAAAGAGACTCCCTCGAGGGGTAATAACAACAAGGAAGTGGAAAACTATTGCCCTTTGTTAACTATGACTTAAAGTTTAGAACTGATACTTCACTGCTTGACCCCTCTTTTTAAATATCTTTACTTGATAAATATTGCCCTGCTTCTACCCCAACAAAGTATCCTGATTTCTGCCTCAAATTGATTCTGTAGGGAATTCAGTTAGGACTGTAAATCTTATTGACTAACAGAAGTTGGAGGCTAACTGAATATTCTTATCTTGCTGGATTTTGACATTTCTTATATTCTAATATATTTTTCAAATTACAGTTAATTCAACATTGTCTTGTCATTCAAATTACTGCATTACACCTTGATAAATGCCCAATGTCTTTTACTGTTAGTGCTAAGAAATTTCACTTTGATAAACACTCACTTGTCACTATACATTTATCAGTTATTATTTTCAATGTAAGCTTCCTGCAATTCCACAAGACAAGTGCCTGCTGTCTCCCCTGGCCAAGTGAAGCAGAGGTTACGTGCAAGAGAGCGACAACAGCTATTTCTGTCTCACACTTATGAGCAAGCAAGGTCAGAGATCACTAAACTTAGCCCATCAACCTCTGTGACTCAGAGAGCTGCTTTACTGAGATAAAAAACTCATCAAAACCGGGATCATGGGCTCTGATTTCTGGCCTCACCACACTTGTTGGTTTGTGGCTTCAGGAGAATAAATTGGTATTTATTACTTTTGTGCTCAGGAAGAATCCAACCTAAGCCAAACACTAGGGCATCTAAATATGTTTGAAAAATACTTTTACCTTATAAGTAAAACAAATTGAAAATGCTGAATAAGTTATATTTAAAACACTGGAAATAGATTTGTTGAATCCTGCGTGAATTCGTTGACAAAACTCAGTATGCTATGCTCATATCTATTGAGTAGTGTGTAAATCTGTTAGCTTAAAGAGCAATAAAGTAATCATAAAACCTAATTTGTGCTCTTACACACAGAACAACTTAAGGTAGTTAGCCACAGGGCAGGACGGTTCTCTTCATGTTTTAAATGAGGTGGAAATGAACTAGAACGCTGTTTGCCATTTTACCAAATCTTTTAAAACCAGTACCTGAAATGAATACCGTGCGATGTTTTTTGAAAAAAAATTTGTACGTAAGGTTACAGATGGTGAAAGTTGGCTTTTAACGGAACAGTTTAATTTACTTCTCAAACCTTACCTCAAATTCTGCATGTTTATGCACATCTTCAGCTCTCTGTCTGTTCAAAATAAACTCAGCTTCATTTGCAACACGAACTATATGGTCCTTCATGGCATGGCACAGTAACCTAAAGAGAGAAAGAGCACAGCTATATTGAGTCTGATTTTTTCAGTAATTATACCTCACTATATTGAGTAATAATTATGCATAAATGCCAACAATTATAACACTGATACAGTTTAAGTATAACTCAATGAAATTTGAAATATGGAAATACACCAATACTTTTGTTAAATAGTATATCTGATGAATGAGCAATTTAGGCATTGAATAAAGATAGCTGACTCAAGAAAATCAAGGATTTATGTTGAGGTTATTTAAAATTGTTAACATAAAAAAAACTGCTAACAGAATTCACTATCCTGGAAATTAATACATAACCTGGCTGACCATGTATTAGAAAATCTATAGAATGAATTCTTACTTTAATTAATATAGACATTAGGACCAAATGATATCTAGAATTTCCCTAATTGCTACCATTCCAAATTTTACAACAGAATTACCATGAAATACGGTTTTAAGAAAAAAAATGTCACTATGATGCTAACACTTTAAAAATTCAATTACTCTTTAAGATTCTAAACGTTTTTAAAATTTCAGTTGAAACCTCTCTATTCACCCAACCTATAGCAATGATTAGTATTCACTGTTCCAATTTTAGTACATGTGCTGCCAAAGTGAGCGGTGCTGACTGTTAACAGCTTTTAAATATATGAAAAAAAAATGTATTTACTCCTCCATTTTTTAACTCTAATATAAGTGTACCACATATTTCTACATACATAATTTTTAACATTTAGGCAGATATCTTGAATATTTTTTTCCATTTACACACAAGGAACTTTTCACTACTCCTTTTATAAAATATGGCCAAAATTATTTCCAAGAAATGATATTTCCATCCCAAGTGGTCTCTGGAGTTGAGACTTTGTCCCATCCAAAAGAGGTTCATTCTCTTATTCCTCTTAGCTCTGGCCTGGGCCTGACTGTTGCTAAACAGAAGAAGGGACACTGCTGACTACTAAAGGCAGGACACTGCCACCCTGCTGAGAGTCCTACATCACAGGGTGGAGAAAAAGAAAGAGGAGATGGAGAAGGCAGAGGTGTCAGCTTCCAGGTCTAAGAGAATTTCAGATCAAAGCCAGCTTCCCAGGCAACTACAGACTCAGGGAATCTCATCTGAGCCCAGGCAATGAGAATCATTAAACCACAAATAGAAAACCATGATTGGTGAGTGAGCTCACACAATGATCATGATAATGACAATGATTATGACAACTATCACAACCAAACAGTTTACCAAAAGCTACGTAATAAACCAGGTGTTATCACATGGCTAATTCTCTTAAGAGTCCTCAAAAGGTATATATTTTTGTTTTCATTAAAAATATTTAATGAATATTTGACACAAAAAGGGAACCATAAAGAAAGACGAACAGAGAGTGTGAGAGAGCGCGAGCAAGCTCTCATCTGCTGGTCCACTCCTGGATGCTGGCCATAGTGTGGGGTGGGTTACAGGGGAGGCATGTCAGCAAGAAGTCAGGAACTTAATCCATGTCTCCCACATGGGTGGTAAGTGCTCAGTTGCTTGAGACATCAATCACCACTGCAACCCTCAGGAAGATGGATTAAGGAGCTAGAGCCATGAGTTGAACTCAGCTCAAGAGTTGAACTCGCATGTAGGATACAGGCATCCTAATGGGGATTTTATTATTAGGTCAAAATTGCTCCCATTTTCAATTTTATCGTAAGAAATCAGATTTCAGAAAGATTAAAGTACCTTGTCCCAGGTCATAACTGTTTCTTCATGCTTCTCATGATTTGATATGTGTAAGATACCTTGATTAGCAGGTATTTTTTCAAGTGCATCTTAATTATTTATACTGCCATCCACCTTTGTATAAAATATCTGATTCTTTCAATATTTTCAATAAAAACAATTAGGACTTTATTGCATCTTCTTAAGCATATTTAGATGAGTATATGCAAATACACACTATATGTATTATGTAATAGCTACTATTGTATGGTAAAGATTAAGAAATATTTGAAAAGTCTATATTTCTGAGTTTTTCTTGAAAGTTGAGTTTATGAAGTAGTTTCAGATCATTCATTTCTATTCTGAAAATCAGTTCTAATTTTAACATGAATTCCTTATCTATCTTTTTCCTTAGGATTTTAGTCAAGATAAGAATTTCAAAACTATCATCCTTTATTTTCACTGACCATTTTTCATCTTCCAGCTGTGATACACTTCAATCAGAACAGGGTCAACTTTAATTTTTGTATTTATTAAATATCAGCTGATATTAATTCCTGCTATCATCTTCAGCACATTGTAAAAAGATTATATATCCTTAAATTTCTAAATTACTATTTCAATAAAATATTAAAAAGTTGCATATATCTTTCAGGTAAGGCTGACTGTGTCGAGTCTTTTTTACAGTATATTAACATTGAATTAGATAGCATTGAGCTTTAGAATCTTTCCACCAAATTATTTGAAGTATCTATGTGTGACATCGTCCACAAAAACTGACAGGTGAATTTTTTTTCCATTTCAGGGTAGTAATGTCAGATCTGGGCAGCCATGAACTCCAGACAGTTCTCTGTAAAAATCTTTCCAAAACCCATGTCTGTTCTGACACAGATTTAATTACTTCATGATGCGATTTGGATTAAATATCCACTCTGTCACTCTAGGACCAGTGGGAATGGCTCTGGCCATATGACAGGGGCTCCACTCAAATCTTTCACGGCAGCAGGAAAGGTGGTGATGTTACTAGGAAACATGTGGCAATAATTTCTCCAATCACTGGAGAGGAAAACAGGCACATTTCACTGGAAATGTTGTACAGTTTTGAATCCAAAAGTTAACCAAAATACAAATTATTCAAAGACCACAAAAGAGTTCAGAGATCTGCTAGAGAAGACACTTGGGGAAAAGGGTTTTAACTTCTCTGTAAATGATGGAGGGGAAGTACTCACGCCGCTCCCCTCAATTGCAGTCTCTGGGGAAGGCTGGAAAAAGAGGCAGTCGGAAAATCCTAAGGTAAAAGCACATTCTGACATTGGATGACATTGCTGACCAATGCATTTTAGAGAAAGGCTTCAAAAGGGAGGAGAGATGTGGGATTTTGGAGCATTTAGTTCAATGGTAGTGTCTATGCGTGTCGAAGATCTGAAGAAAGACAGGAAGAAATCTAATATGTGCAAATTAGTGCAGATTACAAAACCTAAGTAGATTAGCAGGAGACAGCAGGAAAGGAAAGGCCTGCAGTCTGCCTGGTTAATAGCTACCATTCCCAGGAGAAAGCCTGCACTGGCAAAACAAAGAGGCAACGGGTGGGGTGGGAGGGGAGTGACTGGCTCTCTGACAGGAGTCTGGCCTGAGAAATTGGAATAATTATTTTCAAGTCTGTCCTAACTCTGGTTCTTAGGAGTTACCTATCAACTAATCGCTATTGTTTAGTTAGTCATTGAGGAGAAGATTTCTTTTTATTTCTCATTTTCCTTCTGTGTGATCCCATGAAAAAAATACAACAGTAGCACTTACGATTCCTTGACTATTTTAATTCCAATGATTATGAATACTATACTATTTCAGGACACAGCTCACTGGTTAGGAAGATTTACAATGCTTGAGCTGCAGGAGCCTCCTCTTCCATCACCCTCTCCTACCCTTGCAAATCTTGCCTTCACTGAGCTGACCCCATGCACCAAGAAAAGTATATTCTTGACTTTTTTTAGTTGCCCAATTTCTCTATTTTTCCACCAAGTGGAGAGTCCACTTACCTTAACTTGCTAGGATCTTGCTAGTCCATGCATTTAACCCTTCTCTTACCAGCACCTACACTCAATTCTACACCTGTTTTTACTGCTTCTGAAAACACAAGGCCCGTGATCAATACGTCACTTCCTCCTGCATAAATCTGAACTGCTAAGGAAACTCACAAAAACAAACCACCTGTAGTATTCTTTCCTCATAGAACATTGATAGAAGTACAGATATCTTTACTATCCTGACTCCATTCACTTGAAAAACACAATGTTATTTAGTAAAATATGTACAAAATATCCTCATTGACTATAGTCCCAATTTCTGCTTCCTCTTATCCTCAATGATTTTTCTTATTTCTAATTATGTAGAATCACATAATATTTGGCCTTTGGTGTGCTTCCTTCATACAGGGCATTATTTTCCACGTTCTGTGTTGTACCATCTCTCCTTTTATGGCTGAATAATTATGATATTCTTTCATCTGCACATGTTTTTATTTATTCACTTATTAGTTGATACACGTCTAGATTCTTTCCACTTTGGGGCTATTACGAATAACTCTGCTTTACAAAAACTGTGTTTTTGTGTGAATATCATAACTCGCTTCCAGATCATATATAACTCTATGTTTACTTGAGTAATATAAAAGCTGTTGTTTTCTTATGGTTGCATCATTCTATACTAAATATATGAAAATTCTAACTTGTGCAAATCAAGGCCAGAACTTGTTATTGTATATTCTAAAAGTTATATCCATTCTAGTAAGTGTGAAGTGATCTCACTATGATTTTGATTTGCATTTCTCTAATGACTATGCCATGCACGTTTTTCTTGTGCCTATTGACTATTTATATATCTCCTTTGGAAAATTGTGAACTCAATTCTGCCCATTCAAAAACTAAGTGGTTAGTCTTTTTATTGTTGAGTTATAAGTTCTTAGCTGTGTTGTATCCCTTGAAATTCCATATTAAGTTTAAGAAGAGTTTATCCATTTGTAGAAATAAAAAGGCAGCTGACACTTTCATAGAAATTTCACTAATTTTTTAGGTCAATCTGGGCAGTGCTGACACCTTGAAATTACTTTGTATTGCAATCCATTGACATGGAAAGTCTTCCTATTTACTTGGGGCTCCCATAGTTCCCTTCATCAGTGCTTTATAATTTTGATGTAAAAGTCCTGAACATTGGGCCCGGCGCGGTGGCGCAGTGATTAAGGTCTTGCACGCCCGGGATCCCATATGGGTGCCGGTTCTATCCCGGCAGCCCTGCTTCCCATCCAGCTCCCTGCCTGTGGCCTGGGAAAGCAGTCGAGGATGGCCCAAAGCTTTGGGACCCTGCATCCGCGCGGGAGACCCGGAAGAGGCTTCTGGCTTCAGACCGGCATAGCATCGGCCGTTGTGCTCACTTGGGGAGTGAATCATTGGACGGAAGATCTTCCTCTCTGTCTCTCCTCTCTGTATATCCGCCTTTCCAATAAAAAAAATAATAAAAATAAATCTTTAAAAAAAAAAAGTCCTGAACATCTTCAATTGAATTTGGTCTCAGGTCTCTAATTTGCAAAAATTTTAACTGGAACAAAATATACATCCTAGCTACTTTTTTTTAAAATTGCATTTCATTTTACAACAACGTTTCATAGGCTCTGATGTTCCCCCATCCGCTCCCCGTGCCCGCCCCTCATAGTGGATTGCTCCACCATATTGCAGTATTACAGTCCAAATCCAGTCTTGTTTCTTTCATTGCAAGCATGTGCCATGCATAAAGTCCAGTATCTTATTGCCCAGCTGAATTCAGCAGTTTCTTGGGGAAACCAACCCTGGACTGAAGACATAGCTAGCAGAATATCCTTCCGACCAATAAAAAGCCATGACATAACCTAAAATATAACAATAAATATAGAATGTTTTTATATTTTTCCCATCACCCATTCTCAATTTTTTCCTCTTGGCAATAGAAATGGTTATGAAAAAGGAACTCTCCATTATTACAGCCATTAAAATGCTCCCTGGAATTCTCACATCCCATAACAGAATCTCTGGGTTTGTGCCACAGGTCCACTTCTAGTGCAGCTTCCTGATAACTCGCATCTTAGGAGGTGAAAGGTGGTGACTCAGGTAGATGGGCCCTTGCCACCTATGAGAGACCTGCATTGATTTCTGGCCTGCTGCTCTTTACCTGGCCTAGCCTGCGTTGTTTGGAACATTTTGGCCACGGATTATCAGAAGCAAGATTCTCTTCCTTTTTCGTCTTTCCAACAAGAAGAAAAAAAAAATCAATTAACAAAAAAATAACTCCCTAGTATGTTCTTTGATATCTTTTTTGGTCTTGGCAATCATTTTACTATCTGTATCCATGGAATCTGATTATAAATAAAACCAAGCATCATTTTATAAGTGGCTTAGTCCATCCACCCATCTGGTTGTGTACTGGAATTTCATTCTTTTATGAGGCGGAATTAAACTGTAATGCATGCTTCTACTATAGTTTGCTTATCTTTTCTTCTGCAACTGAACATCTGGACTGCTTTCTGCTTTAATGTTTTGATGACTACAAATAATGCAGCAGTGAACATGAGCATAAACAATTCTTTCAGTCTCTTTTCCATTCTTTTGGGTACAAAATCATAGGTACATCATATTCGGCCATACTGTTCCAATAAATCTATTAACTGTATATAAGAATTACAATTTACTGCAATTTAATAATATTTTTTCTGCTTTCTTGATTGTTCTAATAACCAGAAATATATACATGATGTTCCACTATAGTTTTGATTTGATTTCCTACAGTTATTAGTGATACTGGAATTCTCTCAGGTTCATTATATCTTACTCTTTCTGATTGTATCATAAAACACAATCTTATTACTTCATACTTCATTACTATTATGTAGAAACACAATCGATTTTTATATACAGATCATGTAATCTTCAGTATTATTGAATTTGTTTACTGGCTTCATTAATCTTTTTGGAAAATTCTTCATAGTGTATGAAGAAGTACAAGAGCGCTTCAAAAAGTTCATTGAAAATGAAATGAAAAGTTAAGCTTATTTTGTCGCAAAACTATTTGAAATCCAGTTTTTCCATAATGCACATTTCTGTTTTTTCTTGAATAATCATCTTGTAAAACCGTGCAAATAGTTTTTGCTACTTCTTTTCAATCTTGCTTTATTCTTTTTTAAATTTAATTTCATTTTATGCAAAATTGGTGTGGTGTTTTGTGTTCTTAACCACACTGAGAAAATTTCTATTCTTAGTATGATGAGTATTTTTTTAATGATGAAACATTGCTGAAAAGTTTCCAAATATTTTTCTGTTTCTATTAACATAACAGACGTTTCTGTTCCCCAATCATTCAATTAAAATGGTATATTACATTGATTGATTTCTCTTTGTTAAACTAACTATTCTTTCCTGGAATTAATTCCACTTGGTCATAGTGTATAATTCTTTCCATATGTTGCTGAGTTAGAGTTGTTGGTATTTTGCTGAGGACTGTTGAGTCCATAAATTTTGTAACTATGAATCTATGCTCATAACAAAACACTGTACATACAGGTACGTAGCTTTTTTTTCCAATTATTGAACACTGCTATGTGGATAATTTTTGGACTCCCAGATTGTCTCATTCTCTTGCACATTTTCTAGGAGTTGGAAAGGGCTCTTATTTATCCTGAAGATATCTGATACACTTCACAAGTGAAAGTACCTAGTCATTGGCTTTTACTTGCTAGACAAGTCCCCCTCCCCCTATTAAATTACTACACCAAACTCTTCACTGTTACAGCAGGACTCAGGTTTTCTATTTCGTAGACAGTTTGGTGTTCTGTTCCTAGTAATGTACCTATTGCATCTAGGTTGTGTAATTTATTGGCATTTAGATTTACAGTTCAATTATTTATAATCCTTTTTTTGTCTGTAAACTCACTAACAATATTTTCACTTTCATCCTCACTTCAGTAGTCTAAGTCTTCTCTTATTCTTGGTCATCACAATAGTTATTTTCTCAGTTTTGTAGATATTTTTAAACAACTTATGCTTTAAAGTGTCTTTGCTATTTTCAATTCTGCATACTTGTCTTTCATTCTTTCTTTCCTTCTTGCTATGGAAGTGGTTTCCTCTCATCTTCCTCTAGTATGTCCAGGTGGAATGTTTACATGCATTTTCTTCCTCAATTTTCTGTTTTCTTTCTATGACATGTTTATTTTTAAAAGTTGTAGAATTCTGTTTCTTTGTGATTCCTCTTACCATAATTTTCATCTTCTTTCTGGGTTCTCTTTGGATCACAACACAATTTTTAACAATCTGGATTAGCATAAAGAAAATTCAATAGTAAGAGCATTTGCCTAGCATCTCCATCCTATTCTGACACTTTATACCATTAGCATCACAGATTATACTTTATATACTGTATACCTCTAAACTCTAAACTGTTGCTTCAAAAATATTTTATGCAATTTTTAAATTAGAGAAAAAAGGATTTACTTATTTTTAAAAATTTGAATATTTTTATTTGAAACGTCGATTTACAGAGAGAAGAAGATACGAGGAGAAAGATCTTCCATCTGCTGGTTCACTCATTAGGTAGCCGCAACAGCCAGAGCTCTGCCAATCTGAAGCCAGGAGCCAGGGGCCTTTTCCAGGTGTTCAATGCAGGTGCAGGGTCCCAAGACTTGGGGCCATTCTTCGACTGCCTTCCCAGGCCACAAACAGGAAGCTGGATGCATTATGGACCATCCAAGACACAAACCAGTTTCCATATGGGAGCCCCAGTGTGTGCAAGGTGAGGATCTAGTCACTAGGTTACTGTGTCATCCCATGAAAGGGGATTTAAAACTATTTTGTGCAGTTATTAAAAATCAGTGTTAAAAGGAGTTTGAAAAAAATCTATTCTGTTTTCACTACTAAACAGTCAGTTACTTTTCTTGGAGATCTCTTGAAATTTTACATATTTTAAAGGCAGAGAGGTAAAGAGAGACAGATCTTGAATCCTTTAGTTCATTCTCCATGTGTCTGCAACAATTGGTACCAGACATTATTTCCCAGGTATTCCTTCCAAGGCTTTGTTTGCCTAAACTATCAATCAATCAGGGCCGGCACTGTATCATAGCAGGTGAAGTTACCATCTTCAATGCTGGCAATCATTTTGACTCTGGCTTGAGTCCTGGTTGCTCCACTTACAATCCAACTTCCTATTAATGTGCCTAAGAAAGCAGCAAAAGGTGGCCCAAGTCTTGAGACCCTGCATCCATGTGGGAAAACTGGAGAAAAACTATCCTGACTCTTGGCTTCCAATGGGTCCAGCTCTGGTTATTTTAGCCACTTTGAGAGTGCACCAACAGATGGAAGATTTCTCGATCCCCTTCTCTAACTTTGCATTGCAAATAAAGAAATCTTCATAAAAGTAATCAATCCTAACAGTGAGCAGCACTCTACCATGCTATACATTTTGTCAACAATGCACTGAGCAAAGTCGTCTAAAGTGGCCTAATTTATGTTGTGCCAAGTTAGGTGACACGTATTCAGTTCATGCTGTGTAAAGTTAGGTACCAGTTCCAAGTTAAGCGAATAGTTATTCTGCGGATGCACCAAAGAAGATAGAAAAAAATACAATTTTGTGCTAAAGGGGATCATTGTGTTCCTTCTTTTGTTTTTAAGATTTTATTTTTACTGGAAAGGCAGATTAGATTTACAGAAACAAGGAGAGACTTTCTATTTGCTGGTTTGGTCCCCAACTGGCCTCGCTGGCAGCAGCTGATTGGATTTGAAGCCAGGAGCCTCTTCCAGGTCTCCCATGCAGGTGCAGTGTCCAAGGTTTTGGGCCATCCTCCACTTGCTGGCCATAAGCAGGGAGCTGGTTGGGAGGTGGAGTAACTGGAACATTAACAGATGCCCCCTACGTTACTTCTGATAAGGTAATAGAACATGGGATTTTTGTTTTGTTTTAAAAATTATTTAAAGGAAATGCAGAGGCAAGTTTAAGGAGAGTAGACATTAGAGTTGCACTGTTTGCCATACTTATTTCCCAAATGATCAAAAATGTTTTTGCTGCAATATCATTATTGAGAATTATTTTTCCAAGTCTGAAAATATTATAAATATTATGCTATTTTCTTCTGATTTTAATTTTTACCGCTATTCTAATTTTCGTTATATAGAGATAGTCTTTCCTTCTGGGTGTTTTATCTATTTATCATTGGCATTCATCAGTTTTAATGTCATATATATGTATACCATCAGTTTTGTATTTTTTCCCATTTGTAGTACAGTTTTCATACACTTCTATATTCATTTTCAATCAGTTTTGAAAAGTTTAATCACTGTTTTAAAAGAGATTTCATCTTTCTTACTCTTCATATTCCTTAATTCTGAATAGCAAAGGCTTGCAAATCAACTCTCATTCTACCTCCACACCTCTTAACACAACACAGTTCTTTTTCTGCATTCTAGGTAAATAACATACACACACACACACACACACTATGTTCCAATTAACTTCAAGCTTCCACCTTTATCACCTTTATCTGGTGAATCAATGCAGATATTTCCCCCAATTGGTAATTTTCTTTTTCTGTAAAATTAATTTTTCCCAGATCATTTGTCATTATTCATCTTCCTGTACTTAAATATTTTAACAGACATATAAAAACTATGCATATTTATGAGTACCATGTGGTTACATTACCTGCATATGTTATGTAATATCTAATCAGAGTAACATATTTATCCTTCCAAGCATTTAATATTTCCTAATGTTCAAAGTGTCCAAAATCCTAAATAGTGAAATACAGCACATTATCTATGGTCACCTAATGCACAACAAACCCCAAACTTTTTACTCATATCTAGCTGTTATTTAGGACCTATCTATTCTTCACAATACCTCTTTTCATAATTTGCTCCACCATTTCTGGTAATCACTCACATAGTGTTATTTATTTCCTATGAGGTCATCTGTATATTAGACTCCCTGTGTGAATGAGACAACGTGATTTTGTCTTTGTTGCTTTGCTTTTTTCACCTAATATGATGATCCTGTCCCATCCATGTTGTTATAAATGACAAGATTTCAGTATTCTTTACGGGCTGAGTAACATTCACTGTATATGCATCTCAATATTTTTTATTCATTCATTGATGAATGAACACTTAATATGCTCCTATTTTTTGGCTATTGTATACAATGGTGCAGTAATATGGGAGTGCAGGTGTCTCTCTTGACAAATGCAGTTCATTTCCATTATATCTCTACTCAGGAGTGGGACTGCAGGATGATGGGAGGCTGGGGCAGGGTGAGGCTGAAGTCTGGAGTCAGGAAGTTCATCCAGGTATTGCCCTTGGATGGCAGGAACTTTCATACTCCAGCCATCCTCGGCTGTTTCTCAGCACTCACACCATGGAGCTGAACTGAAAGAGGAGTAGCTGGGACTGAAATAGAACTGCCACTATGACATGGAATGCAAGTGTCTCAAGCAGTGGCTTAACACATAGGGCACAATGCCCATTCCCCCTTTTCTTAGTTTCATAGCAACTTATTATTTTTCCAGATAGTTGTATTACTTTGCATTCTCACCAAAAATTTACAAACATTCCCTATTCTCTATATTCTTGTTAAATTTTGTTACTTTTTGTGTAAGCAAATTTTTCTAGAGTGAAGCAATTGTGATTTGCATTTCCCTGACAATTAGTCAGACTAAGGCATTTTTCAAATACTCAATAGTCATCTATATGTCTTCTTTCTGTTTATCTCTACTAATAATGTTAATTGTTTTTTTCTATTAAGGCTTGATGTTCCATTTATATTCTGTATATTCAACATTTTTCATATATATAGCTTACAACTATTTTCTCCCATTCTGTTTCAGCTCCATGGATTCTGTGGAATTACAAAAGCTTATTTTTTGTAATCCCAATTATATATTATTATTTCATTTCTTGAGATTTTTGAGGTCTAATTTAGAAAATCCTTGTCCACTGTAATGTACTGAAGCTCCTCTTCCAAATGCTTTCTTCTAATACTTTGAAAGTTTCAGTTACTACATTTAATTCTTTAATCCAAAATATTTTAAACAGATGTAGTATAATACCTCCTGCCTTATCCTTGCTTGAAATTACTTTGGGCACCCAGGGTCATTTCTGGATCCATAGAATGCTTTGTCTAGTGTTACAAAAATTTTTTTTCTGGTTTTCTAATTAATAAATGTCTGGCATTTCAATAGGTATTTCACTGAATCTGTAAATTTCTTTGGATAGTTGCACAGTTGAATATTAATTCTTCCAAACCATAAACATGGAATGTCTTCATACTTTTTCTGCTTAGTTCTGGTTTTCCCATCAACGATTTATGATGTTGTTAGAGACACAACTGTTTTTGTTAAATTTATTCCCAAGTATTTTACTTATATTTTGTACCTATTGGAAATGGACCATTTTAAGGTTCATAGCAGCTAGCTGTGGGTATACCAACATTGAGATGTCAATGCAGTAGTTATAGGATGTGGTTAAGAATTTGCATTTTCTAACATATTGGTCACTCAATACCATATTAATTAACTTCATGATATTGTTAATTTCAATGTTTCTTCCTGCTGTTGAAGTTATGTAGTGGCTTTTCATTGGAGGGGATGATATTCTGCCAGTTCTACTTTCAGACCAAGGATGATCTCCCAATGAAACTATTGAATTTATCTGGACAATAAGATGTTGGACTCTGCATGGTCCATGCCCAGATTGTAGGAATCATGACTAGAGTTTTGCTTTTTGCTGTTAATTTGGGAGGGGTGGCATAAGCCATTAGCTGTGGAAGCTCTAAACATTCACTGCATGATTGAGGGCCAAGGGGCCTTGGCAGGGAGGCTCACTGGACTCAATCTCTTTGCAGTGGACCTGGTCCTGGAATTCAATTTGCTCTTTCTCTCTCCAGCAGGAATCATCTCCTGGGGTAGTGTTCCTTTGAGCTGGGGTAGGAGTGATGCTGTCAACACCTCCTCCCCTGCTTTCTTTAATGCAACTTTTCCTAAAATTATGGCAGAATGAGGCACTGTGCTCTCATTTGACTCTGTTAGGAGCAGGGCTGTTCACCTTGGCTTCTCTGTGGGGAGTCAGGCAATGGAGCCTCCTACTCAGATGCCTTCTTGGATCCACCCCTATTCATTTTCACTTACTCTGAGTTATTTCACTTCCTTTATTTCACAATTCTCATCTTTGCAATATTTAGAGACTTACATCTGTTTATCCTCTTGACCATTTTGCCCAGTTTTTAAGATTTTTTTTTTAATTTGAAAGGCAGAGTTACAGAGAGAGAAAGGAGGAGACAGAGACAAAAACCGAGACCTTCCATCTTCTTGTTCATTCCCCAAAAGGTTACAACTGCCTGAGCTGGGCCAGGCCAAAGCCAGGAGCCTGGAATGCCTTCTAGGTTTCCCACGTGGATGCTGAAGCCCAAGTACTTGAGCCACCTTCTGCTGCTTCCCCAGGTGCACCAGCAGGAAGCCTCATAATAAGTGGAGCAGCCAAATTTCAAACTGACAGCCCTGTGGGTTACAGGCACCACAGGTGGAGGTTTAATTAAACTGTCACACTACAACACCAGCCTCAAGTGTATTGTCTTCAAGTATCACCTACTTAAACCACCTTTGGAAGTGACATCATTTTTTATTACAATCATTGGGAGTCACACAGACCTGAGTTGGGTATTTGTAAATGGTTTTCTTATTTTGTCAGAAGCAAGTTAAAAAGCACTAGGAAATCTATCACCTGCAATGCGAGCATGCATACATGTACCATCTGAAGTCCAAGTTGTACCACTTCTGATCTACCTCCTTGTTAATGCATCTGGGAAAGTAGTGGAAGATGGCCCAATTGTTTGGAACCCTGACACAAAGAGGACCGGCATGGAGTTCCCAGTTCTTGGCTGCAGTGTGAACCAACCTAGGTCACTGTATCCATTTGGGAAGTGAATCAGTGAATGGAATATATCTCTCACTGGCTTTCTCTCTGTCTCTTAATATCTCTGGCTTTCAAATAAATCCATAAACCTAAAGAAAAAGAGGGAACTGAAATTCAGTCTTCTTTAAAGACCCTACTTTGAAGCTCAACTTCATTTTTGGCTACAGATTTAAAACTCTAATAACATTACCCTTTCAGTAATGCCTTCACAGCATTTCTTTTCCTTGTAATACTACTCATAAATAAAACAGATGGCCCTGAAGGAGCCTTAAAATATTCATAAACCTCATGATGCTTCAAAGCAGACTACAGGTAGAAAGAAAATGTTCTTAAACAGAAGGCAATCTCATAGCACTGAGTGACCCATATGGCTATAGTAGCCCTGATTATTTACTTAAAATATGACTTTAAAATATCCTGTTTTAGACATATTTAATTATTTATTTGAAAGACAGTGTTTCAGAGAAAGATCTGTTCACTGGTTCACTTTCTAAGAGACCGTAACCTCTGCTCCAAAGCCAGAAGTTTCTTCCCGATCTCCCACATATATGCAGGCACCATTTTTCATTGCTTTTCCAGGCCCAATAGGTGGGTTGAAGTAGAGCAGGCAGGACTTGAACCAGTGCCCATATGGGATCCTGGCACCACAGATGGCAGCTTTACCTGTTATACCACAGCCCCGGTCCTTAAAATATTCATTAATGGAGGAGGCATTTAATGGGAGATCCGGAATGCAATCCCACTAGTCACTGAATACATCTGGGAGTAAACCAGTAGGCAGGTGTTCCTTTAGCCCCTCTGTAACTGTCTTAGCCTATCTAGTTCTCCAATTAATTTTTATATCTTTTTGAAATACTCTATACTGAATTAATTATCAGAGCTACTCAACTTTGTCTCTTGAAGGTAAATTCCTTTTAGTCTGTTGACTGCTTTCAGTGATGCTGCTCTAGTTTAAATCTTAATCATCTCTCAACATATTATAATCACTCCATAATTCTCAGCCTCCCTCAAATCTCCATCACTCTAATACATTTTTCATCAGTACTTTCTAGACTCAAATTTCTCAAGTGGTACCCCATAATAAAGAAAAAAAAACTCCTCAAGCTTATTATTATATATAGATGCTTATCTACTTTTCCACCTTATCTGCTGTCATTAAGATACTTATTTTGTGTTATTGAGTACCATTAGTAGTTCCTTCAATAATTTATGCTTTATTGGAACCTTTATATAACATATCATTTTCAGATTTATGTAATACTACCACACCCGATAGTTTCTACATCTGCTAGACTTCTCCCATGTCATGAATGTTCTGAGCACTGTACTACTTGTCATATTGCCTCGTTTTCCCTCTTACATCTTTCTTCCAAATTGGTAAAAGTTGTATATATAGTATGTCATTTTGAAATATGCATATATTATGAAATGACAATAATTATGGCAATTAAAAGCTGATGTGTTTCACACACTTTTAACTTCTGTGCTGAGTGCATTTCAAACAGGGCTTTTTCTCCAAAGCTGTAAAAATCAGTATGTTTGAACAATGCTCCTTCACCTTTATATCCAACATGATTCATACAGCACCTGTCCTTAGGTATGGGTAGAATGTGGCCCACAGATGAGTGGCTGTATCCACACGTGACTATGTGAGGTGGAAGGTGTCAAACAGTGGATTTTAGGAATAATGTGCATATTTTTAAACAAGAAAAAAAACCCATTATGGTGGACAGAATATTAGATTAAAAAAATTAAGAGGCAAATTAAACAATAATATAGAAATACTTATTGTAAAACATTTTCCTACTTGCAATATGTATACAACAGCAAAAGAGACTGACGTGGGTTTCATGTTCTAAATACTAATATTTCAGTGGAAACAGTAAAAGAAAATAATCTGCTCAATTCTCTGTGTTCCTGCTCCAGTAACAGAACTGTCACGGGTTTGGGAAAAAATAGACAGAAGACAAAATAATGTACCATATTCTACATGGAATAAAAATCAGCAAGGTAATTACTAATGATCTAGAATGCATTTGATTTTATACTCTAATTTACATTCCTTGTCTTTCACGTAAGACTAAGATCTTGAATTTTAAATATAAGTGATTTTTTGTGATTTGATGAAACAAAATTGATCAAGGGTAATATAACAAGAGGTTAGAAAAACTGATTTATCAACTAGACAAGAATTAAGGGAAAAAATGCAGAACTAGTTTATATCTAAGTTCTGGGGTAATAACAATTAAGATGTTGGAGAAAAGATTTTCCTTTCTTAGCTTCCATTTCCTTATTAGAAAATGGAGGTGCCGCTTTAGATAACTTACAAACTGGTGGAAAAAATTCAGGCCAGATCTTAATGCTTAGTTACACAAATCCATATTCTTATTGAATCCGGTGAAAGTAATTCTGCAATTCATATTTCACAACTGTAACTTGGCACATTAGTTATCAATTACACTACTGACCAAAGTGCTTTGTGAAACATGGACCAACAAAATTTACTTAATTTTCTTGGGCTGTTTAATCAGAAAAATCACAGTATTTGTTATGGTATATTTTAAGATTTTTTACTGGTGTAGCAAAAGGGAAACTGAAAATATAGATCAAAGTTTAAAGATCTCCCTCTATACATGGATATTAGGGGGAAACCCCCACCTTTATTCTCTTACAATACAAACTGTGTACTAGAGTATAACATCTATTATATATAACTGACATCAACTGATCATATGAAAATCTATTGTACATATTTCTAGAAAAATCAGATCTATATTTGTTGAGGGATCCATTTACTACAGGAAGTTGTGTCCAGATTGGAGGAAAAGAACAGAGAAGGAAGAGAAATCTGAAGGATAATTTTGGGACTTGAGATGGGTATTTAAAGACTGTTAAGAAAACTGTTAAGAAAAAGCTTTGGGTCCCAGCCCTGTGGCCTAGAGGCTAAAGTCCTCGCCTTAAATGCGCCCGGGATCCCATATGGGCACCGGTTCTAATCCCGACAGCTCCACTTCCCATCCAGCTCCCTGCTTGTGGTCTGGGAAAGAGTCGAGGACAGCCCAAAGCTCTGAGACCCTGCACCCACATGGGAGACCCAGAAGAGGTTCCTGGTTCCCGGCTTCAGCTTAGCGCAGCACTGGCCATTGCAGTCACTTGGGGAGTGAATCATCAGAAGAAAGATCTGTCTCTCCTCCTCTCTGTATATCTGACTTTGTAATAAAAATAAATTTTAAAAAACCCAAAAAGCTCTGGAACTAAGTAATTTTGTGCAATGAAAATAAGAATCCATGGATTAGCATTTTAAACCACCACTTCTGGTCATACTTACAGCTTCGAACACATGAGAGTAGATTATTACTTTAATCTATCACAAACCTAAAGTTAGTGTACTTAGATTACACAGAAAAAATGATTCAGTTCACGTACTTACTATGGTGCCAGTTATGGGTAAAATATAGTTGTATTTAGCTGGAGAGAGCCATGAATTAAAGGTAATCTTTCTCAAACACTGCTCTCCATTGGAGATGCTGATTCCTCACAGAACATATTGATACTACTACCGAAATCCCAGCTGTAGCTCTGAGGTCAGATCAGTTTAATAAACACTCTTGTCATGTGTAAATATCTGAAGACAAGCTGAATTACTACATTGTGAGTAATGGTAAAGTCTGGGATTAATTTCTCAGCATCACTCAGTGGCAAAGTCATAACTTCTGCCCCATACTCAGCTCACTCAGAGAAAACATTATTAGAAAAACTGCAAACAACACACACTCTTGTCCAACATTATTAAATAAATGGCAATTTCTTAGCATTTGCACCTAGAACTTTTAATACCATATCACTGCGAAGCACCTTTCTTCTGCTTTACTTTCAAATAATTAACAGACAAAAAGGGCTTACTTAATCTTCTACTTTTTTTCTTCCCATTTGTTTCCGGTCGTGGTTGTTTATCTATTTATCTTTCATGTCAGAAGCCAGCCTCAGTACGTTAATGTCCTAACACAGAATTTAGAAATACTCATACTGTACCTTAATACAGATTTAAAAGTCATTGCTTTCAGAATTAGAGGACAAGCTTAGATTGTTTTAAGACACATGATTTCAATACTGTAATATCAGTTTGGAATAGTGCCTTTTAAGACATGTCCTAAAGTAGAATATGTGAAGTTGTATATCAGAATCTTATTTACACATATAACACGTTTCAAACAATGCTGAAAGTACATAAGAACATTTTTGGAAAATAAAATCAAAATATAAACTTATTTGGGTGCATCTCCACGATCATTTTTGAAGGTCCCTCATGGTCATGGACCTCACTTGTTTTGTTTGCACCAAAGTAAACTTATCTTTAATTCTACTTTCCATGGGTTTCTGAAACAGCCTAGTATTTACCTAAGCAATGGACAAGGTACCTATTTTATTTTATTCTAGTCTTTACTTTTATTCTAGAGAATTCTAATAGCAATCCAGGATCATATGTCCTATTACTGGTTTAGACATTAATTGTCAAAAATATTGGTTAGAAGATTCCTTCTGGAGATAACCCTAGGCCAAATAGCCAAGCTATTGTCTTAAATTCTAGGATTCCAAATGATTAAGTAAAAGTTTTATGGCCACTAGATAAAGCCAATGCTTACAGGGTAAAAGATTCTGAAAAAAAGCATATAAGTGGAAAACAACCAGCTCAAGATAAGGCACATGGCAGGACCAAAGTAAAGAAACCAATTCGTGATATTTAACTTCTAATAAAAGGGATGAACAAATGAAAAAAAATACTAAGAAAATTTGGAGGATTTTGAGAGAATATAAAGTATAACAGCACAAGCACCTATAGAATAATACAATGCCAGAAAGGAATATATATACCACCGTAGCCCCTTCATTAAATTTTATAAGCTAGACTACACTCCCTCATTGTCACAGCTCTTTTGCCACAGAAAGGGATGCTAAAGTGCAAATATCGAGTATGAGTGCTGATTAAAAGAACTTTCCTTAACTAAAAAAAAAAAAAGATCTTGGCTGGGTGTTTTGGTCAGTATTTAAGGTACTACCTAGCATGCCTGATTCCTCTATCAGAGAACCAGGGTTCAAGTCTCAGAACGACTCAACATTCCAGCCTCCTGCTATGGTGAACCATGGAGGGCAATAGCTGACTGTTCCAATAACTCTAGTTCCTGCCACTCCTATGGGAGACTTGAACAGTGACCTGGGCTCCTGGCTTCTCCTGACACATTCATTCCTAGCTACAAAGGACATCCAAAGAATAAACCAGCAGAGGAAAATTCTGTCTGTATTTCTCAACAAATTAAAAAAAATATTTCTTTCTCCCATCCTTTTTATTTTTTAAATAAGGAAGAGAGTGAGAGCAATCGAGTGCATGAGGGCTTACCACCCATTATCTACTGCCCAAATGCCCACAACATCAGGGAGTAGACCAGAGGCCAGAGCTGTGATCCAAAACGTAAGTACCACCTCTCACACACAAGAAGAGGAGACTTAATCAGTTGACCCACACTGCTGCCTCTCAGGGACTGCATTGGGAGGAAGCTGGAATCAGTAACAGGCCCAAGTTATCAAACGAGGCATTTCAATTTGGGACTCATGTCTTAACTATAAGTCTAAAGCCATTTTCCAAATGTGGTTTCTTACTGCAGAATTTACCAGAATGAATTCAAGGAACTAGAGAATTCATAATAGCATAAGAATAATGCAACCTAAAATGCACTAAGGAGATTCAACACAGAAGCAATCATATGGGTTTTTACCTTTACTATTTAAACTTGAACAACTGTCTTGACATGACAATACTCAGTCAAACAGTTAACACCTAACAACATAAATCATATTCCTGGGATTTCTACTTTGTATCAGAAACATTTAGACCTTGACTCAGCAGACTAAGAGCATTATAGTTAGGATCTGATTGATTCTTACTTCAATTGGTATCATATTAGATAGCAAATCAACCATATTATACTTAAGATGAGAGAGATCAACTTAACCAGACACTCCAACACATGCTTGTGTCTATGTATCTGCAAAAGTTATCAGAATGGTATGTCTTTGAGTGCATTCATTCCTTCAGCAATAATTTACTAAGGACTCCTTTATGATGATAATAGTGATCTGTAAGTTACAAAGCTGTATTTTGGCTGTATTTTGGATGAATGATTCAGTGTAGGATGTAAGCAAGGCAAGGGAAGCAAAGTCATTATTAGAGGTTCTACTCATCTTGAGTTTTATGAACAATGAAGAAAACTATATTATTTAGTGTCTACTTTATTGAAGTCTAATTTATATAATGAACTTTTATAATATTTGGTTTAGGGCACTGAAGAATAGTTTCTATGAAATTTACATACAGGTTTTAGTAAGGTCTTCAAGGTTTTCTTTTGTGCAGATAACTGGGCTTGGAATTGTGGCACCGTATGGTTAAGCATATTTTTAAGCATATGAGAACTACAAAACTGGATTTCAATGAACAAACCACTTCACACCCCCACTGGCTCCATGTCCTCACTGATGTTTGTTGTTGATAAGCTGTTTATTTGCACCCATCACAGAAGGTATACACAGTGTTGTCCAAAAGAGTTTAAAACTGAATTTTCAAAATAACTAATGATATCAAACACATTTTAAGATAGCAATTAGCTGTGTCTATATTTCTTCTTTATTATAGTGCATGTTCAAATTATTTTGGCCAATCTGGATTGTCATTTAATCACTGAGTTTAACAACAGAATCTGTCTTTGATCTTTCCATTTTTATAACAACAATACACTGTCTTGATCATTGTGGCTTTAAAATAACAAAATTAAGTAATATAAATCCTACAACAGTCTTTTTTTTGTCTTAGGTACTTTGTATTATCATGAAAATTTAAAGGCCGTTTGTCTACTTTTGTTAAATATGAAAGTTTCATTTGCTCTATATTGAGTTACCTATCAGTTTGGAGAAAACAAAGACCTCATCAATGCAGGATCTTGATATATAAATCCAGTACATCTGTAGTTAGTTGATTCATTTTTAAATTTCTTACAGAAATAACTGAGAGTTTTTATTGTAGAAATTTTTGCATATTTTACCTACATCCCCAAATCAGACTGATACAATGATAGTCATTTATTTCATTTCAATTCTATTATTTTATATTATTACAGAAATCTAATTATAATTCATTACAGTTGATTATAATTGACTTTGAATATTATCTTGTATCCTATTATAGTAAATTCATAATTTCTTGTATCTTTTTCCAGGCATTTTGACATTTTTTCTTGCTTATTGACTGGAGTAAGATTTTCAGCCAAATATGAGTGAGAATATCTGTATGTTTTTAGGAGAGTTCACTTTTATTGAGAGTTCAATCTCATTCGTAATATATTTAGCAATATATGAAAAAGATTGTCATAAGCATGAATTATTTCAAAAATACAAATTTGGCATAGCATGAATTAATTCAAGTTTGGCTTTTTATATGTATTTTTGTATGTATTATAATCAGGAAGTTAAAGATGTTTCAAGAATACCTATTCTTAATTACTTTCATAATTAAAAAGAACTTTCACCAAATCATGATCCAGCCAAGACTGACTCTTTCACAGGCACATGACAAAAGAAGTGCCTTGGGTTCTGAACTGTTGATCTACCCAGGAAAAATCTGTGTTCTCACTTCACCAATATGGGAACTGACAAGCCTCCATTCTGGATTATACTTAGAATCTATGGCACAGGTGATGATTTCACTCTTATCTGGCATGTTCATATCATTCCTCCAACTTTCACCTTCTGTGTACCTTTGGACTAGCAATGCAATACATCTAAGACTCTGTTAGTGTGGCCCCTCCCATCACTGTTTACTTCGTTTCTACATGGAAGGCACAATCCAGAGCTAACTGTAGGCTACATTTTGTTGCCACAAGAATGGCACTGCATATTTTCAGTACTTCAGTACAGCTATAGTACTAACTACACATTTTTACATGGATTTTCTAAATCTTAATGGCAGCAAAAAAATACTTTTCTAACAAATTAGAAACAGAAAAGACACAGATTAGCTACAGCATGCCTGGATTTTGTTTATAATAAGAAAAAAATTACTATGTCTTTAAGAAAGAAAAAGGAAAGTACGGCACAGAAATGAATATACCAGGGTCCGGCATTTTGGTGCATTTTTTAAACTACAGTTTGTGACATGGTCATCCAACACTAGAGTGTGGTTCAATTTTTGGATTCTCCACTTCTGATGAAGATTCATATTTGTGCACCCGAGAAGGCAGCAGAAGAAGGTGCAAACTCATGGCCACCTGCAACTCAAGTCGGAAATCAGGATGGAGTTACTGGGACCTGGCTTCAGCCTTGTTCAATTCTGGCTATTTCTGCCATTTAGGGAGTGACCTAGGGGGTACAAGATGAATCTCTCTCTCTCTACCTATCTTTCTTTTTCTTTGTTCTTTTGCTTTTCAAACAAATAAATCTTCTAAAGAGAAATTAACACACCAAAAGTATATCTTTCTCAATGGTTAGCCTCCTGCTTTTTAATACAATGAATACAAACGTTATTGAAATATTACCTAACCCTCATCAAAATTAAAATAATATTTTAAAGAAAATGTAGTTAAAAGTTGTTCTTAGAAGAGAACAAAAACCCTCAACACAACTGCATATATAGATGTATTCTAAACATAGATTTGAATATGTCCCCCAAAGTGCACACAGACTTCTGGAAATGAGTTCACTGTGACCTTTTTATGGTGAATATATTCATTAATTATATTTTATATTATGATAGAGAATCACTTTCGGCAAATGATTAATTTGCTTAAAAAAGAACAGTCAAATTCTATACTTTAAAGAAAGAACTCTTCCTCATTTTCCTCATTCTTCGTTTCATATTTTAATCACTTAAATTTAAATTATTATTGCCAAGATATTATAGGCAATTTTACATCCCATTAACCTTGCTTTGTTTTAATTATAAAGATCCTTTGTTAGATTCCTTTAAATGATCCAGTTTATAATTTCAGCCTGTCCTGAGGAGTATTTTAATTCAACCACACATTCATCAACTGTTTTTGTCCTGTTAATTGCAGACAACTGCACAATTGCTTTTGCAAGCTATGATTGATGAATTCTGCTCACAAGTGTAACTATTAAGCAGGATAAACATTTATAACAATTTCCACTTAAAGATTTTTATCTTTATTCCCACAAGGACAAACTAAAGAATGATATTTCAACAACCACAGGAAGTGTTTTTTTTTTAAATAATAGATTCCAAACTGATTGAAAATTTTAAGAAAAAATTACATGTCATTGTAAACAGGATAAAAGTCTGTGTAAAACATTTAATTTGTGCTTAGCACACAGTAGGCATCAATGGTTTCCAGATAGAGTGATGTCTTTATTGTATCACAAATATTTAAATATACCACTTTTTCAAGTTAGACCTCAAAGTTCAATTTGTGAAAGCTATAAATTGAAGGAAGTCACTCAAACTTAATGTGGGTCTAAACACTTGATAAATATATTAGCTGAAATATTTAAAGTGACTAAATATTTAAAGTGACTATATTGCAGCAGTCTTAAATAAATGTGGAATAATGTATGCTGAACCTTCAGAGAAATCGGGCAGCAAAGGGGCCACATAAATCTACAGCATGAGATAGCTTGTAGAACATGCCCAGATTTTATCTGTTTATAGGGAGAAGAACTGGTATTAGAATCCAGGTCAAATGATATAGACACTATATATATATATATACACTATATATATATATATATATACACACACACACACATATAATATATATAACTATTATATATTAAATATAATATACATGCAATATGTGTATATATGCATATATATGGTGCACATCATATGGTAATGTTACACCAGGCACTGTGGAAACAGCCAAAAAGCACAACACAAATACACAGTCATTTAAATTACTGCTGCGTAAGTGAGGGATAGCAGGAGTTAACACCTGGGAAAGCACCTCTTCTGTGTTAGGGAGAAGGTGCTGTTGCTCAGTGCAGAGATGATTTGTACTAAAGTAGAAGAAGAAATAAAAAGCCTGAAACCAAATGCCCATCTCCTTTGTGCTGTGATTCTTGGTAAATCACCATTAAAAAAAAAATCAGTCCTTTAATTATCTGTTGCCACAGCATACTCATCTTGCCCACTGATACATTCCGTCATATCTGCAATTACATCATCGGACCCCATCCCTGCTAGATGATAAGCTCGGTTAGTGCTCAAGTCTCCCCACACGTCATTAGCATACAAGTAGTCACCACTGTGGTTAGGTGAGGGGATCATGAGCCTCTTGTGAATAAATCCAGTAGGGTCTTTAATCCTAACTGGGAAACCCTCTTGTTGATCATTCCTTTCTAATAATCATTCTTAGTTCCTTCAAGAAACAACAACAACAAAAAAACTAAGGAATATAACATCAAGTACAACAGAGAATAAGATGAAAGTTTTTAAGGAAAATGCTTTATAGTGGGAGTTGTAAAAACGTAAAACAATAATGTAAACCTCATGTGACACTTAAGCTGTTTCCTTGAGAGAGAGAGAGAGAGAGAGAAGAGAGAGAAGAGAGAGAACACAATCATGTGAAAGTGAGGGGGAGGAGGAATTCCCAGGAAACAGAACCAAAGGCTTGGCTATGGGTCACCACGCTTTCCCTTCTCCCTGGGCATAACATGAACATGACTGCACAACTCACCCTGTACAAGCCAGGGACAACCTAAATTTCCACTCCAGATCTCTCTTTGAAGAGCTCAAAATCCAAAAGGCCTGATGTTTGTATGGTAGCTCCTTTTGGATTTCAGATATAATAAATTCAGTGTAACCAAAAGTGAAAACATCTGCCCCCGAACCCTTACATGCGTCCCTCATTGTTCCGGCAAAGTGAAATTTTACCTAACACAAATCATCAGTTACCAAAGCCAGAAATCAAGTTAGCCTTGATTTCTTTTCTCCCCTCTTTCATCAGCACTCCTACTCATTTCATTTTCAAAAGACCCTACGAAACTGTTCATTTTTTCCAGCCACTGTGATGAACTCCATGACATCATGTTTCTCAACAGGATTGCTGAAAGCCGACGTCAGGGCCCCGTTCAAGCTCCAAGCCCCTGAAGTCTGCTCGCTGTCCTGCAAACTGCACCTAAACTGCTTCAGTTCCTTATCGGTACAGCTTCCACTCCTCTTCTTGGCATTCCCGTTGTCACAGCCTCTGTCACGAGGGAATCGCCCTTGCCTCTCTAAGCCTGGCACACAACATGTACTTAAACACGTACTGTACTGGCCGACTGACGACAGCTTTTGAACAATGTAACCTGTGATCTTTCGTCTCCGAGCTTTTGTACTGTATGGTTCCTTCTGCTTAAAATTTTATTTCTGTACTTCTGCTTTTCACCTTTCTATTTCCTAATCAATTTCAAGGTGTAAAATAAGTGTTTTTCCTTTAGTACTTATAGTTATGAACACCCTGATAACTATACCAGGAGCATGTACCTGTTCAGATAAGGCTAAGTGCCTTCTCACTTGATTGCATAATCATGCATATTGGCCTTACCATTGCATTCTTTTCTTTTTAAAGGATTTATGTATGTTTATTTGAAAGGCAGATTTACAGAGAGAAGGAGAGACAGAGACAAAGATCTTCCATCCGCTGTTTCACTCCTCAAATGTCTGTAGACAGCCAGAGCTGAGCGGATCTGAAGTTGAGAAAAAGGGCATTTCTCTGGTCTCCTATGTGGGTGCAGGGTCCCAAGGACGCCATCCTCTTTTTCTTCCCAAGTAGAGCTGGATCAGAAGTAGAGCCATTGGGACTCCAACTGTTGTCCATATGGGACGTGAGTGCTTGCAGTCAGAGGATTAGCTTGCTATGCCACCATGGCCGACCAAAAACCCACCCTCCTCCCCACACGAGCATTCTCTATTATTTTATTTTTTTTGGTCTGGTGATTGATTTTACTAAAATATTCAGAAAACTGTCCACCTTGTTCACTTCAGACCTCCTAGCTCTATAATAATATTCAGCATATAGTAGGTACTAAGAAGACACTGTATCATGGTTTGTTCTTATAGATATTAATGTTGAATTTTTATTCCCAAATCAGCTTTTTCTTAAAGAACAATTATCATGAGTAATAGAAACATAAATTTACAATGGTCCTCAGCACATTATGAAGAGCATTTCTGTTATTTTCATAGATTAAGATTTGTATAATTAATACTGCATTAACTGCATTTATAATTGATTTCTTAACACAAAGCAAACTTCTAAAATTTTATATTGAATAATAATACAATACAGAAGCTTAACATCTGTACTATTAGCATTTCCTATCCTTGTTTTTAGTCTTCCCAGGATTAAAAAATCAAGCATTAAAGAAATCAATTTGGGGGCCCGGCACAGCGGCGCAAGTGGTTAAGGTCCTCACCTTGCACGCCTGGGATCCCATATGGGCGCCGGTTCTAATCCTGCCGGCCCGCTTCCCTTCCAGCTCCCTGCCTGTGGCCCGGGAAAGCAGCAGAGGACGGCCCAAGGCTTTGGGACCCTGCACCCTCGTGGGAGACCCGAAAGAGGCTCCTGGCTTCGGATTGGCATAGCATCAGCCGTTGTGCTCACTTAGGGAGTGAATCATCGGACGGAAGATCTTTCTCTCTGTCTCTCCTCTCTGTATATCTGCCTTTCCAATAAAAAAATAATAAAAATAAATCTTAAAAAAAAAAAGAAATCAATTTGGTTAACTAATAGGAGATTTATTTTTGGTAGGATAATCATTTGTTTGTCTTAACAACTGAAATAAATAAGCAAATAAATATGCGTATGAACTATGACTTATTTGTGGAATTGATGTAACAGTGATTTGCTTTAGCAATTAGTTTTCTCATATTTTTGTCTAAAAGGAGAATCACAACTTTCAGATTTTGTAAAAAGTGAATGTTATAGCATTTGTTACAGAAGCATAAATATGAATATGCTATATACAAAAATTGATATTTTCCTATATTCTTTTATTACAGTAAATGTAGAATTTATTTTAAATTGCAGTCCTGCATTGCAGCAAAAGTGATTAGGTCATAACATATTAATGACAAATACATAATATGATAAAATATTCTAAAGAAACGGGCTATTTCTTGGAATATTATTAGGCTACATTAAAATTGTTTAAAAGGTGGTGTTTCTGGGATAGTGTTGTGACATAGTGGGGTTAGACTGCTGTCTAGAACATGAGCATCAGTTAATGTCCAAGGTGCTCCACTTCCTATACAGCTCCTTGGCAACACACTTGGAAAAAGTGGAGGAAGATGGACCAAGTACTCGAGTCTCGGCACTCATATGGGAGACCTGGATGAAGCTCGTGGTCCTGAATTTGGTACAACCCAGTATCGTCACAGCCACCATTTGGAGAATTAATCAGCCAGTGAATGGTCTCTCTTTTTCTCTTTCTTTCCCCCTATTTATCATTGTAACTCTGCACATATGTATACATATACATATGTGTATATGTATAAAACATTTTCATGAAGTGTTTTTCATGAAAGTTCCCTTGAAAGCAGAAATAAAATTAAATGCAGTAAGCATCATTTGCTTATCAATGTAACTAAATCTGGTTTCAATCAGACATGAATACTATGGCAAATTCTGTTATTAGTTTTTAAAGAATATACTATGAATGTACTTCAAAAAGTTTGTGGAAAATGGAATTGAGATCTGATGATTAATTACAGCTCGTATCTATATCCTTGAGGAACAGCAATTTTACTTCTTTCTTGTTGAATTCTTTATTAGTGGAGTGCTAAGCTTGTGCTTTTAAGATAAAACATAAGTATGTCATTGTAAAAATTAAAAGAAGAATAAGAGAAGGAGGAAGGAGGGTGGGAGGGAATGGGGAGGGTAAAGCAGGAAGTAGCATTATGCTTTAAAATTGTACATATGAAATACATGAAATTTGTTCTCATTACATAAATTTAAAAAGTTAAAAAATATATGTTAATTATTGTGTGAAAATTGTTTAAATCCATGCACAGATGGGTTTTTAAAAAGTCTGTGTAATATAAACATGAAAAATAATACTTGGGTTTCAATATTTTGCAACAAAATGCACATTTTTAACTTACAGTTTCATAAACCATTTGAAGCACCATGAAAAATAAAAGAAATTGAAGTTGTGCGAGGATGCAGGTGTTGGCTGATGGAAGCTATATATATGTCACCTGCTGAAAGCTACACTGCTCTTAATATAGCCACTTCTTAAAGTATTGCAGAAATCAGAGTCAACCAACTATGAAAATATGAACCATGCATTAATAGGTTTAAGCATAATTTTACTTACAGCATCATTTTTACAAAGGGATATATAAATTCCTATCAAGACGGCTGTGCTTGCTATGTCTAACATCTTTCATGTTTTCAGCTGGCCCCAGTCTAATGAGACGGTTTCACATGGACGACGGGAGGATGAGGGAGCAAACACCGAGCACTGCTCTGAGAGCAGATGGAGCGGCAGATGGGGCTACACACTGTGCTCACTTGATCTGTGTAAGGCAGCTTCACTGCGCAGTGTGAGGACACTCACATCTCAGCAAAAAATCTTATGTAGCTTTCCCCTTTTTTAAACACGCACTTTTCTAAAAAAAAAAATCACTTTAAACTGTATTCATTTACATTGAAGTACCTGTGCGATATATTACTTAACCTCAATATATTTTCTTACACATTTTTTGGTACAGATGGCAGAAAAGAGCATTTGCCCAGTGGAATCAAATGTTTGCTGACTAGTTGTCCAAAAATTGTAAAATTAATTACCTTCCTTCATTGATGAGCTCAATAAATGCAAGTCCTGCATTCTTCTGAATAGAATTTTGCCATTCCTAAAGGGAGAAATGTAAGAAATGTAAATGAAAGTAACATCTGGCTTAAGAAGCATGTTGATGTTATTAATAATTTGCACAGTATCTGTCTCAATGCTTTTATAAGAGCTTATCACAAATGTTCATTTGTAAAAAAGAAAAGTGTTATATAGTATCACTGCATCAATTTAGAAGATGCTTTGAAATTCCAGAATATTTCAGATTTATTGTAGATTGAGATGGAAAGTAAGATAACAGGTACAGAGAGTGCTTAGTGAAGAGTTCTTTTCCAAAAGCAAACAAATGCACAAAAGGATAGAAATCTCCTGGACAGCTTAGTCGCCAGTTCCTAATATTGAGACTTCTACTGAGATCTTAAAATGAAACTAATTCATTAAACTAAATGTTCAGATTAGTTTAAACAAAATGTTATTATATAGTTTGTTCTCCAGTTCTATATGTTCCGTATATGTATGCTTAACCAACTATAGATCAAAAACATTCAAAGGGAAAAAATCCCAGAAAAGTTCAAAAAGAGAAATTTGTTACACTACAAGAAGGGTACTATGCTGAATCTACATACAAAAAAGTGTTGTGTAGGTATTGTCCTAGCTATGAGAAGTATTCCAGAGATTTAAAGGAAATATGAGAATACACAGGTTGTATGCAAATGTTATGCCATTTCCTATGGGGTCTTGAGAATCCACAGATGCTGGCATCCTAGGAAGTCCTAGAACAAAACTCCCAGAGATACCAAGGGGCTGTATATGCATTACAAACTTTTAAAGCTACAGGTAAACAATGACACAAGTAAATTCATGTGAAATTTGTAAGGAAGATACCTAAAGTAAAAAGTACAAACAAATTCAATGGATTTTCTGTTTGCTTATTTAATCGGCAATTTAGCATTTGCTAAGAATAGATATAGTCCCCAAAGTAGGCATTTGTATGTGTAAATATGCTCCAATCGAAGTTAACATGTAAATGATAACAGACCAAATCATGACGATTCAATTCCCAATGAGAGAGAATAAACCACTTCAAAAAAGAAGTATGTTGGTCCAAGGCCAAAAAAGTCTCCCTAGTTTGTACCCATCACAGCTTTTACAAATGCACCCAAACATAAGATGGCTGTTTCATTTTACAAAATTTTTTTGAGCTTTGAAATAATTTCTGTCAAAAAAATTACAGGCAATCTTTTCCATACAATTAAAAAAAAATTGACTTCCTACCAATCTCCTATCATCTAAGTGTTTTTTGCATTTATTGCAAATTAAGATACCCCCAAAATATAAATATGTCACAAATTCTTGGAATATACCGTGATGTTAAACAGAAAAGCTAACTCATTGTAAGAATAACAATGCATGTCTGAAGAATAAATTCTTACAGTTTCTTAAACATGATTTTCTATATGATAATCTTTTCAACTAACAGTTTTGTAGTAAAATAGAATTTTAAATAAGTTTTTTCATATGCTAGATTTTGTACATGCATACCAAATTACACTTCTTCTAAACTGTTCAATATATCATGACAATCATGGCTTTGTATCAATCCCATGATACACTTAGTAGAACGCTGAACTGTGACGGCTGCTGGATGACTATACTGTTATAATATGGGGTAAAAACAGTGGGGGTGGAATGAAAAGGTGAAGTAGGAGTTCTCTGTGCCTGTGGGACCATATCATGAAAAATTAAAATAATAATAATAAAAGACTATATAGGAAAAGTGTACTAAAATCTACATTCTAATCAAACTAATCTCTGCAATTTTAATTTTGCATATAAGACAGTAATTTACAAACTTTCATAGAAGAACAATAGAAACAATTTTCAGCTAAACTAAGGATATAAGATTTTAGAGGATGAGAAAAGCAATGATAGTGTATGGCTATAGATTTCACTGAAGTATTTAGATTGTAGGAAGAGTAATTTGTCATAGAATGTGCTTAACTTAGCAGTTAATAATCTTCTGTCTGGTATCAGAGTGCCTGGGTTCAACTGCCAGCTCTGCTTCCTGAACACTGCCTTTTGTGGTATACTCTCTGGGAGGCTCAAATAATTGGATTCCCTTTATTATTGTTGTTGTTGTTATTATTATTTTTTCATTTTATGACACAGTTTCATAGGCTCTGGGATTCCCCCCAACCCCTTCCCAAGCTTCCCCCATATTGAATTCCTCCACATTGTTACAGTAGTACAGTTCATATCCAGTCATGATTCCTTCATTGCGGGCATGGATCATGCTAACAGTCCAACATCTTATTGTCCAGATAAATTCAACAGTTTCATTGGGAGACCATCCTTGGTCTGAAAGTAGAGCTGGCAGAGTATCATCTCATCCAATGAGATGTCACTATACAACTTCAACAACAGAAAGATACATGGAAATTTACAACATCATGAAGTTAACTGACATGGTATTGAGTGACCAATGTTAGAAAATGCAAGTTGTTAACCACATCCTATAATTACTGCATTGAATCTCAATGTTGGCATACTCAGAAGTGGCTGCTATAAACCTTAAAATGTTTATAGGATACTATTCAGCTGTCTGGTGTCTATTTTCAGTTATATACTTAGAGTACTCAATAGTGATTTTTAATGAACTTTGTGAATTTTAGGATAGTCCAATCAGGTTTATAACTCTAACAAGGCATATGTTAACGACTGAGGAGCAGAACAGTTTTAGGAGGGGTGACCAGAGAAATCTTCAGTACCTTACTGAGAAGTAACTGATCTTTGTGTTCTACCTAGTAAGGTACATGGTAGTCCAAGCTGACCTTTTCTTGTCTGTTCTAAGCTTCTCTGATTGGTCTCTGTCTATCTGATCTAATTTTGGGGGCTCCAGTGCAATCCTGATGGTCATTACAAGAGAGGGTGGGGAGCCAAAGTTGGGACTAAGTAAGGACCAGAGAAGGCTCCTCTCCCAAATCCCTAAGGACATTTACTGTTCTTCTGTTTCTGAGGACTGTTCAAGGCTCCTGGCTGTTGTTCTGATGACATTAGATCCTTATATTAGATGCACATAGGAGACTCAAATTGTGTTCCTAGCCCCTGGATTTGGCAGCTGCCCAGCACTGGCAGAGGCAAGCATTCAAGGAGTAAACCAGTAGATGGGAGTTCTCCTTGTCTCTCCATCATAAATTAATTTGAAAGCACATTAAGAGAATGAGATTTGCTATTTTTAGCAAGAGATAGTAAGGCTTTTGTATGGCTTTCAGAAGAGAGAAGACAGAAAGGTAAATTAGCATTTTAAAAAATATCTACATATTTTTATTTGAAAGGCAGAGTACAGAGGAGAAACAAGAGAAAGCCTCCAACCATTGGTTCACTCCCTAAATGGCCGCAACAGGCTGCAGCTGAGCGGATTCAGAGCCAGGAGCCAGGAGCTTCACTCAGGTTTGCCATGTGGGTACAGGGGCCCAAGGAATTGGACCAGCCTCTGCTGCTTTCCTGGGTCATAAGGAGGGCACTGGATGGTAAGTGGAGCAGCCAGGATATGAATAGGCGCCCATACGGGATGCTGTGCTTGTAGACTGATGATTAGCTAGCTATGTCATCGTACCGGACCCTAAATTAACGTTTTCAAAAAAGTGGAAAATGAGAGATATTATAAGGAAGATCTTCCATGATTAGATACAATTTTTGATTTAAGAGTTGAAATGGAAGAGTAGAATAGAGTAAGTTATGTAACTTCCTAATGGCTTATTGGGAGAGTAGTTAAATTATTTTGAAAATATGAAAAAAGGGGACATATTTGGAGATAATCATAAACAATTCTGTCTTTAGTTTTTACTTGCCACATTTAGGATAATGATAATACATCAAAAAGGAATGTGCAACTTGGAACTGCTTACATAGAAATATCAATTAATGAAAGCATTAGGCAAAATCTCTACAAATAATAACAGAAGGGCCCGGCGCGGTGGCACAAGTGGTTAAAGGTCCTCGCCTTGCATGCCCGGGATCCCATATGGGTGCCGGTTCTAATCCCGGCAGCCCCGCTTCCCTTCCAGCTCCCTGCCTGTGGCCTGGGAAAGCACTCGAGGACGGCCCAAAGCTTTGGGAACCTGCACCCGCGTGGGAGACCCGAAAGAGGCTCCTGGCTTCGGACCGGCATAGTATTGGCCCGTTGCGCTCACTTGGGGAGTGAATCATTGGACAGAAGATCTTCCTCTCTGTCTCTCCTCTCTGTATATCCGCCTTTCCAATGAAAAAATAATAAAAATAAATCTTTAAAAAAAATAATAACAGAAGATGAACAAAAGAGCTAAGTAAAACTATAGGAAACAGTTATATTTCTAAGATTAGGAAACAAAGCATTAAAAGTAATGGAAAAATTCTATCAAAATATAAGAACAGCAGCAGGATGTTAGAACACTCTTAATATACACACTGGCTTAGGAAAACACCAAGATGTAAGGTTCTTTAACTGAAAATTGTCGTTTCCAAATTTATTACCTAGAGTCTTGTTGGCTATCAGACATGGACAACAAAGAGCAAATCAACAGTATAGAGGAATATAGAAGCCTTCCCCTCCCTTGCCACATCTTATCCTCAGGAAATAGATTCCAGTATCCAAGTGGATGATTGCAACTGTGGATAACGCTGTCTGTATACACTACTATTGTGTTTTTTTTTAAATAAACACAGACACACATACGCTGTTTATAAGTCAGGAAAAAAGATTCACACAATAACTAATACTAAAAACAGAACAATTACAGCATTTGCTGTAATAAAAGTTATATTACAGCAGTCTCTCAACAAAGGGGTACCTGAAAAAAAGGTCAACAGACCCAGAAGAGAGACAGTTATTAAGGGAATAACTGGCAAGGAGTACATACGGAGGATATGCACTGGACACCCGGATGGACAGAGCTACAATATAAAACTATGAACTGTTTATTTATGGAATTTGCTATTTTCAAATGAAAGTTGATCATGGGTATAGAACTGAAAATCCAAGTAGAGAATGTTGTTTTGCAGTGGCTGGTGCTAGGTGGTTTAGGAGAGGGAAATTAGAGAGACAACAGTCAAAGCATACAAAATCCAAGATAAATAGAAAAAGAATAAATTCAAGAGAGCTATTGTAGAACATGGTGATTATGTGTAAAAACACATTTTATGAGAATAATTTGAAAAGTTAAAAGACAATGAATTAAAAGATAAATTTATTTGGTACAAGAATTGAAATCCACGCATGATGCTTTCACAGCATATATTTTCCATAAACTTTCTTGAAGACCCCCTGGTATTCTTTAGAATTAAATTGTTCTCAAATTAAAAATGCTAAATATGTGAGGTGATTATTCAGGAATATATGTACTCAATCTATCACTATAAAACACAATTGTAACATTATTTATGAAATAAAAATGAAAATTACCATCACATTCAATACTTTCCCTTCCAGACTGGCTTCTTCTGTAAGCAGACAGTATAACCCCTGTATATGTTCCAGGATAATGTAATGCTCATGACAGGCTTGTCCCACATCCCAAATGAGAGTAACAGAAGGCTTACTGCCCAAGATCGTTTTCCTGATCACTTTGATGATCGTTGGACTGTGTCGCCTCATTGCAGTAGCTTTTAGTATTTAAGGAAGCATTCGAAAGCTGTCTCTTCACTTGTAAGGTAAAAAGCATAAAAATCCCAAATAACTCCTTACCAGAGAAAATCAATACTGTTATATATTGATGTATCTTAATCAGATTTTATATAGATATGAATATAGTTTAATGAAACTATAACCAGGGAAGTGTGTTACATAGCTCTTTTTATTTCTTCATACTCTAATGAATAGTAATGGTAGTCAGTACAGATCCACACTAAAAAGAATTGCAATAATACAATATTCTGTTAAATGGAGGACTTACGTACTTAACTAATTGCATGATGTATTTTCTGGCTTTGTTAGCTTCTTGACTGTGTGCTGTATTTTTGTTTGTTGACTTCTTGCCTTTTTAAATTAAGGGAAGGGGGATGGGTGGAAATTCCCAGAAGTGGAACTTCAGTGTGATTCCTAACATCCTGCTTCTGCTCTCTCACTTCCTGTTTTCACGACAGACTTGCCTCCACCACAGCATAGATATATTAGTGGGGAACAGCCACAGATGTTGGGTGAAAATAGGTATACTTGGGCACATAATCTTTTTTGAGTAGGGTTTCTGTCAGATGAAAAAATATCTTCTCAGGTATCTTGTCAAGTATGTCAGCCGACCATTCAGGATATATGAAGACATGGAGAGGAGACACCTGCGGTCTTAAATTGTTCATCTGAGTGGATGAATCTGTATGACTAGATCTAGTAGAAGGCTTTACAGCAGCTAATAGTTAACGCAGATATTGTTAGGATCCTTATAAAAGCCAGTGTTACAATATCTTTCAAACATTTAAAAACGATAAAGATTGGTAGTTGTTCAGAAAAAAAGTCAATATATAACATTTGCCTTTACTTATTCCCATATAGATACATCATGGGCAGTCTTCATCAAGAACCCAGGTTTATGTAACTTGACTATAAATTTTATTGTGATATTTATCAGAAACTTGTAAACTCCTTTGTCTTAATTATCATATAGAATTGAATTAAAGATTTATGTGGTTTTTTTTTAAAAGATTTATCTATTTTTATTGGTAAGTCAGGCACACAGAGACGAGCACAGACAGAAAGGAATATCTTCCGTCCACTAATTCGCTCCCCAAGTGGCCGCAACGGCCGGATCTGAGCCAATCTGAAGCCAGGAGCCAGGAACTTCCTCCAGGTCTCTCATGTGGCTGAAGGTCCCCAGAGTTTTGGGCCGTTCTTGACTGCCTTCCCATGCTGCAAGCAGGGAGTTGGATGGGAAGTGGGGCAGCCAGGACACAAATCCGAGTCCATATGGGATCCCAGTCTGTGCAAGGTGAGGACTTTAGCCACTAGGCTGCCACGCCGGGCCTGATATTAGTATGATTTTAATTTAACACCTGCTCTAGCATGACCAATGCAATACTCAATAAAGATGATTTAGCAATCTATTGAGTAAGCAACAATTAACATATATTTTACCTCTTGTTATTACAGAGATTTGGTACCAAAAGTCAGGTAATGAGACCTCCTAAAATGCTCATAGAATGGATAATGCTAATTGAACATATCAAGTCTGGCATACATGAGAATATAAGCAAGGAGAGAATAATAATTTGACTACTGTTATGTCGCCAAGGACAAGTGCTTAGCAATGATGTGGAAACAAGTGTATTTAACATCTTACAAGTCATTTCACAAGGTCTTTTGCCATCTGTGAAAGTATACATGCGTACACATACAACTCATTCTGCTACAAAAGAAAATGATCAAACGTAAGAAAAGGTGTAAATTAAGTATATTAACTATGGGCATAAAAAATTTATCTTCCGGGCCGGCGCAGTGGTGCAAGTGGTTAAGGTCCTCGCCTTGCACGCCCGGGATCCCATATGGGCACCGGTTCTATCCCGGCAGCCCCGCTTCCCTTCCGGCTCCCTGCTTGTGGCCTGGGAAAGCAGTCGAGGACGGCCTGGGGCTTTGGGACCCTGCACCCGCGTGGAAGACCCAGAAGAGGCTCCTGGCTTCGGATCGGCATAGTATCGGCCGTTGTGCTCACTTGGGGAGTGGATCATCGGACGGAGGATCTTCCTCTCTGTCTCTCCTCTCTGTATATCTGCCTTTCCAATAAAAAAATAATAAAAATAAATCTTTTTTTAAAAAAATTTATCTTCCTAGGGAAATATTAAGCTTCACATTTAAAACCTGCAGAGAGCCGCCAAGCCTTTAAATAGCTGTGTCACAAATCCTTAACTCTTCTGCATGGATGCATAAAATTTCCTCAAGATGAAGGACTTTTTCAGGGAATTGGATCTCATGTTAAGGACCCTTTGAAACTAAACACTTTGAAGACAAATAAGTTCCAGAAGGATGACAATGAAATCCCTATGTTCTCCTCACAATCACTTTATGGTAGTTAGATGACCTAGTAGAAATCTCAGTCCAAGGACATAATTTCTTTCCTCCCATCAGTTTCTCCTCATCTATGTCAGCTCAATGCACATTCCTCATTCTTTCCTCTTTGTATACAACTCAATAAACCAACTTGATGTTCTTAAGAGACCCAATCCATCAAAATTTTTTTAAAATATGGAAAATATTACAAGGAAAGTAAACTGAGAACAGCAAAATTAATTTTATATTTCTGTATCCATAACTTTTACTTATCGTTAACTGCCACTAAGGGTACTGTTACTGTAACATTTTCATGTAAATTAGAAAAATTAATAAATGCATAAGCTAAAGTAAAAAAAATTGCACAGAGCAAAAACAGGGGTATTTATTTTTCCCATATATGCACATTTGAAACCAACAAGTATGTATGTAAAAGTTTAAAATATTTCTTAAACTTTCTATACTTTATTTTATTAATGTCTTATTAAGAAGCCTTATAGGTGTGACAATGCAAGAAACATAATTAATGATCAGCTAAAAGAGGAGACTACTGATGAAAGCCAAGTGTCCCCCATCTGAAGTTCTCACCAGATGTGTGTCAGATTTTGGATTCTAGAATATTTGCATAGTCAAAGTAAGTTATATTTTGGATAGGGCCAATATCTAAGTGCAAAATTCATTTGCGACCCATGATGTCTCATGTATATATCCAGAAGGTAAATTTAAATTATTTTAAAGTGCCTGAGGTTTGACTGCAACCCAAGATATGGTCAGTTACAGAATTTTCTACTTGTGGTGTCATGACCTCAAAAAGCTTATAAATTATAAATCATGTCAGAGTTTGCATTTTTTGTATTAGGGACATTCAATCAGCCTATCAAAGAACATCTGATTGGTAACATACAAATACACTGACAGTGTTATTAAAAGGAAAGTTGGGATGGCACATAAAGATAAACATAAGAAGTCGTTAAGGTTTTATTTGCTCATTAAACTATTAAATTTAATATTCATCATTAAATGTATTCTAATAAATGTAAGTATGTACTTATACTTATAATGAAGAAAGGTCTAGGTTATTTTGAAGAGCAGAGTCTGTAACTATTGATACATACATGGCTTTGCTATTTGAGTGACTGAGGATAATTCATCCCTGTTGAGAAGACTGTTACATAGCTGTTATTTTCAAGGATATTCTGCAACGATACGAATATACACAATATTCACATTGATATACTAAATCTGATTTTTTTGAGCTGTGCTAACCAGAATGGAATCCACTAGACACATATAGCTATTTCCATCACTTGAAATTCGATGAAAACCATGGGCATTATTGTAAGTATAAAATAACCTGAGTTGAAAGATTTAACATAAAAATGAAAAATATTCCTATAAAATAGAATATGTGTTGAAATGACTTTTTTTTTATTAAAGACAATCTCTCACATTACTTTTGCATCTTTTTTAACCTAGCAACTAGAATATTTACAATTGGATGTGACTTCCAATACATCTCAATTGAGAATATTTATCCATAGTAGGAATCACGGGATGCAATGATTATGTTAATAATAAAATAATGGCTTTTAAATTAATGTCTAGAGAGAGCTTGAAAAGACACACATTGAAATAGCCATTTCTTCTGGCTATTGAAAATATGCAATAGGAAAGAAATTTCTCTTTAAGTTTGATTTGTTCACTCTACCTATTTATGGAGTACAAAGTAATGTCCTTACTACACGTGCACAGTATTAATTGGAGGAATTAGCATTTCTATCACCTCTGATCTTTTCATTAAGTTGTAGTGATATTAAGACCTTTTTTTATTATTATTTTAGAGTTTACCTTATTGTTGAAAATTTACCTTATTGCATATGCAATATACAAGCACTATTCCTTCTATTTGATTGTAAAAATATACCTGTTGATTGTACCATCTTCTCCCTTCCCCAGCTTCTTTTAACCGTCATTATTTTCTGAACCCCAAGAAATCAGCTTTCTTGGAATCCATATATGAACTAGAACATGTGGCGTTTCTTTTTTGTGCCTGGTATATTTCACTACATAATGTCCTCCAGGTTCATTCATGTTGCAAATTATAGGATTTGCTTTTTAAAAAATGACTAAATATTATGTCATCATTTATGTTTACTCTGCTTTGCTTTACCCATTCTTTGATGGATACTTAGGTTGATTCCACATCTTGGCTATTGTGAACTGAGTAATAAACACAGGAGTACAGGTGTCTATTCAACAGGCTGATCTAATTTCCTTTGCATATATATACCCAGTAGTGGGATTGATAGTTTGTAGGACAGTTCTATTTTTTCTAGTTTTTTTCTAGGTTGTAGCACAGTTCTATTTTTCCTAGTTTTTTTTCTAGTTTGTAGGACAGTTTAATTTTTAAAAAAGATGTTAAACAACGTTATGCCAACAATTTTGACAACATAGGGAAAACATGTATTTCACCAAAATTACAAATTTATAAAATTGACATGGAAACGAAATTTTTGATTAGCCCTTCATATATATAAAATAAATTAAATTCATTTTAAAAAATCTTCCAAAAATAGCTAAATGCTTATATATTTTCACTGGTAAAGCCTATCAAACACTCAAAGATAAAGCAATGGCTCAGTAACATAACATATTCCTTTAAATTAGAGAACCAAATAGTTTTCAGTTCATTTTAAGAAATCAACATATACTGGTATCAAAATCTAATGAGAACAGAAAAAAATTATAGAATGATGGCTCTAATCACTACCACTAGATTTTTTTAAAATCCCTTAATCATATCCAGAAAAAATAGGTGAATCATTAGATTCTTTTCTTTATTTCTTCCTCTTCTGAAATTCTGTTCTGCTGTTTAGAATTGTATTTTTTGTGTTTTATGAAGTCCAAAGAGCCAGGAATGCAGTCCAAGTCTCCCGAATATGCTGTAGGAACCCAGTCCTTTAAGCCATCACTACCGCCACCCCTAGAGTCATGAACTGTATGAAGGAAAAGTCAGGATTCCAGAGCCAGGACCTGAACACAGTACTCCGATGTGTGATGCAGGTGTCTTAACCACTGGAACAAATGCTAGCATGTTATTTTTTTTTTCTTCTTATACCCTGTAGGGGCAATACAACTATGATGAATTCTTTCAGTTTTTTGCTTATCACAAAAAGTCTTTATTTATCCTTAATGTATGGGTATAATAAAAAGGATGATTATTTTTTTTTTCCTCTCATGTGTGAATATTCCATTCCATTTTCTTGCTGTCTATTAGGTTTCTGCCAGAAAGTTCATCTAATGCTGAAGTTACTCTAGTATGAATCTCATGATTATTCTCTCATAAGTAACCTGATAATCTTATCTTACTGTTCTTATTTGATAAAAGCAGTTTTAGTTTATTAATTAAATTTACTTATTTTTAAACATTTGATTTCTTTTTATTTGAAAGGTAGAGTTTCAGAGATGGAGAGATAGATAAAGAGTTCATTCAAACACTGATTCAATTCCCCAAATGGTTGCACAACCGGAGGAGAGCTGATCGAAGTCAGGAGCCAGGGGTTTCTTCTAGGTCTCCATGTAGTGTAGGGCCATCCTCCACTGCTTTTCCAGGCCATAAGCAGGGAGCTGGATAAGAAGTGGAGCAGCTGATGGGCACTAGAACCAATGCAGATATGGGAGGCCAGTGTTTGAAGAGGAGACTTAGCATACTATTACATGGCAGTTGTCCTATTTTTCAGTAGATTATTTATTTTTAATAGGTTATTTAGTATTGGGAAGGCATGGACTAGGGAGAGACAGATCTCTCATCTGAAAGTTCACTTCCAAAACGCTTATGATAACCAGACCTGTATCATGCCAAAGGCAGGAGCTGGAAATTCAATCCAGTTCTATGCATGGGTGGCAGAGACCAAACTCCTTGCGTTATCACCTGCTGCAGCTCAGCGTGTGAATCAGATGGAAGCTGTGCTGGAAGCATAGCTATTATTTCAACGAAGGGATTATGATATAGAATATGTATCATGTCAAAGTTAGGAGGCAGGAATTTTTCCAGACAGGCATTCCATATGGGTAGCAGGGGCTCATGTACTTAAACCATCTCCTGCTGCCTTTCATGGCACAGAAGCAGAAAGCTGGAATCAGAAGTGCAAAAGTCAGGGTTTAAATCAATACTAATAAGGCTTTCTGGGAGTCACAAACTGTGTCAGTCACTATGCCACAATGCAAGTCCATCTGTGTTGGCTTCTGAACATCTGGTTCCCTCCAGAAATTTTATAGGCTAGCTTTCACCATGAAAGACTTTCAGCTGCTCACATGCTCTAGAGAGTGGTTGGCTAGTCTGCATTATATCCGTTCCAAGCGGGTGCTTTAATGTACTGGGCATACAGTTTTTCAGCTATAACTAACACTGCAGTATCTCTGGGTACCTCAGTGGCCTAGGCTGCAGGGATTGTGGGACTTGACTGCCACCTGGGATTCTACTTCCTCAGGCAATGCAAGTTTCTTGTAGTTTTTTGCGTGGTCTGCTTTCCTGTGGGTATGGCCTATTTGTCAATATTTGTGAATCATGTCAGGGAAGGTACACCCTTATCGAACTATGCAGGTGCAGTGTGCAGAGTACAGTGTTTGCTGATATCTGAGGACTGTGCAGGGCTTACTATACACAGGTACCCGGTCTGAGGGCTGCACTTGTAACTTCACAGGTCTGAAATGCTCAGGGAGGTTTGTCCAGCTGCTTGCTGAGCCTGATGGTAAGTGGACATGTGGATGTGGCTGATTATCTGTTTCCCAGGGTCTTGAAGGGATGAGCAGCAGAGAATGAAATATAAAACTATTTCTTGGGACAACCAGAGGGAGAAAAGTACATGGTCACCTTGTGGTACCCTTGGTAGGCCAAACCACTCAGCAAGGATGCCTCTGTGGGTGTGAACGGGGAGGAAGGGTCATGCATCTGCTTTCCTGGGCTTTTATGGGTTGGGCTCTACGAGCTGAGTGCTCAGTTGCTTCCTGAGGCCAAGGGTGGATCAATAGTGCTGTGTTGCTACTTTCGGACAGCATTAGGATGAGAAGTATTTTGCAACTGTTGTCTAGTGGTCCCTGCAGGCTGAGCAGCTCAAATTCTCCCTGCAGTCATGAAGAGGACTGGAACAGCCTCCCAATTGGTTTACTGCACCGGATTTGTGGGGCTGCTAGAAGAGGTTTCCCAGTTTCTTCAAAGGGCAAAGATGGCACAAACAGTAAGACACTGGTGGCACAAACAGTAAGACACTGGTGGCATAAGGGGACTCTCTGTTCGAAAGCAGTAGCATGGTGACCATGTCTCTCCCAGGGAGGCTCAGCTGCTGTAATCTGACAAATAACTCAAGTGTCTGTGGTGTGAACTAAGACTGATGGGACCTCCAATTACCTTTCTTTCTTTCTTTCTTTGAGTTAAGTCTACTGATTCAGGGTTGATTAGAAAGACAAAATGGCAGATGCTGGTTATTGAGTTCCCTTCTTTACAAGAACACTGTGCATTTTCATGCTGCTTAACATGTGTGCATTTTTGTGTTTCACTCCCCAGTGCACCAAATCATTCTCAGTGTTGTGCTGTCCTGACCCGAAGTCTGGAAAGGGGTGGTGGATACAGCATGTTTCCCACCTAGGAAGTGTGGTTTCAGAGGCTCAGACTAAGGAACTGACCTGGGGGCATTGGTGGCATTGGGGCTCCACTCTGCAGTGGGTTTCATCACAATGGGCCTGTAACTAAGGCTTAGCTCAATTCTTTTTTAATTCCTTTTCTTCTAAATATTTTAAAATTGAAGGTTGATAGATTTTGCAGTAAAGACCATCTACGGCTTCCATGCTCAACTAATTTTCAACAAAGTTCCCTAAACCATTAATTGGGAAAGAAGATATCATCAATGAGTGGTGCTGGAAGTCCAGACATAAGCATACAAATGAATGACTTTAGACTCCTGAAGCAGTACTTACAGATGCTAGACACTGTGGGAACCAGTCTCTTAGCCTCCCTCCCTTAGTTTAAAGTGTCCCTGTCTTTCCTTTTGATAGCAATGTATTATTTAATTCCCTTAATTCAAAAGCTTAAGGTTTTAATCACCAAATCCATCAGTCATTTGTTTCTATAATAGATGACATCTTTTTTTTTAATAGATGACATCTTATCTTATCAATCTTATCTTATTCTGTACATCCTAACCCCCAGGAGCTGCAGATTCTGAGCAACAAGTAAATAGTATCTGCATGTAGTCTTCAGACAAAATCAAGCTCACTTGCCTATCAGAAAAGTTACCTAAAAAACCTGGTATCACTGACCCATTAAAGAAAGGGGGTGAGCATCATTTACCAACCAAGAACTTGGGCACAAGCTGATCACGCACCTTCAATCTAACAACAGTTACCCCAACTGCATCAGGGAGTCTGGGAATTAAACAATAGCTTCCTGGTTCCTTGCTTGTTGCTTTGTAAGACATACATTTCTTTAACAACCCAGATGTAGAAATAACAACTTTCTACACATTAGACAAATGGCTTCAGTTTTAGATGTTTTTTTTTTTTTTTACCAACCCCCCATCCAATTTTGGCTTTGTGTTGTAACACTCCAACTTCATACCACAAACAAAAGATAATTAAAATGCAAATTTAACTCTAAAACTTTTTAAGTTCTTAGAAGAAAATACAGAGTAATCTGAATGACCTCAGATTTTGTCAGGACTTCATAATTATTATATCAAGAGTACTGACAACAACAATGAAAAACAGACAAATGGATATCCTTAAACTATAAAGATATGATCATCAAAGGGCATTATCAGAGTAAAGAAGAATCAAAAGAATAGGATAAAACATTTGTCAATCATGTATTTCATGAGGATTTAATATTCATAATATGCAAGGAATGTATAGACAAAGGAATTGAACAGACATTGTTCCAAAGGACACAGAATAATGACCAATGCATGAAAGCATGCTCAAAATTTTTATCAGGGACAAGTAAATTAAAATTATAATGAAATCCCACATTAATTTCCAAAAGAGGATTACTATTTAAGAAACCAAACAAATCAAATTTTTAAAACCCAGAGAAATAACAAACATTAGTAAGGATGTTGAGAAATCGAAACCCTGACACATTTTTCATGGGGCTGGAAAACGGTACAACCATTGTAGAAAACATGTGTCAGTTTCTGAAATAGTTGAATATTAAATGATTATTCAAGACAAATAGCAGTTACACTATGTTGACATTATTTATCATAACCAGAATGTGAAAACAAATCATCTATCCATCAGAAGATAAATGACTGACAAAATAAAGTACTGTACATATAATAGAGTATCATTCAAACACAAAAAGGAATGGTTTCTCATAAATGCAACAACATGGAAGAATATGAGAATATTAAGAATATTAAGCAAAAAACGAAAGACAACTTTTGTAAAATTCCAATTAAGACATCCATAATAGGCAAAATTTTAGGGACAAAAAGTGGATTGGTAACAGAAACTGGAGAGATAGAAAAAGGTAGATATTTGCTTAAGCAGAAAAACTACTGGTCCTCATGAATACATACGGGTACATATTAGAGTATATATCCAAATCTCAAAATTTTGACCATATACATTATTTTTTGTACCCTGAAGATAAGCTACTACAAATCATGAAAAACCTCCAAGAATCAACTCAGTATATTATATATTGTGTTATGAGGACAGAATTGTTTCATTCACTATAATGGTCTCCTATTGAATATATGGTTGCAAAAGACAGAATTGCATTGGTTTTTATGGCTACTCAGTATTCCATCTTTGTATGGTTTAATGAAACTCCACAATTTATTCACTCACTGGTTTACAAATATCCAGTTGATTACATATCTTAGCTATTGTGAGTTTGGAGTCTTGAAAATATTATAAACAACGATAATCATATCATTTTTAATGTAATTATTCTGCATTGTACGTTTTAAGTGGCTAATTGATGCAATATATACAAATACTTATTTTATCACATCAAAAACTAAATAGTCTGTAATCTAGTGCTAAAGAGCCTGTGTTGCACAACAGTGCATGAGTTTGACTACTGTCACTGGCTCTCCTGTTTCCCACCAATGAAGACCCTGAGATGCATCAGTGATGCCTCCTGCCATTCATGTCAGAATCTAGATTGTTTTCATTGCTCCTAGTGTCAGCCCTGGGCCAACCCTAGCCATTCTGCACAACTGATAAAGCATCAGTGCACAGAGCATCTCTCTGTGAATCTTTATCTACTTTCCAAACAAACAGAAATGTTTTAAAATAATTTTAACAGCTATATATTCATTATTATTCAAGAATTAGCTCAGCATATTATTAATAAATTCATATACAATGTGGTGAACATTGTGCTAAGTATGGATGATATAGCACTGAGCCAAATACAAGGCACTACTGGCAACCGCAAAAAGGAAAAAAAATAAACCCTTTTTTATAGCAATGTATAACTTCATAAAAGAATGGCAATGAATATTATTCATATAAGTGGCCTTGGAAGATTCTAAACTCTGTACCATCAGTAAATAGTGCTTAAATTTAGACCATCAGACATAAACAATCTATAATTTTAACTGCTCATGATAAATATGTATTAAATATTATCTTGAGACTATGCAACAGTCTTGACTGGCTGACCAGATGTTTCAAAAAGCAAGGAAATACAGGATGAGTTATCACTCCCCCTCTAAATGCAATGCTATGGTCAATAAAAACATATCTTCTTCACATATAAAAGCATCCAATTAAAACATGTAAACAACTACCTTTATTTACTATCAAGATTTATACATTCAAATGCTAAGAATAAAAGGAGATTAGAGTCGATTAAGAAATCAGTAAAGATTCATTTAAGAAAAGAGTTTTAAATAACCGGGAATATATGAAGCAGTAGTAATAACGGTTTGGTTTTACATTGTACATGCTTTTTATAAAGTACTGAACCATTTTTAAAAAACTACACATGAAGATGCATAAAAACCAGAGAAAGTTGTTGTAGGCACTGCAGTGCAGCACGTTAGAATGCTGTTTAGAATGTCCACTTCACATACTGGAAAGCCTGGATCAAGTCCTGGCTACTCTGTGATGCCCATTCCAACCCATCTTCCTGTTAGTGAGTACTAGATGACATTACTGGCCTCACTGCCATAGGCATTTGCAGAGTGAACCAGAAGACGAGATCTTTCTCTATGTCTCTAACTCTGCCTCCCAAATAAATAAATAAATACTTCTTTCAAAGAAAGAGAAAATAATGGCTGTATTTTGGTTTACTTTTTTGTGCTAAAAATAAATTTCCTGCTTTTCTGTTTGTACTGTACTTATATAGAAGATGTCACTAGAAAATCAGCCAAGGGTATATGGGATCCTATGTACCATTTTTGTAATCTCCAGTAAATACGAAACTGTTTAAAAAAATAAGAAAATGACAGAAACACAGTTTGAATAAATATGCAATGAGTTAAAGACAGGACAAACAAAATATTTATTACATGACTACTGATAAAATATCCTGAAATAGAGAACAAAAGGAAGAAAATCCAATCAGAAGTCAAATGAACATGAGAGTGGTAGAACCGTAAGATATAAACACATGGTTTTCACTATTTTTCAAAGTATGATGTGCCTTTGTTATCTAAAAGTAAAATAAAATGAAAGAAAAAAATAAAGCAAAATGACAGAAAGATATTAAAGGAATGATTGTATTGCAAAGTATAGAAAGTTAACTCAGGCTGAGATCCTCTCATTGTCACTTCTTTGAGAAATAACAACATAGCAGCAGAATATTCTAGAAACTTTATCTTTTGTCAGTCTAGCACTGATGGGTGAGGAAAGCCTACTAATTTCTTCCAATGTTATTTGGATTGTGAGAAGTTAGAAATATAAGGCAAAAAAAAAAAAAAAGGACAGGCATATCGTTTTATAGTTCAGTTAGGCAAAATATTTTATAACATAAAAGTGGCTCAAAATTTAATGGGGTCCACATTTGTAGTGATCAGGTAAGCTTCCATGTGTGAATCCAGGACCCTATATTTGGAGCACCACTTTGAGTCTGAGCTGCTCTGCTTCCAGTCCAGCTCCCTGTTGATGTGCTAGGACAACAGCTTAAGTACTTTTTTCCCCTGCAAACATATGGGAGACCAGGACAGAGTGCTTAGCTGATAGTTTGATCTGCCCTAGAATGGGCTGTGACAGTCATTTGAGGTGATCCATTGGATGGAAGATCTCTCCTTTTCTCTTTATCTTGTTTTCTATGTAACTCTGCTTTCTAAAATTAATAATGGAATGCTTAAATTTTTTATATATTCAGGAGCTGAAATAAAATAAATAAAACACCTATGGAAATGATCAAAAATAATTTACATGTTCTTTCATTCTTTGGTTAAATTCTCATTCAGAAATGCTTAAAACAATTGAGAAGATAGTAGACAGCTGAGTCTGCCTGTTCTGAAGATATTGTCAACAAGATACAATAAAGAAGAAGAATTTACTGATTGCTTTCCACTGTTATCTTTTCATTTTCCTTCAAAATTACATACATTTTTAAAAATAATAAAGCTGAATATAATATCTTAAAATGTCATTATTATTTTTATAATAAAATTAGTGGCAACTTTTCTTATTTACTATTATTAGTTTTATTTTACAGCAAAATATTTACTTTTTGCTCTACTTTTCTTTATAACTTCTAGTAACGTAAAATCTGTATTATGACCCAAATTGACTATACTTGTTACACCTTACATTATTACAAATCCTTGCTTAATTTTTATTCTTACACGAGACAGGTTGAACATCTTTCATCCAACTGTTTTGGATGAACAGTACTTTGAACTTCAGTTTTTTTGAGCATTTGCATGTGCATAATGACATAACTTGAAGATGGAACTTGAGTTGAAATAAAATTCTAAACATGTGCATCAACATGTAATCATTCTATTTGGTAGTGCTAGCAATTTTCTTCATGAAGCAGCATTTGTGTACACTGAATCATCAGTAAACAGGATAGATCATAAACAACATGCTGTGAAAAGATAATGTTCACAGGGTAAAAAGGCACTACAATACCAGGACTGAATGGGAGAATCTGGATATGTGAGGAAAAGACACATACAGAAGCTGAAGGGTAGGTAGGAGGGCCTCCTTCCCCTTGGTGATACTGAATGAACTGTGCTGAGTGCTTTGTTTTGACTATAATCCATTACATGAGGTCAGATGTGGAATACTCTAAAGTGATGTCACATCTCTTTGTTTTAAAAATATTGGATTTTGCCCGACACACTTTCTGCTGAGCTTCACTGCTGGAGAATCACATGAAAATATGCAGCAAAAGACAGAGTTCTTTTCCTCCAGGATATGTGAAGCTGCTTTCTGACATTAACTTTTCTTCCTACTGTGTAAGCATTGATGTCCTGCGTGTTCTTTTTGTGTTTGACTTTGAGAACAAGAAAAGGGAATGGACAAAAACATGTCAAGGCATACTTAAGAAAAACTCTTAATGGATTAAATTTCAAGGAAGTTTACTTTCTAAGTAAATTTTTACATAAATCATGACCTGGACTTAATGGTGGTCACATCTATAAAGCTACACAATTACATCACAGTTTCCAAAAGATTACTGAAACAGAAAAAACCTAAAAATATCTGAGACTTAAAAACAGTTTTTCTTACATTTGATATTTGCAAGAGATCTGTAAGATGTACGTGAGCCATTTCATCACTGAAGGTCTTTATCTATAGGCCTATCCCTGATTGCACTCAGCTTTGCTAATCAACCTGCTTACATGGTCCCTGCTTGAACTTATGTATTGAAGACTTCTACATTTCTAGAAGACAGCATAAAGGGGACCAGGTTTTATTCCTGCAGTGTTTTTACTAAAGCCAATTGGAATAACTGCTATTCAGAATCACTGCGGATCTGTGAGGTATCTAGTTGTCAACTCTTTTGCATTCTCAAAGATGATAAGATAAGGGTTGAAGGAAGAAAAATATTTTATAAAATGTTGGGGAAGCCCATGATTCTTATAATTACTGAATATTCAGGAATGAATATTCCTTAACAGACTCTTATATTGATCTTTGTATTTCAAAAATTTATTTTGTGAAATTATTACATTTAGAAGAAAGTATATACTTATCCTTTGTACTGACTAAACATCAAATTGTTGGGGGGGAGCATACATTTAAATGTTCAAAGGCCAAGTCATTTTAAAGAGGAAGACTGCTTTTCAGTTGTGGTTCTTTTGTAAGTGTCCTCTTTAGAAGCCCTTGGTTATGCCTTGATCACATCCATGAAGTCACTAAATCCACTTTATTTTAAGTAGATGAACTACTCAGAAGAGAGCAAAGTCAAAACCACAAAATCATTCATGCTGGTAACTTCATACACAGACCCTAAACTAAAAGACTTTGTTGCTTTTTAAATATATACTGGGGGTTTTAATGAAGATAAAAATGGTTGATTAAGCATGTATTTACTTAATCAACGCTTCAAGTTAGAGAGCACTTAAGCACTAAAAGAAATATTTTCTTTTACTGAAGATTTTCAATTTACAAAACATTTCCCTGGACAGATAAGATACAGAAAAATGCAAGTGACATCTGCTAAGACTTATTTATGAAAACTTCAAGAAATCCTACGGGATAACATCACTCAGTTTTTTCCTCCCCTTCCACTCCCCCTCCTCCCTCTTTGGAATACCTCTCATAGAGACTTCCTAAAAATGTCTGGAAATAATTAGACACTTTTAGAGTTCCTAAAAAAAGTTTACTGGAAAACTAAATCTGCTATTCATCAAAGAGCCCAATACACTAAAAATAATGTAACTGAAAAAGTGGTACATATAGAGAATAACATAAAGCACCTCAAGCACAACTAACTATAAACCTGAAAAATAAATCTATGGCAGAGGCATGATCCAAGGAAACGCTCAACTGAAGTACTGACTGCGTCAAACGCAATATGTGTACTGAGAAATTTGTACTTTGAAATGTCTGAAAACCATACATTTTGTAAAGGATGGTGCTAACTGTAACTGTAATACAAACTGAAAGTGAAGACTGCATAGGTAACTCTAAAAATCCATTGTTTTGAAAGTTTACATGGAGAAAATTAAATCTGGGGTATTTGTGGAAGAATATATACAATATAATGATAATGCTAAGTGTTCCTTTTTTAAACTAAAAAAAAAAAGCCATTTTCTACAGAGATGTAAACACCCACTGGGGGGTAGACTGGATGGCATGTCCTTTGGAGTTTAAAAGGATACCCATATGAACTGAATTATCCTTGACAAGTACCTTCAGACACTTGTAATATGAGCTCATGTAAATTTAGACCATATTTTGGATACAAAATATTGCAAGAGTAAGTTTATTCAAGACTTCAGATAAAAAGGAAAGTTAACATCCTTAATACTCTGTGGTAGTTAATATGAAACTCCCAAAATTAAAAAAAGAAATGTGTTACAATAAAAAATAAGATAGTGCAATTTCTTTTCCTTTTTTAAACCCTATGCATTTCTGCCAATAATAAATTAGCTTCAATGGTTTACCTTAACTTGGAAAGAATGGTTTACCTTAACTTGGAAAGACAAAAGTAAATCTTAATAAAGTATATAAGCAAGAAATATCTGCATTGCAAACTTATTTTTGAAAATAAGTAAATCATAATATCTATTACGATACACTTGTATTTCATTCTGGGGGAAAACATGTATTGAGATGGCATCTTAAGATAGTTCCAATTTATATTTTCAACTACCTTTACTAGTAATAATACTGCCCATCATAGCAGGAAGCTATCAATATTGACAAAGCCTGACAGCACAATAATAAAACAAAAGAAATTTAGAACTCCGAAGCTATAAAGATTCACTGGATTGTCTTCCTTCTGCCTTGGCACAAAGACAGCCTCCAGAACAGGGCTAATCCTACAGGGATCAGGTTCACGGTAGAAGAGATGCATTAGGCCTCTGGAAAGCCATTTTGGAGAGAGCTATGCCAAGCAATCTCCACAGCACAATTAACTGTATTTGTTTCTGCTTATCATAGGTCAGCTGCGTCTATGGTTGCTCTCTGCTAATGGGTGAAAACAGGATATAAATCAACATGAAGCAGAGCAGTAGCGGAAAAATGGCAGGTCATTTTAAGAAACTCTGAGACATTTATGTGTATGTGTGTGTATGTGTGTCTTTAAAATCAAGGTTTCAAACATGAGTGGAGCAATAAATCTATAATAATGTCTTGGTAAGTTTAACTTCACACAAAAAGTGTGTGGACTCCTGGCACCTTAATTGTAAATCAGGAAGGCTACTCATTTGTTTCTTTTAAAATGTTTATGCTTTGAAATATATACAGTGGAAAAATTTATTAATAATTATTAAAAATTTATTAAATAATTAAAATAGCATCATATTCCCTCAAAAAACTTAGAGAAAGCACAAAATAACAAAATCAACTGGAGCATTAAATACAGATTTTAAACTCACTTAAATGAGGTACATTTAATCAAATAGCCACTTCAAGTGCTTAAATATTTAGGAGTGTTAAACAGACTATGAATTATTTTAAAAATTTAAAAAATCAAACTGAGAGCCATGTTTATATTTCTTTGCTGCAACACTGAAAGTGCACTGCACAGAGAGCTTGAATTTCTCACTCTTCCTTTCAATCAATATCTGAGGCAAAGTTTCATCTCTAGGGCCCTTAATGGCAGGAATTCCTGGAGCCAGCAAATGAGTAATGTTAAACCTATGATTAGATGATGAGGCCATCAAAGACACCAGGTCCTAATGCCACATTCCTCTTTATTTCTCTGAACTGCTCTGAAACTCGGGGATAGAGCACAAAGACTTTTAAACTATTTCTTTTCCTTAAAAGCAGTTTTTCAAAAATGTACATCACCATGAAACCAAGGAGGCCACACAGGTCTTTCAGAATGCCTCCTGAACTCAAGACTTCAGCATTATGTGACAAAAATCCCAAATGTCATGAAGACAACCTTCTGCCAGAGAGGTTGTCTTCTTTAACTTCTTCATCAAATATTGCTTCCAGTTAAGAAGGGGAAATGGACCTAACAATTTTCCCTTGAATATACCAACTGAAGAAAATTCACCTGAAAACTGGAGATCAGTAGGTAAGATTTTCGTTCATTTTTGGTGATACTTTAATGGATTGACTGAAGGCTATTTATTTGGGAGTTGGCTGCTTGGGGAAGATTTCATGATGGTAATTAGAAATGGTTTAGATGTATTTTCCTTTTGTTAGGAAAACTATGGAGAAATGCAGTAATTATGTTATAAACTGATAGAAACTCTCATTTTGCCTTATTTTGCAAAGTGTTTAATACCTCTATGATATTCATGATATGCAGGAGACTTGATTGAGCTGATGAGAAAGCAGACTACTGCTAGAGTCTTCCTTTCTCAGAAAATCTGTAACATGTGTATTTTACTTCTCTGTAACTTTTGAGAAGGCTTGGTGGTCAACAATTACAACTATGCCTTTATGTCTGATTAGTAAATATAAATACATTAATTCTATTTGTAAAGACTTTACTGACAGCTTACACATAAAAAAGGGAAAACAGCAAGGTATCACATCGATGATCAATCATTAATGAGTACTATTGTATTTACATTGTTTTGTTGTTGCTTCAAAAGTGTTTATTCTTCTCTTCTAATAGAGTAGGAAAAACAAGGCAATAATAAACCTCAAAATTTAAACTATGCTTTATCATTTTCAAAAAGTGGGACATAAAGAGGGCTAAAAGACCTTTCAAAAATACGCACATACTCAAACATAAGTAAGACAACCCCCAAAGGACATGGAAAATGTATTAAAAAGCCTAGTTCACTTCGACATAAAATCTAAATTCCATGCAAAGGAGGGACTTCATTATTATGCATGGATTTCAAAAATTTTTACTCTAAATGAACTCTTCACCCCATTCACCAAAAATTTTTGGTGTAAATTTTTTATATATTCCATGTGAAATGATACCAAAGGTAAAATTGGGAACAACGGAAGACAGAAAGAATGAGAATCAGACTGAAAGACAAGTGAGCCAGAGTAACACAATATTTAAAAGGGAAGAGCATCCATATTCTAAGGTATCTCCATGTACATTATTTTCTTCCTGCATAGGGCAAAAGTGGATATTGGGAAAATATATGAATACACACACTTATGTATGCACCTACATTTTCTTCCTAGTCACAGACATTCTCATAGTTTAATAGAACCAAGCAAATGAAATGCCGTACCTGAGAACAAAGCAGCATGACAAGCTCCACCACGGATGTGCTGGACTTCATACAAACAAGGCCTGCAACAAAGAAGGGTTACGAGTGCATGAAATCACAACGGCAGAAATCCTTCATCCATGTCAAACCACCAGAGAATTCTGACTTCTAAAAAACTTAACTAGTAAAGTTTTAAAATAGTAACACTAAAAAACTTTTAAAATAGTAACACTAAAATAAAACCATGCACTAAGCTATGTTTTACAGCATTAATTTTAAAATCTTCAGACATCCAAATTGTTGCGTAAAGTCTTAAAAATTTTTAAAAACATTTAAACAAGATGAGGGAGAGTTACTGAAACTAAAGAGGTGGTTAGAGTTGCTTTCGTTCCAGTGACATTTGCTGTGTCATTGCTTTCTTCAGCAAAGAACAATAATTATTGAGGATCTCTTTAACTCTTCCTCCAAAAGATAAAATTAACATAATATACAAATAGATAATTTCCTATAGTTTATAAAATGTTTCCAAAACTTGGAATGCTTAGCAAAGAAGAAACAACTGATCATATGACTGTTATTTTTACTTCCAGTTTATACTCCTGTGGAACTGTTGTCTTCCTACACTTTACTAGTTAAACATGATGATTAGTGATGAATTAACCCTGTGATTATAAAGTGAACTGAAAGTAGATTTGGCAAAAATTAAGGGAAAATGCTCCCACTTCAGATAATATATTAGCAAATGTTGTAGCAGAGAAGCGAATCCCAAGCCACTGAAACAGGTAGGACATGGACTAGGCTCTAGTCACGTCTAACTTTTAATTCAATCTGATCACCAAGAATGCTTCATCTCTCCTGGCTGACAAAACAACTTCTTTCGTTTGTGTTCAATGGACACAGCCCTAGACACATTACTCAACTAAAGCCGTGACATCACAAATTCTTAGTGATTAAATGCATATCAGAAAATCTACATCTTGTTCTAACTCATGGTTGTAAAGCATGAACAGAGGCTAGAAAAATAATGTGGATTGTTGTGAAATGTTTAAAAGCATTGCCCTGGCCTCTTTTACTCACCAGCCCTCCAACCATAGTTTAAGCGGAAAGGACCATGAATGAAAGCAGTCGAGCATGCGAGTGTTTTTATTTTATTTTATTTTATTTTATTTTATTTTATTTTACTTCATTTACTTTACTGTTACTTTCTTTTATTTCTGAGTTGACACATGTATTTTATATTAATTTTATAAGCTTCTTTTTCATTTTCTACGGTAGTATAATTGCCTCATTTAAAAGCAGCTAACCAGTTCTTTGGAATATAATCCCTAGATGCCAAACATTTGGACTCTATATAGACACACCTGATTGTAAGAACCAAAACGAAAAATTAAACAAACATCACAAACAACACCGATGACTTTGCTCTCAAGTGTACATTTGCTCCTTCAAAAAGCTTGTGATCATTTTTTGTTTGACTTCTTGGGAAACATCTATAAGTCTTATGTTTTTTTTTTAATTAACCAATTAATTTTATTATGCCATGATATAGTTCCATAGTCTCCTGGATTTCCCGATCCGCCTTCTCAAAACTCTGCCCCCTCCACACCACTTATTTCCCCCTGTCATTACACAGTAGTCCTTCACAAGCAACCACAAGTCCATCACTTTGCTGTTTAAGTGCATCCTGACATTACTGGCACAGACAATGGAAGAACGTCCAGCATCCTACTGTTAAGATACACTGAAGAGTTTCATTGAGAATCCATCTTTGTTTTAGAAGTATAGATGCATACTGCACTGTATCTTCACATTTGGATGTGACAGTCTCTACTACACACACATGAAAAGCCATAAAACAGAATCAACAGAGAGAATAATAGAAAACTTAAAACAACATGAAGGTAAAAATCATACTACTGATGATCAATGTGTCACTGAAGAAACGAAAAACAAATTCAAAGATGTTCTTGAAGTAAAGGATGCTATTGTGGGGCCTATGAGTCAGTGAAGAAATTAGTAAGAAAAACAAAAACTTTTTTTGAATGAATGAAAATAAAAAAGAAAAATATCACTCGCCCCCGGGATATAGCAAAAAGAGTATTTAAAGGGCTATTGATCTTGTATTTTGCATGAAGGTTGCCTTATATCAGACAGAATATATATTTGTCCTTTTGAGATAGACTTATCTCACTGAACATAATGGTCTCTAGTTGGGTTGCATATGGTAGAATTTCATTCTTAATAATGGCTGAGTAATAATCCATGGAACAAATGTACCACATTTATTCCCTCTCGGGAAGGGCATTTTTGTTGTTGTTGTTGTTATTCAAATAACAAAACTGAATTGTGAAATAGCACATGTAATAATGTGTATATAAAAATGCCTACTACTTACTTTTCACCTACTATCTGCTGAACACTGTGTCAAGTTTCTCAGGACCACAGAGCCTCATTCAATTTTTATTATACTCTGTGACAAAGCACCATATTCTCCATTCTATAGATCAGAAAGTATTGTTCCTATAATTGGCAGAAACATTAATTATTCAATATTTTTTGCCAAGTAAGAGGATAACTAAAATATTACTCTGTACGTGATGTGTGCATGAAGAAAGTGTGTCATAACTACCAGTTTTTTCTAAACTGTCAACATGGAGATATAAAATGATTAGCAATGATCTTGGAAGAGAGAAAAATTTAAAAAATGCTTTCTGCTTCAATAACATTTTTTAAAACAAACGTGTGTGTGTGTGTGTGTGTGTGTGTGTGTGTGTGTCCTTCTCTCCCTACCCCGCCTCCCTTTCCCACGTAACCTACCTCCCTGAACAAATGGAAGCAGCATGAGCATCTTAGAGTAAGAAAGAACAAGGTCTTATATCAGCTGTTTCTAAATGAAAAGCTATAGCAAAACTGACTATTTCCTATAGGGTGATTATTTTAATAAACAGCTTAGAATGCCTTCTAGATAACAGAAAATGTATATATTGTAGGGAGTAGATAAATAACCACTTATGCTTATTTCACTAACATGCCTAGTATTATTGAACAGACAAAGCAAGCTATAAAAAGGAGGCAATGATGTTTCATCTTATGTGATCTTTGGGCAATAACTGATGAAATAAGAGGCAGATATAAAAATCTGAATGACGATCCAATCGGTGTAACTATCAAGAATTCTGCGGCACAGAATAGAGAATTAGAAAGATTAATGGGACAATTATCCTCTCTTGGCTACTCCACTATTTGAATCATGACAAGGAGAAACTATAATGGCAAAAATATTATAATTAAGACAGGTACTCTTACTAATTTAGATACATGCATTTTAATACAAAGAGTTTTCATTGTACACTTTGTGTATTAGTTAAATAATAATGAAACAAATTGGGAAAAATAGGCAATTGCATTCATTTCTTACATACTAATTTTTGAAACATACATCAAAGAAACCCCTACATAAAAGATATATTCATAATATTAAAATACTATCATTTTATTATAAAAATATATAAACAGATGCTGATATTTTGTTCCAAACAGAAAAAAGAGCATTACTGAAATTTCAAACTACTTACAATAACTCGGAGGTCTTTATGATTTCAATTTTATAACCTCACACCTTTAGTAATATTTTACCTAATTAATTTTGATCAGAATAAACGAATGGATTCCCCTGATAAGAATAAGAAAAAAAAAAAAACCAGAGGAACTAATCCTGACTGTGTGAAAATAAGCAGAGGGAACTCTGGAGGTTTTATGTACCCGTCGAGGTTACACAATCCTGGCGGACGTTTGGCCTAAGTACTTCGGAATTCCTACCCAGGTCCAAGTTCTACTCCAGCTTCCTGACAGCGCAGACCCTGGGACACAGTAGAGATGCCTGAAGCATCTTGGTCCTGCCACCCATGTGAAAAACTTGGGTTGCATGCTTTCTCTTAGTTCCGTTCTGAGGGTCTGGCTCCAGCTATTGTGGGCACATGTTGAGAGTGATAAAGTACCATCACACTCTTCCATCGTTCACATCATATGTTTCCATATTCTTAAAATTCTGCTAGTGACGTTAATGTTCAGCATCACCCAGTGTGGAAACGTCCTGATTCATTTGTTACCTCTTCTTATAAGCCAAGTATGGTGTTGACATTAAGAAATTCACAGTAATACACAAGACATTATTTTTCTGTTTTGTCATCTAACTCAAAATGCAGTGGAGCAAAAATTACGACTAAAGAAAGGCCAGGGTGCTAATTTCAACACAGAGGACAAAATGTCTTGGCCAGACATAGGGACAAAAAACAATAACTTAAGCAAAATAAACAGTGTTAAAAGGAATTGAAAAGTCTAAAAAGACCTTTATAGCTTGGAGGAATGGATGACTACAGAAGGCTGTTTGAAAAGCAGGTCTGGATGACTGAATTAAGTCTAAACGAGATAAACATCAAAGGAAAGTTATAAAAGGCTTTAAAAGAACAGATTTAGAGCAAGTTTGAAACTGGAAGAAATAATACTAAGGTTGTCTTATGGTATTTATAATCAATGACAATATATGACTTCTCAGTTAAGTAGCTCCCAGAAGAATCTCCCCCACCCCCAAGAAATATGTTTGAAATTTGGAAAAATTGAATTGATTTTCTCCCCAAAATATAAATTCAGCAGAATAAATATTCTAGTCAGTAGCTCTCGTCCATCCTGTAAGACACAGTTTAGACTACAAGAGGAGCAAGTGAATGTGAGCATACACATGATGAACTGCTAAAGATGGAGGCACTCTAAGAAATTTTGAATGTATTATGAATATATTAGGGTACTTGCGAAAGTTCACTGAAATGCAATTAAAAGAAACATTGCTTTGATACAAAAATTTTGAAATGTATGCATATTTCTAATAATATGCATTTCCCACTAAAGTTGTAAAGACTTTTTCTGCATTGCTTGAAAGCTGTAAGCAGTTGAGTGGCTAAGATACAAATTCCAAAAATAAATGAAGCACACAGATAGGAGGTGGCACAGATGCAGGCAGCAGACAAAGTGGAAAGAGCTGAGTAAACCATGGTCTAAAACCTGGCAGTTCCTGCAAATTCAGACTTATTCATGGCAGGAAGTCAGTTTCGATTTTTAAAACCACATTCCCTCTTCAACTAAAAAAAAAAGTTAAACAATAAGTGAAGAATTGCACCTAAAATAAGCCAGACTAGAGACCATCAAAATGAGTGTGGAATCAGAAGTTTGCCTTCAGGACAGTTGTGTTTATTGCAAGGCAAACTACAAGGTAGAGTAATACTGTTCCTATAAAAAGCTGGATTCTTTGGTGTCAGTCTGTGGGTTTGACTCTATGGTATCTGTTCAACTTAAAATCACGCTAAAAGAGCCCATTAACTTTAAAATACTGTGAAAGACCCTTAGCAGAACATTCCTCATGTAAACATGATAAGAAAAAGCCAGGAACCCTACTCCTCCTTTTATATAACACAGGGAGTTTATCAGTAGGGACCCAAAACAATAGAGCACATTACAACAAGCATCAATGACTAAATGCTTTGAAAATATTATCAATGAATAAAATTTATTAATAAGTAAATAAAAATATAAATAAATCAATAAATATCATTTACACCAATAAATTTACAAAGCGTTATTCACTGATTAAAAGAAGGGAAAAAAAAAAGAACTTTGAAGGGAAAAAAACAGAATTTCTTTTATTCTTTTTAAAAGATTTATGATTTTTATTGGAAAGGCAGATATACAGAGAGGAGGAGAGACAGAGAGGAAGATCTTCTTTCCGGTGCTTCACTCCATAAGCAGCTGCGATGGGCAGAGCTGAACCATCTGAAGCCAGGATCCCAGAGCTACTTCTGGGTGTCCCATGTAGGTGCAGGGTCCCAAGGCTTTGGGCCATCCTCGACTGCTTTCCCAGGTTGCAAGCAGGGAGGTGGAAGAGAAGCAGGGCTGCTGGGATTCGAACCGGTGACCCTATGGGATCCCAGGGCATTCAAGGCCAGGACTTCAGCTGCTAGGCTATCCTGCTGGGCCCCAGAACAGCATTTCTTCTGGACAAGTGCACAATTATTTCAAAAAGCACAATGTCTGATATGCCAGATACCAAGACACAGAATATGTTTAATAAGAAGTGAGGAAAGCAGGATACGCTATGTTGAAACAGTAACTGTCATATAGCCTATTATACTTTTCTGTGATACAGACTCACAGAAAAAACAGTGTAGAAGAATGAAAAGGTTAGCGAGCAATTCTGTCTAGAAGAATTCATGGGGACTGCAACATTTGCACTGGATGAAGTTGAACCTATTTAGGAACAAATACAAGTTCAGTAAACAGGAAGTTTAGAGGTGTATAAAAGCATGATGGTAAAATGGATCTGCATGCTTATGCTGGGGAGTGTGACAAATGGAAGGAAGTGACTGCAAGTGATGCCCGAGAAGCTGACAGGAAGTAAAGCCATATGCAGCTCAGCTTTGTGTTGTCAACAAGGAACCCTTTAATTTTCCTAAGGGGCAAGCAGCATCGTATCTATGAGGGACCTTTAAAATGCCCAGGTGGGGTCCAGCATGGTAGCCTAGAGGTTAACAGTTCTCGCCTTGCATGCACTGGGATCTCTTATGGGCGCTGGTTCCCGGCAGCCCTGCTTCCCATCCAGCTCCCTGCTTGTGGCCTGGGAAAGCAGTGGAGGATGGCCGAAAGCCTCGGGACCCTGCACCCATGTGGGAGACCCAGAAGAGACTGCGGGCTCCTGGCTTCAGATTGGCTCAGTGCCGGCCACTGGGGGAGTGAATCACAAACAGAAGATCTTCTCTGTCTCTCCTCCTGACTTTGCAAAAATAAATAAACAAATAAATCTTTTTTTTTTTTAAAGTGCAATGGAAAATTCAATCAGAAGACATCTGTAATATGTATTTTTTTTTTCCCTCAACATTTTGGAGTACTCTCACATTTCAGAAAGCTTGTGTGTGTGTGTGTGTGTGTGTGTGTGTGTGTGTGTGTGTCAACAAATAAGAAGGGTAGTCATGACACAACAATGAAAGCCTGAGCTAAAGGACAATGTAAGCAGAGACAGATCTGAAAGACATTCTTCAGGGTATTCTAGAGAACTAAACAGAAGGTTAAAGAGTAGGGGAAGGAGCAGTCAGACTATGCATACTATTCCGGTGAAGGATCTGCAAAGTTCCAGAATTAGCTCCATTCCCGCCAAAAAACCCAAAAGACAAAAAGGCTGACTGGTGGCTCTGCACTTGTGCTGAAAAACTGCATTCTATGCTACAAACGCACACAGGTATTTTCTGAACGTCAAACTTTTTAAAAGGTAACTTAAACAGCTGGAAAATCAAGGAATCAGTGCCTTTTAGATTTGAAACCAAGAAAAGAAAAAACAAAGACAATAACCGAAAACAATCCTTGGAAAGACCAATAATGACTTCGATTTTTATTATTATTGCTACAACTGGTATTAATGTCTATAGATAAGGTTTGTTACCATTGTAACTGGCCAATTCAAGATTTGTTTACATGTTCTTCAGAAATTTTGCTTCAACACTACTTATCATTACTAGCTGAACGAGTTACACAATTAAGGTAAAATATTAGCAAGGACACTAAAAAAAATTTAGACAAGTGTAATTAAATCACTGCAACTCACTTTCATAGTGAAACAAGATTTAATTGACAAAATACTGATATTTTAATTTTCTATTTTAATAAGGTGAACACAGTTAATGAATTTTATAAATGCATATTTAAGAGCTTAGTGACGCTGGCCACCCTCACCTCCCTGACATGCTCACTCCCTCTTAACTGCTTTAGTTTCTGTTTTAGTGTTTATAAAGACATACTTCTTTAATTCACTAAAAGCTGTTATCGAACTTACTGTGAACAAAAACAAACAGGCAGAGCCTGTGTTCCAATGAAACCATCTGCTCGTACTGTGCACACGTGGGCACACAGGCACCCATTTGTGTGGCAAATAGAACACAAACATGCACACACTGATAACGCAGGTACTTACAAAACTGTAGGGGCAATTATTTTCAATGCTTTTCTACAATGTTTTATAGGGGCAATTATTTTCAATGTTTTTCTACAATGTTTCATAATTCTAAAATCCAGACTTGAAAACTTAGTCTTCTGAGATTGTTGAAAACTCAATTTTTAGAAAGATTCCAAATTAACGAAGCCGTACTGTTTACAACTTTAGCAAATTTATGTGCACATCCACGTGTTGTGGTGGACATGGCAACGTATCTGACTAAGGAGCTACAACAGACTTGCCGGGAGATGCTCTTTGTGCACGCGTGTACTTTTTTCTCTCTCAGACCTATTAAGGACATGAGACGTGGAGCTCTACTGACTGCAAATATTTAAATAGGAAATTTAAGGCATTTATTTAAATTGAGAAACACAGTTTTGATTTTTTTTTTAAGATTTGTTTATTTATTGGAAAGTCAGATATACAGAGAGGAGGAGAGACAGAGAGGAAGATCTTCCATCCGATGATTCACTCCCCAAGTGAGCGCAACGGCCGATGCCATGCCAATCCGAAGCCAGGAGCCAGGAACTTCTTCCAGGTCTCCCACACGGGTGCAGGGTCCCAAGGCTTTGGGCCGTCCTCCACTGCTTTCCCAGGCCACAAGCAGGGAGCTAGATGGGAAGTGGAGCTGCAGGGATTAGAACCGCTGCCCATATGGGATCCCGGGTGCGTTCAAGGCGAGGACTTTAGCCGCTAGGCCACGCCGCCGTGCCCTTGATTTTTGAAAGTCAGAAATTAGTGGTACTGTTTTACACAACATCCTTTGCAGGATTTATAATGAAAGCAATATTGTTCAGCTTAATTGCAACTTCAAAGTAATTTAATAATATGAAAATCCCTGGGCCCGGCGTCCTAGCCCAGTGGCTAGTCTTCGAGCGCTGATTCTAATCCAGGCAGCCGTGCTTCCCATCCAGCTCCATGCCTGTGGCCTGGCAAAGTTGTAGAGGACAGTCCAAAGTCTTGGGGCCCTGCACCCAATGAGAGACCTCGAAGAAGCTCCTGACTCCTGGCTTCGGATCGGCACAGGACCAGCCATTGTGGCTTCTTAAGGAGTGAATCATCGGAAGGAAGATTTTCCTCTCTGTCTCTCCTCCTCTCTGTGTATCTGACTTTCCAAAAAAAAATAATAATCTTTAAAAACAACAAAAATGTGCAATTCCCCCATGGAATTGTCACATTTAGAAGAAGGAAAAATCTGTTTTTAAATGGAAATGACTGACAAATAGTTTTTTAATTGCAAACTGTTTAGAAGCAAACTTAACTGTAGCTATGGCCCACAATATCTGAAATGTCATTTTAATGATTTAATTAAATACACTGTTTTCTCTCAGACATGTTTTAAAAGCCTCTAGACACCTTACTTTTTGCAGATATTGTCCTTTTTTATAAATCTGCTTCTCTTACGAATTTTTTCATAGTCCAGTTTGAAATCTCTTACAGCCACAAATAACTTCTTTAACACAATAGTATATTACAATAAAATATAAACAGGCAATTATGTTTCCTACATACATTTTTTACGGTGATCCAATTGTGTTACTGGATGAACAACAAAAAAGAATAATAAAATTGTATTACAAAGATCTTTATTAACACTATTAGCTATAAAACACTACCACTTTAAAAAACACACTGGGCCAACTTAGAAAAATATTTTGGCAAATTATTGATGTTCAAACTTGCTCTTTTTTTGGTTTCCACCTTAATTTCATATTCTACTGAAATAACATTTTTCACTGATAAATACAAAGACTCAATTATGATGTGCATATACTTTTTGTTATTGATTGCTATTAAGGTTGGGGTTGCCCACCACTTGAGATGGTTTTATGTAATTCACTGAAAACAACGGGAAGCACCGCAGCCGGCAGGTGGATTTCTGCCTGAGCAGCCCAGAGAGGGACCATCGGGAAAGCTGAGGACAGTCTTCCCTTCAAGGACCCAAACACACAGGTTAAAAGAGAACACATCCAAATATATATATATGAAAGTGCCTGAAAATGTCATCTCCAAAAATAGCTCCAAATAACCTAACAGATACTTTTCAGTACTATAGCAGGCAGTTTTGCATATAGCAGAAGTCTCAAGTGCCCAATATAAAAGGTGAATGCCCTCACTAAGTCCATTTGTGAATTCGTGACTGAGTCACAGCAGCAATGAATAAGCACAAAATAAGGAAAATAAGAGATTTCACCATTACACATCATCCGAAAGTTCCACTTCTCTTGGGCTAAGCTGTAACTGTGGAATCAATTGTTATCCTCCATCACTCTATACCAACTTCCTTCCCGGTCCCTAAGTTCATTCCAAGTGCAAAAGCCTCAATTAAACACTAACATTAGCAAGCTACCTTTGGTTAAAAATTTTTAAACTACACAAGAAAGAATCTATTTTGAAATAATTTTTAAATTATTTATGTGCAAATATGTATAATTTTTAAACATATTATTAATCAAAAGAAAATTATCAACTAAATGAGCTATGTGATTAAATTATATGAATTATTACATTTTCACCGTAATCACTATAATATACTTTTGTATTAAAAATAATTTAGTCTGCAGAATGAAATTCTTCTTTTAAACAGTGTGTAAAAATGTACAACTTATGGGCCTAACTCAGCGGCTGAGGTCCTTGATTGCATGTGCCAGGATCCCATGTGGGCACTGGTTTGTGTCCTGGATGTTCCACTTTCCTTCCAGTTCTCTGTTTGTGACCTGGTTGGGCAGTGGAGCATGGCCCAAGGCCTTGAGACCCTCACCCTTGTGGGGGACCCAGGGGAGGCTCCTGGCTCTTGGCTTTGGATCAGCTCAGCTCCGGTCATTGCAGCCACTTTGGGAGTGAGCCAGCAGATGGAGGATCTTTCTATCTCCTTCTTCCTGTGGATCTGACTTTCCAACAACAATAACAACATAAATCCATACATACATGCATGCATAAATAAATAAATCTTTAAAAAATATATACATTTTACACAAGTAAAGATCTAAACTATCAATATTCTGATTTTAATTTAAATTCCCTAATCAATATATTTAATAATTTTAAGGTCATGAAGTAAGAAAAATTTAATGTTGCTTTTACAGCAATACATAGCAAAAATTCTCTGTTTTTTTAAAGAATTATTTATTTTTATAGGAAAGGCAGATACACAGAGAGGAGGAGAGACAGAGAGGAAGATCTTCTGTCCAATGATTCACGCCCCAAGTGAACAATGCCCAGTGCTATGTCAATCTGAAGCCAGGAGCCAGGAGCTTCCTCCAGATCTCCCACAAGGGTGCAGGGTTCCAAAGATTTGGACCATCCTCGACTGCATTCCCAGGCCACAGGCATGGAGCTGGATGGGAAGCAGGGCCGCCGGGATGAGAACCAGTGCCCATATGGGATCCCAGTACGTTCAAGCCAAGGACTTTAACCATTAGGCTATCTTGGTGGGCCCAAAATTCTCTATTTTTGTATTCAGAAGAACAGTAGTCTATATTCTTTCAAGTATTTAAATCAGTATCATCTGTTAAATGTAAATACTATGTATACTGTAACAAAACATTCAGGATGTAAAACAAACTAACAAAAAAACCCAAAACAACAACCAGAATACAACAGTAAAATGCTCTGATTAACATAAGCTTAAGTTGTTGTAAGCTGAACTTCAATTACTTGAAAGAATTTTAAAATTACATGAATGGGAAAATCTACAAATGGCCACCAAAAAAATGGCCATAAAAATGCTGTGAAGGACATGTTAGTCAACTCAAGAATTACAGATATTCAACCTTTTGGTCCTAAAAATTGTACTTTTACACACACCATAGATTATAAATATGAAGCAGACGCATCCTGTAAATTAGAGAAGCCTGAATTCTACCAGAGTGTACAGGAAGATAAACAGATCAAGGTATATGTGGGATCACTTACTGAGAACCATGTGAGAATACTGACACTGTAAGCAAGCTACATGTCAACAGGGTCATTTCTATTGGGAATACTAGAAAATGATGGACTTAAGAATTACTCAATTAATATATTCAAGTTATACAAATGTGCAGTTGCTAATTTCTAGAGGAAAAAGTTGATCATGGAATCAACTCAATATAAGAAATCCAAATTTGTGAATTGGGAATTTTTTTTCAATCAGTGAGAATCTATCTAGCTCTAAGACTTCTGTATAACAGAACAGACTCATAAATAAAAAACACATTTCATACATTTTTACTTGTGTTGATATTAAAATTACCTGCATAATCTTTTTAAGAAAGTAGTTTTAATGATCACATACTTAGCCGGTTATCTTTGGCTAGACTTAGTGCAACTTGAACTACTCAACTAAGTACAGATAACATTTCAGACATAGATAATGGCACAAATTATATTTCCATACAGAAGAGCATGGGAGAATAAAGTAGTCCTTCAGCAGGTAAAATTCAGTATTTCAATCTAAATCAAATGTCTCATGGATTATATTTCTTGCAGCAGAGTTTATATTTAATTCATTCTGTTAATTAGGTACAGGGCAGACATAGATTAAAAGTGAACATTCTACATGGAGGGTAAATGTGTATCCAAAAGAAAATAAAGAAGTTTCACAAAGAGCCAAAACCGGGCCCAGCGGCTAAAATCCTTGCCTTGAATGCACCCGGGATCCCATATGGCTGCCGGTTCTAATCCCTGCAGCTCCACTTCCCATCCAGCTCCTTGCTTGTGGCCTGGGAAAGCAGTTGAGGATGGCCCAAAGCCTTGGGACCCTGCACCCGTGTGGGAGACCCGGAAGAAGTTCCTGGTTCCTGGCTTCGGATTGGCATAGCATCGGCCGTCGTTCACTTGGGGAGTGAATCATCGGATGGAAGATCTTCCTCTCTGTCTCTCCTCCTCTCTGTATATCTGACTTTCCAATAAATAAATAAATCTTTAAAAAAAAAAAAAGAACCAAAACCCTTGGAAACAGGCCCAAGGGGTACAACCTTAGTCCTCTAGACTAAGTCCACAGTGGTATCACTCGTCCTCCTAGCTTAAATATTAGAAACAGGAAAAATGTCTTTGTTGACTAAAATCTTACTTTTACAATGTTGGTTTGCATTATTACATTAGTATAAAAATAAAGGCTATGATGACCGTCTAGCAGTAACTGGACTACGAATATAAGTTTATCAAGTAGCACAGTTTTAAGGGATAGAGATACAATGCAGTCCACCCACAGGAAAAGTATCAGGATGGTGAAGGTGTAAAATCGTCACAGAAACCAAAGTACTGACTTTGCAAATGAAGTTTCTGGGTAAAGGAGTTAACACTGAATTCAGAAATAACAAGTTTAACAGAAAAAGTTCTAGCAATGGAAGATTTTGGCCCATTTCAGAAAGGGAAGTACTATAAGGGTATACATCAATAAGATTCATCTAATATTTTCATATATAGGAAGAGGGAAAAAAAATCAACTGAGAGGAATGTTGGTGAGATTAATGTATCTAAGCATGTGAAAATCCCATTGCATAGGCCCCTGGAAACAAACATGACATTTATTTGCACAAATATGTAAAAAACATATGAGGGAAAAAAATTAGAAAATATGACATGTATGCAGCAGTTTACATTTTATAATATTTATTACTGTGTATCTCAACTTATTATCTAAAAGTTGTAGAAAAATTAGTAAAACTACTGAGATATAGTAAGTAGCTGATGCTTGATAATATATGGCACAATTATTTTAATAGTAACTAACTGGTATAAATTAAGAATTTGCTTCTTATGTATATAAACATTCAAACTGTACTTATATTCATTTCAACCATAAACACACACTTTTATACTCATTTGTAGTATCTAGGCAAACATACACACATAAAACCTACAGCAAAACAAATTCCAAACCATTTCAAAATTTGAAATGTTTTCTTATGAATAAATATGACCTTTTAACATCAACCTGACTTGCATATGATGGACAACACAAGTAGGAAGAAACAAAGAAGAAAAAGAATAAGGTTTCCAGGTGCCTGTCTTGGCAATACTCCATTCAGCCAATATATTTTTCTCAGGCTTCTTTAGCAAGTTAATTTTTGAGTTTTTTTGTGATCCTGGGTCTAGTTAAGTTGTGGCAACTCTATCTTTAAGAAGTATCTGTAATGTGGAAAATTGTGTTTTGATACCTGAGAAAGACAAACTGGAGACTGACAGTCAAAGTTGACATGCCCTGTGCCTGACCTCACAGTGAAACCAGAGAGGAAGGAGTGGCATAGCTGGAGAGGATAGACGAAGGAACGGAAAGAAAGGCCGCTTGTGTTTATTCTATGCAGTTGTATTGGTCTTCAAATCTCAGTTTAGGAAGGTATGACTAATAATATGATTCCCAGTAAGAAAACAGCAAAATTTTCTTGTTCACCATTAAATATTTTAGTGTCAGGATATCCACAGCTCTGAGGAAAAAAATTTAAATACCACAACAGAATTCCTTATTTTTTACTGAGCTCTTAATTATATCCAAAACTCCAGACTGGAAATTAGAATATTTGATTTTGTTGGAGCCTCTGGAAACTCAACAGTTGTTTTAAATTTAAGCGAAGGTCTTCGTCTACATTGACACTGTATCTTTAGTGTTATATGTAGACTAATGTTTTTAAACGTTGAAAACATTATAGCCCACATCAAAACTGGACACGATACAGACTGTATAGGGATAAAAGCACTGATTTCACTGTTCTGGTAATGGGTCATTCATCACCTACAGTATAGAAAACAATTCAGTCCCACTTTCTGTTTTTATACGGCTCAGAAGCTAAAAGCAGCCTAGGAATTTTCAAATATTTTGGAAAAAAGAAAGAAAAAGTGATTTGTGGATCCTGAGAGTTACATGTTATTCTAATCTCAGTGCAGAAAATGTTATTGCCAAGATCATTCTTTTCAATACCATCTGTGGCTGCTTTCACACAACAAGGTCAAAGTTGAGTAGTTACCACAGAGGCTGAATGGTTATAAAACGTGTGTTATTTCATTTTTCAGCTTATTAGCAGAAAAAGCTTACAAACCACAGCCCTAAACTACACAAAGTTTTCACCTTGGCCAAGTAACTATGGATCTATACTCTTCCTTTAGCTATTAACGGGACAAAAGTGGCACAAAAGAGAAGATGAACATTAAAAACGAAAAGATACAGAAAAGTATCATTTCTCAATTACTGAGGCATAAGATTTCCATCTCATTCCACACCTGAAAACAAAACTGAAAAGTGACAATCTGATGAACAGTTTTTGGTGGATAGAATAAAAAAGAATAAAATTGTTTACAAAAAGCTGACACTGTGAGTTCATATAACTCTATATGTAAAGTGTTAGTTTTTATTAGAAGCTCAGTTAAGATACAGCACTGTTTTAGTAGGTATTAGGTATGAATATAAAATGGCCAAGCCTAGTGCATTGTAGAGATACTTATATGTCAAATTCACAATGATAAAATAATGAAAAACATTCCTATAGCCCCCTTTCACTTTTTAAAGAAATTTATTATATTTTTTTGAAAAGGTACATTTACAGAGAGAAGAAAAGAGAAAGATCTTCCGTCTGTTGGTTCACTCTCCAAGTGGCCACAATGGTGGGAGCTGAGCTGATCCAAAGCCAGGAGCTTCTTCACACAGGTGCAGGATCTCAAGGCTTTGGTCCGTCCTTGACTGCCTTCCCAGGCCACAAGCAGGGAGCTGGATGGGAAATGGAGCAGCTGGGACTAGAACCGGTGCTCAAATGGGATCCTGGTAGATGCAAGGCGAGGACTTTAGCCACTAGGCCTTTGGGTTGGGCCTGTACCATTTCTCTTTTACCCGTATATTTTATCTTTCAGCTTACTCAATATGACATTTGTTCAGTACTGCCTTATTTGTTCATTTTGTTGCTAAGCTCTCCTATTTAACTCTTATGACAATGGCCTGGATCTCTTAATCATATTTTGGTTTTGTTTTACCCTGTTCATAAGTACTTCAAAAATTGCTACTGTCTAGTTCCTCTATAGGAATGGAGAACATTCAGCCTGTGGCCATGTAAGACCCATAAAATCCTTTGGTCTGACCCTGTCAAAGTAACCAGAGGTGTGACGATATTGAATAAACATAAAGCAGGCTAATTTTTAAGTTGATAATTTTGTATGGCCTGCGAAAGATGTTACATATATACAATTTTCATTGACACAAAAGGTTCCCCACACCTAGCATATGTATTTGGAAAAAAAAATCACTGACTCTGCCTTTCTGTACTCATTTGCATAACCTATTTCCATAGGCTAATTCACTCTAACTTGACAACAATGGCCAGGGATGGGCCAGGTCAAACCAAGAGTGCAAATCTTCTAAAGAGTAACTTAATCCACTATGCCACAACTGTGGCCCCATCTATTATTACTTTTTTTTAATTTAAGGAGCTATTGTATGGTATTTAACATCAGTTCTAACACTTCACATTCCTGCCAGAATTACAGTGGATTCAAATTTCATCATATCCTTGTTAAAATTGTTATCTTCTATTTTTTAATAGCAATCATCCAAATGGATGTGAAATTGTAGCTCACTGCAATGGTGATCTGCATTTTGTTAATGCACATGGAAAACCTCTTATTGGCCGTTGGTATATCTTTAATTGGGAAAATACGTTTCAAGCCCTCAGCTCATTCTTGGATTAGGCATTTTTTGTTTCTTTATTGTAATATTCTCTATGAGAATATTTTTAGAAAGTTCATAGAAACTGACAAAAAATGCTCACAATGATGTAAAACAATTTTTATGACATACACTTTCCATTGATTTAGCAAAGAACACCTGCATGGTTAGGTTTTAATACTTCATTAGATAAAGGATTTGAAGACTGTTTCCCTCTATGTTGTAGGCTGCCTTTTAACTCCACTGATACTGTCTTTGGATCAAAAAATTAAAGCATTTTTCATGATGTCCAGCTGAACTTTTTTGCTATTGTCTGTATATTTGAATCACATCCACAAATGATTGCAAAATCCAGTATGAACAATTCTTTTAAGGAGTATTGATTTACTTTTTAAATAAAATTTATTTATTCATAAATTGATAATTTTATGTATTTATCATGTCACTGATAGATGACACATTACATCAGTCAGTCATTCCGTAGTGCCAACATTTTCTCGGCATTTTACAAGAATATAACTTCTTGTTAACTACAGTCATCGTATTGGACAATAGGTCTCTTGGACTGACTCTTTCTATTCTGTGACCAGCACCTACCCAACACCCCCTTACTTGCTCATCTCTCACAGCACGGAGCCTCGAGTAACAACAATCAATCACATCTGCTTTGGGATCCGCACAAGAGTGAGAGCGTGTGCTCAACTGTTATTTCCTCCCTGGCTTCCTTAACACAATGCCCCCACTCCTGTTAAGCCACGTTGTTACAAACAGCAGGATTTCATTTCTAATGACTGAATCGTATTTTATTGTGTGTGCTTTTGTCACATTTTCACTATTTAGATATGTGATGATGGACCCAGAGTCCATCTTACTCTGTGAACAATACTGTAAAAATACAGCAGCCCAGAAACTTTTTTGACACTCTGATTTCAGTTCCATTGGACATACAGTCAGTATTGCTGTTGCTGGATCAAATGCAGTTCTATTTTTAATTTTTTGAGGCATCTTTTTTTTTTTTTAAAGATTTTTTTTTTATTATTTTTTCATTGGAAAGGCAGATATACAGAGAGGAGAGACAGAGAGGAAGATCTTCCGTCCGATGATTCACTCCCCAAGTGAGCGCAACGGGCCGATACTATGCCAATCCGAAGCCAGGAGCCTCTTCCGGGTCTCCCACGCGGGTGCAGGTTCCCAAAGCTTTGGGCTGTCCTCGACTGCTTTCCCAGGCCACAAGCAGGGAGCTGGAAGGGAAGCGGGGCTGCCGGGATTAGAACCGGCGCCCATATGGGATCCCGGGGGTGCAAGGCGAGGACCTTTAACCACTTGCGCCACCGCGCCGGGCCCTTGAGGCATCTTTTGCTTTAAAGACCATTTATTTAAAAGGAAAAGATACACACACACACGCACGCACACACATGCACACATACATGGAGGGATAAAGAGAGAATGTTTCATCTAGTTACTTCCCAAATGACCACAATGGCCAGCCGAGGCTGGACCAGTCTGAAGACAGGATCCAGGAACTTTGGGTAGTGGGGTGTACTTGGGTCATCTGCTGCTGCCTTCCCAGCTACATTAACATATAGCACAATCAGAAGTGGAGTACCTGGGACTTGAACCAATGACCATATGGGATACTGACTGTATAGGTATACTTGATACCCTACAGTGCTGGCTCCGAGGAATCTTCACACTGTTTCCCACAACAGCTCTATCAAATAACACTACCACTAACAGCATGTAATGGTTCCCCTTCTCTCTTTAACAATACTTACTACCCTCTAAAACACACACACATGTGTGTGTGGGAGTATACATATACATATACATATACATATACATATATCAGCAGACAGACGTGGTATGACATTTCATTGAGGTTTCAATTATATTTCTCCCTAATCATCAATGATGCTGAGCATTATTTTTTCACATATTGTTGGTCATTTGAAGATCTTCCTTAGTTTAATATATGTATTATTTTTTAATTAATTTGGAAGGCAGAAAGATACAGACAGAAATTTCTCACCTGCTGGTTCAATCCCAATTGCCCACAACAGCCAGGATTAGGCCAGGCCAGAGTCAGGAGCCAGAAACGGGATCTGGGTCTGCCTTATCAGGATGGCAGGTACCCAAGTACTGGAGATGTCACCTATTGCCTCCCAGAGGGCAAAGTAGCAGGAATCTGGCATTAGGAGTGGCCTAGTGAACTCTAACATGTGATGGAATAATCCCAAATAGTGTGTGAACCAAAAAACACCCGCCCCATAAGTCCACTTTTCAAAAATGTCTATTCATGTCTTTTTCCCATTTTAAAAATCAGCTTGTTTTGTTTTCTTGATAGCAGCTTGAGGTCTTTATGTTGTCTGGATACTAACTCCATATCACACTTCCAGTTTGAAAATACTTTGAGCAATTTTGTAGTCTCTCTCTCTCCACTTGACTGATCCTTCCTTTTGCTACGCAAAATCTTTTAATTTAATTGTATTTGTCTATTTTTGTTTTGTTTACTGTATTTTTAAGTCATAGAGTGAATTCATTATGACACAAATATCATGGAGCCTACCCCATTACATTCTAGTACTTGTTTTCCAAGTCTTTATTTTGCGTTGACTTTGGAATATATCATGAGATAAGGATCTAGTATCATTTTTTCTGCACTGGGATATCCAGTTTTCTTGACAACTGATTGAAAACACTATTCCTTTACAATTCCTAATTCTTGAAATTCTTGCTGAAAATCACCTGATGTAAACACACAGATTTTCATTTCGGCTATGCATTTTGTTCCTGTTTTTAATGTGTCCTGCTTTGTTGTAAAGTATTCTATAAGACAATATGAAGTCAGGTAATTTAGTTTCCTCAACCTTGTTTAATTGCTCCAGATATCCTTGTCAATTCAGACTACTTCATGGCTTCACATTAATCTCAAATTTTTTAAAATAATTTTTGCACAACCAGTGCTGGATGGTGATAAGGACTGTAATGTATCTGTAGATGGCTTTAGTTGGTATGGATATTTTGACATTACTAACACACTGTAAGTATTTCATTTAGTATTTAATCAATAGAAAGTATGTGGTCTACTATGTATTACTGTTGCAAGAGCTCTACATTCATTTAACTGAATTATCACTAGAACACTGGAGTGAAGTTACTGCTTTGATTTTATGAAAAGAAAATGGAAGTACACCATGGCGAGGAAACTCACAAACACTGCAGAACACAGAAATTTGTGTAAATTCTGCCTTAAGAATTTGAATGTAAGTATTGTACAGATATAAATGAAACAATGACAGAAGAAGCACAGGAAAACTTACTTATTCAGCTAACAAGAAGTAAATAGTAGCATTCATATACAAGACCCCTTATCTGAGGACCAGCTATTTGGGCACCTAAAACCATTACAGAATTATCTTGATTTAATACCTTCTCAAACTCAGAACTATTCACATAGCTAAACATTTTACATGTTAACAGTAAAGACTTCAAATAATCATATTTTTCAAAGATATCCCACTACTAAATGTGTATATATTAAATACTCACCACAGTGAATCATTTTTATTATTGCCTCTTCTCTATTATTGCTATTCAGTACAAGTCTACAGTTTCATCAACTTCCAGTTAAGGTCCCTTGTCATTTTAATTAGGAATTCTCACATTTTCCACAAACAAGAAAAGTTACATAAAGAAGCATGGCTCTCAGAGTTAGAAACTCCTAGGAGATCACTGCTGGGAAACAGAGTGTCCTAATGAAAGGATATAGCCACACAGTGGACCTCACAGGCATGCACCAGAAGGGTCCATGCATGTCAACACCTTTTCAAAGTTCAGTTATTGGCATTGACTGGGGTAAAAATGATTAAACAAAAAGCATCTGTGAAATACCTTATTGGACTTTGTGGAAGCAATGTCTTTATGCCCTTTTTGCAGTACACATTCCTCCAGAAGAACAAATTCTACTGTGGTCAATACATACATTATAGGAAAACAAATAAAGTAAATAGAGAGATAAACCATACCTTCTATCAATAACTCTTGTCCATGACTGCCAAGAAGTGTACGAGATAGGAATGGGGCAAAGTCTACAAAAATTTCACGAAGAAGAGGAGCAACTTTTTCTAAAGCTCTTTCAAGTTTTGCGGTGATGCTGTTGAAATTAAGACATAAAAACTAATAAATACAATTCAGTATCAAATGCCAAATATACTTTACTTAGAAGTAAAATGTTCAAAAACATAAACTCATCATTCTAGCCACTGGACTAGTTACAAATCACATACTAATCCGCAATATGTCATTAATACTTAAAACTAAATTCTGATAGCTCATTTATTATCTTAAATGATTAAACAGGGATTATGGAATAATCTATTATGCCATCCCTCCTAAATTGGAAACAGCAAGTTTTGGATCTTGAAGCACTCAAAAACTCACCATGAATACTTTCAATTGCTTTGTCTCCTTTCTTGTGCATCAACAGTTTCAGAAATAGGGGAAGTGAGTTTAGTCACTCCCACAACATTTAACAGGGAGTTAAATTTAGGGAGGAGAAACTTCCCACAATAAAAAACGACTCCAGTGAAGTTTCGCAGACTTGTTGAGGATACAAGTTTCAATACTCCCCACTACTGTATTGTTTGTGCAGCAAGCACCTACTTTAAGACAGTGGCTCTCAAATGTTACTATGGATCTGAATCACCTGGAGGGCCATTCAGCAGATCTGCATGCACTGTGAGAACTGGCAGTTCTAACAAACTTTCAGGAGGTGCTGTTTAGAAATCACAACTACAGATTTAATGAGAGTGTTTTTATCACTACTAAGTATTTGTTACAAAACTAGCAAACAAAAAGGCTCCCCGAATCCTGGCATACTAATAATCAGAATGAGTTAATTCCAACTTAGAAAATGAACACAACTAGAGGTTCCTTTTTAGATCTATTTCATTAATCCCTTTTAATCTCTGCAATCATGTCCTAAAGCTCTTTCCAGATAAGCTAACTTCCCTTCAATTAAAAAATGGCAGTGAGAATGAAAGGAGTTAGTCCATGATGAAAAATCTAAATATAATCACTATTAACAGTTTCTACTGTGAATTATGATTGAAAAAAGAATCTTTAATTTCATCTAAAATTAATAAATGAGAAATCACTTTAGGAAAACTAAAGATTCACAGACACTCACATCTTAGGCAGCCCACTGCTTTTAATGCCCCAATATATAACTAAAGTCAAGAATAACTTTTCCTCAATTTAACACATACTATCTGTGAGGTTTAGTGGCAAAAGTCACTGTTTGTGGTCACAAGTCAAATATCAGCTAGAAATTTCAGCTAATTTGAGACATTGATTACTCCTGTATGTGTGTGAGTATAAAAGCAAACGACGATTTTTTAAATTGAAAGTATTGAATAAAAACAGGCAGTAAGTCTGTTTTTTTTTCCTCAGTGAGTCTCGATAACAAATTTTTTGCACTTTTATTCTTGAAAAACTTAATGAAACATAAAATGTCATACATACTTTGCAAATGATGATATCAAGTTTCTGATAAAGGAAAAACAATGTAACTTTTAACTCATCAGACTAAAGATTTTTAAATTACCACATTATATTGCCAAATTTCTCAAGTAAGCAGTAACAAAATAATTGAAAGCATTTATTTTATGCAATGAGAAAAATAACATTTTTGGTTGTTGATATTTAGTTATCATATACTATACACAAAAGAACGGTGAACCATTCCCAGACTCCATAGAATTTTACCATAAATTATATGTATATGAAGGGTAAACCATATAACAATGTATAAAGTAGCTGATCATAATTTTCACATCATTTAAATACTATTTAAATACTAGTGAAAAAGATTAATAACAAAAGAGAGAGACATAGTGGGTATATATTTTTATTTTGTGAATTTCACTTTTCATCTTAGAGAAACATTCAATGTGAAACTCCTTTTCTACAATTCCATGGCATGAGACAATTATTACAACACAGAAAAAGTTCATTGAAATCCATTTCATATCAAGCTAATGAATATATATTATTTTCCCCCATATTGATGTTTCCCTTTAAGAAAAAAAATGTATATGCCGACATTTGAAGTAAATATAATAAAGCTTCTAAAATTATGTTTCAATGTAACAAATGAAGAAAGTACATAGATATAAAATTATGACTGTCATAACAGCAAAGAATATTAATCTGTTAATAAGAGAGAACAAGACCTTTATTCACCTTTACGTTTAGATTGTGCATTTTTTCTGAATAATTTCCGGTGCTTCATGTTGCCCTTATTAATAGCTTTGATTGTGAAAACAATGGTCTTATCCACTTCCCTGCACCTCTTGACCCTCTGTGCCCTAATTAACTAAGTAAAGATTATCAAAATGAATTTTTTAAAAATCTGTGATTATTCAGAAAAAAACTACATCATCTGTTTATAAGATCCCAGGATGTTTTACTTCAACTACATATTTTCTGGTATTTATCTCTGAAATATTTTGGCGCCTTGACCGCATAGATAACTGTTGTTTCACAGTGAAAAATAAATAAAAAACACTATATTGAAATCAAAGAAATTCACGGTCTTAAATCCTATAAAGTTAAGGGACTGTTTCTTATTAAACTGAAATAAAATGAATATATAATAAGCTGGAGAAAAGGAATGATTCTTCAGCAAATTACTTCCTGAGAAATGTTAACACGCTTTCCTTACTTTAGGGAAATGGCTATTTCTTTAAGGTTTCTTATGACAGGAAAATTCATTTCTCAAAAAAATTCACCTTAATCATTTTTTAAAAGTTTATTTTTTTATTGTAAAGTAAGATTTATAGAGAGAGGGAGAGACAGAGAGCAAGATCAACATTCACTGGTTTGCTCCCCAAGTGGCAGTAATGGCCGGAGCTGAGCTGATCCAAAGGAGCTTCCTCCAGATTTCCCAAGGGTGCAGGGTCCCAAGGTCTTGGTCCATTCTCTACTCTTTCCCAGGACACAAGCAGGGAGCTGGATGGGATGTAGAGCAGCTGAGCCTAGAACTGGTGCCCATATGGGATCCTGGCATGTGCAAGGCGAGGATTTAGCCACTGAGCCATTGCGCTAAAGGTTCACATTAGTCATTTTTAACACAAGAAGTAATACACAGATGCACAAGGTGAAAAACCTGCCTCTACATTCTTAAATAAGATTTACAATCTCCTAGTCTATTACCTTCCTCATACTTGGAAAAATCTTAGACCCTGGGATATAAAACTTAACAGCGTCAGTTAAAATGCATTTGATATCAAGTCATTTATTCCACTGTCGCCACTTAATTCTGTTTTCACCCTCTTTAGCTACCCTTATTAGGCTTAGAGTAGTTGAACGGTAACTATTGCAACTTAACTATTCTAACACAATTACAAAATCTAGGAAAATAAAACACTAAAAATAGCAATATAGATGAAAATCTAAAACTCCAATCTCTATAGCAAAACATTATGACTTGAAACATAGAGCTTATTATAATGGTTCAAAATCATCACAGTTTTATATTGGCTTTTATTTGCAGTAAGGCCAGGAGCTCCAAATTTAATCCAGTTCTCCTAAGTGGGCAGTAAGAACCAAAGCAATTAAGTCATCTGTTGCACCTCAGGGTGAATGTGAGCAGAAAGCTGGACCTGAGGTAGTTGGAACATGAACCCTGATAGGACAGGCAGGGGGTCCCAAAGTGTGAAGAAAACAGGCCCCCAGCTTTATTCACTATTGGTTTCAACCTTTTTTATTTTGCTAGGCCCTTTGTATAATGTCCCAATTCCAATAAACTTTAACAATTTAGTTGTACAACTTAAATGATCAAGTATATTGTTCAGTTCTTGTAAAACAATGGGTAGCTATAATAAAATCTAGGAATGAAAAATATAATGTGCTCTTAAGTAATACACTTGAATGACATAGCTCAGATATAAAATAAATGAGTGTGTTAATGAATTCAAGACTGCCCCAGTGTAAATTTGCGAAGGTGGGCACAGATAAAAGAATTGGTGTGCTTAAGTAAATAAGGATGAAATGACAAGACTTGGAAAGTATTAATGATAGAAAAACTATATATCATAAAGCTAAATTTTTATTCAGCTATATGACAAAAAATTGAAAAGTACTGAATAAACATTTTGTCTTATTTACAAAAGAAAACCTTTGATGTCATATAACATACCAGGTAACTAATACATAAATTACACCCAAAATCTCATAGCCTTTAAAACAGTGACCCATTGATAGTATTTTTAAACTGTAACTTTCTAGGGCTTCAATAATACTGAAAACATGCTTGTTAATTTTATTTCCTCATGGTTTTATAACCTTACAACGATGCCTTGGAGACAGGCATTTGGCACAGCATTTAAAACACGCCTTAGGACATCCTGTTCCAGGATCAGATCTCCTGGGTTCAACTCCTTGCTTCTAACCTAGCTGCCTCATAATGCATACTCTGGGAGACAGCAGCTGATAATTCAGGTGCCTGCATCAATACTACTCATGCTGGAGACACAGGCTGAACTCTAGGCTCCTGGTTTCAGCATGACCCAGTCCTGATCGTCAAAGGTATCTAAGGGAATGGACCAGAAGATGCAAGCTGTCTGTCTCTCCACCTATCAAGTAAAATGAAAACAAATAAATGAAAACTTTTTTTAAAGTTTGACATTTTCTCCTCATCCCATATAAACAGAATCACATATATTTGTAACAAGTTAAGAGAATAAATAAAGGGAGGGAAAATGACACAGTGTTAAACTGGTTTCATGGAATAACTATATCCCTATATGGGTTTGAGCCCCAGAAACTCCATTTCTGATCCAGTTACCATTATTGCACACTATGAAAGGCAACAGATGGTGGTGGTGCTGGTATTCAGGTCCTGTGCATCCATTTGGGAGATCCAGACCACGTGCCAGGCTCCTGGCTTCTTCCTGGTGCAGCCCTGGCTGTTGCGGGCCTATGGGCAAGAGATTCTCCACATTCAAGTGTGAAGGCAGCACCTGACTAGACCCAAGTTTGACTAGAACCACAGAAACAAACCCATGCCCTTAAATTAGAGGTTTCAAGCACCATGTAAAAAATAATGGCACTACTATTGCAGAAGGGTTTACATATAGTACAACATTTTAAAAAGCCTAAAAATCCAGGTGGAACATAAATAACAGGAGAAAAGAATTCTCACAAACTAGTTAAACAAACACACAGGCATGTGTTGTGGTACAACAGATATAGCTACAGTTTACAATACTGGAATCACGTAATGTACACTGGTTTATGTCACAGCTGCTCCATTCCCCTTCCCCCCCTTTTAAGATTTATTTATTTTTGTTGGAAAGGCACATGATTTTTGTGGAGAGAAGAGTCAGAAACCTCTTCAATCTGCTGCTTCACTACCCAAATGGTGGCGGTGATTGGAGCGGAACCAATCTGAAGAAGAAGCCAGGAGCCTCTTCTGCAGATTACAGGGTAAATCTTTGAGCCATTCTCTGCTGCTTTCCCCAGCAGTAGTGGAAATGGAGCAGCCAGGACTTGAACTGGCACGCATAAGGGAACCTGATACTTGCAAAGTGGGGATTTAGCCATTGAGCCAAAGAGCCAGGCACCATGCTGCTCCACTTGATCTAAATCCCTACTAATAACCTGGTAAAGCATCCTAACAGCCCAACTGCCTGGGTACCTGCCACCCATATGGAAAGTTTGGATGAAACTCCTGGCTCTCAGCATCAACCCATGCTTGCTCTGAACACTGTGGCCATTTGGGGGAATAAACCAACAGATGGATGGTTCCCTCTTTGTTTCTCTGTCTCTCTATCTCTCCCCATTTGGGAAGTGAACCAGCAAATGGGAGTTTCCTCTCCCTGGTTTTCTCCCTCACTCTCTCTAACTCTGCCTTCCAAATAGATCTTTTTTTTTTTTTTGTAGTACATCAGCCAAATAAATGCTCTAGTTTTTTTTTTTTTAACCCGTAAAGTGTATTTTACCTTCATTTATGAAACTTTGTTTTGCTACACATAGTTTTTTGAGCTGAACTCTGCCTTTTGGTTTTGGTTTGCATAGTTGTAATAAGAATGATACCTTCTACTTGCTTTATGTAATGAATGGCCTCTTAAAGTTTTTTCTTTTTATTGTTATTATTTTACATGCTACAGTTTTGTAGGCATACGGATTCCCTTCCCTCCCAATCCTCTTCTCACCCTTCATCTTCCTCTCCCCTCATATTATTTCAGTGGTATAGTCCTTTAGTAACAGTTACAAGTTTAACATTCTGCTAGCTAAAGTGTGTCATAGCATTGTAGATATACACAATGGCAGAAAATCTAGTATCATACTGTCAAGGTATATTTAACAGTTGCATTGGGAGTCCTTTTATTTTGGAGTAGAGATGCATACCTCAACGTTTTTGGTCTTCCTGGGCTGTCAGTCTCCATTATACACTTCAACTGTGATAATATATGTATGTACTTGTTTACATATATATCTAATTATTTTGTATTTTTCGTGAAGGTTGACCAGGTATTAAACAGAACATATGATATTCGTCCTTTTGGGACAGGCTTATTTCACTGAACATAATGATCTACAGTTGGAACCATTTTGTTGCAAATGATAGGAATATTCAAAGTATTTTAGCACTTAAAAATGTATCAGTATTTTATATTATCTTACAGAGAATACTATTCCCAAAATGGAAAAACAAATAAAAATAAAACTCAACATACATCATGATCAACACTGTCTTCTTACTTTAAATAAAAAGTCTTATATTTGATGCCAATAATGTACAATAGGAGGTTTCATAAATAATTATGAAATGTGAAAAGGTTTCATCAGAGATGAAGAATAAGAAAAGAATGCTACTGTCATATACTCCAGAAAACCATACCAAAGGTGCTGGCTGGCACATTAAGTCAAGAAAAAACAAATTCAAAGGTATACTTCAATACTATGAACTGCTAAATATAAAAATGAAAATAGGCACGAGATAACTGAATAGTACCTATAACCATTTTAAGGTGTGCAGCAGCCAGTTGTGTATAAACTAAAATTGAAATGTCAATGAAGTAGTCACAGGATGTGGTTAAGAACTTGCATTTTCTAACATATTGTTCACGTAATACCATATCAATTAACTCCATAATGTTGTAAATTGTTGTTGATGCTATGTTGTGGCTTCTCATTGGAGGGGATGATATTCTGCCAGCTCTACTTTCAGACCAGAGATGGTCTCCCCGAGCAACTGTTGAATTTACCTGGACAATAAGATACTGGACTCTATGCATGGTACACCCTTGCAACAATGTGGAGGAATTCATCTTGAGGGGAGGGCATATGGAAGGGTTGTAGGAATCCCAGAGCCTACGAAACTGTCATAAAACGAAACAAACAAACAAACAAACAAAACAGAAAGAAAGAAAAATAAAAAGAAAAAATATTGTAAAAGGAAAATGAAATGCTTACACACACATGAATAAACATGCATTTAGAGACAACCTCTAGATATAAAGGAGCAATACGTGTGTTTGAAGTTTCAGGATATAAAACAGGTCTAGTTCAATTTTCAGCCTTCATGGAGGCAGGGTGTTCTCCAATTACTTCCCAAGTTAATAGAGCACTGGGGAAATTCAGAAACAGCTAAATGCACATAATATATGGAGCAGTTAACTATGAAATTAAGAAAAGAAGAAATGAAATAGCAAGAGCCCTGCCATCACTCAGTTCTTTTGTGGATACCATGTCCAGATTGCTGGAAATAGAGTCAGTTGGTAAGAAGCATATGTAGTCCAAAGAGGACAAGGTGAGTAGAAACTGTAGGACAGAATACTTGATAGCAAATGGCAACAGAAAGAATCAATTCCCAAAATCCAGCCTAATTTTGAGTAGCAATCTAGAGATATGAAGTCATAAAGCTTACAGGCCAGATTTACCACTTATATGGAAACAATAATACGAAGCAGACATAACAAAAATTTCCCTGAGAGAACACACAGGCTGGAAATTGTCTGAATTTTATTGAACCAGATAGGAAAGGTCTCATTAAATACACTGTGCATTCAGGGAAATCCCAGCATGTCTACTCACTCAGAGTGGGAAAATTTGGTCCAAAAACATTGACTAATATACACTTGTCTTCAAAGTTCTTAAAGTCATGCCACTGGTAAAGGAACCCCATTTGAAGAAATTATGCCAGAGTAAATGAATATTCATTGCCAAAAACAGGAATCTAAAACTAAATTTCCCATGTTACACAAATAGTAGCTCAAAATGAAACAGACATAAGAATAAAAAAAAAAAATGAAGCACCACTGTCACCAAATTTGACAGAAAACATGACAAAAATTGGGATGCAGGCAAACTTGAAAGTTCACAGATACGATGCCAGAAGTGTAACACACAAATGGTAAATTTCACATATTACACTATAAAAAACATTTAATAGTTCTGTTTGCCAAAAACTCTGTTGGAAGAACAAAACAAGCCACTATGTGAGAGAATATTTTCCCAAATAAGTCTGAAATAGTACCTGTGCCTAGAATACATTACTTCAGATTCAATAATCCAAAGTAAAAATGTGTTTTAATTAATAAATGGAAAAGAGGTCAGCAGTGTGGCACAGTGGTTAAAACTGCCATTTAGAACCTCATAGCCAACTCAAGATGATCTTTCTCTTGGGCAGCTACTTCAGGAAAACAAACCTACCTCCACATAAACAAATATATATTGAAGCTTTATTCCTAATTAGCAAAAAATTGGGAGAAAAGATAAGTCCTTTAGCAGGTGATTATTTGAAAAGACTGTCATATATCTTTACCATGGAATATAACTTAGAAATAAAAAAATGAACATATTAACAATCCAAACAACAATATGGACAAATTTTAATGTACTGTGTTGAACGAAAGAAATCCAGTATCAAAATGTATCTCTGAAATATCTGAGTCAAATAATCAAACATTTCAAGATAAATAATACTAAAATTGTAAGCTGAATTATACAGAGAAAATAATAAGAAAACTAAGAAAATGATTACAACTATTGGGAGAGTTAATAAAATCTGAAACATTCTACCAAACTTTGCTAATTACACTGACTACACAAGTATACTAAATGCAGAATCAATATTCAAAAACTGTCTATCTAAATAAATCAAATAGAAGTACAATTCCCCCCTTTATTCAGATATTGATATATGATTTGCTCTATTGAGCAAATAATTATTTACATAACTTTGTATAATTGAATCACACAGAATATTTCTTACATCAAATTAACTTGTAATCAATACTTAAAGTAAAAATTTTTAAGTAGAATAATATCAGGTATGAAAAATGGAAATCCAAACAAAGTGGGATTTTCACAGAAAAGCTGTAGGACCAAGACCTTACCGTTCAATAACAATATTGAAAGCTAATAAAAAAGTGTAGCCTGGAAATGGATTTGCAAACAAGATCCATCTAGTTTCCTCCTACATGAAGCACACTTCACCAACAAAAATACATGCATATTTATAGTTAAGCTATCTGTAAATTTGGGGATGGAAAGAGATAAATAAACAAGTCTCAGAAAATTAAAAAAAAATGAAATACTATGTATCTTCTGGCCACTACGGAATGAAGTGGAAATCAACATTGTGAGTTTTAGAAATCTACAAACACATGAGACTGAATAATGCACTAATGGATAGAAGGGGGTCACAGTAGAAATCAAAAGGAAAATAAAAAATTCCTGGAGACAAATGAGGACAACACAAAATAATAAAACTTATGTGATACAGACGAATCTAGGGAATTTCACAACATTTAGTGCCTAAATCAAGAAATTAGGAGGCATAAAACAAATGATCTATCAATGAACTCACAGATGCAGAAAAAAAAGCAACAAATCAAACCCAAGGCTAATAATAAAAAAATTATTAAAATTAGAGTAGAAATAAACAAAAATGAAACAAAAAGATATATAACATTAATGAATAGATTGAAAAATAAACAAAATAGATACATCATTGGCCCAACTAACCCAAAATGTGGGAAAAGACCCAAATTAATAAAATCAGAGATGAAAAAGTAGATACAACAATAGGTACCACAGAAACAAAAAGAATCATCAGGAATTACTACAGCTATACATCAACAAATTGGAAAATCAAGAGCAAATGGATAGTTTTATTGACACATTTAATCTTCTTAAATTGAGTCATGCAGGCACAGAAAATCTAAACAGACCAACATTTAAAATGAGATGGAGATAGATCAAATAATCAATGTAAATAAAGGAAAATCCAGAACCAATGGCTTCACTACTGAATTCTACCAAGCTTTTAAAGAACTAATTCATATTCTTTTAAACTATTCAAAACAATTCTTCACTTAATGTAAGTGTTAAGCCTGTGAATTCCATTGTATCAATTAATCAAATCAACAAATAAATAAGGAAGGGAATTAAGTAGGAAGAAGACTGGAGTGGCTGGTACCATTATGCTTCTAAATCTGCATTTGAAATACAAAAAATGTTTTTCAGTTTATATAAATAAAATAAAAATTCAAGACAAATCAAAGCAATGACCAAAAGAGCAATCAATACTGACAATACTTTTAGAAGCAAACACAGGAGGATATGTAAATGATTTGGCGGTAGATAAGATTTGCAAGGATTTTAAAAGGGAACAAACCATAAAAGATAAAAAATACTACGGTCATTGCACTTATGAACTGCTTTGCAGAGCTGCCCAGCAGTCTCTCACAAACAGGAGTAGGCTACCACCTTAGCAGCAACCTCACACTTGTTTTCCGAGAGAAGTGAAAACCCAATGCTTCAGAAAATACTTGCATTCAGGTATAACTACAATGTTTATTTGTAATATTTAAACTAGAAAACCTGGGTCTAAAAATAAATAGATAGCCATATAACAGAATCATATCCAACACTAATTAGAAATGGACTACTTATAGGCAAAAAAGACATGATTGAATCACAAAATCCTGACATCATCTATTTTATATCCCCGAGAATACGTAAGTTACAAAGTTACACAGCACATTCACATGAGTAAATGCAAATTTTGGGCTATTGGGTACGTTACATGATTTACTTATGGTAGTAGCTGGCTATGTTTACAAGTGGATCAAAACTCACTAACATGCAAACTCAAAATTAGTTTTCTATGGAATTTAATAACATGACCAAAATATCTTAATAAAGTTGATCTGAAAACCAATTCAAGAAAAATTAAGATTAAATACGAAATATTAAATTCTAAAAAATTCACTCAATTACAAATGTTAAGATTTTTCTGTAGAAAACTAGAAATTGTTTCTGAGATAAGTATTAGGAAAACCAAAGGAATAAAAGGAACACATAAGTCTCATAATTTGGGAGTCAAAGCACTGAGAGAGGTTTACGATTGAAATACAGCCCCAACTGCAAAACATGTGCAGCCCCCACTCCTTACAGAGACCTCAGCTGGGCAAAACCCCAGCTAGGTTTTTAAAAAATGAACACTGAGAACCTGGACTCTAAGATGTGAAAGGAATTATGAAGAATTTAAGAAAGCTCAGAATGCATAAGGCGAAAGGACAAAATAGAAGGATCCTATTAGATCCAATATCATTTTTTTTTTTTTGTTAAAGCTGAAGTTCATTTTCAGAGCACTATCGAATGATACACAAATGGACCAACAAGGCAGAGCCAAGTGTGAAATCGAGGTCCAACATCAACTGGCACTTGATTGTGAACGAAGTGCCAGACCATGGGGCCAAGAAGATCCTTTCAAATAAAGGGTCTCAGGTATTGTTTTATTCATGTCTAATTATATTTTTAAAAATTAACTCCAGATAAATTATGAACACAAGTATTAAAAAATTGATGAGTTAAATTTCTCTAAGATTCACCACCTCTAGGAGTCAGTGCAGTCCATAGAGCCAATGATAGAAAGGGGAAAAAACATATGCATGTTATATGCTTGTTACAGGGCTCATTTTCAAATAGTATGAAAATTTTTACAAATGACAATAGATTTCAACATGTAAATCCCAAAAGAGGAATACAAAGACCGGTAATATATTTAAAAGTTGCTTAATCTTACTATTCACCAGGAAAATGCCAACTGAAATTATAGAGAATGTCAGCATACTTTAACAAAAATAGTTAAAATGAAAGGGGCTGACAATGCTAACTCCTGTCAATATATGAAATAACTGGGATTCTCATATTCTGTTGCTGAGTTAGTAACCTTGTGTAACTACTCTGGCAAAACATTTGTTATTTGTTGGTTAAATTAAACATACACAAATTCTATGAATCATCCATTGCACTGCACATTGTACACCTGATATGTATGCTTATGTATAGCATACCCACACAGCAACACTGGACCTATAATTTAAAACATTTCTGTCTGTGCATTTTTATTATTTTTAAAAGCTGAATTAATAAACTGCATTAAACATATACAAAGGTATATAGGATAAGCATGAACAAAATGAATATGGATGAATCTCATAAATAGCATATTGAAACAAATATGTCAGACACAAAGGAAAATATACTATGTACTTGCATTCAAATAAATCCAAAACAGACAAAACTGTTCTAATTATAAGTCAGGGTGGATAATTTCAAGAACAACAAGTGAGGAAGCAGCACACACTGGGTGTCACTGTGGACACACAGATATATCTATATAGAGAGATAAATATACACATATATCTATATGTAACCTATGCACATTAAATCATGTCTGGATGGCTTATAATAGCAACTTCAAGGTAAACACTGCGGATGTAGCTGTTACAGTGTATTGTTAATGGATTCTGACCTGAAAAGAAAGTCTGCACATATGCACTGTGAAAGTGTTTTGAACTGTGGCTGGTTAATGTGTGCACCAGAATCTATGAGCAGACAGTGTAGAGTGTATTCCCATTAAAAACATGAAAATATACACAGGCATATTCCTATGTGTGTACACGTATACTAGGCTCCAAGAACTATGACCAGTCTCTGCTAAGACAGGCTCTCTAATCACAACAGATATGTTCTATTACTCAAATTGCAGGGATTCTGTTATATTTATTTTGTAAGAGCTTTCTTGAAAATACACACTTTAAATATTCATCACCTTTCAAAGATGTTCCATTTTGTCATTCTATTATTTGAGCTCATTTAAACTGTATTTGAAATGGCAACACGTATTGACAGTAGGTTAAAAATTCAGCAGTCATTATCTTATGGCTAATCAATATCTATTAGACTCAGAAAGATAATGACCCTTACTGTCACCATAGCAAACAAGTATCCCAGAATACAAAAAAAATGCAATTAGGTAATGTAAACACAAACACATAATTTACTTATCCAACACTTCTTACCAGCTTACCATATGTAGGTTTTAACAGTGCACTGTTAAATTATGATAAAAACAAAACAAAGAGTTAGAGAGAGGAAGATGGTTAAAACATAAATAGTTACACATACCTCATGTTTTCAGCTGAATCTTCTGGCATTGGAGCAACAGTTTGCACAGCTGGAAGGTTTTTGCTGGTAGCACCATTCACAAAACTAGAAGAGGAGGAAGCGGAGGAGGACCCTGAATCCACGGCACCTGTTCCCAAAATAATAATTTTTAGCCTAAATAAAAATTTATTTAACAAAACAATACTCATTACATCACCCTATTTGATTTTGAATTTCAAAATAGACTTTAACAATTAAAATCATTTGATCATTGCTATTAATTCTCTATAATTTTAAATAACAGCTATTGTACTGAAATCTAGTTGGTTTACTTATGTTAAGCTAATAAAACTACATGTTACACATGGGTATAAATAAAAGACATCAACAAATGAAAAAAAATTTGGTAAAATCAGGTTGATAAAACGATGGAAATTTAAATGTGAAATTTTAACTGTTACATTTTTATCCTCTATAATTTACACTAAATTCTCCGAGCATAAATTTGTGCCACTGTATCATGCTTTTTCGAATAAAATTTTACTAAAGAAGGTCCATAAAACATAATTGCAGTTAGTTTTAAGATAAAGACATTTTCTCAGTGATATGAAGCTCTTGTTTTAGAACAACAGATTTTTCTAAAACACTCACATGCAATGTAAGTCACACAGTGATGGAGTGGGGGGACACCTAGTGTTCCTAAGTGACATCATATCTCATGTGGATTCCCGGGAACTCAACAGCTTACTGAAGTTAGCATTCTACAACCTTTAAAACCGCACATGTGCCAACTTATGCACTGGGCAATGAGCTCAGTTTGGTGATGGCTCACAATTTTTATTCCAAGTTTATCAACTATTGTGTTTTTCATTGTAATATTATAGAATTTATATTATCACAAAATATCTGGAAGTAACTATGATACTGATAATTTTAAAACAAATTTATAGAAACATCATGACATATCCAATAAAAAGATAAACACTAGTGAATGTTTTATATTTACCTAGTCATTAATAGTGGTTCAGACTCTCATTGCTAAACAGACACTTTTCTGCTACACTAACACATTACAAAAAAGCTTTTTAGATATTTACTCTGATAAAAGAAAATTTGCTTTATTGCCATTTGTAGAAATCCAAAAAGAAATAACTAAAAATATATAATAATAAGTGGCAAAAGTTGAAAGTCTTCAGATAAGTGAGGCAAATCATGTCAATCTTTATTTATAATGTAATAACTGATATTATACTCTTTAAAGCAATGCCATTAACAATGCTTATTTGCTAATACAGATATGCTTAACAGAGTACATTCTACTTACTAGAACCCCATAAATGTGTTGTTCATGATATGTGACACTTAGGTGGTAATGATAAACAAGATAGATACAGAAAGCACAAAGAAGAGCTGCAAATTAATAAAAATGGGAAGAATCTAAGTAATGATAATAAATGGAAAAATTCAAGGCTATACAGTTTGGAGAAGAGAAGACTACTATAGTCAGGGAAGAAAAGTCAGGGATCATCTTGCGTTGTTTAAATACCTAAAATGGAATCACAAAGACTTGGGTAAGGATTTATTTAGCTGATAAGCAATAGGAACATTTATGGAAATTTACAAGAAAAGATACTCTTTTAGGTAGGCTTTTAAAATTTATACAGGATTTGGAGGTTTTGGTCCCTAGAATCATCAGGAAATTGTTGGACAGTGAATCATATGCAAGTATAGCCTAAATATAGAAGCTAATTCAATGTCAGACAATGGCATTTATTCACATGCATTTTTTTTTTATCAAGTTGAGGCTCTTGCATATTGTTAAGGTCCTTAGGGGAGCTCTGCCTTCCCTTAACGGATCTAGCAAAGGACATACATTGTGACTCATCAGTCAACGTCACGTTGTCTATCACCGATATTTTTAGAATATTTTGATATTTTGATTAAATTATTTAAGTGTTCAAATTAGTTTTTGTTTTTGCTCCCCTGATAGTTTTCAACTACCTGATCTCATTCTCAATATAAATAGCATGTCTGAAAAGAATCAAAATGAAAAGATAGTATCATCTAAAATGATCTCTATAAACTGTACCTTAGATTTACTGAACAATTGTGAAAAATCAACATAAGGTGCAATCTTTATTAAAGATTGAGATACTATCAAATGATCAGGGAATTTTAACTTTTGAGATCAAATAAGCAGTAAAATGAAGATATAGAAAACAGAAAGAAAAGATGAGGTATCACAAAAATATATAAGGACAATACCTGTTGTATTAATCATACTTTTTGGTGTAGCTCCTGTAGCAGCAAATATATTAGAGGTACTGCCTGTTGGCAGCCCACTTCCCGCAGAGGTGGCTCCCACAGTGGTTACTGCCAAACTGCCTGGAGGGGGCTTCTTGACTGGCACCACGACGCTCCTGCAAAGACACAAGTCCCAAGAACCAGAAACGTGAATCCCAATGCTGCTGCTACCAGGGATACACACCGCCAACAACCTCTTTCTCTCTGCCCTAACCACCCTATTCCTGCCTTTCTCTTTTTTTCCTAGTTTCCTCTTTTAATTAAAAAAAAAAAAAAACCTTGTAACTCCAGAGCTCATCTTCACCTGTGAAAAAATACAGATATTAACGATATATTGTAAACTGCATTAAACACTGTAAATCTGTACATCTCTTGATTTTCCAATAATTTCCTAAAGTATTTTGTGAGCCTAATTATAAATCAAGGAGTCCAGAGAACCATGGTTGAAGTAAACAGATTTTACACAGGTACACAGGATTACTCGACAGAATATACATAAAATCATTTTATACATATAAGATTCTCTCCACGGGTAAAACATTCTAGAAATGGAAAAACATCTGAAAGCAAATTCTCAAATTAAAGCTACAATCAAATCAAAGAAAAATAAACTCTAAGAAAATAATGAGGTTATTCATGTCTCTGAAAAGAATTGTGCTGGTTTTCATGATACAAATGTTACTAGAAAAAGGAGTACTGAAATGATAGAACATATATTTAGCTAAAGCTCTCTAAATTTTGAGCCTTGACCTTTCCTACAGTGTAATATTTTCTCTCTTGTTCTGGTATTTTAAAAATAAAGTTTATTAAAGAAATTTCTTAGTTATACTAAGCTGAAGTTATAAATGAGAATATTAATTTACAAATACAAAGAGAGAAACCATTTCTGTAACAAATATCCACAGTTCCCTATGTCAATGCTTCATTCTCAAAATTCATAAAACTACAAACTCCATTTCACAGATATCTTCCAAGCATTATTTAACCGTAATAGAATTTCACTAGAACAGTTATGAGCTATTAAAAACATATGCAATACCTGAAAACTGTGAGTCACACTGTAAAATATCCAGTATGAACTTAAAAAAGATTTTATTATATCATTTATTTGAAAGGCAGAGTAACAGCAAAAGGGGTGGAGCAAAGATTTTCCATTCACTGTTTCACTTCCCAAATAGCTACAATAGCCAGGGTTGGGTCAAGGCAAAGCCAGGACTCGAATCGATGACCGACCACATGAGGTTGTGGCTAAACTTGCTATGCCATTTCAGTGCATAATCTGGCTTTTCAATGGGCTTATATTGTGTCATTTTTTTCATGAAGAATTTGTACTTTATGAAAATTATGAATGGCTCATTCTCAAGTCTATAGTTTAAACATCTTAAATTTCCTAATGAGCAACATTTTTTTTTTCCTGAGAGTTTCAAAGAATGTTCCCAAATAATCTTTGTTGACTTAATGTTAAAAATCTGAATTTGCAGTAATTAGTATTCTAAATTGTGGGGGCTACTTGTTTTTTTGTATGTAAAATGAATAATGTTACTCAAGAAAAAATTCTTCACAAATTCTTTGTGGATATTTTCTTCCTTTCTCTTTAGATAATTGTACTTAAATTCTTTTAGACTGAATCTTAAATCCTCAACTATCCATTTAATTACTAAAAATACACAACAACCTTTGAATCCCTCCACCAGCTAGTGGCTTCCTCTACCCTATCCCTTCAGTGTTTCCACTGAGACACAACGTGATATTGTAGACAGAATACAGGATACGGACACACAGGACTGAGGCTTACAGCCCGGATCCCATTTCAGGTTCTCACTATAAAAATGACAAGATGAATGCAACCTACTTTACATACAACCATGAAGCTTTAAAAAGTCTGTATTTAAAATAAGTTTTCCAATCATGGCATGCACCATAAATAATTGGTGCCACTGTATAACTGAGAGAATTGTGTCCACGGGACTTAAAGCAAATCAACATAAGGATCAACAGGAAAAAAGGCACTACTAATATCGTACTTTTTTTTTTTATTAAAACTTCTTTCTAAACTTGTAAAAAAAAATATATGAGATGCAACATTTAGCTGGCTATCCAAGAAGAAAAAAAAACCCTTTTAAATATCCAGTCATTCATGAAATTAAAATACTTCACATGATTCAAAAATACTTAAAAATAAAGTAAGAAACATGGAGTCCGGCACAAAAGCGTAGTGGTTAAAGTCCTTGACTTGAACACACTGGGATCCCACATGGGCATTGGTTCTCATTCCGGCGGCCCCAGTTTCCACCCAGCTCCCTGCCTGTGGTGTGGGAATACAGTCGAGGATGGCCCAAAAGCTCTGGAACCCTGCACCCACGTGGGAGATCTGGAGGAAGCTCCTGGCTCCTGGCTTCAGATTGGCTCAGTTCCAGCTGTTGTGGCCACTTGGGGAATGAAGCATCAGATGGAACATCTTCCTCTCTGTCTCTCCTCCTCTCTGTATATCTGACTTTCCAATAAAAGTAAATAAATCTTAAAATAAAAAAAGAGGACATGACTGGTAATTTTGACTTTGTAATAGGTAAAAAATTATACCTAAATATGCTTTTTTAAAAAAAGATTTATTTATTTTTATTGAAAGTCAGATATACAGAGAGGAGGAGACAAAGAGAGGAAGATCTGATGATTCAATCCCCAAGCGGCGACAAAGGCCAGTGCTGAGTCAATCTGAAGCCAGGAACCTGGAGCGTCTTCCGGGTCTCCCACATGGGTGCAGATTCCCAAAGATTTGGTCCGTCTTCGACTGCTTTCCCACATCACAGACAGAGAGCTGGATGGGAAGTGGGGCCACTGGGATTAGAACCGGCATCCATATAGGATCCTAGCGCATCCAAGACGAGGACTTTAGCCGCTTGGCTCCTGCGCTAGGTCTAGCTAAATATTCTTGAATAACAGGTAATTACCAATTCTGGGCAAATCCTCTGGGTTAGATTGTGTTATAAATTAGTGAATTAAGCTGCTACATGGGTGGCAGCCTGAGTCCCAGCTATTTCACTTTCACACCAGGTCCTTGCTAGTAAACTTGGAAGAGCATTGGAAGATGGCCCAGGTACTTTAGCTTCTGCTCCTAGCTGGGATACCTGAAGCAGTTCTGGATTCCTGCCTGTCAACTCTTAGGGCAGTAAACCAGGAAACAGAAGGTCTCTCCATCTATCTCTCCTTCTCTCTCTTTAACTGTTTGAAATAAATAAATAAATCTTAAAAAAAATGCATTTGGGTAACAGGCTCTTACCTTGATCAGTGTGGGGGACTATGAGAAGTAAGTTATAATATGAAAAAATAAGTTATTTGAATGCAAGGTAATGATAAATCTCAAAATCCTGTAATGATGAACAGTTATAAAGTATAATGACATTAAATGTTTGTCTACTAAATGAGTTGAAAGCATCAGGACTAGAGGCAATCAACTTCAAATGCTCAGGCACTTCGCTGACATCCAACTCAGTGTCACACTCCTGGGTCAGAATTCTATCTTCAACACTTACTGCCTGTGCAGTACTGGGCACATTAACCTCTCTCAACATTTCCCCTCAGGATTAAAGAGTTAGAATAACTTGTACCTGGTAAGACTGTTATGCAACTAGACAATTACAAATATGAAGTTCATAGTAACTACCTGCAATTGTGTAACACCTGAGAGGTCATTACACCTTAGCAATGATTACTATCGCTATGGCACCAAAAAGTGTGGATGTGGTCCCCGTCTACATCAGAAACAATAATCCCAGTGTGCTTTGCAACCTCCATAGCTCATAAACAAAACTACAGCTTCAGCCATCTCACTTCACGAGCAGTGACAGCATCACATCTAAAGAGAAGAGTCAGGTTGAAATCTGGAAATCAAGTCATGGAAGAAAAAGCTGAGATGACTAGGAAAAATTAAGGAAAATGTTTGATATTCCATAGTACTCACTGATCAAGTATTCCAACTGTACCAAAAAGTTTTACCCAGGAGTCTGTGCATTGTGGGCACTCATGTAGGGTGCATAAATACATTACACTGCAGGATGCATGGGAATCATCAGAGAAAAATGAACTGTATCTATGAAGAGCAGTGAGAATTAGCCAGGTGCAGGGAAGTACACACAGTACTCCAATAATGAATTTTAGTGGCATCAAGAGAGGTGAAACAATGTAGTAGCCTGGACTGAAGGAACTGCAAATAAATACTGATGGTAGGTGAAAGAGGCTCAGAAATTTTTTTGTAATGTGCATAGCAAGAAATTATTTCAGAATCTTCATCAGGTTTGTAGTTAACAACAATGTGTCTTTCATAATTGTAAATGATAAATTTGGGGAATGGAAAACATCTCAAAATAGGCCACCTACAGAGTAACAAGGAATCCACCAGAAAGAGACTGACTGAAGGAGTCCGCAGGTGTGGGCATGGAAACACTGTAACTGTTCCAGGAATGCGACTTTTTTTTTCTCTTTTTAAATCAAGCTTTAAAAGTAGCTATATGTTGATACTGAGACCAACTATGAGGCTATTTCACTTATAGATTTGAAACCTTTGTTCCTTTTTAAGAAATCATGCACCCTAACCTTGCTATCCTATTGGTTGGGGAAATGATTCGCAAAAGCAAAGAGAATTGGTCAAGGAAAACAGAATTAACACAGAAAGATCCATTATTAGCAACCAGTTTTTCTCATTTTCAGGTCATCAAGGTTTGTCCAATAAGCTGATAGATGCTAAAAACATTTACACTAAAGGGAAAAACCGAACCTTAGGCAGATGGAATTTGTTGAAGAATTTAGAGTAACATAATTTGCTGCAGTTCATCATAAATCACAGACTTACTGTTCTGATGCTTACACCTACCATGCTTCTATATTTTGTAAAATATCTGACAATAAATTGCCTACTAAAAGGACATTTTTTTTCAGTCTACTGGATTGTCTCTGTAAATGGCAAGTGAGACAAAGGCAACAATATTAAGAAATCAGTCCACATCCATGCTCATTTGAAATTACCTCTCTGGCAACTGGCCCTAAAATGTGTGCCAAGGACACACAGAGCATAAGAAAAGCTGAAAATACAGTAGCAAGATGCAAAACATTAAAGTATAAAACTGTTAATGACAATTTGGCTTGTTATATTTACTCATTCTAAGAAACATAAGCAAAATGATTTTTTAAAATATGCACAATAAAAAGGAAACTAAAATCCTCAGAAATAAGTATAATTCAAAGTTTACAAATATCAATGAAAGATGACCTATCAACTCTTCCAAAAATTCCTGTATTATTACATACAATTTTCATCTGCACCTTGAAAATAAATAAAAAGCTACTGAAACCCGAAGGAATATACTGAGTCAAAATCTATACTTCAGTTTAACAAGATGAAGTTTATCTTTAATGTTTCTTGGTCTTATTTATAAACAGCGTTGTATTTCAGGGACTTCTTAATAAAAAATCTTGGAAAACTGAGGAAAATACTAGCCAATAATTTGAACAGAACTGATTATAAAATAAAAAGAAAATTTAAAATATAAGTTAAAGTTTTATTAGTGTAAGGAAGAGCAAAATTTTAAGCTGTCATATGTGAGATGTAATACAATTGTTAACAATTTAGGAATTAAAATGCACAATACGCTTTGCATTTGCTTTCTTTGTTTATGTTTGCTCCTTTATTCAAAAGAAAATGCACATAAGAAAACGTTTGGAAATTAAGACTAGACTAAATCACAGATGCATATTAAATCCTCAAAGGTGAAAAACATATGGGTACATGATTAAAATTTGAGTTTAAATAAGATTTAATTAATTGTTCTGCAGAAAAGTGTTATCCTAATTTGAAGTCATATAGCTTTTTATTAAAGAAATAATGGCCCAGCAAGGATATTTAGTACACCTTGTGTTTATGTAGAACTCTATCTCAAAAGATAGTGTCACCAGGAAATTGCACCTTGATGCATGAATTATTAGACAATATTTTTTATTTTCTCTGTTAAAAATCACACTGTCATAAATTATTTCTTTTTTTACTAATAGTAACAGAATTTCAAAAGGCTATTTCAAAACTGCGTTTTCTCTACACATATAGTACATTCTCAATACAGAAGAGTATTAGCAGAACTCCACTTTGACACTACATAAATACATACTAGTAATCAAGGAAAAACATGAAAATCTGCACAGGTGAATGGAGAAAACAAAAATTAACCTTTACTTTCTACATGTGGATAAAATCATTTATATGTTTCACCTATAGTGTGGTTACAAAGAACTAATCAACTAAGTTTATATCTATTTCTCAACCAAAGATAAAAATTAAAGAATGCATTACTGGCCAAATAAGACCATGGTATTAAAACGAGTAGCGTTGGGACTTTCATTGTAAAGCCTGTTATCTTGGAAACCATTTTCAAGGAATGCAACCTGATGTTAACAGACATGTCATAACTTGGCTTTCAGAGTTCAGTGCTTTGGAAATATGTTTATATATCTCATAACGTAATTATAGCTACCTTAAGACAAATAAGGCAAATGGTAGCAATTCACAGGACATATAATCGAAAAACGCATTGGTCCAGAAGCACTTGTGGGGTTGGTGTCTCTGAAAGCTGCTCAAAGCTGAAGAGTTTGAAGTTAAATTTTTGATGTTGTCACTCTCAATCTATTGAATGGCTGACAGACAATCAAACCCGTCTGGCTGGCTGGCAGCTCATTTTGCTGGCAGGTGGCAAACAATTAGACACACCAATTTGTGCCTCCTGATGACATTAAAGCATGAAACTAAGTTGTATGCAGGGCCTAGTGATTTGTGTGAAAGCATTTCAAAAATAATACTCTTTGCCGTGGCAACTCATTTCAGACTGCCACCTCCCATTATGGCTTTGAGCAGTGAAGACGACAGACTTGAGTTACGTGCAGTGCAAGGCCGCTTCTGTTCAATCCGTCATCAGCGCCCCCTGAGACCTCAATCCCCTCCTTTCATCAATATCACCTCGTCATTTACATTTGATAGTACTTGAGCTACTGCATATATTAACTACACTAGAGACCCTTTTCCTAAAAAGAACTGAAATATGCTTTGTGCTCTTCCATTTCATTTCTACTTATGCAATTTAGAATAATGATCCTACTTTCATTGCATTTTGCACAAACGCTTACAGGAACAAATACTAAATTCTCTCTTTTTAAGCCATATTCCCAAAATTGGGAGTAGTTAGCACTCAGGTGATATATTTATTAATTTTTAATGAAAATTAGTTCTAATAATAAATCAAATTGCAACAAAAATATTTTATGCACTCTATTTCACTGGACTCTGTTAAACAAAAGCAGTTCTTTGTATTTACTATTTGTCTCTTTAAAAATTTAAACATATAATTGAAAATGGCACTCAAAACTTGAATGACTAAATAAAATTGCTATGAAAGTTATAGAAATAGACTTATAGATATACATAAGCATCAATACTTACATGCATGTATTTATATAAACTCATAAACACATATTGTGGAAGCATAAAAACATATGAAATAGAGGATATTATTGTGAAATGGCATAAGAAACATCCAAGGAATATTCATCCAAACATAATATTAACAAGAACTATATAAATGGTATTTCCCTACATGTTATGATTCTGTTTTGTACCTTTCCAAAACTTTTGAACACATTTTTTATTTTATGACAATTATTTGCAAACATCTACCTCAGTTCACAGAAGACAAAAAAAGGTTATTGTTCATCTTATACTCCACATGATAACTAGTCACTTATATTTTGAGAATGAATTTTCAGAAATAGCTGTAAAACACTGCTTGAAATGAAGTTGTTATATATTTCTACATGGAAAGGATAACATCCTAACAAAACTTGGCTGCCATATCTCTACCTCCAACTTAAAAAATATGACTAGGCTTAGAACAAAGCACTTCAGCTATTTCAGAGAAAGCTACATGGAATAGACACTCTATTTGGGCTACATATTCATTTTGAAATTGAAGAAATTATTCATCAATAGCCTCATACTTGTATAAAAACTACTATATGAAAATGTGCACAAACATCAACAACAATGATTTGCTTCAGACAGTAGAAGAACGCATCCTTCAGTTTACATATTAACATGAATACGAAGCAATTCCAGGAGTCAAACCTATTGTTAGTGATAGTATGTAAGGTATTTCCAATGTTGCACATATTTAAGGAGTGGATTATAATACAATGCAATGGTTTTCCAATTCTCAAATACTTGCTTCTGTGAACTATCCTTTTCATTGTATATGTTCCTTAGCAGAAAAAATATTAGGTCTTTCTAAAAGCCATCTTGTATTATGTAAAATTGAATGCAGACAGTTTAAATTATAATTATATTTGAATAATATATCAAAATTTCTTTCAATAATATTTAACATGCATTCCACCATATTTGGCTTCTAAATCGTTCATGTATTTAGAAGAGATCACGCTGGTATTTTTTCCAATCAAAATTGAAATTTTTGAGCTGATACAATGGTTCAACTTGCTAATCCTCACCTTGCAAGTGCTGAGATCCCATATGGGTGCCAGTTCATGCCCTGGTTGTTCTACTTCCCATCCAGCTCCCTGCCTTTGGCCTGGGAAACCAATAGAGGATTGGCTCCAAAGATTTTGGGACCCTGCATCCACATGGGAGACCCAGAAGAAGCCCCTGGCATCTGGCTTTGGATTGGCGCAGGAGAGCCAATCCTGGCTCTGTGGCCATTTGGGGAGCGAACCAGAGAATGGGAGTTTTTTTCTGTCTCTTCCTCTCTATGCAAAATCTGCCTTTCCATTAGAAATAAATAAAATCTTTAAACCGAGTGCAGTTTTAATTTTGTTACTTGAAGTGAGCAATCTAACTCTACCAAATATTATGGTATATGTAATAGATCCCCAATAGATCTTGGAATAGATAATTTGTATCTTCACTCTCTGATTTAAAATACATCTATAGTCTTCATTTGAGAGGCAGAAGGGAGCGAGACATATAGAGAAAAAGAGTGCATCAATCTGTTGATTTGTTTCCTGAATGCCCATACAACCAGAACAGAGCTGGGTTTGAACTCAGCAGGTGGGAACTCCATCTAAGTCTCTTGTGAGGTGGGGAAGAAGCTCCACTCTTTGAGACCTCAACAAAGCTATCCATGGTCTTCGTTAGCAGCTGGAGTTAAAAACGGGAGCTGGGAACTGAACTCAGGCATTTGGATGCAGGATGTCGGCATTCTAACAGTGTCTAGATTATTAGGCCAAATGTGTGACCTCTTCACCACAAAATCTACATACAAAACAAATCCAAAGGGAAACATGACATCCCTAAGGTACTATAGTTCCTCAACAATGGACAATATCCTAAATTCAGAATTCTTTACTCAATGTGCCATGCATCATATAATATAAAGCTTCCATTTTTTGAGAAGAATAAAGTAAAAAATAAGTTATCAATAGATCGATCACATTGAGTGAATCCTTTGAGAAGACTCTGCACTACAAATATAAACTTCTGGAGAATCTAGTATTTTTAAATTAATGATACCAAATTTTATTTTAACATATGGAACAGTACCCACCTGTCAAAGGAATGAAACTGCATAGGAAGAATAGCCTGTGCTTCTCTCTTCAGTGCTGGATCTGGGTATGGAATAGGTTCAGGTCCACATTCTGCAATTTCCACTGGGGCAGCCACAAGACTTTTCAATATTTCTTTGACATTGATGCCTTTGGTTTGACTTATGCTGGATATGGATGGTGCCGGCTTCAATATTTCATTGGGATGTTCAGTTAAGCTCTCCTGTGATTTCTTCACTTCAGATGACAGAGTGGATAAGAGTTCACTCATGGCGTCAGGACCTGCACTAGTCTCTAATTCTGCCCCATTGAGGATGCTGGCCACCTGCTCTTCTCCAATCCCTGAATCTGTATGAGGAATTGACCTTTCTAGCTGAATATCTTCACCAGGGGTTGGTGTTTCTTTTTCCTTTATTGTGTCAGGAAATGCAGCAGGTGTTTCTGTAAAGAAAGAAATAAGTTTATGTCTCTATGCATACAGACCAAAGATGGACTCCCAGTGAAAGAACTGAACACATCCTAACAGTAAGATGATGGACTCCCTGACAATGTCCATGCTTACGTTGTTCGGAAACACTTGAGTAACAGCATGATGGACTTGTGACTGTCCATGAAAGACATTCACTGTAAAACTAGAGGGGAAATCAATGGAGGGGGGGCCTTGGGAGCCTTAGAGGCTATGGAACTATATCATAAAACAAAATAAAATACTAAAAAGAAAAAATGCATACGTATATCACATGAGAAAAACTTCCCTTACTGAGAAAATGTCCTTTAATATTAGAATAAGGAACAAAATATTAAGCTGAAAATTTGCTACCTAGTTGCTACTTAAACCATAGCATTCACATAAAATTATCATTTTGTTTAGTGAAAAGTATTCCATATCTTTCAAACATCTGGAATTTTAAAACCATGCTTTAAAGCATTAGGAAGTAGTTCATTAACAACTGTAAAAAGCTTACAATTGAAATTGATGCTTGTACACTGTTCCTATTTTATTCTCTTACTGTTAGCTATGAAATATTTAGGCAATAGAAAGTCTTGCATTTTGCTATTATTCTGTTTAATATATGAAACCAGGCTGTTGCCATTCTGGAGTGAGTGGATGGAAGGTTTGTCTCTCTGTCTCTTTCAAATTAAGAAATAAATAAATGAGGTTTTAATAATACTACTTGATCATAACTACCTGAAAGTTTAGCAAACATCTCCTAGTGGATTAAAGATAATATACATGGTTTTGTTTAGTAACAGGATCAATTCCTTTATCCATTTTTGCCGTTACTCAGGATGTAAAAGATTAATTGAAGAATAATTTTAATAAGTTTACAAAGGAATAAAAGAGCAGGATATTGACATTTCTGCTTCTTTGAAACATGTCAAGTTACTTTTTGGTCTTTTGATTGTCCTGTTTTATTCCAGCGACATTAAAATGACATACTAAAATTTAGGAATGAATAGTATCGACATGTCACTCAACTGTGCCAATATTTACTTCAATTAACTAAAAGCACAGAGCTGCCACACTACAATCACGTACAGGTAGCTTTTCTCCGGTTTATCAAATAAATTTAGTTTACTTGTTCATACATTTGTTCAAGGATGCTGCACTTGAAAGAAGAAACAACTACTCTATAGAATATAATAGTATTCAAACACCAAATGAGCAACACGAGTAAGAGGGTAGATGTATCTGCACTGTTCCCACGATTCAAAGTTAAAAACGCAAGAAAGGTTTGACAAGTTATTCTCTGTATCATCAGAGAGAAAGATCTTCCATCTGCTGATTCACTCCCCAAGCAGCTGCAACGGCCAGAGCTGCACTGATCCAAAGCCAGGAGCCAGGAGCCTCTTCCAGGCCTACCATACAGGTGCAGGGTCATCTTTAACTGCTTTCCCAGGCCGCAAGCAGGCAGGTGGAAGGGAAGTGGGGCTGCCAGGATCAGAACTGGTGCCCATATGGGATCCCTGCTTGTGTCAGGCGAGGACTTTAGCCATTAGGCTACCATGCTGGGACCAAAAATAAAATCTTTAATTCTTTAATTTGGTGTTTACAAGCTTCCACCTGGTAAGATTTTTGTGAATAACTATATATATATATATATATATATATACATACATATGTATATAATTTTTTTTCTTTTCTGGCCAAGTTATGCTCAATGAGCTGTAAAATGTGTACCTTGTTAACTGGTACTTACAATTTCAATATAAATATTGAACTATTTATTATAAAGCATAATTAAAACTTATTAATATCACAAATCAGAACAAGTAAACAGCTCATTAAAAATATTTACACAGCAATAAAAAATACATTAATTTTACTTTTTCTGCCACTGATCAAAGATGATCAGTGAAATGAACCAATTCCATAAGAACAGATTATCCTATGTTCTTTCTGTATAAGGCAACCTTCATACAAAATACAAGACCAACGGATATACAGATAAACTTGTTTATAAATATATTCATCTAAATGAACTATGTAAGGCTGACTAGCATACTGAGAAGTGAAGATACAGTGCAATATGCATCTCTACTCCTGAATAAAAGACGGACTGCCAATGAAACTGCTAAATATATCTTGACCATAAGATGCCGGACTTAATATCATTTTCTGTACGGACAATGTCAGAATATACTTACATAGAAGAATGATGGATTTGTGACTATTGCTGAAGGACAGTACTACCGTGATAATATAGGAGAAAATGGGGTGGAGGGTAAATGGAGCGGGTAGAAGGGGAAATCCCTAGCCAATGGAACTGTATCATGAAAAATTAAAAAAAAAAATTTTTTTTAAAGGATGGTTTCAAAAAGGAAGCAGTGACTTTGGTACAGCTTGAGCATCCTTAATCTGAAAATTCAAAGTTGAGAAATTTCCAAAATCTTTATTTAATTATTTATTTGTTTGTTTGTTTTTATCTAAAAGGCAGGTTTACAGAGAGAAGGAGAGATACAGGGACAAAGTCTTGCTTTGCTGCTTCACTCTCCAACTGGCCACAGTGGCTAGGCTTGAGGTGATCCAAAGTGGAGGGGCCAGGAACTCCTTCCAGATATCCCATATGGGCCCAGGTTCCCAAGGATTCGGGCCATCCTCTGCTGCTTTCCAGGGCCACAAGCAGAGAGCTGAATTGGAAGTGGAACAACTGAGATGTGAACTGGTGCCGTACGGGAGCTAGCATCAGTGCATGGAGGAGCAGTCTGTTGAGCTATGGTGCTGCATCAGAAATACTGCAAATTTTTAAACTTTCTGAGTGTGAACACGATGCCGCACGTGGAAAGTCAGCATCTGACTTCATGTGATGTGTCACATTCTAAACTCAGGTGCACTAAAAGTACTGTTATTAAATTGCCTTCTGGTTGAAGATCAATGTTGTAACCAGCTGGTTGGCTGTAGCCAACTTCCCTTACCAGAGTGCTAGTTTGAGACCTGGCTACTTTATTCCCAATCCATTTTACTGATAATGCACTTAGAGAACAACAGAAGATGACTCAAGTATTTGGGTCCCTACTAAACAGTGATGCTGGCTTCTGCCTAGCTCAGTCCTTGGTATGGATACCAACAGGGGAATGATCTATCAGAGGGCCAATCTCTGTGTCTGTGTGTCTTTCTTTCCATTGCTTTGCTTTTGAAACAAATAATACATACAGCTTTTAAAAATAGTCTACAGGCTATGTGTGTGGGTGTACATCAAACACAAATGAATTTCTTATTTAAGTTTGATTTCTTTTTGCAAGCTACCTCACTATAAACACACACATATACAAATTTCTGAAATCTGAAGATATTCAAAATCTAAAACACTTCTGGTTCAAGCTTTGCAGCTAAACGATACTCAACTTGTTTCAAAGTAAAAATTTTCAAATAGTAAGTTTCATCACTAAGTTTGTAGAAAAATGGTATTAAAAGGTAAGTTTAGGGGCCCAGACCTGTGGTCTAACAGCTAAAGTCCTCGTCTTGAACGTGCTGGGATCCCATATGGGCACTGGTTTTAATCCCAGCAGCTCCACTTCCCATTCAGCTCCCTGCTTGTGGCCTGGAAAAGCAGTGCAGGACGGCTCAAAGCTTTGGGACCCTGCACCTCCGTGGGAGACCCGGAAGGAAGTTCCTGGTTCCCAGCTTCGGATTGGCGCAGCTCCAGCCATTGCAGCCACTTGGGGGGTGAATCATCAGACGGAAGATCTTCCTCTCTGTCTCTCCTCTTCTCTGGATATCTGACTTCGTAATAAAAAATAAATCTTAAAAAAAATAATAAAATAAAAGGTAAGTTTAAACTGATGCAAATAATTTTGAATTTAGGCATTGGTTTATCACGATATGCATTTTCCACAAACTTCATGAAGTACCTTAATGTTTTGTAAAGAATGCTTTATAAACAAATTATATAAATATAACAATAAATTGCAATTGAAAATTTTCTAATAATTGTAGAGGAAACTGTGCTCAATAATAAAAAATCGATTTTTCTTTATGTTTTAACATCTATTACAGCACACGCTGTCAGTATACGGCATCAGCCTCAGGTTAGATATTTTACATTTCCAGAACACTTCCTTGTAACACTAAAGAACTTCGAGGATTCATTCAAGTGATTTCATCGTAAATAAGACAACTGATTGCATCTGTTCAGGCTATACTAACGATGGCAAGCTTGTAGGTTCCCAAGAGTTCTCACCAGTTTCTGTAGTAAGAGAAATGCAAAATGGAAACATTACTAGCCAGAGTGATCTTAACCTTGTCAGAAACAGGCAGTTGGATGCCAGATGCCTTTTTTTTTTTTTTAGTCTTTATAACTGAACCTAATGAGGTCACCTAATATATTTTGGAAAAAATATGGGGTTAAGTTAAGCAAATAACATGATGTTTGCATTGAAACCTCATATATCACATTCCTTCCTCCAAAAAAAAATCCCCTTTTAAAATGATTTATAAAGTGTTTCAGTATGTTATATATATTGAAGTACTGAAATTGCTGTTTTCCAATTTCCCTACAATAAGGAAAACGTGAATGAAACACCCAGGTCCTTGTTAGCATAATTCTAAAATTTATATTAAGTATTTTCAAATACTAATATTAAACACGGCAAACAGCTATAGTTTAACATAAAACATAGATGCTTGTATTTTTATTTTGAATCTGTAAATGCAAAATTAACTTAGCTTAATAAAATAAATATTAATCTAGAGGATGGAAGCCATACATACAATATTTTAAATCCTTGCCGAAATGCCTGGGCTAGACTAGTCCAAAGTCAGAAGCTTCATCCCAATCTCCAACACGGGAGTCAGGGGCCCAAACACGTGGGCCACGTTGCTTTTTCCAGGCCACCAGGGGGGAGCAGATGAGAGGTGGAGCATCTTGTCATGACTGTATAAGACGCTGGTGTTACAGGTTGCAGCTTTACCTGCTGCTCCATGACACTGGCCCCTCAGATCTTGCTTTAAGGTTTATAGCAGGGCTCTGTTTTGCGTAAATAGCACTGACACTTCAAGCGGACATGATATTTGTAATATTACTGATGATGATTTTTTTACAAATACTTTGGAAATAAATCTTATCTCCTTAAGTTCCGGATGGAATCATATAATGACAAATCTTGTGAATGGAGTTCTTTGAAGAAGCTTTCAGACATATGAGAGACACTGGCTTAGTGCTGGGACTTTAGCAACTCAAAACTTAAGTCTATTGTTTTACAACATGTATTAGACTGCTGCGGTTTACATGCCATGGTTTAGCATCTGTGTTTTGAGAATAACTCAGACCTGAGGACTGGTAGATAAGCTTTGGGTTAGATTAAACTACTATAATGCATGTTGTTCTCATGAAGATGTCACAGTCTTTCTTACACTAATGGCCTTTGGATTGCAATCACTCTTGGATTATTTCCTAAAGAACTGAAAAAGTTTACTTTGACAATGGTTAATAGTGCTCCCTTTGCTTTACTGAAGAGGCAGTGGTTAGAACCTCCTCACTGCTCACTCCTCTAAAAAACTTGTAACCAGGTTATGTTTAAAACTTCATTTTAATTTATTGTGAACTAATGTTTATAACCTGAGTTTTAGCCCAGGCTCTGTTCTTGATTTCAGGTTTCCTGCTAACATGCACCCTGGGAATAGCGGGTAATGGTTCCTTCCACCTATACAGGATGCTACAATTGAGATCTTAGCTCATAGCTTTCAACAGGCCAAACTGTTGCAGGCATCTGGGCAGTAAATAAGCAGATTGGAGATCTTATGCTCTACCATTCAAACACATAATGAACAAAATACATATATTTTTAAAAAGAGATGGAGCCTAAGAAGAGGAAATTAGATCATAAGACACCATCTTTGTAGGAAATTAATGATGGCCTAACAAAATGAGTTAGCTCTTTCAAAAGCAGGTTGTTATAAAACTAGGCCACTTCCCAAGCTTGACCCTTGGTTTCTTTTCTATTTTAAGACACAACGCGGGGAGCCTTACAACACTACTGGCAACAAGCTCTTTAGATCTTCTGTTACCAGAATGGTGAACCACAACAAATTTCTTTTCCTTTAAAAGTATCAGTCACATATAACTTGCTACAGTCACACCAAAAAGATTAATATAACAAGTAAATATAGCATGGCTGTTAGCATCCACTATGAAGTCAATTAGACATTATATGGTTATATTTATGGTTATGTTTAAGGAATGTTTAGGGCTTGAAATGAGAACTTATTTTCAACCAAGATCTATTTATTACTTTCTTATTTAGACCTAGCTAATCAATTTTTTCCCAATCTCCATTATTTTATTTCTAAAACAGGCATATAAGAATTGCACACATTGTACAACAATGTGTTACTAGGACTTAGTAATAAGTAATCGCACTTAGAGTTCTTGCATTTCCTGCTGCTACTGTTTCACTGGCATCATCACTCTCGGGTCCTGTGAGATCACCACCATTGTCACATCCTGTGAGAGCCTGAGCACCATCTCAGCGACTCTCTTCTCAGGTGCAATCTAACCCATCTCTTTCCCAGCTCTGCTTTCATTATGTACACAACAGTTTCTTTGATCCTAAAAAAGAAACTCATCTCTTTCTCTCCATTTAGTATTTCTAGTTGAAGAAATACTTCGAGTGCTTTTCCTGTTTTTCTAGAAGCAGTAATAAATAATAAATTCAAAAAAAGAAATAAAACAGGTATATAAGCAAAATGATCAAAGTTCCACTTCTGATTCACAGTGTACTAGTTTTCCCTGTTACCTCAAATGAGCCACCATTTGAGTTGTAAAAACTGTACCTGAAAAACACAAGTCTTAAGTATGTTGTGAGATTTAGAAAACTTGCCAGGCTACCACTTGGAAAATTCTTGCTTGATTAAACTTTCCAAAGGTTACTGATACCTTAAAACCATCACATTTAAAATGGAAGTCATAGCTATTCTTGCCAACTTAACCTACCTTTAGTCTTCCATATGTTAGTAAATGCCTCTTTTATCACCTCAGTGCTTCGGACCAGACAGCGAAGGGTCATTAGTGAGTCCACCTTGCCTCATGCCTCACATGCAAGCTATCATCATGTCTTCTCTACTTTATCTCCAAAGTCCATTTCTACATTATTCTGTGTTTTTGTTCTTTTTTATCTTTTTTTGTAAATTATTATTTGACAGGTGGAGTCACCAAAAGAGAGAGAGGTCTTCCATCTACTGGTCCACACCTCAAATGGCCACAACAAACAGAGCTGAGCTGGTCCGTAGCAAAACACCAGGAGCTTCTTACAGTATCCCATGTTAGTACAAGGATCCAAAGACTTGAGCCATGTTCTGCTGCTTTCTCAGGTCATTGGCAAGAAGCTGGAAAGAAACTGAAGCAGCCAGGACCTGAAATGATGTCCACTTGGGATCTGGCACCATAGGCTGAAACAGCCTACTATGTTATGGCCCCTGTTTTTGTTCTTTCAACTTATTCACCACAGAAAAATAAGTTTTCATTTTCACCTGTTTGGTAACATGAAATTCATGAAAAAGAATCTGAAGTGCTTGAAAAAACACCTGATTTCACTTTTAGAGGTCACATCAGGGGCAGGAATTTAGAACAGCTGTTAAAAAATCACACAGGACTCCTACATATTAGAATGCATTTGAGTCCCAGCCCCACTTTCAATCCTACCTTTGTACCCTCACAGACAGCAAATCATAACTCAAGTATTTGCTTTTCTGTTCCTGGTATGATAGACTTGGATTGAGTTCTAGATCCTGGAGCTTTGACCTGACCCAGACCCAGCTATTGTAGTCATTTGTGGAATGAACAGAAGATAAACTCTCTCTCATTGCCCTTCAAATAAAATGAAAACAAATAAAATAAAACAAATATTAAAACAAATAACTTAAACAAATACTGAAAACAAATAAAGTAAAAAAAATCACAACAGAAGAATACTGGGACATTTTTCTGAAAACAAGTTAAAAACTAACAGAAAACCTTGATATTCTCAAGATTTATTTTTGCGCATTTTTTCTTATTGTACATAAAACAGCCTATATTTTAGGCTACTTCAGTCTCATAACAAAAGGGTTATAGGAAATATTAGTGAAATGAAAATCTGGATTTTTGAAAAAGTAAACAAAATTGATAAACCACTGATCCAAGAAAGAGAAGACAAAAATAAAAACAAGAGATGAAAAAGCAGAGGTTATAACAGATACCACAGAAATAAAAAGAATCACCAGGAATTACTACAAAATGCTAAATACCAACAACTTGGAAACTCTAGAAGAAATGGAGAGATTTCAGGACACATACAAACTATTTAAATTGAGTCATGATGACACAGAAAACCTAAGTCGACTAATCATGCAGATGGAGCCTGAACCAGTGAAAAAGACCCTTCCAACAAAGAAAAACCCCAAAACGATGGCTTCACTGCTGAACTCTACCAAACTTTTAAGAAAGAACTAATTCATAATCTTTTCAAACTGTCCAAAACAATTCAAAGTGAGGGAATTCTAACAAACTCCTTTTACGGTGTCAGCATCACCTTAATTCCAAAACAAGAAAGAGATACCACAAAGAGAGACATAGGTCAATATCCCTGATGAACAAGACACAGAAACTCTCACAAAACACTAGATAATGGAATACAAAAAACACATCAGAAAGATCATTCACCCAGATCAAGCAGGCTTTATCCCAGGCAGCAGGGATGTTTCAACACACAAAAATGAATAAATATGATATATCACATCAACAAGCTGAAGAATAAAAAGCATATGGCTATCTCAATAGAAGCAGAAAAGCCATCTGATAAACTACAACATGCTTTAATGATTAAAAGAAAAAAAAAAAAGCTTCCTCAACACAATCAAGGCCATATACGAGAAACTCACAGCAAGGCATAGTAAATGGGGAAAAGATGGAGTCATTTCCTCTAAGATCCTGAACAACAGAAAGATGCCCATCCTCCCAACTGCCTTTTAATAGAGTCCTGGAAGTTTTAGTCAGAGCAATTAAGCCAAAAAAGCAAAGAAAAATAAATCAAAAGGATATAAATTAGAAATGAGTAAATTAAATAATTCCTGTTTGTACAAGACATAATCCCACACAGAGGGAAACCTAAAGAATCCACTAAGAGACTGCTGGAACTCATAAGAGAATTTAGCAAAGCTGCAAGATATAGTATCAACACAAAAAAAGTAAGACTTTTATAAATATTGATAAAGTCAAGGTTAAGAAAAAACTAGTATAAGAAGCACTCACAATGGCTGCACAAAAGTCTACATATCTTGAAATAAGTTTGGCCAAAGATATAAGGGATCTCTATAATGAAAAATTCAAACATTAAAAAAAGAAATAGAAAAAAACATAAAATGGTAGAATTTTTTCATATTTGTGGATTAGAATTTTTATTTGAAAAAATGGCCAGGTTTTTTTCTTCAATTTTTTAAAATTTTATTTTAACATTATATACACAGCTGAGAAAGATACATCCCTATATGGGCATCTGAGTAGGGTGGGGAGGGTCAGGTATGGAGGAAGAGGGGTAGGACATTTGTTTCAATAGTTTTTTATTCTCCTGTATACTTGGAGGAGTGTAAGGGCGCACTCCTTCTGTCAAACTAGATTAGCACCAGGGAATGAGAAAGGGCCACTTGATGACGTCTTAAGCGACCTTTACACTGGTAGAGAAGATTGTTATAAGGGTGTTACTTGAGCAGTTATAAATGCTATTGGTCTCAATGCTCCAGGGTTGAGAAAAATCTCTCCAAGAACTATTGATTGACAAAGACCAACTTAGTGCACACACAAATGCAGCAACATACGGCAAAGGTTAGTCAGAATTGTCCAACCTCTTCTGCTTTCCATCCTCTGACAAGGCACTCAGTGTTTCATGCTGACCTAGGATAAGCTGGCTGTCATGCCCCTTGTATGCATTTGGACACGCTGTCCACTGCACAGACATCAACAATTGAGGAGCCACAGTCCTGATAAATGATTGACCGCTGGGATTTTTCCCAGTGACCAGGTCTGAGTCCAGTCGTCTCGTCAGAGAGTCCCCCAAAAAAACTTGCCTGGAGTGGCTTCATACTTGGCGCTTTTGTGCACAGGTGCAGTCTGTCACAAGTACCCACCAACACACATCCAGTGGATGCAACTGCCTGGTCAGTTCTGCCTCAGCCTCATATATCACGTTAACCAATGGGTGCTGCAGCCCAGTCAGCCCACCATAGACTTGGTCCTCATCATCCCAGTGGGTGTAGTGGTCTAGTCAGTGTAGTGACCAGTCTGCAGGAGACTCCAAAAGCCATTCTCCTCTTGTCAAACATGTCCTCAGTCACTCCCATTCCAAAGCACCCTCAGGTCTCCCCGAGGCAATCTGCAGCCTCTCCTCCTGGGGACTGGGACGGAGTCTCAAAACCCAGAGTTCTCCACATTCCTCACTTACCTTAAAAAAAATGCAACTATGCTGGCCTGTTAGTATAGTTAGCACAAATTTAGCAATAACTAGGCACAGAATATACACCAGGTATTGGCTGAATTTCTCCTAACAGGGTAACACTTGCCTAGGTACAAGGCAACTTAGGCCTTTGCCTATAGCTGGGGGATTGGGGATTTGAAAATAATATCATCAAAATGTCCATCCTACTCAAAGCAATTTACAAATTAAATGTGATACCAATAAAAACACTAGTGTAAAGATTTTTCTCATATCCAGAAACCATGAAGTTAAAATTCTTACAGAAACACAAGAGACTTCAGATAGCGAAGGCAATCTTAAAAAAAACAAAAATAATTCCAGAAACATCGCAATAATAGACTTTAACATGTATTACAGGCAACTGTAACCAAAACTGCCTGGTGGTGGTACACAAGCACTCAGATCAATGTAACAGAATAGAAACCCCAGAAATCAATCCATTAATCTATAACCAACTAATTTTTGACAAACAAGCCAAAATCAGTATCTGAAAAGAGGACAGTGTGTTCAACAAATGGTGCCAAGAAAACTGGATCTCCACATCCAGAAGTATGAAAGAAGATTCCTACCTTAAGCCTTATATGAAAATCAACTCTAGATAGATCAGGATCTAAATTTAAAACCTGTTATCATCAAATTACTTGCAGAAAATATTGGGGAAACTCTGCAAGGTATTGGCACAGCCATTATCTTCTTCAGAAGGAGCCCAGAAACACAGGCAATAAATTCAAAAATAAAAAAAAAAAAGAATTACATCAAGTTAAGACACATCCAACTGCAAAGGAAACCTTCAACAAAGTGACTAGGCAATCAACACAATGGAAGATAATACTTGAATAGTCTACAAATGACAAAGTGGCCAGAATATATAACGAGTGTGAGATACTCAACAACAACAAAACACACAATCCATTTAAGAAATGGAGAAAGAACATGAATGGGCCTTTTTCAAAGGGTAAATTCAAGTCGGCAACAGACACATGAAAAGCTCTCAGGATCGCCAGCATCAAGAAATGCAAATTAAAAACCACAAAGAGGTTTCACCTCACCCCAGTTAGAATCACTATCAACCAAAAATCAAAAATAATGAATTCTGGTAAGGATGTAGGGATAAACGTACCTGAGTCCACTGTTAGTGGGAATGTAAACTAGTGCAGCTATTACTGAGGACAATATGGAGATTCCTCAGAAATCTGAAAAGAGACTATATTTGAACCTGCCATACCACTGTAATTTTTTAAAATAAATATAGAAAGAAGGAGGTGGGTTAGAACATGGGCAGGAGGAAGTGGAAGGTGGAATGTACTATGCTCCTAAATCTGTGCTGTGAAATGCATGAAATTCATTCACCTCACATAAGTAGATTTTTTTTTAAAGAAAGTGCTGATAGTCTGTATTTTCTGGTGAATGTCACCAGTGTGCATGCTAATATAAACATAAATATGTATCCTTGATTTGAAGATGATACTTAAAGAATTATAAAGGAATACATATATAAAGCAAAATTTTGCTCTCAGTAGCTAGGTATAAATATAACATATCATATCTCCATTAAACCTGAGGTATGTACTTGCTTATAAATAATTACATAATGAATATTTATAACAACTCATGAAATAAGAATGCCAAACAGGTCAGGAGATAAGTCAGTATTACCTTTGTAAAATGAGTGGGCAAAGCTCTGCTCAGGAATTAACTTGGCAAGGAATCCATGGTTCAAACTTGGGTGAGGGATAGATGGTATGACCACAACTGTGGAAAAAATCATGGAATCAAATTTGAGCCAGCATGTAACAATCGGCAACATGATCCACTGAAGATCCATGGCAATTCCAACCACTGCAACATGCAAACAGTACTAGAAGTAGAGTACATTGCTGAAGGAAGGAAGGAGGTTATGTATTCAGAGAGAGAAATGGCATCCTGCTTGTGTAAAGAAATTCTAGCAACATATACAAAAACATACAAATATGCCAGAAAATTGGTACTCATACATCCACTCTAATATTTCTCATTTTATACATACATAATGGATATGTGTACATTAAAAATGAAGAAAAAGTTAAGGTGATAATGTTCTCATGTTTTAAATGGTTAAAAAATGGATTGGGATGGTAGGAAAATTTTTAACTTAAAAATACAAATAAAAATGAAAGTATATAATGATAAGATTGTCTCTCATTTGCATGTTAAAAGTATGGTATGCAACATCAACATATTATAGCTAAGACATAATCAATATTTCTACAACAATAAAACATAAATGGGATATGATATGTTTATGTAAAACAACATGCAGAGATTTGACGACTAATTTCTACTCACTTTTAAATGTATCAATCTGATTTATAGATCACATGCATTTATTTAGGTAAAAGACAATTAGCTATGAATTAATTCAGTGGTACTAAAAATAATCACTGGATTACCAAGGTTATACTGTAAACAACAGAGAAATGATAGCTGGTAGAAAACATAAATGTTAGAAAGTGTTCTATGATATTAAATATTAGTTCCCAAGGAATGTGTTCACAGATTTCAAGCAGAGAAAGCACAGCTGATAAGGCAAGAACTCCTGAAACATCATGATCCAGGATGGTTCTTGTTGTCTAGGATATTTATTAACCATCCTCAAATGTTTAATTTTAGTTGAGGCCATTTTGGTCTAAAATTTAGAATATATGATTTCTCTTTATAAGTCATGGACAGAATATTTAGATAATGAAATAAATGTGAGCAAAGAGAAGGAAGAAAGGCAGGGAGGGAGGAAGCACTCGGAGGAGGGAGGGAGCAGGGAGGAAGAAAGGGGTAGAAGGAAGGGTGGAAACATGGAGGGAGAGAAGGATGCAAGAGGGAGGACGAAATGGAGAGGTGTTTACTATTTTATAAGCTTGGCTATAAAAATTTATATTTTGGCCTATTTCTGGTTTTGAACAGTTCTGTAAATACTACCTATTTTCATGTTTGTGACTATTTTAAAGCAATATATTTAAGATCTATGAGTTACTTGCATGTAATACAGTGGTATCAATCAATGATTTGAACTGAAAAATGAAGCAAAATGAAAACTGAAGCTGTACTGATAAAATGAGAAGATAGCAAGTATTAAAGAAATATTATTCATAAATATTCACAGAATTAAAGATTAAAACAGCATTTGCATAACAATTATTTATAAATATCTGACATGACCACAAATTGGTTCAGTTTAAATCTGAATATAAAAGTGAAGGATAAAAAAAGATAAATGATAGTGAAAATTTAAAGAATTTTTTAAAAATTAAGTACCTGTACTTGTAGGTGAATTTATTTCTTGTCTGATGTTTCTACCTGGCTGGCTTCCCGTTCTTGCAGTTTCTCTCTGGGGTTCTAATATGTCACGGTACTTTGAAACCATCAGAACCGAAATGAAATAAACAACAGCCAGAGCTAAAAACTGTGCCTGCTTGCTGTCATCCTATGTAAAACACAAGGTGATTTTGGCAATCAAAAATTCTAAACATTTTCAATTTCATATAGAGGTAAAATGTGATATTTAATTTTTATAAAAACTTACTAAATATATATTGCTATTTAATGAGCATCATTTAAGAATATAACCATGCAGAAATATATCATGTATATTACAAGCACAAAAATGAGAAAATAGCAATGCTAAAAATGTGCTAAATACATAACAACATTTTATTGTTTACTCTCCTTGTCATTATTATTTGTCAAATCAGTAATGTGTTTTTCACTGGAAATAAACTATATTCCTAGGAACTTTAATAAATTTGCCTATATCATATGTGCATTACTCAGTTTTTTTCAGTGCCAAAAAACTTAGAAGTGCTTGGAAATCACTAAAATCACTCATCTCAAAGTGTGTGTGTGCATGTGTGTGTGCACACACACGTGCACGTGCATGCAAGCATGTGCTATTTTAAGAAAACTAAACACTTAAAAGGCAAAACAGCCATAAACGACCAAAGGGGGAAAAAATGAAAGTTTTCCATCCAAAATTACAGTCTACAAGTCATTTCATATGTCATTTATTATATACATGCTCCATATCATGTATTTTAGACAGTGTTTGTATAATCACGTATACAGCGCAAGCGCAACTTACGACATCTCGAAAGACAACAGCACGAAGGCGATTGATGTCCACATCCTGAAGAAGTCGATCGGGATCCTTTATAGGAGAAAGGTTCCCTGGAACATTTTCCAATGGAGTCTTGAAAAGAGAGTTGGGAGGCAAGAATATGTTACAGAAAGCATAAACAGCATTATTTAGTATCTTTAATTTAGGCTGGACTGGTTTAAGCTCCACTTGCGTTAACATTTATTGAAAATGACACTCCACTATAAGGAATACCTTCTGTTCTCCATTTGCTTTCCATTACAAACTCAAAACCCAACGGTGAGATAGTAGCCCCTGTGAACCTCAAGTCTAATATCTAAACAGATAGTTATGTTTATAGTACAATGATTAAAGAAAATAAATAAGTTAGGGCATAGATAATTTCAAATACATCCTGAAAGGCTGCCAATTATCTAAGTACAAACATTCTGGAGGCCTAAGGTTTCCAAATTATTCATCTGAATAAGTAGCTAACTGCTAGAGTAAAGAAATGAATCTGTATTAACTGAATCTACACTGCATTCCAGGAATTACGTTTTTTCAGATGACTGTTTCATATTTGATGTAAATACCTAGTATAATGTATCTATTGTAAAGATAGAAACTGAGACACAGGAGGGTAAGTAATTGTTCTTACATCATATAAACAAGTTAAGCTGTAGAGGTAGAACACCAACTCAGAACTCTGATTCTGGAAATCGGGCTCCTTTACACATTGCCAAAAACAATTAGATCGTTATAAATGCTCTGGAACTACAGAGATGTACAAGTGTGGACAGTGTCCTCAGGGAACGGTCCTGCACGTTACTGCTGACATGTTTACACTTCACCTCCTCAACAGGGACCAGTGGACTCCTGTGAGTGCTAAAACAGCATAGGCTTGAAGCATTTCATGAATTTTTCCCTTAATGTAGTACCGAAGAAAGGCTACAAGATATCAACAGATTTAACAAATATGTGGGTGAGCGTTTGAAAACCACACAAGTCAACATTCTCAGGAAGGGAAGGACAGGTTAGGATCTGAAACAAGAGGAACAAAGGACTCCAGCAAAAAGCTGCAAAAACGCAGAGTTGATCCTGCTGCCCGGCTGACAGTCTGGATGACCCCACGTGACACACTGCCGAGGACTCACAGGCACATTACACGCTTACAATCAACACGCAGACACGTGAGTGGGAGATGTGGGAAAACTGTGACTGCTTTGGAAAATGATAAAGAAATATTAAGAGATATACAGATTAATGAAACACAATTTTCCAATATCCTTTGTCTGAGAAAACAGAACTGCATTATTTGGTGCTGAGTTGAGGGTTAATTCAAAAAAATTTCTGTATTAAAATGTGGGAGACTTATTATAATTACCTCTTTAAATGTGTAAGACATTCAGAAGAAAAAACTGGCATACTTTTGATACTAAGAAATGACCTGAGGATTTTTAGATAACTTCTAAATTCTTAAGCTAAATAACATCTTAATTTTTTCCAAACTTTCCAAATATGCATTTTAGATAAGACATAAAAAAGAAAAAGAAAAAATTACAGAATGTTAAAGCATGAAAAGTTTTAAAATGAATTAGATTTTCTACTCCATGCTTTCAATTACTAAGCAAAATAGCACTGCATCAATATTGAACAAATAGTTACCAGTATAGTGACAAGGGATATGTAGACATTTATGGAAACGAGAGGAAATTAGTCTAGACTGGAATAGTGGTATGGTATAATAGCTAAACTGAACCTAAGAGTTGAACAGATTTTAGCTAAATAAAAAAATAATCTGACCATTTAACAGACAGGAAACTAAGTATAAGTATGAGGAATACTGAATAAACTGTGAATGCACAGAATTTAGTCTACAGGATGACTAAGGTGTTGTAAATGGTAAACATGTCCGAGTTGGGACGAGGTAAGCAAAGACCATCCACAGCTTACCACAAAAGTCACGTCAATAAAACTCTATGTGGTGTCCAAAGGTTAGATTTAAACACAAATTTAGTTTAGAATGCGACTTACTGCTACATTCCATAATACTACGTACTATTCATTTATTTACTGAGTACTTAAGAGATTTCTGGTAACTGTGACACATATCCACAAAAGCAGATTCATTTAAAAAGGGAATTATTCATACACTGGACACCATGAACATGAATGGAACCATTAGAACAAAATAACTGAGAACTTATTATATCCATAGTATGCACTAATGTAACGCTTATAAGAACAAAATAGAAATCATTACTTACATTGGGTTTTCATTTACTAAACAAAAACACAGATCCCACAGTGACAGTAGCTAATCTTGGTGACACAAACTGAGGAAGTTAGTAACAGAGAACAGAGCTGCCTAATCGCAAAAAACCTTGCTTGCCACTAATAAGCAATACCACACACCTTTGTGCTCATAAAGAAGTAACATTTTATGGTAAATTACATTTAACGTAGAAAATAGTCATTACCTTTGAAGCTGCCGTGGCAGTCACACTTTGGGGCACTTCTTGAGGTTTACTGCTTGCATGGGAAGATTTGCTCCCCCTGTCCCTCTGTCTTTGTCGACATTCTAAACAGTTTCTTACAGCAACACAACATACTAGATAAAACATCAAAAGCATATTCATATATATGGATGATTCTGATGTATTGTAAATGCCAGTTGTTGCTTTCTTATCCTTACTACAGTCAGCAGTATGCTTTAAATTAATTAGATTGCTAAATGTTTAAAATTATGATATACATCATGAAAAGTACACATAAATGCATATGAAATGAAAAAGTAAGGCCAATCTATCTAGATTCTAATAGCCAGCTGATGAAACAATACAGAAAGCTCTCTGAAGCTCTCAATGTAATCTCCCTATGCCATTACCCTCGCTCCTTCACAAGTCCAGTCTACAGATCAGTGATTACTTTAAGATGAGAAATTGTATGAAAAGAGGCATGTGCTTTGGACCATCCTGGTGACGAGGCTGGGTGCAGACGCCCAGCTCAGCGATCGTGAAGAGCGACACGAGTCACAGATCACAAACGCGCTGCGCACCTTTCTCCGTAGAGGGGAAAGTCCACGGGCTTTTGCCAAAAAGCCACACCCCAAGTGCTAAATTTCATCTGCTCGCATATTTTATAAATAGTAAAGCTATATACTAAATAGTATTTCAGATAGTTGTGATAGAAAAAGTACAGACTGTTTAGATCGGCAGAACGTAAGTCCTGGCTGGTTCCTTCATGAGGTGTGTGATCCCGGGCCACCTAAACTGCCAGCACCTCAGCTCCTTCATATGTAAAGTGAGGATGAACATATCGCTACAAGGCTGCTTTGAAACAATATATGAAACGTGCGTTTGTTTTATCATCAATTCATTTAGAAAAGTTTCCTGTGGTGATACAACAACTAAATCTGCTAGGTCATTCATCAGTTAAGGTCTGAATTAGTAAAAAGTGCAAAGAATGCTGACTTCTAAAGTTACTGAGGAAGTTTCAGAAATACACCTCACTTATACAAAGTTCTATATGGAAGCTATAACTAAATTATCAACGGAAATGTGCCTGACCATTCAGAGTAAATGAACCCACAATACTTTGCTGCCAAAGCGATTCTGGTGTGGCCATCGCTCCCCACAGCTTGTGTTCTAATGGTATTTTAGCACAGAACACGCTTACTGGTTCTGCATGAGCTTTTATTCAGGAACCGTTCTTACCTCTGGTATCCCTTAAAGGGAAAATTTATGTACACCATTAAGACTTCAAAGGAATCAGCAAGCTGTTCTTCCCATACTTGCCTCAGAGCATGAGCAGGATATAAAACAGACACGAGATAGGGGAGGCAGTTTCTGATATATATTGATATGTACACTTTTATTCCATAACCATATGGCTACGCAAACTCCCCATGTTGTTTCTGACTCAATGGAGGACTGAGGACTTTGGTTAAGAGTGGCAAGATGAAACCTACTCTTTGTTTTTTGATACTTTTTAAAAGTTAGGAAAACTCAGAGCAATCATTTCATAAGACAAAAGTTAAACAACAAAGATACAGTAATGTAGATCAGAGACATTTGCTTAAAAATGAGATTAATATATTAAAATTTTTTCTAATACTAAGAATGTGCTATTTATTTTCTAATATGTTGGCATATCCTAGACAATATCATCATAAAATTGGATTCATAAATGGGTTTGTACTGAAATAATTTTTTAAAAAAATGATAGTCTGATTTTTCAAAGAACTCCAAATACAACATCCTCTACTGTATACACCACTAAAGCAGGGTTGCTGTTGCGGCATAGTACATTAAGCTGCCACCTGCAACACTGGCATGCCTTTTGTGTTCCAACTGCTAACAGGTTAAGAAAGCAGCTGAGGGTGACTTAAACTCCCATTCACACGGGAGACTCGGGTGAAGTTTCTGGCCTGTGGCTGTTGCAGCCATATGGGGAAGGAATTAGCACATGGAGGATTTCTGTCCCTCTCCCCATCTCCCTGTAATTATTTCAAATAAAAAAAAAAAACTTTAAAAAAGATTAAAAATGAATCAATGCTGTGAACTCCTCAGGCTGAAATCATAATACTTTAAAATTGAATTTACAAGATACCTAGTTTATTATATAATCACCAACATATAGGCTCCGTAATTTATGGTCCACAGGGTTTTATGACACCAGTGTGGACGTGAGTGTTTACTGTGTTCAGCTGGTATTGCAGGACTTACCCAGCCTTAGGCACTGCCGCATGAGGCCTCCGGAGGACATGTTCTTCTCTGCTTCAATCTCACTAAAATTCAGAGAGCTGGCGAACACAAGCACGTCCACCATGGCCATGAGCCGGCTGAGGAACGTGACCGCCGTCTCGGCCGACATGCCTTGGGTGACTTCAATATTTTCCAACTCCGTCTTTAAAAAAGTAGAAAAGTTAAGCCTTGTTTTAAATTTAGAAACAAAATATACAAGCAATATGTTCCGCAGGTGAACAGAGGTTTAGTATACTTAGCATATTATGTAAATCAAAGTATAAATTGTCTATCTAGCACAAGAACTGGTTAACAAATTTGGTTAGCTTATCTATCATTTATGCTGAATAAAACAAAGGTCCATTTTAAAATCAGTGTTAGTTTTGAACATCATTAGTTGTAAAAAATAACTACATTTTAACTTTCAGATCATTTTACAAAAATATTTACAGGTTAATTTGCACTAAACTATGGCCTATGATAAAGTCTAATTTTCTGCTTTCAGGAATATAATAAAGTATTCTAATTCTTCAATGTACATCTTTGTAGCTATATGTCAATAGCAATAATTCTTATTTTTCAATATTTATTACAAAACAATTTAATCATTTTTGCTCTTTATAGCAAGGGCTCATTTTCTCAGCGCTTCAAAACACAGAGAAAAAATTTTATAACAAATTATCTTTCTAATTTTTTGAAAAATGGGTATATTTGTCATAACCATACCACTTGACTAAAAAAATAGTCAGGAATACATGAAATGGGTTTCTGTTCCTATTTAGTGTTCCATTTTGACACTGCTTCATCCATTATTCTCTCTAAACTTGTCTCTGTTTGCATTAAGCAGCAATATTACAGAGAAATGGAAAACACTAATTTGAAAAGCCTCCACACTTCTTGCGTATATGGTATGTAACGAACACCAGACGCACCTAGCGCATGCATTACGCAGCTACACTGATTTCTAAGATACAAAATACGGACATCTTTTTCTGACTTATCATCCAAATTGGGGTTACAGCAACTCTTTCCAAATTGTACTTGGAACTATATAAGCTTGTTTGAATCAGTCATTTACAAATTCAGCAATCACTGCCTAAAGAAATGGTTAATCCATAACTGGAATATACAAGCAAATTCTTTATTTCCAAGAACTGTATACAAAACATAATTTCATTGCATGGATTTAAAAATCTGTAGCCTCCACACACTGGTCTATTAAAAAAAGTTCTTTTTCAATCACAGTTTTCAATTAAAGTTCTCTGATGTAATGACAGATCTGGTTATTGCTCAAGAACTTCTCAAAATATCAGAATTTCGTGTGTCCACTATTGTCTGAGATGTCCCTCATTACTTTAAATAGCAATTATAAGGCATCTACCTCATTTTTTAAATTAATGACTTTTTCAGTGCTTCATAGTCTAAACTTCGAATCTTCATGGTATATTTTTATTTCAAAATGAATTAGTTAGTAGAAATTTTAAACATTACTAATGTGCTCACAGATTTATAAACATGTTTCTGACCAAAACAAAATTTTCAAATGAAAATAATTATTAATATAACCTAAAATTCAATAAATTTTATATTCTATATAAAATCATCTTACATACATGTTGAAATGTTACATAAACTGGGCTTAAACTAAAAGTAAGATGCAACTGATATAAAAATCTTATTTTATCCAATACCTATTGCTTGATATTAGTTAAAAATCTGATTTAATACATAACTGTAACAATACCACTTTCACTATAATAGTGTAGAAATTATGAGTAATAAAAGTAATCCATCAATGCATTAGAATAAAATTTTTAATGAAATTTTTAAATATACAGTACATATGCTAATGTTAAAAATGATATGGAAACTAAAAATTCAACCAAGTCAAAAATTTTATAAATAAGTAAAAAATAAAATTTTAAACTGAAAACCTGAAAATTACTGCAGAAGTAATACTAACCTTAGAACCCTGGACATGCATTAGACAAAACAGACAACAGACCAAAAAAGTACAAGAAAAGGAAATTATTAAAATTAAATGAAAATACAATGCAAAATCAAAACATAAAATATTTAAAATTATATTTGATTCTTATCAAAAGCGAAACTCTCAGAAGAGCTATTCATTTTATTGGTTATACAGATTCATATTTATAAAACAAATGTTTTCCTACCAGATGATTATAAGTTTTAATTAAAAATAATTACAATATCTGAAAAATCCCTACTTCAGAACCAATTCAGTCATAATAACTCCAGAAACTATTTATACCAACCTTTTAGAATTTGATATGAAATATCACTTGTTTCCTCAAACACTGATAACCTTTTTAGACATCAACATTCCCAGAACGAGTAAGGAAATCTGAGTAACGACAACTTGAAACCTACTTTCCCAGGCTACAAAAAACTTACTAATGCAATCCATGAAGTTTGTGTACGCAGAGAATAATTCAGTAGTTGAGACAATGTACATTATATAAAAGCCTTGAACAGGATTTTCACAATAATAATCACTGACGGTCCATTTTCTAATTTCTGACAATGTGTGTTAAATTTCAAAATATGCTTTTTCTATAATGCATCAATTGGAAAACATAAAAGTAAAAGCATTCTGGGAATACTAAACTACTATCAAACATTATACACAAAATCAAATCTTTTATTAATAATTTTTATTACTGACTGTACATTCTGATTATGAAAAGGAAAAATTAAGCTTGCCATGACTTTTAGACAACAAAAGGAAAATACTGGGTTTTTTTCTTGTGATTATGAAACTATTAGGAAAACCACAAGTGTCGATGACTGTTTTTCTGAGAGAAAGGAAATGGAAACATACAGGACACTGAATTAACTTTTAAGCGTTCAGTGCTGCGGATGGCGGACTTAAACGGAGAAGCGCATCAAATGGCTGAACAACTGCCGCTCAGCCCATACGCTTTGCTTCTTTCCGTTCTCCTCACCAGTCCTTCATTGCCACTTAGGACCCTCTCGCATAATACGATAGATGATTACAACAGAAGATCTGACTGGCTAGTCATGATAACAAAAACAAAAGCAATACTACTTTCCTAAATTGAAGATGGATAAAAATGCACATTAATAAGTCTATTTTTCCTGATTACTAAAATTAAAATTATTAAATTTAGAAGTTTACTATGTAATCTGTCTCCCATGATGCCTATGATTGTCAATAGTCTGGGAAAGCTGAAACGCCAATGACGAGCTGCTGGGCCTACAATACCAAGTTCAAAGTATTTGTGATCAAAAGAACGCATGGCTATATTCTCCTGTGCATTACGTTTCCATCAAAATATCTTCCTACAGGCAGGATTAATATGAACAGGTTAAAATTATCTTTCATGATGAAACCACTACAGTAGCACTACATGATTGCTATTTCGTGTGCGTGTGTGTGTGTGTGTGTATTTTTGGTTCATTTTTGTTGAATTTTCCTAAGGTTCTAGGGAAAAGAGAGAGCCCATCGTTGGCTACTTTCATGGAACAGTAGATAAAAAGACTATAATACCTTAGGTTTTCAATACCAAAATGAATCCTTCCTGATAACTGCATTTATCTTTAATATTCTGAACTTCAGGGTTTCAAATATAGCAGGCTGAAGATGCAAAAACACTCTACCCACAGACATCTACCAGCACAGGTGTCTGAGCCCATCACTGACTCAGCAGCTCCGAAGGGAACTCAGAGAGAGAACTCCCAGCAGCCCCCCATGCGCGCAGTGCACTTTAAGTATACCATCCTATTGAAGTTTCAAATATTAACCCTGGTCTAAGAATAATTACTACCACTTAATAAATGAGATAAAGTTGAGGCCATATCGAATGAATGTTTTCAGGCCAAGGTTAAAGGTCAGACATGTCTTATGCTAAAACCTTTCGCAGTGATTTCAGTAAGGGTTATATTTGAATCTTGTTGACACTGAGAAACAAGTTTATTTTTTTATGAAAAGCTGTCAATTCTCTGAGATCTACACTTATTCTGAGAAATGAGAAGACATATTCCTGGCTTAAGTTCTGTGTCATTACAGCTAAAGTGGGGAACTATAGAGAGTACTAATGTCCTACTTTCACTGCGCAATGCACTGCTGCTCCACATTAGAAATGTTAAAGGCATTTGGCTGAGTGCAAAAATATGCATATCTTCTTATAGCACACAATGACCAATCTTCAAACTGTTTTTAAAAATTCCATGTTCAAATTCAAAGTTCTTGAGTAATAGGAAGCAATGAATTTTTCCTAAGCTCTGTTTTATTTTCAATATCTGCAAGAAGTAATAATAAAGTTTTCACATTAAATCCCTAGAGTATGCCATTTATATTCTACCTGGAATATACCTTAAGACAACGGTCAGCAAACTCTGGCCCAGAGGATACAGTTGTCTCAGTGCCCGATTTAAGAATGGAGTTACACTGAAACACATGCCTGCTTGTGTCTGTGTTGAGACATCTTTTTACAACAAAAACGATAAATAATTTGGACAAACATCAGAACCCTGAAATAGTTACTATTTGACCCTATGCAAAAAAAGTCTGGCAACCACCATCAGGCATCATTAATCCTATATATTAATAAAATTTACAACCACATAGATGAAATTTCTGAACCAATTTCATAAATCTAAAACAAGATGACTCAAAAGTGACCTTTCCATCTTAACCTAGGATGGAAACTTTGAAAGCATGACACAAGCAGTTACCTCCCTTTGGAAAACTGCCTATTGCCAATGTTTTGTCACTGTCTTATCTCTGCTATAATTCTCTTTCAATTTTTTACAGTTTAAATTTAAAAATATTTTCAGTTCTAATGTCCTTCTTTCTCTAGGTTCCTCCTTCCAAACTTGGGCCTCTCCTACAACTTGTAGTTGGAGTATCGTGCAATGCAGTAAGGAGAAGCGGCACTTGACAGGCAGCACTGACCACCGCGGCTTAACGGGGGAAGGTTCAGGCTGCTTCTTACATGCAGGGTACACATACAACCCAGGACTGGGGCAAGATCACAGAACAATGCAGCCGGAAGAATAAGCAGCAGCTGCCACAGTTCAGTGAATTCCTACATGTGCTGAAAAATGGGGGTAGGCAAGGAGTAGTTAAAAATTTCAAACTATAACTGGAAACTGACATTGGTAAAAATTTGGGAAATGAACTTGCCAAATGTCAGCATATCTACTGTACATTCGTTGTGAAAAGATAACCAAGTTAGATGATGAAGAATATAGAAATATCTTTCCTTACTGATATTTAGACATCTTTTGGCTTTAAAACTTAGAAAAATACTTCAGAAGTCTGAACATTCCACACCTTAGTAGATTTTAATCTTAAAACTAAACTGTATATGCTACAGATAATTTTCGTTCTGAATAATTTTAACACACTTAATATTATATTGTAAAGGGAATATCAGTCACTCATCAGTGTTTTGGCTAATACCAAGTGTAAATGCAACTGCCTTAAACCTCTTGATGACTGATGATAAGTGGTAAGACAGAAAGCAAAACTTACATAATTCAAATGTCACAGAGAATACTTGCTGATACAGTATTGATTGTGTAGAAATAAAGACAGCCCTCCCTGTCTGAATACACAACCCCAAAGCACTGACGTCAGTGCAGACGGAAGAGGAGCCGTGGTGTCTGAACTCAGGACACCTGCAGGCTTCACACGCCATGACCGCCCGGCTCCTAAGGGGGACCTCTGCTACTGCACACTCCTCCCCCTACAACCATCCTGCCTGCCTTTATGGACTTGAGCTATTTCATGGATGAAACAGATGTGCACATGCCTGGAGAAGGCATATGAGCAAAGACTCTGTTAAGGTTGCAGTGTGGCCGCTGTGTGGTCGAAAGGAAAGAGAGCCATGCAGGGAAAGGTTAGTGGCAGATCAGAGGTCGGTTTACAAGTGCTTTCTCAGCAAACATTAGGCAGCTGAATGATGCCAAGGCTTTGTTCTGGGGTAGCGGTGTCTCTGGTGTCAGGACTAGGCTCCCACATGGCATCGAGAACACAGCTCATGCAGAAAGCCCAGTTTCTGTCTTCTGTCTGGTCCGCACAGGCAGTCAGAGTAACACATCTGAGACACTTTCAAATGGCAACTCAAATACAAGGCTAACACTGATTGCCTATATTTTAAAGCTACACACATAAATTAAATGCTTTTCAAACGTACTGCATCAATACATTGTTGTTTTATAGAGAAACAGAGACACATCTAGTCCATTAAACAAGTACTATACTAGAAAACATAATCAAATTATAAGAGTTTTAAGTAAAATGATCTTGTGCTATAGACTTGCAGAGTTTCATATATGATATACAGAAAAAGAAAGCTAAATCATTTATAATTATGGCACTTGTCAAGAAGTATTCATCAGAATTATCATAAGAATATTGTCCTAAATACAGAAGGCTAGAACCCCAAACTAATAAATGATATAGAATATAAATTTAAATTGTTAAAAGTTATCATAGGAGAACGTGTTTTAATTTTTTTGCTTGTGTTTTGCATTTTTTATTGTTATTATTCTCCATAACACAGTTTTGTAGGCAGAGGGATTTCCCCTCTTCACCTCCCCTTCTCTCCTCCCAAGAAGAACTTGTTAACATATACCTATTTTAAGCCACTAAAATGCTCAACTCATGTAATTACAAATGGTAACCACTAGATGGAGGCAAAGTACTTACAGTTGGTGATGTAGCAGCAGAGAGCAAAGGTAAAATTCCTCCACAAGCAATGATGATGTTGTCTACCATTTGGGAAATGAGGTGAATTGTGTTATGTACAAAAATAATATTTTCATTACTATTGACAAAATCCATTACCGACTTTGTAGAATGGCTAAAACAGCAGAAAAATAAAACACAGGTGAACATTTCCTTGGCTAAAAAAAGTGTTTAGACATTGCTGAGAATAACATTATTAAATTAAAAAATTATAGACTACTGAGAATAGGAAACAAATTCATAATGCACTTTTTTATAAAAGAATATACAGTTGAAATTCACAGTACCAGAAACTCTCCTTCACCTGTGCAGGAGTCTATATATGCAAATGTGTTAATTCATTATTTGACCCTGCCTGAAAAAATACAGTATTAACTAGACTCTACATATAACTAGGTCAATGGTTTTGGGTAAAACTATATTTTGCCAAAGGTGGCGTTTCTCTGCCAAAGGCAAAACAATCAGAAGGCTCACTGAGTTTTTCTTGTTTGGTTTGCTCACAGGGCCATCCCTAGGCCGGCCACAGAGGTGACAGCCGTGCCGTGCGACACTCAGACACTTGCTGAGCGGAGAAGGAATTCTGTCTCAGGCCAACAGCACGGCTTTCCGACATGGAGCATGCGCACGTCTGAGGGAATACACAACTTCAGCTTGCTGTCACTAAAGCACAGAAACTGGAAGAGACAGTACTTCATGATCAAACTCAGGTGAGTAACTTTTTTCCTTTAGAGCTATAAAGTGCTGTTGCATCTTAGATATCACACTGGTTTCTCTTTCCTCAAAATTAAGAATTATACAAACGAAATTCTATATAATTGCCTAGGGAATTTCAGGAGTTTCCATGAAATTCCTGAAAAGAAATTCCATGAAATTCCATGAAATTTCCATGAGAAGACACAGTTAAGCGGAAGGAAGGCAAGCTGTGTCTTCCTTACTCGGAGGTGACAAAGGGCTGTAACTAGCAAATTTCATCATCTGCACACGCTGACTTCAGTGTTAATGGCAATATACTAGATGCCACTTCAATTTAACCAGCTGTTATTGCTCGGTAGGTTAGCACGTAACATCAACAATGAAAATAATTAAGCAGCCTAAGAATAAATTGGTGAAGCAAACTCAAAGGCAAAGCTTTCCTGGAGGAGCTCGCTGGCCCCTGCCTTGTCGGGGCACCCCCTCCTGACAGCGCGCCTGTGCGGCTGGGTGGGCTCCCCGCCGGGCAGGGCTGAGGGGCCAGCACTGGACATGCCGCTCACGGTCATCACAGTTACCTTTTTGGTTATTCATTTAAAAATGCCCGTGTGATTCTACTGGCCTACCACACACAAGAGAGAAACTTTTCGTGGGTTTACTTTTGAGGGAAAAAAAGATTTAAGACAATAAGAATAAGAGAAGCAAAAAAAAAAAAAAACCAAGTAGTGGTGGGCGGGCTTGAGGAGGAAGCAGAGTCCCCGCCTTCTAATTCCACCAGGTCCTGGTTGTTGCTGTTCAGTTTGCTGCTAGAAACTCGAACCACCCCAAATCCTAAAAACCCAAGTTCTAAGGAGAGAGAAACCATTTTGAGATCCAAAAATGTCAAGTGTGTGCAACTGGCAGTCAGACCATCATTTCCTAACCACAGTCATGCATTGTAAATAAGGCACTCAGAACTGATCCATTTTTTACATAGTTGTTATTTGAATGCTAAAATTGGGCCCAGCGCGATAGCATAGTGGTTAAAGTTCTCGCCTTAAATGCGCCAGGATCCCATATGAGCACCAGTTCGTATCCTGGCAGCCCCACTGCCCCACTGCCTGTGGCCTGGGAAAGCAGTGGAGGATGCCCAAAGCCTTGGGACCCTGCACCCACGACAACTGGAAGAGCTCCTGGCTTCGAACTGGCTCAGCTCCAGCCATTGCGGCCACTTGGGGAGTGAACCATTGGACGGAAGATCTTCCTCTCTGTCTCTCCTCCTCTCTGTATATCTGCCTTTCCAATAAAAAGAAATATAAATCTTAAAAAAATGCTAAAATTAAGATAACATTTTAATTTACATAAACTGCTAAAATAGTATTAGGTTGTAAAAGCATGTATTTTTATGGTGCTTTTAAATCTTATTTTACCGCAAAGTTTTATAATCTTATTGCCAAGAATAAACTTAGTACATGGTGTTAATGTCACCAGGAAATGAGAGAAATGTGGAAATTCCTTTAAACCACAGGTGTTCTCTTCCTACTGGACCTTTATAAGAAGAGGCAGTGCTAGGTTTGGGTGTTCACTTTGCACATGCTGCTAGCTGCGTGGGAATCCCTACTGCTGAGCGCTCTGGCCTTCCAGCCCCGTGGAAACAGACCTTCATCAAATATGGAATATTTACGTATTTTCAAGATATTTAACTGATGAATTTTAATCAAAGGTATAAATACTGGTTAATCATTTGATGCTAGCAGGTTAGAATGCTCCTTCTTAAGTGAATGCTGTCTTATTTACAGAAAAGAATTTTCTACCTCCTCCACACATGTACATCAGTTTCTAAGGCAAACAGCAGGTCGGTGAGCAGCCGCTGGTGCATCGGGGACCATTTAAACTCAGGGATCCGGAACATCGTGGTGCGCGGGCCTGGGCTGAACTGGCGCCTCTGTTCTTCGGTCATCGGCATGCCTCGAAAACCTAAATCCACGCGAAGATCTCGGTCTTGTTGGGTGATGGACCGACCCTGCACAGCCTAAAGAAAAAACACGTGAACACGTGGAAGACAAAGAGAAAGTCTAAATGAACGTAGTGAGCACAGCAAAGTAACTGAGTCACTAAAGCTTCCACCCGGGACTTCAGCCGGTCGGTTTAGCTGACAAAGATTGTGCACCCACGATCCCTGCCCAGGATAACTCTGGCGCTTGGAAAAGCTACTATTATCGCTTCTATTTCACTAATGCTAAACACTGAAAGGTAATCAAATCCCTAAGGTTAGCATCAATGACCACGTTGAAATCCAACTGCTTTTCACGTTGCTGCACGCTCTTCCCATTAGACCACGTTACTCCCTGCTTGACGTGGACACATGGGACGTGAAGCACACTGAGCATGTGACACCTTCCGCCTGGACCCACAACACCACACCAGCAGCCTCACCGGAACGCGGGAGGTAAAACCTAAAACCTACTGCACAGATTTGATACTTAAAAACCAAACCAGAAAAACAGCTATGAACTCCAAGTTAAAAAAAAAAAAAGAGCAAGCCTAGTGATTCGTGTGCTTTTCTCCTATTTTAAATCTGCCCCTCATACAGTATTCTCAACCCTACCAAATATTACTGCAGTATAATGCCACAAAAATGGAAATTGGCAGTTAATGGAGAAAAAAATAACTTGTAGTATTAAAAATTCTTACCAGTGTGGAAAAACACTTGCAAGTAATACATTATTCCTTATAACACACTGTAATGGCAACAATGCTAATTTATCTCTAAAGATATTAAAAATGTCTGGGACACCCAAAGAAAGGGAAAGTTCTAATTAAGGGTTGCAGTATTACAATAATTTTTCAAATTCCTAACCATTAGGCATTATTTCCAACCCAGAAAGGAAGGAAGTAGTTCTAAATCAAAGCTCAATAATTAAAATCCATATCATCAAGCATGACTCAAATCAACCTTACTCCAGGAAGACCAAAATCACACCACCACCCTTCCCTCCCATCAGGCCCAAGAGCCTTTAATTGCTTCAAAACAAATTCTTGCCTACATGAATCTAGAGAAAATTTCCACGGCTAATCACTCCTATTCTCTCATCCACATTACCTACCTCACAGAGCTCTTGTGAGGATTAAAACTCTAAAAACATACAGCACAGTGCCTGGGACATGGTAGGCACTTGATAAACACCAGCCCCCTTTCCTTCTAGGCTCCAAGTCCTCTTTGCTACAACCCACAGGGCACAGTCGGGCCTAAGCGGGACAGGTGAAATTAAGCAAGCATGGAGAATCAGTATTTCTAGTACACAATGTGTAAATGCAATCACAGATTCCTAAATTCTGGAAGTGGGAGAGATTTTGTAGTCATATATGTCATATCTGCATCTGACACAACCTTCTACAATATCTTGCATTGTAGGCCCAGAGAAGCAGAGCCCAGCTACACAGAAGAATGTGGCGGAGTGGGAGACGCAATCCACACACTTCACACGTCTTATGTACGAGTGTACCATCACCCTACTAAGTCTATGAATTTGCCCTGACTGCATTCCAACCTGATGCGGTCGGTAAGAAGCCCCTCTGCATGGCTACGGACAACTCTCCTGCAGGCATTTCCAGGCCTTCCTTTATTTCTAGACCTCACACGAGCTAACTTACTTGTGTAGTGGTGGTTGTCTGGATTTTTCGGATTTCCTTTCCTGATTCTTTGCCATCATCAGACCTCTCAGTGTCTGAAATTATACTTCCGGCATCGATATTTGGTACAATTTTGCCACCAGAAGACTCAGTTTCCAGAGTCGTAGCAGTCATTTCAGCATATTCTAGTCCCTTTGATGATGATGCTAAGTCTCTTTCAGCAATATTGCTCAAGCCATCCGAAGTTGTATGGATTTTGAAGTCCTTTTCTTCAATGATACTTGATGTACAAGTTAGATCTACGCTACCAGTCATGTGAGCAAGCAATCCAAGGTCATCACTGACACCAAGATGCACCTGCGTGTCCTGAATGTTCGGGATAATATGATTGCTGGAAAGTTCAGGTAGGAGTTTATCTTCCTGTTTGGGTATTTTATCAAAAAGAAAGGCTGTACTGCTGTTGGGAAGTTCTTCCTTCTCATCCGCTAACGTAATCAAAGGACCATTATCCTTCTCTTCATCTTTTTTAATGAGACCAACACCTCCGTGCACGTTGCTCTGCAGTTTCTCAACAGCAGCACTGTACACATTATCCAGTAAGGATTCGACCTCCACGAGGGCCCCGTTCTCTCCACCTACTAAAGTTTCCGGGGATAAATCCATGTCATCGAGTTTGACTTCTGTGGCTTCCACCTTCTCGGCTTTTATGTCAACTAACAGGTCATGTACTTCCACGTGCACGCCACTTCCTGGTCTATCTGAACTTCCAAGAATATCATCTGGCACTTTCGTTGACATGAGCAGGTCTCGAGTGTCTGTGCTGACAGGGTAATCTGTCTCACTTTCTGGACTCTGGCTTTGCGAAAGATCTTCTATCTCTCGAATTTCCATCCCTCCTTTCGCCCCTGTGGTCTGCGAGGAGAGACCCGAGATGGTGCTCACGTTGCCCTTCTTCCCCTTCTTGATGTTCTCCTCCTCTTGCCGCTGATACTCCTCATACATCTTGGCTAGGTATTCCTTGTGCGCCTCATAGGTGACCTGGGAAAGAAAACGTCAAGTCATTCTGAGCATGCCAGGAAGAACAAACATCATTACAAAGAGAATATGGTAATGAGAGCACCAAGTGCTCAGTAATGTAAGATTTCAATGTGTTTAATGTTGCTGACAGGAACCAATCCTGCAGTATAGAAATATAGGCCTTATTACATAAGTCACCGAAATATAGACTCTAATGCATGGCTAACTAAAACTAGTTATTCCAATGCTAAGCAAACCTAATATTCCAATTAAATTCTATATATTCACTTGAAATAAAAGATAGAATTGGGAGTTAATACACAGTGACCGAAAGTTATTGCTGCATCATTTTTCATCTCGATTGCTCACATGAGTGCTTCACAACTGAGGCTAGAAAAATTCTTATGTCTATAAACATATATACACATGTAAGCTGTCAAAACGTCACGGTTTTATCCTTGTATAGTCTACTTTGATTTTTTTAAACTTGATTTTTTTATAGGATTGCTTAAATACAATCAGGAGATATATTTTCGAATGAACATCTCCAAAGTCTTTCCTTTGCTATTTTCAAATGTGTTAAGGTGTGATAACTGGGAACTGTCACCTGATCACAAAATGTAAATTTGTAACAGAAATAGATGCTCTTCTAAAAGTCTTTTCTAAAGAATTGTACAGATGTGCATTCACAAATCTTTCCTGGTAGGCACAGGAGATATTGACTTACATCTATATCATAGGCTAATAGAACTTTAGGTTGACTTTCCTTTGGAAATTATCAGCATACAAACGCCCTTGGTTTTACAGCAGAAGAAAATAAACCTAAAAAGTAGAGATTAGCAACCTGCAACCCGTAGGTCAAACCTACTTCTCATATGTTTGAGTAAATAAAGTTCTGTTAGAACATAACTGCACTCATCCATTTCACATTGTCCAACAGCTGCTTTCACACACAACTGAGTGGTTGTATCGTAAGATATAACCCCCCAAACGCTCTATGCTTTTGAAATGAGTTTTCTAACTATTCAAAAGAATTCACTGAATTTCCTAAAAGCACAAAACTCAATGATGGTATGGCTATAAATTTTTTTAAAATTCTAACTACTTAAAAACTGTCTTAAAGCATGTCTTTCAGAGACTATGTTGTGAAATATATATTTTTAAACACCAAGCATGTTTTGATTTTAAAAGCACTCATATCTGTATTGGGACTTACATGAAATTTATTTACACTCTCTAAGTAATAAAAACAAAAAAATGAAAAGCATTCCTGTTCTCAGAGCAGTTCGAGGTCTAAAATTCATAATTTATTATGTTTGAATTAAAGTATCCTACATCAGCTATAAGATACTTTGGAGCTGCAACAGCCTGAACCATCAGGATGGAGGGAAATAGAAAGGCAGGAAAAGAAATCTGCCATAACCTAAGATGCCCACGAGATGGCGCCAGATGAGCATTGCAGCCATTTAACCCAGTGGCAAACTCACATAGGGAAATGTTACCTTGGAATGGGCTATGGACAGCGTGTCCACCCAGACTCTCCAGCCTCCCCATTCATATTTTATTGCATGATACAAAAGAATCCGGAAGATATTGTAGACCATCTCCGTTATTTTCTGCTCCTCAGAATTTTTAGGATTGATATAGCCGAGAGAAAACATCCAGTCCTGCCACACTGAACACTGCAATAAACATCTAGAAAGGAGAAACATCCATTTAACGCAAACAGGAATTCATCATTTTGTCATTTGGATGAAACAGTCAAAATGGATTCTGACGCAGACAGAACAAGGCGTACAGTCACTGCACATTCTGTATTCTGTAACTAGAATGACCTTCCTCCTATACTGCTCAACCTGCAGAAAGTCTAATGATCATTCAAATTACTTCCTAACTTTCCTCCAACAGCTTTAGTAATGTTTACACATTCTCATCACTTTTAGCACTCAAAATGCTTAACACATTACAAATCCAGCATTGTTCTCTTTCCCACTGGACTGAGTTTATGGCCTCACTCATACTGTAACCCTGTGCTGGCTAATCAGCTTAAAATGCATTGCAATTCAGTCACTAAAAAAACAGTGGAAAAGCCTAGAAAACCATTGGTAAATCCAATATAATTACAATAAAATTATCATTGGTAACAGATACGTATCAAAAATGATAGTGTCTTTTATTTAGGGTTTGTGTATATGTATGTACATATATATCCATAAACATATAATTTAAACTATAATAGCAACACAATTAAATAGAAGTATCAAAATGATTACTGAAATCAAAATGAATCAAAAACACACAATACCTTTTCTAATGATTAAGAGTATTTAGCAATGCAAGAAAATTAAGAACAGAGAAAAGATTACATGTGGAATGAAATTTTGTTGCAGTACTCCAAGTGTTTACCTTCTATTCTCACGGCTGTTACTGAAGAGCTTGATCATGTCAGATAAAAACAGCCGGCGCACTTCCATCAGCTCTGCACTGGGGGTCGAGTTTTTTAGCAAAGTCGCCACCACCTTAAGAATCACTACAAGCAAAAGAACAAAGACTGCTTTAAAGATTCACAACCACATGTAAATGTTCAGCTCAGACAGCATTTCTCAGATTCCAACTAAGTCATTAGCGCTGTGATAGGGGAGTTATAGTTACTATGAACTAGTAAAACATCACAACATGATTCAAGCAATTAGGATAAGTTTGGCTTAGATCACACATTGCGAGGCAACCACCCAATCGGAATACAGAACTGTCACTTGCTCACTTGGGTTCTGAATTTTCACCGTGGAGTCTGGTTCCGGGTGTGGTTTGTGTACAACTTGAGTACATACTTGCTCTGTCAAGATCTGAAAGATGAAGAACTTTAGCTAAATTTAGCCAATACATCATAACTACAAATATAGAAACAACCAAACATGTCAAATTGTTTCAAATCAGATAAAAATGCTTTCTACAGGATTTTTCTAATAAATTCACTATGAGCCCAGAAAAATCATTGGACAAATAGGAAAATTCAAAATAAGCAAAGACCAACTTAGGGAAAACAAAGTCATACTCTTCCCTGACGGACAACAGTTAAAACGTCTTCACCAAAAACAATCAATGCACAGCTAACACCACTTACCTCAGCACCAACAGCTGCCACAGCCATCTTTTTAAGTCCCTATTTTGCCTAAAAATGAGGATAAAAACTGCCTTGCCTGCCTGCAACAGCCTTCTGTAAATTGAACAAGGCCCTATATGAAAATGATTCAAAACATATTCAAATGCAAGTGTTTTTTAAATCATAAAAATACGTTTGGAAACTTGATTCAATATCTACTAAGAGCAGTATATGCCCACACTACTAAATTTCTGGAGATAGTAAGTGGGAATGAACTGGCTAGGGGAACTATATTTCTAGTACCAATTTTCTTGGTTAATGTTCCAGACACACATAAATGCAAGCCCTATTAAGTAATAAAACATAGCAGGCTATTATTAAGAACCTATGTGAATATATAAATAGGCAGAGGAAAAATGAGATGAGAAGAAGGAGATATGAACGTAGATATATTTTAACGGAAAGATGGGACTCCAGACAGGCTCGGGAGATCCGGGCTGGCCTTGCGGCGGAGCAGGTGAAGCCACTGCCCACAGCGCCTGCATTCCTTATGCACATCAATTCAAGGCCCAGGTGCTCACTTCCAAACTCTACTAATGTTCCTGGAAAGGCAATGGAAAATGGTCCAAGTATTTGCACCCCTGCCACCCATGCAGGTCACTGAGGAGTTCCTGGTCCCCACCTTGGGCTTGTCCCAGCCCTAGCCATTGAGGCCACTTGGGGAATGGACCAGTGGATTGAAGAACTAGCTCTGTCTTCTCCCTGCCTGCCCCTACCCCGACCTCTCTGAAATGCTTCCTTTTAAAACATCAGGATTATCTTTAAAAAGAAAAAAGAAAAAGTTTGCAGGAAATAATCCTGTACTAAAAATAATCTCCAATATATCCATATATGGTGTATATTTACTTTTAAATTGTTCTTGCTTTCATTAGCTCGATTTTCTTAGCAGTTTGTGCTGATTACTGCTCACAACGACACAGGCTATCAACATTCCCCTGTACACACCTATGATGGTCATCGCTCAGTACTTTTACCTCATAAAGTGTGTTGTACGTTGTAACAGTCACAGTGTTTGTATGCAGCATGAGCCTCTCTCCAAGAAGTGTGAAAAGACTATGTGTGTGCATAATTTCAACTTTCCTCCTGAAGAAAGAGGGAAAAAACAGAATCAAAACAAATTATGGATTCTCTGATCACATAATTTTGGGATAAGAAACAATTTATAAGCAGGCATAATATCATTAAGGTTATTATTTTTACAAACATCCATCTGCACAAAGAAACAATCGTTTAAAACACAACTTTCTTATAAAGTACATGAAAACACCTAAGCAGTTCTCACAAGATCACACAACCTAAAAGGCGAACAACACAAATCATGTAATATCGTATGAATGCTGAGTTACTATTTTCAAATTTCTAGTGAGTATTTAGGAGTCATTTTTACTGTGCTAAAATCACAAACCCTAACAGACCACATAATTTTTAAAAGATTTATCTTTTATTAGAAAGAGAAAGAGAGACAGAGAGAAAGTTTTCTATCCAGTGATTCCCTCCCCAAGTGGCTGCAACAGCCACAGCTGAGCTGATTCAAAGCCAGGAGCCAGGAGCTTCTTCCGATGTCCCGCACGGGCATCATGTTCCAAGGACTTCAGGCATTCTCTGCTGCTTTCCCAGGCTATGAGCAGGGAGCTGGATAGGAAGCAGCGAGCCAAGACATGAACCAGCATCCATATAGGATGAGTGCACCACAGGCGGACGATTAACCCTTTGAGTTTCAGCGTAGGCCCCAAGACCACATACTCGGATATCACTTGGGTGTGAAACAGTGTGTTAACAAACCTTAACATCAGGAATCTCAAATTATGATTAAAACTGAATACTGTGATTTGTAATAAGGGTCATAGAACAAAATAATTCTACACCTCATCACTAGTTGTATTTATGATCTGCCCACAGATTTAAAACAAACCTCAATGCTTTTCTATTGACTTATCAATCTGACAAGTACCAGGTAGAGGTCCCTCCAAACACTTAACTCAGGGGATTCCTATATGCTTCTCATTTTTAGTACTTTCCTAAAATTCATGATCTGGATTTCCTTGGCTCCCAAACCCTCAGTCTCTCTTATCTGTACTGGATTTTTCTATTACTCTGTCTGGCCTTGGTTATTTTGATACGGACTATATAACTAACAAACGTTTTCCTTAATTCCTGAGTTCACTGCTGTTCTATATTTCTAGCTTCCTTTATAGACAGAGATGGTCAAATAACTCAGTTCGAGCCAATGAAATGTGAACACAAAGGGTTTATATTATTGTTAGGATTGGTCCATGAAAAGATACTCATTACATCTTCCATGCTGTTTCCCCAAGCCAGGTATGCAGTAGCCAGGGAGTCACACAGTTATTACTGCCTGGGTCTCTACATTCCTACATGCAAGAAAACCACCTGCCGGGGAAACCCATTTGGATCTTAAGTAAACAGGACTATGACACTAGTTTGTTGAATGACTATAAGTTGACTCTTTCATCTAACTATTGTTACCTCAATTAATACTAATCAAATGACCAAGCATCTATTTGGGTATCACTGGGAAATTCTCTCTTAACCTCAAACTTCAAGTTTCACTCAGTAACTGAAGACATGGGACACTCAATCTTCATACTGAATCCCCCTCAAGAAAGAGAAACAGCAAAACTGCGTAAACACAAGAGAATCCAGGCATTTGTGCAGTGGCTGGGTTTGAAAAAACAGTTACATAAGACTGGAAACGGTTAACTGGCCACTTTTTTTTTTTTTCAAAACTGACCATTATTTTTTCAAAGACGAGATTTATGGATATTAAAGGATTAAGGAGGGGAAGATGTGTTTCCCGATTCAAGCTACATGGAAGAAAAGGCAGTTGAGGCATTAATTTATTCCTAATCAGTAAAGGGACAATTGTCCACGAACTGCCCGACATGCCTTTGCTAACTGGTAAATGCTATGTCTGCTGTAGGCCTTACGGAACTTAGAGCAGCAGGTTATTCAGTATGCCGTTTCCACTTCAGCTACCAAAGGAATTCATGCTCTCTAGATCATCTCCTCCAATGCAAATACTTACACAAACACTTAGTTTTAGGTTAGGGGTGGTAAACTTAAATAACACTGAATAAACACTAAGGCAGAAATAGGTCACCTTCCTCCTGCAGTTTGCATTTAAAAAATGCTTACCAACAAATTCTGCTGCGCAGCAGTCAAGAGACAGTGACAAATGTCATCACATGTCTTTGTTTCCCACAGGACTCTAAGAGAAAAACCAGCTCAGTGGTTCAGGAAAGGTCCCCATTAAGACAATGTAGGAAAAATTAACAGCATAAGCCTGCTTACTCTATAAACCAAAATAGACCTCAGGTTTTAGTATAACTTCCTTATCTCTTTTTTAAAATTTGTTCTTAAATTATGACATAGAGAAAAAAGTGATCTTTGGAAATATGCATACTGTCCAAGCTACACAAACAAAACAAAAAATCAGGTATTTCTTCGAGCAGTTAACATATTTTAGATGGTAAAAATATCCAAAAATCTTACTTAGATTAATTACAGTTTCCCTGCTGTGCAATAGAAGCCCAGGACTTCATACTCCTACCCATCGAGATGGAACCTAGTATCCATTCACCAATAATTCTTCATCCCCTGCTCTACTTTTCTTTCCCAAGTCACTGGTAACTGCTGTTACTTTTTAACTGGAAAAGCAGGTGCACAGAGAGGAGGAGACAGAGAGAAAGAGCACTGACACACTGATTCATACACTGCATTCCCAAAAGGCTGTAAGACCAAAACTGAGCCAACCGGAAGCCCGGAGCCAGGGAACTTTCTCCAGCTCTCCCATGTGGGCACAGGTTCCCAAAGCTTTGGGCCATCCTCTACTGCTTTCCAGGCCACAAGCAGGGAGCTGGAAGGGAAGTGGAGCAGCTAAGATACAAACCAGCACCAATATGGGATCCTTGCAGATGTAAAGCAAGCATTTAGCCACCAGGTTACAGCACCGGATCCCGCTATTGTATTTTTTAAGCTCTGTGAGATCACCATTTCTGTGCACATGTGATTATGTTATAATCATATGCAAATCAAAACCAAAATGAGTTAATCACCTTATTCTATCTACTTAGATCAGCTATTATCAAAAGACAAAACAAAACAAGTATTGATGAGAATGAGGAAAACAGGGAACCCTTGCACCCCATTGGTGGTAATGTAACTTAGTGCAACCATGCTAGAAAGCAATACAGAGATTCCTCAAAACTCTAAAAAAAGAACTACCGTGTCATCCAGCAAAGCCAGCAGTGGATACACAGCTAAGGAAATAAAATCAACCTGTCAAAAAGACATCTGTACTCCTACTATTTACAACATCTAAGAAACAGAAAAAAACCCGCAGCGGATGCGGTACACACAGCACAAGGGAACACTAATCAGCCTCAGAAAGGATGGAATCTTGTAACATGGATGGAGCTGGAAAGTATTATGTAAAATCAAATCACTTTGTGTAACATTGAAGAGGATTTCTGCCAAATTGGATGAGTAAACTTCCAGGAGCCATATTGTAGTACAGTTTCAAGCCACCACCTTCAATGCTTGCATTCCGAATGGCTGCGTCTTTGAGTCACAGCTGTTCCACTTCTAATCTAGCACCCTGTTAACCCACCTGGGAAACCAGAGGAAGAGGATCCAAAGCTTGGACCGCTGAAACCACATGGGAGACCCAAATGTGGGTTCAAGTCCCAGGCTCTGTCCTGAACCAGCTCTAGATTTTGTGGCTTTTTTGAGAGTAAAATAGCAGATGAAAGCAGTGTCTCCATTTGTCTCTCCTACCTTTCAAAGCAAATAAACAGTTCTTTAAAAAGAATTAAAAAGTCAAGCGAGTTGTACAAATTTATTAGCTTAGTATACATTACCAAGAAGTGTATTCTAATACCTATCTTCACAAAATAAAAGATAGCTCTTAGAGATTGTCAAAATTACAAATAAAGACATGTTTAAATCAAAGTGTAAAGCCTTAACTCCTTAATTTAGATGTAATGAATATAAATATCTATATTCTCCCAAATTACTATGTATATAAATATGCATACAAGAGATCTAAATGATAGTAATACAATGGAATTATTTTATCTAATTTTTATTATTTATATACATTTTAATCTTTCATGATATGATATGGTTCCACAGGCACAGGGCTTCCCTCTTCCATTTCTCCATCAACTTGCCACTGTTTTCCTATATAAGATCATTTATAGTTTCCTTTCAATGAACAATATACTGTGTCATTTTAAGTGTCATTAAATAGAATCCATAAAAATGCAGCCTGACATGGGCCAGCAGGTTAATCCTCGACCCTAGGTGCGAGTCTCCAAAGCTGGTTCATGTACGGACTGTCCCACCCAAACCAGCTTTCTGCTTATGACCTGGGAAGACAGCAGAGGATGGCCCAAGTCCTGTGACTCTGAACCCACATAGGAGACTCGCATTAGGATATGTTTCTGTGTTTTCCATTCTACACCTGTTTTTTGAGCTTAGCTCTTGGTTTAAAGTCTAGCCAACTTATACTATCTATATAATCTCTATTCATTCTTTTAAAATTTCTCCTGACACACTGGTGAATTGTTACTTTTATTTATTTGAAAGAAAAAAATAGGAACACAGAGACATTTGTTCCCTAGATGCTCATTATAGCCACGGCAGAGCAAAGCTTTGAAGACAGAACTCTGGAACTCAAGGCCGCCAGTGCAGATGGCACGGGTCCCAGTTCTTCAGCCACCACCTTCTACTCCACAGGGTGAAATCAGAAAGAAGCTTCAACTGGATACCAAGCTGGTACTCAAATCAAGGCACTTTAAATATGAAATGAAAGTATCTCACACAGTACCTTGGCTGCTGCAACAATGCCCACCTCAGTTATCTATTTGGACACCTGAGTTAGCTTTAGAAAAGGTTTTGACATTTTTCTAAAAGACTCATTTGTTTATTTTTATTGGAAAGGAATGTTTACTTAGAGGCAGGGAGAAAAAGGGGAAGGGAAGGAGGGAGAAAGGCAGGGAGGTGGTGAGAGGGAGAGATCCTCTATCCACTGATTTACCCCGCAAATGGTACAACGGTCAGAGCTGAGCTGATGGGAAGCCATCAACCAGGAGCCTATTCTGCATCCCTGAGGAGAGTGCAGGGTCCCAAGGACTTGAACTATCCTCCACCACCTACCTTCTCAAGCCACAAGCAGGGGGCATGATGGGAAGTGGAGCAGCCAGGACATGAAATAGCACTCATATTGGACGCTGCTGCTACAAGGGGGGGGGGGGCAGCCTGCTGAGTCACAGTGCAAGCTCAGGTTTTAAAATTTTAAATAAAAATTCAGGTTTTTCTTTTTTTTTTTTTTAAAGCAGAACTACACTATGATTACACATTGAATTACTATTTCTATCTTTATATAATTGTGTCTTTCCATTGAGGTACTTGGTACAGCTTTTAATTTACTGAAATATTAATTTCTTTTTTATGATTTTTAAATTTAATATGATACAATTCCATAGGCTCAGGAACTTCCCCTATCCTTCCCCATTTTGCCTCCCTGCCATCGTTTTCCCCTGTTATTACAAATGGTATAGTCCTTCCAAAATAGTCACAAGTCCATCATTCTGCTATTTATGTGTATCCTGACATTCTAAGTATAGACAACAATAGAAAATCTAGCATCCTATATATTTAGCAGTTTCATTGAGAGTTTATCTTTGATTTGGGAGTAGAGATGCAAATTGCAATATATCTTCACTTGGCAGCTTGCCAGTCCCCATTATATGGTTCCTCTAGATAAATATATGTACATACATGTTTACTTATACATAGATCATGCATTTTGCATGAAAGTTGCCTTATATCAAAGAGAACATACAATATTTATCCTTTTGGGATTGGCTTATTACACTGAGCATAACGATCTCTAGTTGCAACCATTTTGTTGCAAATGATAGAAGTTCACCCTTTAAATGGTGAGTAGTATTCCAATGAACAAACGAAAAGAAACTTGAAAACACGAAAATGACCTGTAATCCTATCTTATAGCAACAAAATCTGCAGTTTTAATTTCTAAGCAATGTTCAAAAAATAATTAACAACTTTGTTTAAATTTCGAACTTCTACTGGCTTCTATCCCATATGGAGGATGAAGCATTATTTACACTACCAATGAGCCTAATTATACGTGTTTAGTTTCATCTAATTAATTATAGTAAGTTTAACACTATTTGAGGTTTCAGTCAATATTCTTGTCGGATTTGTTTGTTTGTTTGCTTGAAAGGCAAAGTTACAGAGCAAGAGAAACAAGAGACAGAGAGATAGAGAGAGAGGAGAATCTGTTATTCACTGGTTCACTCTCCAAATGGCTGAGCTGGTCTGAAGTCAGGAGCCAGCAGGCTATGCCTGGTCCCCCACACAGGTGCACAGCCCAAACACTTGGACAACAGCCTCTCCTTCCCCAGTAAATTTCATGAGAAGCCTGGACGCCAGCTGGTGCCCATCTTTAATGAAGGTAGTGCAGGTGGGCAGTTTCATTTGCTATGCCCCAGTGCTGGCCTCCGTGTCCTCAGGCTGTTACTTTGAAGCTACGAGTGGGAAAAAGGTACAAAAAATATATATGCCAATCAATTTTTTCAATAAAAAAATAAAACACTGCCACTGTTTTATGGTCAGGCCTTTTGAAATATAAGAAAATGCTGTTAGTGAAAACAGGATATATATTGTGAACATATTCCTGTGTTTTGTTTATTAATTAATAAGATATTATTCTTCCCACCTGTTATTTCACTAAAGTACTACTTGCATGTTCAGAAAGCCTCCAAACTATAGCACTTAAAACAACTAAGGGACAGGATTTGGGTGCAGCCATTGACTTGTCCCCTGGGATAGCTGCAGCCCTACTGCAGTGCATGGGTCCCGCCCAGACTCCCTCCCCTGCAGGTAACAACATTTCAAAGGGCTGGGGCACTGCTCCTCACGGGAAGCCTGGGACTGATTTCCTGATTGCTGACTCAGCTTGGCTCCTCCACTGTTGGTTCAGGCATTCGGGTAACAAACCAGAAGATGGGAGGTACTTCTCTTTCAAAGAAACTAAATAAATACATATTTTTTTAAAAGCTAGAAAAAAGTGATAATATCATGCTGCCATGTAATAGTATGTTTTCTTAGAATTGTAATAACCTGCTCATAATTGTAAAAGTCCTTTGAATTCAAGCCTCTTTTCCTTTAACTTATAACAATGTATATAAGGTAAAAACAGATCATATATTTCATACATATACTTTTAAGAGTATAATGATACTTTAACAAGTTGTGAGAATGCTGGATTAATTTTGCTGCTTCCTTAAAAATAAAAAACCATCTAAGGCACAGTGTGGTAGCCTAGTGGGAAAAGACATTGCCTTGCACACACCGGGATCCGATATGAGCACCAGTTCATTTCCTAGCTGCCCCACTTCCCATCCAGCTCCCTGCTTGTGGCTTTGGAAAGCAGTGAAGAAAGCTCCTGGCTCCTGGCTTGAGATCGGCTCAGCTCTAGCCTTTGCAGCCACTTAGGGATTAATCAGCAGATAGAAGAACTTCCTCTCTGTTTCCCCTCTTCTTTATCTATCTGATTTTCCAACAAAAATAAATAAATCATTTTTAAAAATCACTTTTGTTGTCAGTGATCTTTTTGATATTGTTCGATTTTCTATTTTATTGATGTTAGCTCCTATCCTCAGTACATTTGTTTTTTATAATTTGTTCCCTTTAATGTTATAGAAATATATAAGTCTTTTAATCATCAACTTTTAAAATTATACAATGACACACAGATAGGTGTATATAATTTCTGATTTTCCATTTATTTTTCTATATTCACTATAACTTATTTGGAATTGTTTAATTTCTAAGTTGAAAATAGTTTGCTAATTCACTTCAAATAATTACTTATTTATTTGAAAGAGTGATAGAAGAAAAAGAGACAGATAGATATTGTTATCTTCCAAGCCCTGTCAGAACTAGAACAGGTTGAAGCAATGAACCACAAATTGAATGCATGTATCCCATGTGGATGGTAGGATCCAAGTACTTGTGGCCACCATCTTCTGTATGTCCAGATGTACGTCCTAAATGCTAGATAAGAAGCAGAGAAATCAGGACTCAAACAGACACAACAACATGAGATATCGGCATCTTCAAGTGTCAGCCTGCTGCACCACAAAACCCATCCTTCAATTTCCTGTTTTGACTTTTGGCTTTTAATTTTATTGCAGTGTCAGGAAATGGTGGTCAATATCTTCTTGGTTTACTCTCTTTCTCTCTCAAAACCCAAAAATTTCATCCGAAAAGAATGGAAGAAAGACCATATGATGGTACTTCAAAAAGCTCACAGAAAATGAAATTGTTTGACACAAATTCATTAAAATCCATGCATAGTTTTTTCATAATATATATTTTTCATTAAATAGTTTTAAAAGATTATTTACTTATTTGAAAGGCAGAATCAGAGAAAGAGGAAGACACAAAGAGATCTTTCCAATCACTGATTCACTCCCCAATGCCCCAACATTCAGGAATAGACCAGGCCAAGACTGGAAGCCAGAAACACCATCTGAGTCTCCCACGGAAGTAGCAGGGGCCCAGCTATCTGGACTGGAGACAAAACAGAATAACTGGCACCTGACTTGACTATAGGATGCAGGTATCCTGAGCGGTGTCCTAACCTATTGTGCAATAACAATCCTTTCATGAACTTTTCTGAAGATCAGTTGTACACATGAATTTTAAAACTGTGTAACACCAAAGCAAACTCATTTTTAAATTCCATCGTCAACTAGCTTCCTGGAATAGTCTTACATTTCAGTAAATTTTGATAAATGCTTCATGAATGCTACTGATACTAATATTATGAAAAATACTAACAATTTATGTGTGCATGTATTATCTGTTAAAGTGGTCCTATACTGAGATATATATATATATGTATGGTCTATAGCATTATTTTCTATCAAGTTATTATTGAAGCTCTAACATTTTGTTTTGCATACTTCATTGCAGTATTCAATGTCTTCAAATTTATGATCTTAAGCTCACCTACTCAAATTAGGATAAACACATTTTGCTTATTAATTAATCAGCTGTTCAATTTTTGGATTATTTCCCAATTGGGGCTCATAAGAACCACCATGCTAATAATTGTGATGTGTAAGTCTAGGTATGAATATGATGTCATTTCTCCTGAACAGGTAACTAAACAAAGATATTGTAGAGGCTTACTACCGGATTTAACAGACCCCAACATGTTTAGAAAATGGCTATGGAACTTTACAGTTTATCAGCAATGCATAACAACTCAATAAATGTTCTGTTGTAATTTTATTTTCATTCAATTCAATTTATATTCTAATTGTCTTTAATTCCTTTTAATTAGGGGTTTATCTGTGTTGTTTGCTTTTCAAGCAACTTGGAATTTCCCAAATGCTGTTGTTGATTTCTGCCTTAATTGTGTTGCTGGGCCCAGCAATGTGGCTCAGTGGCTAAATGCTTGCCTTACAAGTGCCAGGATCCCAAGTGCACTGGTTTGTATTCTTTCTGCTAAACTTCCCATCCAGCTCCCTGCTTATGACCTGGGAAAGCAGTCAAGGATGGCACAAAGTCTTGGAACCCTGCATCTGTCTGGGAGTTCTGGAAGAAGCTCCAGGTTTCAGATTGCTCAGTTGTGGCCACTGCAGCCACATGGAGAATGAAGCAACAGATGGAAGATCTTTTTCTCTGTCTCTCCTCTCTGTAAATCTGACTTCCCCATAAAAACAAATAATATTTGTTGTGTTATAGAATATAGTCTGTTTAATTTCAAAACTTTTTAAATTTGCTGAAACTTAATTTATGGCATACATCTGTTCTGGAGAGTTTGACACATTCACCTAAAAAGAAATAATAATGACTTGAAGTGGAGTGTTTTATAAATGCCAATGTATAATTCTTTAAATATGATGGTAAAAACAGGTTTAAATTAATTGTTAATTATTGAGTGGGAATGCCTCTAACATTTTACTAATATATATGCTGTGTTATATTTGTATAGGTACATAGCAACAATTTAAAGAAATTTTCTATTTGCAATGTTTAAGTTTTAAGACAAACAGGTCTGAGACTACCATTACTACATAGCTTTACCCTTTTAAAAATTGTAACCATTAAATAACATAAAAAGATATCCTGATGTCAAACCACCCAAGCATTCTACATCAACACAATATTCAAAGCTTTGGCTTGCATTTTATAATGCACATAACTTCATGCTATAAGTAACATGAAAGATGCATATTTCCTAGGTTTGATTTTAGTAGATTTTATGTTAAATTTTGTGATGGGAACTACTTATTTAAATGGGTTGAAATAAGGCTTCATTGCAAGAATGTGTATAGTTTTGTGTGCATTTAGGAAGTGTGCACACTACTCAAGTTAAAATGTTTTTCTTTTTTTTTTTTTTTCAGATTTAGAAGGCTTATTAAAGGCTTGTAGGAAAAACAGAATTATGGGGCTGACACCATGGCTCAATAACCTAACCCTCCATCTTCAAGTTTTCAGTACTGGCTACTCCACTTCTAATCAAGCTTCCTGCTTCTGACCTAGAGAGGCAATGGAGGATGAGCCAGGCCTTAGGACCCTGCATCCATTGGGGGGACATGGAAGATACTCCTGACTCATGACTTTGGACAAGCTGCAGCTGAGGAGCAAGCCAAAAGATAAAAGACCTTTCTGTCTCTGTCTCTTCCTTTCTTTGTAAAATCTGCCTTTCCAATAAAATAAACGGAATTATAACATAATGTACAATTTCCATGAACTTTGGAAGGCCCAGAGCATATTAGTAAAATTTTTTTGGACTGTTCTTCCAAAAAGAAAACATAATGAAAATGCATAAATTAATGATGCCTCTTTACAATTTTCCCAGTACTAGGCCCAGCGTGGTGGCCTAGCAGCTAAAGTCCTCACCTTGAAAGCACTGGGATCCCATACGGGTGTCAGTTCTAATCTTGGTGGCCCCACTTCCCATCCATTCCCTGCTTGTGGCCTGGGAAAGCAGTCGAAGACAGCCCAAAGCCTTGGGACCCTGCACCTGTGTGGGAGACCTGGAGGTCCTGGCTCCTTGTTTCAGATCGGCGCAGCACTGGCGGTTGTGTTCCCTTGGGGAGTGAATGATCGGCCGGAAGATCTTCCTCTCTGTCTCTCCTCCTCTGTCTATATCTAACTTTGCAATAAAAATAAACAAATCTTTAAATAAAATATTCCCAGTACTTTGCTTTCTGTGCATTGCTTAATGCTATTAATCATAATAATCATAATTGATCAAAATAATAGCACTTATTAATCAAGAGTGTATGATATATATGCACTTGAAATTGTAGCATGGTTAAGTACCTTTTGCTACAATGTTTCTTTTTCCACATTGTTTTTTGCTTGAAGTTTTTATTTAAATAATTCTTTAACACTCGTTTTCATTTATTTTTCATACTAAAAAATACAATTAGCTATTTACAAAGAACAATAAGAAACCATTCAGATTACATACTCAAACCATGCCCAGACTGGCACATTGTTACAATCTTCCATAAACATTTTAAGGCATATTAAACAGAGCTCATTTTTTCTCTTCCTTAAAAACACAGTGTAACACTGTTCCATTTATACAAGATGGCACATTTATTTTCTTATTTTTCTTTTGTCTTGTTTTTTAAGGTTTATTTATATTTATTAGAAAGGCAAATCAGATTGACAGGAAAAAGGAGAGACAGACAGAAAGATCTTCCGTCCACTAATTCACTCCCCAAATGGCCACAAAGCCCGGAGCTGAAGCTGATCTGAAGCCAGAATCCAGGAGCCAGGAGCTTCTTCAGTGTGCCTCACATGTGTGCAGGGTTCCAAGGCTTTCCGCCGTCCTCCATTGCTTTCCCAGGCCATAAGCAAGGAGGTGAATGGGAATGCAGAGCTGAAAGGGAAGTAGAGCAACCAGGACATGAACTGGTTCCATATCAGATCCCAGTGCTTGCAAGGTGAGAATTTAGTCATAGATCTGGGCCTGGCACCTTTAATATACAGTAAAGCCCTGTAAGTACTGCAGTCAATCTATTTCTACTTCACTCTTCAGTTTTCTACTCAGAAATAAGCATTGTATCATCTTTAAAGAAAATATACTGCAATTGGGGCCTGTGTTGTGTCACAGCACATTAAGTTGCCATCTGTGACTCCATGCCGTATTGGTGTGCAGTTTGGAGCCCTGGCTGCTGGCCTTGTGATTCACCTCCTCGCTATGGAGCCTGGAGAGCAGTGGGATTTGGCCTTGCTGTCTGGGTCCCTGCCCTCCACGCAGGAGAACTGCCCAGAGCTCCCTGCCCCCGGTTTGCTTCCGCCCGACCCAGCACTGCAGTCCTTGGGAAGGAAAGCAAGGCAGGATCTTCGTCTGTCTCCTTTTCTGTGTCGCTCTGCCTTGCAAATGATATCAAAAACCAAACAAATGCTGAACTTGTTTTAATAGATCGGGGATAGTTTTCCCTTTTATCTTTGTTGTTTACTATTCAATTTCACTTTATAAGTGAAATTATTTTTCAATCTCCTATACACATCTCATTTTACTTCCAAACTAAAGCATCAATTTTACTCAATCCAATTCAAATAACAAAATATTAGAAATTCAACCAAAATTTCATTAGTTGTATTTTAGTTTAACATTTTTCAAGAGCAGAATTATTAAAGCAGTATTTCCATAGGTTACATACACAGGGTTATATTTGTCTTTGTTTCTAAAGGTTTTTCACTAAGAATCATGGTCACTGTTTTTGTGTTTCTCATGATTTTTACTAGAATTTCTAATGTTGAATTATTACTGTATTCTTAGTCTCTTTTTATACACAACAGAACCATAGATTCCACATTTATCACTGAAAAATATAGTGAATCAAATTAAATATTGTTGCATCATGGATTATGTTTTACAATACTTACTATGAATAATGACCAAACCATATTATGGTTTATTTCAATCAACAACCTATGCTTCAGTTGTATTCATTTTGCTGTCAGTAAGTGGTACACAGAAAGCACATACCACGTTCTTCCTTATTTGTCGAAGCTAAAATTTAAAATAAAAGAAGAAAGGAAAGAAAAAAAGGAAAGAGGTGCCTTGTGTGTCAACACTGCTACAAATTATTCTTTAAAATTTTGTTTTAGACCTTTGCCAATCCAGTGGTTAAGAATATTATTTTTTTATAGTGTCAATGATCCGTGGCTACTCTACAAGTTACCACATATGAGTAAAAAGATCATTTTTCTTTCAATTATTGCTTATAACCTTTGTCTATATTCCCACTAAACTAGAGACTTCCTGCTAGAAATTCCACTTAGGTGTTGCATATGGGTGGCAGGGACCCAGAAGTTGGGGCCACAATTTGCTCCTGCCTCAGATTAGCAGCAAGTGTCTCATCAGTGGTACAACCAACACTTGAAGTGGTGATTCAAACAGGATACTGGCCCTACATGCAATACGCTTAACCTGCTGTGCCATTATGTACGTATGTTTCCTGTATAAATAAATGGACATTGTTTCTGTATTCAACTACTGCGATTTTTCTTCGATTAACAGATGTTATTAAAGTTTTTACATTTATGTAATTTTACGTTATAATATGCCTTGTTTCAGATAAGTTTAATGCTATGATTACTGACTTCACAGAATTCTTAATAGTGCCATTAAATGTATTTATCCATGCAGATCTTGAGTATTTTGAACTTGATATATCAAGTTGCATTGAAATACTTATCTTTGTTAGTATAAAATGCTTAGTAATCCTTCATCTCTTCAGTAATGTGCAATGATAAAAGCAACATATTTATTGTTAATTTTCCTTTGGTTTATGCTTTTACATTGTATAATACACCCTTTTAATAAAACTGGGAAATATGATATTGCAACTTTACTGTATTACCTTGTTAATTTTTGAACCATTATTTGCTTTAGTAATTGGAAAATCACATTTTTGATTCACTGATTTGCTTTTCTTACAGAAAATCACATTTATGCTACTACTGCAACTTCTTTCCCTTTTGTCTCAATCATTTATTTTCTAATCCTTCTAAACAATTATATGCTCAAATATATATGCTATCTGATTTTATTCTGTTACATTTTATTTCATTGCTTTTATTTTTAGTTTATGTGTTATCTTAGGTCAACCATAAAGTTTATCTTTCTTTCTCTACTTCCACTTTCACTTTTATTTATGTCATAGTTTACCTTCCCAAGTTTCATTACCTTACAATTCATCATTTCCATTTTTTGTTAAGTATTTAACATTCTATCCAGTTGCTGCAACTTCCTTAAAAGCAGTTCATTACATACCTACTTTTTGAAACTTTCAGTAAAATTTAATCAAAATTAGCATTCATCCCATGCAAATAGGTGAGGGTTCAATCAAATCCTAGTTTTCAATTTTTTTTTCTTTTAATTAAAGCATATATACAGATCCCTATTTTTCTGATATGAGGAGAATTCAAAAAGTTAATGAAAACAAAACGTTTATTTTGATGCATACCAATTTTGAACCAATGATTATTTTTCATAATTTTTGCCTTGAGCTTTTTTTTAAGATTTATTTTATTTTTGCTGCAAAGTCAGACATACACAGAAGAGGAGAACCAAAGAAGGTCTTTCAGTGACCGCAATGGCCAGTGCTGTGCCGATCTGTAACAAGGAGCCAGGAGCTTCTTCCAGGTCTCCCACGCGGGTTCAGGGTTCCAAGGCTTTGGGCCATCCTTGACTGCTTTTCCAGGGCACAAGCAGGGAGCTGGATGGGAAGTGGGGCTGCTGGAACATCAACTGGTGCCCATATGGGATCCCGGTGCGAGCAAGATGAGGACTTTAGCCACCAGGCTACCACGCCGGGCCATGCCCTGAACTACTTGAAGCCACCTTACATTGTCAAATTCTCTTTGACCAGCAAGAGGTCTTCAATGTGCCTATGTCAGGGAATGTGCATAAGTAAACTTTCATGCTTTCACACTTCCAAAGCTGCTTGTTCTGCTAGCTCCAAGGAGACACTCTTTTCTAAAATTTTAGTTTATTTGTGTATGTGTTATGCATCTTCTGCTTTTCTGAAAATAATACGATTTAAGAAGGAATCTATTAACCATAACAAAACCGTGTCTAGTATTTCAAGCAACAGAACTATTTGTTCACTTCAAAATGGATGTATCATTTCCAGAAAGTGTTTTTTTCCAAGAGATTTTGTGAGATGTAGTATCATTGAACACTTTCATCCTCTCATTATATTCTTATTTCCTTGTCGTTGCTAGCTGTTACTCAATTTTGGAATACTAATCCCCAAATTTGTAATTCCAATATTCATATTTTGGAGTTCATTCTTCTAATTTAGTTAACTATTCTATCATTATCTGTATTGTTTATGGATTTTACAGGAAAAAAGAGGGAAAGAGTATATCTTATCAATATTTATAAGGGAATTTACTAGCTGCTTGTTGTTTTCCATTTTGCTTTGTGTGTTGTTTTCATCTGGTTCTATATTTCAATGTTTGTTTTTTATATATAATGCTCTAACGTGTTTTCTTCATATACACACATACATGTGTGTGTGTATATATATATATATATGAAGAGAATGAATCTAAAAATACAATTCTTACTTCCTTTTTAAAAAATGATTATTGATTTCTATTTCAAAGGTAGATTTATAGAGAAAAGGAGAGTGGGAGAAAGATCGTCCATCCACAGGTTCACTCCCCCAACAGTGCCATGAGCTGAGCTGAGCCAATCCACATTCAAGAGCCAGGAGCTTTCTCTAGATCTCCCATGGTGGATGCAGGGTGCCAGCACTTCAGCCATCCACTGTTGCTTTCCCAGGTCATAAGTGGAAAGCTAGATTAGAAATGGGGCAGGACACAAACCAGCACCCAAAGCATATGCAGCTGCTGCAGATGAAGACCTAGCCTAGTATGCCATAGCACTGGCCCCCGATTCTTCAACGTTATACAAGCAAGCTTTAAGTGAAGTTATTTATGAACGACTACATATTTATGCGAGATAGACAAAAAGAGAAAGCCAGAGATAGAAATGGAGACAACTGCCACTGATGCATTCTCTAAATGCCTGACTGGTCTGGGATGGGCCAGGCTGAAGCTGGGAGCCAAAATCCCAGTCTGGGTCTACCATGTGTGTGGCAGGGAGTCAGCTACTTGAACCATCGCCTGCTGCCTCACAATGTGCCTATCAGCAAGAAGATGGAGTAACTAATGGAGCAGAGATGCTAACATAAGCACTCCAATTACGGGAGAGAGGTATCCCAACATGGATTAAATGCCAAGCCAGAGGGTCACCATTGAACCTCATTCTTAGTACTGAAAGTGTTTATAATTTTAACTCCACTAGTTTCCCAACTGTAACACTTTTGCACAATCTTGGTTTTGTTCAGATTATTCCCTCTTACTTAACTAGAAAGACTCTGTTCTTCCTTACTTTACTGTTATTACTGTTAACTGCTGGTTATTTAACTGTTATTACTATTACTTAGTACCAGATTATCTAAACTTCAAAATTACATGTTAAACATATCTTAACTATATTTCATTCAGTTTTCATTAGTGGTATCAGTAATCTCCTTATAAATTAAAACATTAAAAAAAAGTACAAAAGTGAGGTTCTGAAGAAAGTCTATCTAGCAATACGTAAATTACACAACTACCTCTTGGGCTACACCTGAATTTAAAATGGGCTATAAAATACTCATGCACTAGACAACATAGTATGAAACGAACTAATTAACATTTCTTGCTTATAGTATTTTGAAGAGTATCTACATTTTGGAATTGGGGGGAGGTTAGAGGGAATGTTAAAGTATTCTAGGCAGGTCAAGTCACAAATGATTCCAGCAAGCCTCATTGCTAAAAGGAATGCAAATAGATAAAATATACATGTGAACCCAAGATCACATGGCATAGGGGTGCCACTATACATGATACTCCCCATATCAAAAACATTTACGTTGAAATTGCATCCATATATGGCTCATATTCTCATGAAATATTTTATTACAACCTTAAAATGGACAATAATTTTATTTCAGAAAGCAAACAAATCATCTGTATCACTTTAAATAGTGGCTTTATTTAATAATATACATTTAATGAAACACTATTTCATTAAATATTTTCACAACTTTTGTCACAGAAAACCATTATGTCCACTGTTAAATTATTCCAGTCAAATTTGATGTTACTAGATTTAAACTCACAAAATATAGCTTCTGGAAGCATTTCTATAATTATTATTAGAAACATCAACTTACTTGTGACCTAAATGCTTCAGAAAGTATCCCAGGACCTTCAGAGCTTGCACCCAAATGCTTTCACTTTTAGAAGCCAATAATTTGTAGATCACTCTAAAAAACATAAGTTCTCTGTTAGTCCCTTACCAATAATAAAATTAAAATGCTATATACAGATAAATTACATACACATAAAACACCTTATAGAATTTTCAAAATTCTTTGGAGGAAAATTGAAAATTAGAACTGATATGCTTTTCTTAAAATGTGCCCTTTGGACAAATACATATAATTTATATATAATATATATTATATATACACACACATATACATATATGTATATATATACGTTACAGGGCAATATGACTGGCTATCGATGAGCACACTGAATAAAATTTTAATATACCTGCTTAGTCACACCTAGTTTTCTCTCAGAAAGGCCTCCAACATTTGAAACTAACGACTCTTTTCTTGCTCTTGGTAAAGACCATCATGGATAGACATTGGCTGAACTATGTCCCCCTCCTGAGAATTTGGAATGAAGTTTGAGAAACAGTACTTGTCTTTCCTGGAATCTTAGATTAAGAAATGATTTAAAACAACAACAACAAAAAAAGAGAACAGCAGTTTTGATTTCTATCCAGAGAGGCTATTCAACAGACAGAAGGAAGAAATGAAACACACACAGAGAAAGGAACAAAGAAACAAAACCTGTTTCTTGATGGCTTGTAATCCCTCTTTCCTACCCTGAAAATATTTTTATTACAAGTATGTGATTTAACTTTTAATAAAAATAGCCTGAGAGGTTTTTTTGTTTCCTGGAAATAAAACACCCTTTAGCAACATATAACCTACACTCAACAGTCACTGCAAACAAAAATAAATTAGGAATACATTCATTACAATATTAATTCATGTCTTAGAAATTTTATCTTATAAACTAAAAGGAGTCACAGATAATAATAAAATATTGGAAGATTCTCCAAGAAGTAGCAATAAAATTATATGTGCCATATCATATTATGTTGTAATAAATAAAATGTCATGGTATATTTTGAATGCAAAGTAATCCAGGCTACACAAAAGTCAAATGGAATATAAGATACAATTTTCTAACATTCAGGAGAATAAAACCTTAAAATTAAAGTCATTTATTTTAATTCCACTAATAATTTACAATATGTAAAAGATACTTTTCTTTCACCTTCTTAGAGTGTGTGAGGAATATGTTAAGTATAATCTATCAAGATTGTAACAGGTAACTTACAGACAGCAGACTTGAATATGCATTAGATATTAGCAAAAACTATAGACATACAGTGGGATCCAAGAGTGATCCTGACTGCCTCTTAACAGGAGGTCACAAGCACAGAGCAGGAGGGGACCCCAGAGAGGAACAGGGGGACAGGAGAAAGTTTGTATCCTAACCCTGGACATTCCCAGCACCTCACTAAAGACTATCAATATGGGCACCAAGGACTATATCCCACTGCCAAGGAGATCACAGGGAATTGGAGTGCCCTCATAGGCCTAGAACTCTGAGGTCAACCGTTCCCTATCGGATCTCCCACACGGGATGGAAGAAGACCAGATCCTTCCTCACAGGAGCTAACATCATCAGAACAACAGCCAGGAGCCAGGAGCAGTCCTCAGAAACAGAGGAACAGTAAACTTCCTTAGGGACTTGGGAGAGGAGCCTTCTCTGGTCCTTACTTAGTCCCAACTTTGGCTCCCCAACTTCTCTTGTAATGACCATCAGGGTCACACCGGAGCCCCCAAAATTAGATCAGATAGAGAGAGACCAATCAGGAAAGCTTAGAACAGACAGGAAAAGGTCAGCTTGGACTACCATGTACCTTACTAGGTAGAACACAAAGATCAGTTACTTCTCAGTAAGGTACTGAAGATTTCTCTGCACACCCCTCCTAAAACTGTTCTGTTCCTCAATCGTTAACATATGCCTTGTTAGAGTTATAAACCTGATTGGACTATCCTAAAATTCATGAAGTTCAGCAAAAATCATGCTTGAGTAGTATAAGCTGCTAAATATAAAAATAAAAATAGGAGACAGCTGAATAGTATCCTATAAACATTTTAAGGTGTATAGCAGCCAATTGTGTATATGCTAAAATTGAGATGTCAATGAAGTAGTCACAGAATGTGGTTAAGAACTTGCATTTTCTAACATATTGGTCACTCAATACCACGTTAACTAATTTCATGATGTTGTAAATTTCCATGTTTCTTCCTGTTGTTGAAGTTGTATAGTGACTTTGCATTGGTTGGGATGATATTCTGCCAGCTCTACTTTCAGACCAGGGCTGGTCTCCCAATGAAACTGTTGAATTTATCTGGACAATAAGATGCTGGACTCTCTGCATGATCCATGCCCGCAATAAAGGAATCATGACTGGTTATGAACTGTACTACTGTAACAATGTGGAGGAATTCAATATGGGGGGAGAGTTTGGGGAAGGGTTGCGGAATCCCAGAGCCTGTGAAACTGTGTCATAAAATGAAATAATAAAATTAAATTTTAAAAAGATACTGTTGATATTACTTCCTTTTATCTTTTTTTTTGCATTTTACCTAATGCAGAAGGACTGAAAGAATAGGTGTACTGTTAATTGACTGTTTCCCTTGAACGATGACTTTTTAAATCATAATCCTAAATTTCTGCATGTTTACACTAAAATCTATGTTCAGAATTTTCAGGGATCTAAATTAATCATGAAAAAAATTTAAGTTAGAAAGCAGAAACATGCCAAAAGTGAATTACTAAGATCATAACAACTTTTAACAGGAGAAATAATCTGGTGAGCCAAAACAAAAGCTCAGAACTTGAAAAATCCTTAGATTTAAAATCCAAGGTTCTCAAAGAGTCTCAATTCGCCATGAATAATTTTAAGGAGCTGGAAAAACAGCTTTTGTCACTAGAAATCATGACTAACACTGAAACAGGAACATGTCTAAGGCTACTGTGTATCTAAGAACAGAATGATGATAGAGCATGAATATAAACATTAACAAGTCATTTAATGCATGTCTTCTTGTGATCAGAAAAGATATAATTAAGAATACTAATTAAATTGGCAAAAAAATTTCAGAATAATGTGATTGCATTATTGGACTGAACAACACATAATTTCATTGTTTGGTAAAATGCATTAAGTTTCAACAACTTCATACTGTTCACCTTCAAAGTAAGAAAGTAATCACTGTTGTTATTCATTATATGTGAAATTATCTTCTTCAGATTAACCAGTATAAACTCAAACATAATCATGATATCACAAATTTGGCTACATAGAATTGAAGTGATAACCTCTCAGATTTTAGAAAGTTCTTCAAGCCAAGAAGGTTATTGGCTGATATAAGTGGCCAAGTATGGGAAGAGTACATATACCTATGCTGAAACGTCGTTTCCAATATCTTTTCATAAACTTTCTCAAAAGAAAGCTGTGGAAGTTTACTAATTTATATACAGCATAAGCTAGATTTATTCATTCTACCTTCTCAGAACTTCAGAAAAATCAAATAGAATTCCTGGAGAACTAAATTATGAATGTGATATCATAACAGTATTAATCAACAAAATGTTTCACCTATTTACACAATTAATTCATAATAACCATAACAATTATTTTCAAATTCTTTTGGTTTTGCCTCTTGTTCCAAAGTATCTTTGGCATTTGTGCTTCCTTTTGCACTGCTATTGTCTCAGGCTATAATCCTTCTCCAATTCATGACCTCTCATGGTGTTCTGACCAGCAGGTGCCCGTGACCTCTGGGGGGATGAAGTAACAGAGTTCCTCAGAATCACCAGTCTGGTAGAGCATGTCGTTTATTCGAAAATAAGCACAAACTTTATAGACTAAGAAAAAGGGAAGGCAGAAGGGTGACTCTTGACAATCCTGCCACCCACCTGTAATTGGTTAGATGACAGCTCTATCTCTCTGGACCCTCCAATCCTACTGCAGGACATATACACCATGCATGGCTGACAGGTTACATGGGACCGCACTGACTTCTCAGAGTAGCTTATCAACAAAGTCCCACTGATTTTTAATAATATTACAACCATATTTACAAGTATACCTTATTCCATTTCTCTGATCGAACGCAGGTATCATTGAGGCTGGATGTTCAGACATTAGAGCCACCAATAACTGTAACACATCATGAATATTTTCATCCTGCATGATAAAGAATCATCAATATTTATTTCGCCAAAATTTTATTCTAAGACTGAATAAAATAATTACTATTGAAGTACTCATAACATTTTTTACCTCATGCATTGTAAGAAGATAATTTAATATACTCTGAAGTTCATCTTCTTTGACACCTCGATCCTATTAAAAATAGTATTAAAAAAAGTATTTTAATCTAGAAATAAGAATTAAGGCATAAAATTATCAGTTTACAAGAATTTAAAAGTAGTAATATGTAATTAAAATTTACCACTCATAGAATATACTGCAAATTACATAAAATTTGAACTATTTTTAAAGTCATGGCTACTTTGAGATTCACTATCAAAATTAATATATTTAATATATTTGCAATTTGGCCATACTCAAAATACTAGTATCTAATTATTTACTATTTAAAATACTACAAATAAAAATTTATATCAAAAATTTTGTGCATTTTAAAATAAATTTACCCTTATTTTCTTATTGTCTTCATCCTAAATTAAGAAAATCCTTACAAAATATATTATGTAATCCTTCTTAAATTGTAATAGACGATTTCCTAAAATAAAATCTTTGTGCTCAATTCTGATTCACATGTTCCTTGTCCAATTTTCCCACATTCATTAATATTAAGAATGTTAAACAGCATTTAAACCAAGTTAAGATCATCAACAGTTAATATTGAGATTCATGGAGTATTGATCAAGAATCTCTAGTTAGTGTTAATTTAGTATTAATGATTCAAAACTACTACTCAAGTTTCTTTTATCTATTTTATGTCTGAATTAGGTAAAATTATGTTACCTTTAGTATGAGTTGTTTCAGAAACAGTAGCATGAATGCCCGTAGTGATATTATTTCTTTCTGTGATGGCCTAGGACCTTCTAGAAGAAGACAGGTAAAAAAGAAAATTGCTTAAGGCAATAATGTTAGCAAACAGCAGAATTCTTCAATAGTTATATTTATTGAACCAAAGCTTTTATTAATACTAATGTTTTACAACTTTAGAAGATTATGTAACAATAAACTTTCACATTTAGGTAAAATGAAACTTCTAAAAGATAAAATATTACTTCCCACTGATAAGTCAATAGTCAAAAGTAGTTACACATGTGATAGTACCTATTTTTTTTATCAATTTAATAGGTTTCTCAATTTTTTAATCTTCTGCTTTCACCTAAATAATTCTCTCATTTCAAGTGTACACATCAAACAACAAAGTATGGAAATTGTAGCACTCAGTTTTATTGCACGTATTTGTTTTAGCATCTATTTTCAAACCACTTGTATATATAAAGTATATAAAATAGTAGGCATTCATTAAACACTTACGTAACCAATATATGAAAAGTTAAAAAAATACATATCGGTTCAATCATATCTACATTTTAAAGCAATTAACTACAAAACATCTAACTACAAATGTAAATGAAAAAATGAAATGATATACATATCGCTTATTACATGGAGACTACATTAAGTAATACTACTAAAATCACAGAAATCCAGTACATTATGCTGTTACTGAAGACACCCAGATTTCCATAACTGTGTATAGTTTTTGAAGGTCTGACCCTGCAGTGAACATCCTGTGCAGCACTTAAATCACTACTTCAGATATCTATCACTCCAGCTAGGCAAGCGTCTGTTTGTCACAACTTGAATACATTGTAAACGTGATCACCTCTTAAATACTTAGCTCTTAAACACTTAAATACTTCTCTGTAATTCTTAAAACTTAAAGGCACTCAATAAGATAACCGTCCTTACACATTAAAATTAAAAGTAGCATTAAACAGCCCTATAATCTAATCAAATACTCCAATCAAATTTTACTAATAAAATACTTTGTGCAATTAAAAAAAATTTCTTTTGCTTTAAATGCTAGTAGGAAGATGATACCCTGCATGTAGTTATGTTACTGCAATGCTTTTCAGCATACAGTCATTCTTTTCATATGTTCTTGTCACTCATGATCTTGACATTTTACTTCTAATTACTGCCTGGTGAATTATATATTTGGTGAAGGGGTTAAGCTTGCCATTTTAAAGAAAACTGAATTTATGCCATTGTAAGAAATAAAAATGAATAAGGAGGGAGGGTGGCAGTGAGTGAGAAAGAGAGGGTAGAGTGGGAAGTTTGAACTCTTCAAATTGTTTCTATGAGAGATAGAGAAACTGGAAAATATGGAAAGTTCTTCTAACAGCCGTAGCTGGGCCAGGCCAGGCGTAGGCTAAGATAAAACTGGGAAGCAGGATCATAACACAGGTTTCTGATGAGTTGCACGTCCCAATGAACTGACAGATCACTTCTGCTCCATGGTTTGCAGTGCCGGTGGGTATACCCAGGAGCTCAATCCAGAAACCAAATCCAGGAAATCTAATCTGAGATCAAATGTGGGAAGGACAGAAGATAATTCTCTCTCTCTCTGTCTCTCTTTCTCTCTCTCTCTCTCAATCTGTGTATGTATGCATGTACTCATGTATATTTGTACCTCTCTTTCATTCTGCATTTATATATAAAAGAAAAAAAAGCAAAACAAAGTATTTGAGTCAGAATTAGATCAGCTCCACCACTTTGTATCAACTTTCAGTTACCCAATGTGTAATGTGGGTTTAACATAAACACACACATCTCATATAATGTGTGAATATATCTATTTATAATTATTTTATTACTAAATATACTAATATGAACTATCCAGCAGAGAATCTAACTATAAGACTCATAATCAATGCTGCTATTATCAATTTAAAAATGAATTTAAAAATTCATTAAAAGGTTAAGTAATGAATCTAAGAGTAGATTTTTTAAAGCCTCAAAATAAAATAAAAAGGCACATGCTGACGAAATTATCTACTGGTAAGACATTTCTGAAAAGCCAAAGTTAAAACTATGTCATTAGCATCCTTCTCAAAAAGTTTAAGCAAATGAAAGATGTTGGTTCCAGCCCGCCCTCTGCCTGTACTTTTAAAGGGCATATGCTTATTCAATGTTGTTCCACTCTTTGACCCTATGCTGACTATGCTACTCCTGAAAGGCTCATTTGCATAAATCAAGAAAAGAAAGTGGATTGAAATGACATTCACTCACGAAAGAGAGTGGTATATAATCAAAGACTCCACCACCCTAGCTGTTGAAATTAAGTCTAGAAACAACCCAAGGGCTACATCCTTGCAGGTTAAAATGAAGAGTTGAGGTAAAAATCTCAATTCTAGAACAATGGTCAAATACCATCATAAGTCTATGAACAAGAAACAGTAGAAGTATGTCAAATCTGTTATTATACCTTGGGTTTAGCTCACAAACAATGTCTTTATGCTCTTAATATCTACTGTATGCATATCTTAAAATAATTAGAAAAATGGCAACATTTTTAAAACAGTAAGAAAAAAAAGCATGAAGTAATTAAATTGTTTTCTTCAACACTGCTAATAGGTGATATTGGAGCAAAAATATAAAAAAACATAATAATGTAAAAATTTTAACATCAACATACGAAAACACACAAGCTATATGCAAGAGCAATCATGTACTTTAATATTACATGCATATCTTCCTGAATCACAAGGAAAGCATAGAGGCTAAAGTGAAGCCTAATGTTTATTTTAACCTGCCTTATACCAAAATAATGCTGAAAAATTATACATTTCTTTATAAACATTAACAATTCTCAATACACCAACCCACTACAAAAAAGAAACATACTTTCATGACAATTTAATAAATATGCCCATCTATTCAGTGTAGTAATACCCAGGACACAGTAATAGGAAAGTGTAAACACAGAGGTAGAACTATACTTACCTAATCCTTTGGGTGTAATGCCACTACTGTCAGCAGGATTAATAACCCAGTAGTAATATTTTAACGTGTGCATTAGCTGTAATACTGTTCCTACTCTGCGTATGGTGGTGTAAATGGTAGCAGTTCCAATAAATTCAGCAGACAAATATGTATAGAGGGAGAGTTGAACCTAACACAGAATGATCACAGATCATTATAAATATAAAATATCTCGTGTTTAAATATGAAAAATATATATATTATGCAATTTAACAAAAGCCAACTAGCAAAGTCAGAGATGACTTCTGATAATGAGATTAAACATAATATATCCAATGTTCATTTTAAATAATAGACTAAAATCGACATATTCACATAAAAGTTATTTTAACACAGGTTATCTAACAGTTACTGACAAATGATAAAAAATGATCAGATAACTGAAACTAATAAGACAAAGGTCAACTGTTTGAATGTCAAGTAGATTAAAACCCTCAAGTAAAGCACATGTTATTGGCACAAATACCTATATTTCTTCATAGGAACAAATTTACAACAATCAGCTGCAGTGTATCTGCAACAATATCATATATCCAAATACTTAATGTAATCTCAATTTTTTACACCTAATGACATCGTATTTGCTTATGAACACATGTGAATGCACAGAGTTGACAAGAAACTTCATATTTGAGGTTAATCCAAAAGTTGAGAAGATGAACGTAAGAAAATCAGAACACATATCCTATAATTGGATATATGAGATACAATAAAACATTTCAAAATCAGAATATCCTGTTTTTTTTTTTACTGATTTCTATGAGTATATTTTAGAACAAAATCATGGTAAGTAAAATAGTAAGAATCTTAACTATCTAGAAAGAATTTCTTTCAAAGAGAGAGAGAGAGCGAGGAAGAATTATTTTCACATCATTTCTTAAGTTCTTTTTTCAAAATGAAAGAAATTTCTAATCAAAATAATAATGGTAATCACAATATAATTATTTATGCCCATTTATTCTCTCAGTAATAGGCACACCACATTATCCCACTTGGAAAAGTCTGACATTAGAATGTAGTGTTACACCTTGCCCACTTTTTGAACCATAATTTTATTTATTTTATAATTGTATACTTAATCCTTGATCTCAGATATTAATAAGCATTGCCCTGGATTGGTCATTGAATATACTAAAATTTTCCAGTGCTTTCTACTAGACACTTCAGACTCAATGCAAATAATCTATAACAATTCACTCAGCTAAAATAAATTTGGATAAAATGCATACCTTTGCAGGTGTATGTATCCAGATAGCAGGGTTGAATAAAATGTGATCACAAAGCTGTTTCAGCAAAGGGGCTCCATGAGACAAACCATCAAGGTACTTTGCAAAGGATAAAAACTGCTCCAGCACAGCTCTAGTAATATGAACTCTAGATGACTAAACACAGAAAACAGAAATAGCTAAAAATATCTAGAGTATCAACGTATAATTTTGACTTAGTATGAGTATATATATTTTTATATGTTTTAGCTATTAAAATATATTTACATCAAGAAAACCAGAATTTCAGAATATTTGAATGGTAGCTTATAAGCATTCTGAAGATCTCTCTAGATGATTACAAATTACTCAGCTTAGAAAGCGCTATTCTTAGGTCACACTCAAAGAAATTATGTAACTGATTAATAATGATGACTTAACTCTACTTTTCTAAGTACTAACACAAGGTTTTATGCATGGCAATTAAAAGTTAAATAATCACTACCTATTAAAAAAAGAGAATCTAAAGAAGTAGGAATGCTTTCTCTCAAACATCTCCAATGAAAATACATTAATCCTACCATTCTTCAAAAGCTATAAATAAGTTTCACATTGACAAACACAATGTGCCGTCTTAGCATGAGTCTTTCTGAACAATGCAGTTTTCAAAAAAGCAGACCTTACTCTCCTGAATACACTGCCTTTATTTAGCCTTCGTGATTCTTAGATCATTCTTCAGTATTTGCTTCAAATATTATTTCCTCAGTCTGCTCCAGTAATACACATTCCTTTGATATAACAAATACTTCCACAGCTTTGCAACACGACCTCTCTTTGGAGGATTCCCATCAACAATTTTTGGCTGCCACCAAAAATATCTGATGTGTTACTAATGGTATTTAGGAATGAAAGAGATCATTCAAATTTAGAATTCATTTTTTTCTTTATTTTGAAAAACTTTATATAGTTAATTCGGGCACAAAGGTTCAAGGGTCAAATTAAATTTGAAAGCTGGACAGTCCAATAGAGTGGTCATTAGCCTTATGTGGTTACTTTAAAATGATACGTATGTGCTATGACACCTACATACTGGATTTTAATAGCTGTGAATAAAGAAAAAAGAATATAAAAGGTCTCAGTGAATACATGCTGAAATAATATTTTAGGTATAATCAATCAGTTAAATGGAATACATCGTTAAAATTCATTTCACCTAAAACATTTTACTGAAAAACTTAAATTGCATTTGATACTTCAAATATATTTCAACTGCACAATGATATCCTAAAAATAAGATTGAAATGTTATAAGATTAAAAAAAAACTTTCAAAAAAGTAATTCCAAATCAAATGTTCAAAATATATCTTTACAAAACTCTTTTTTTCCTTTTCTAGTAATTCTTTCAGTAGTATCACCATCCTCCAAGCATTAGGATAAAGAATCAATTGCTACTCAAACCTAAATCACATCTCATATCATGTCCTTCTCCCTGTTGTCCAGCAAAGGAAGTTCAGATATCAGGATATGAAAATAAAATTTAAAAGGAACTAAAATTATCTTGCCAATTTTTCTTCCTTGTATTTTTATCTATATTTTAGCTGCTCAAGTCTGATGGAAAATCATACATTTTTACACTTCCAGGGAGTGAAAAACTCAAATTGTTGCTTGTTAACTAAAACACTGTGTGAATAGGAATATTGGAACAATAAAGATTGGTGAAAACAGATCCATGTTCTTGAATTCAAAACTAAGCAACATTTTTTTTCAAAGTATTTCTCTGGGTTAATTTCAATACATGACTTGACTTTGTTCCATTTCATTTTTCACGATGCTCCATAAACTTGCGATACATCTGAATCCATTTCTCAAATCTTAGAGGTAGAGCTCAAGAGCTTTCGTTCAAGCATTCTGAAAACACACTTACTAATAGTCAGGCACTCTCTTTGGCACTGTGAAAAAAGCAGTTAACAAAACTGAAACAAAAACCTTGCCCTCATAAAACTTATTCTACAGGTGGAAAGACAAGAACAAGGAAGTAAAAGGAAAAGACAAAATATGTAAAAATTGCGTATTAAAAAGGACATGTAAAAACATGGAGCAAAGATATTTGTACAAGATGACTTCATGAGGCTGCTTTTATTTTGTTCTAATGAAAAATAAGACTAACACTAAATTTGTACTCATAGCATTGTATGTTTGACAAAACTTCCAGTTGTGCTTATATAACCAGTTGCCTACAAAGTTCAAACCAACCTCAGAGTGCAATTTATGTGAAAAGCTTACAAAAATGGAAGAAACAATCATAACAAACTAGTTGAATTAATACATTTTACAAATAAAATAAAAACTTCAAAAGAAAATATGCACTACTGTAATTCTAGAATGTTTTATTCATATATATAAGAATAAAAGTAAAATATGAATTTAACGTTTATATAAAACTTCATTATTTTCTTCACTGGTGATAATTTCAAATAGCTTCTATTGTATATTCAATTTTTCACAATTGTAATGATTTCAAGAATATGATTGATCATGCTTTTATACTTAAAACTCTGAAATACATTACAATCAGATCCTGTACCTACAATGAGGATACCCCATATAAAAACTGTCATGTGCTTATAAAACTAACACTAATGTATAATATAAAATTAATCATTGTAATACATTCATTTGAGTGTGTAATTTATAATTTAGAGATGTTTTGAACTATATATCATAAAAAGTACAGTAAATGTATCACCCAAGTCCTGCCAGATTAGTAAAAACACACTGTTAATTAATTACATTGGGTATTAGTTTTTGAGGCAAGTATTCTGCCCAGTACTTAAGATGCTGCATAGATGCCCACATCCCAAAATGGTGTGTCTGAATTTGCATTACAGCCCTACTTTCTCTCTTTCTCTTCTTCCCTCCCACCCTCCTCTTCGTTTTTCCCTCCTGCTTCAAACAAATCAAATGCAAAATTTTTTTTTCTAGAATTATGTTCCTATTGTCCTATTAATAATGACCTAAACATTAAGTGCATGTTCTCTTCAGTGGAGACATGTTGCCTTTACTTATAAACAATACTGATTCCTATTCCATAAAGTACTATTAGTAATTCAAATCCCCTTATTCCTGATATAGGAAAGCATGCATGCTATCTTCTTCAGCTTTCACTTTGCCATTTGCTACACTAAATCTTCAATAAGTATTATCTGAATTCATGTCAAATCAAGAACAGGCTAAGAGCAGATAAGGAAAAACACAAACAGAAAAAGAAAAGATGAAAGAAGACATACACATCTGTTTCCTAATATGTTTGCTTTGATTTATTGCTTTAAAATGCTTTTCTGATTCAGTATTTGCTTTCATTTTCTCAAAGATATTCTAAAATATTTATACTTGGATAGTTTATGGTTATAGATGTATAAACATTAGAAACTCAATGCATTTCTCATAGGAAATGTAAGCTCTAAAGTTTCAACTAAAAGACAATAGCTTGTGTGGCCATGAAATACCTAATTTACATTAAGAATAAATTAAAATATTTAATAAGCACAAGGCATGAATGAGCCTTTTGCAGGTAGAATCTTAGCAGTTAGAGAAAGTTAAAAGTCCATATCAAATTTAACTAAGCTGAATAGACATATTTATTGTTTAAAAGGAGAAACTTTGACTCCATCAATTTTGACAAAATTTAAAGCAGTATACAATAAGTAAGTTGCAGTAAATGCACATTTTTAGTGAACACATTTTACATATGCAGAATATACATGATTATATAAGTAAATTATTAAGAATTATTTCAATTGGTTAAAGTATATCACGAAAAGGTCAAATCTAACATGTGTTTTGCTCTGGCCTCGATTGCAAGAGTGAGTTTCATAAATTCTAAACCACTCATAATAACCTTTTTTGTGTTGTTGTTAAGATATACTTTTATTTAAATGACAGGAAAGAGACACAGAGATAGAAAACATTTCATCCACTGCTTCACTCCCAATATGGCTAAACAGATTCAAAGCCAGGAGCCTGCTGCTTCTTCCAGGTTTCACATTAAGTATAGAGGCTCAAGGTCTTAAGCCTTCCTTCCCTGCTTTTCCAGGCCATCACTAGGCAAGTGAATCGGAACTTGGGCAGCTGGGACTCTAATGACATCTATCTGGGATGCTGGGACACGGAGGCCACTGGTGGGAGTTTAGAGCCTACAATGTAATGAAAACAGCCATTTATTGTGTTTTGTGTGTTGGTGGTGTGTGTCAAGCGGGGAGTGTAAAGGAAAACAATAACTATTTCAGAGAGCCAGCATCAAAATCCAGCATTTTTTGGCCACAACTCTTGATGCTACGTATCCCAAGACCTAAAATTACACATCAATTTGGAGGATAGAGTGTTGTTCATTAATTGGTAGAAAAAATGCTCTTCCTCTCCTACTGGAATTGAAGATCTACAGCAACAAGTTCCGCTGAAAGTCTGCCTATGACCACGAAAGCCACCAGTGTTAGCAGAAAATTGACATTTTAGGTGGAGCAGCAGAGATGTAGGCAACATGTGGTCACTGACAGCACAATTGAGATGCAAATCAGCCATCTCTGAAGCTCATCTTGGTGAACAGGTCTCGCTGATCCTCCAATTTTCCCTGTTTTTCTTCTATGTTTAGGATAGCCCTTTCCCTTATGAATTTCCAGTTAGGTTTGACTAGTTGGAGACACTAGCAGGAGATTAAAGGACAAGAGGAAAAATACAGTTGAGGTATTTATTTACCTGGCCTGACTCCATAAGATCAGATTACTATACTACACTGCTGTATTACAAAGAATACTGCAGTCAGGTACTTTACTCCTGGATGTACAAATGCAAGAATTCAAGATATTTTCAGTTATTTAATTAAATTCAGCAAATTTATTTATAGTTACAGGAGCTGAGGATATACAATAAGGAAACAAGAAAATTATTACTCCCCACTTTGACAAAATCTAAATGCTAGTAGCAAAAAGAAGAAAAACTTAAAAATCATAAAGCACATCGTAATGAGCAAATAGCAAACAGCAGGGTAGGAAGATAGTCATGATTATGGAAGGGACTGATACTATTCTGTAGAATGATCCATGTAAGTATCGTCAGAAAATTGGGATAAGAAAAGGTAAAAGACCTGAGATGGACATATGCTTACCATTTCAGTTTTTAATGGAAAGGCAAAGAGGCCTTGGTATGGCTGAAACAAAGAAAGTAAGGAGAGTGAGAAAAGCTATGTCAGGGTTATAAGACCTAAGATCTCAGAATGAGAGTGGTGAGTAATAAGATACGGCACTTTTTATAAGGGCAAGACTAACTGCAAACAAAAACCAGATGCAAAGTAACAATGATGGAGGAATACAATTTGCTCTATGATGTTGTCAATGATGATAAAAAGGATCAGAGTAGTGACTAGAAAATAATAATTTATTCTGAATATGTTCTGAAAGTAAGGTGGCATAACTGGTTGCTAGTTTGGATTCAGTATCTGAAAGGAAGAGTTAATACAGATTAGCGGTCTAATCTGTATTGTCCACCTAATGACAATGCTATAGACCAAGATAAAGAAGGCTGTGTGACAAAAGATCTGAGAGGATTGTTAAAAGAAATAGTTTGTATAATTCAGATCTGTAAAGATTACTGAACATTCAAGTGGAACTTAGAAGGGAGAAACATTTGAGAGTAATCAGGATTTACATGACAACGAAGGCTATGGAACTGATACTCAGAAATATAAGGAAGCTTATATTTATGTACATATATGGAAATGTAATAACTAATTAATGCAAATTCATGAAATTGATTAAAACATGTCAATGCCATAATTTTCTCAGCAATGCAAAAAAACAGTATTTGATAAGATTCAGTATCTTTATGATTTAAAAAAAAACTATTAGCAAACTAGAAATATCCCTTTAACTTAATTTGAGGATCTATGATGAATAATCTACAGCAAGTATCATTGACTACTTGTTAAAAACATTATGAGAGCGCAAATATGATGTATAACAACTAACAAAACTTAGACTATACACAGTCTTAGATAACACAGTAAAACAAGAAGAAGAATTAACTTTGGAAAGGAAAAGACAAACTCATCATTTTTAAATGACGAAAAATTTTTAAATTCTGAAAAACCTACAGACTATTAGAACAAAGGAGAAGCAAGATTGAGCTGTAAAAGTTCAATTTAAAAATAAGTTTTGCTTCTATGGATGCCTGGCAAATCAGAAATTTTAATTCTGAAAGAATCAATTAGATAGTAATAAATCAGACAGCAAGCTTCCTATGGGGTATAATACAAAGGAAGAGCAAAACAAATCACAAGTTTATTCAATCTTCCTGTTCATAAGTAAAACTTCCTATTCATAAGTAAAGCTTCCTGTTCATAAGTAAAACTGTCCTCTTAATATAATAAAACTTTTAGTATTTTGCTAGCATTTTGAATTAGAGATCGACAAACTGATGCATATGAAAATGCAGACCCAAGAATAGTCTAGCAATCTTGGAGAATAACAACATACCATTAAGATGTACTAAAAAGCTACACAAAGATTTTGCTGTACAGTCTAAACTACTTTTAACAAGAAAATTCTACTCAAGTGAGTACATGGTCATCTGATTTATAGCAAATATCTGATTACAACGCAGAAGAAAATCACCTTTTCAATAAGTGGACTAGGGCCAGCCAAGATGCATCACATGTGCCTTAATTTACAATGTGCTAAGGCCTGACAGACCCGCAGAATGTTGAAAATGAATTCCCTTAGTATCGTCTATGCAAGAAAAATGAAAACATGATTTCACATAAAACTCAAGCATGAATAGTGATGGTAGCATTGATCATAATAAATAGCAGATTAAGTAGTACGACAAATGTCTGATTATGAGTTTATTTATAATTAAAATAGTGTATATGCATTTATACAATAAATATTATTCAGTAATAAGAAATAAAGTTCTGACATTTACTATCACATGATGAACTGTGCAATCTTGATTAGACAAAATTATGTAACACAAAAAGTAAACTGATTCTACTTATACAAAAATCTAAAACAGGGATAATCATAAAGACACAAATGCAAATTCTAGATTATGTAGCAATGGGTATCTACAGGGACATAGGAAGAATTGTTAAAGGACATGAACGAGCACGTCTCAGGAAAGAAAAGACAAATGTCATATGTATGTATCCGTGTCGGTAAGTATATATGTATGTTTAACCTCACCACGATCTTGAAAATAGGCAAATTAACACCAAAATGGGATACTAAAGTGGGCAATTCAAATGGCATTGGAAACATAAAATATAAAATTTATACTATGAAAACTTAAAATATAAAACTTACATTTAATGAATTACAAACTGTTTTTGTACCAAAATAAATTTTTTTTAATTTAATTTCCATGATCTTTTTGGTGTACACTTTGTCCCCACTATATTGACAGCATAATTTAAAGGATACTTATTTTTCAATTACTCTTATGAAAAAGAAAATTTATCTATTTGATTTGAAAATTTTAAGTGATATTTTTAATTTTAAATTTTAACTGTAAAAAACTGTGTACTTACGCTAAACAAAAAACAGTACACAGAAAAAAGTGTATAAAAGAAGTGGACTTAGAGCTAATGATGTCATTTACACTAATTTGACAAAGGCATTTATTTCAGTACCTACTTCATATATAATACAGTTATCATATAATTCATGAAATAATTTTAAACACATCAAACACAGGAAAACAGCATTCAATTTCTCAGTAAATAAACCATTGTCTTCCCAGTTTTATCTCCCAAGTTAAAAATGATCCTTACTCCTCTTATTTGAAATCTCGTTATTACTCAAGTTTTTTTTCTCTTTTGTTTCTTTTCAGAGCAGCTGATTATTTAAGTAACATGAAAAGAAAAAATTTCAGAGTCCTGGGATGAGAATATCTTTGAAAAAATTAAGCTTACCATTTATGAACCCTTACTTCAAATTTCAAAAGATATTAAGTAACAAAAGTAAACTCTTGGAAAACTATCATCTAAAATTCAGCATTCAGTAAAGTGATTACATAAGCAAAGGAGTCCACACATAAAAAATAGAAATAGATGTCACAAAATAGAAAAACTAAGCCCACCTAATGAGAACATCTATATTACATATTAATTTTAGGCAGCTACCTTAAGTATATAAATACACTGAAAACAGAAACAACACTGAACCTTGTTTCTGTCAATAAAAATAATGATTCAAAGCTATAATGAAAAAATAAATCAAGCAACTAAAAAATTCATTTAAACTAAATAAAATTATATTAGGAATTCTGCTTAGGCATAAAGATGGCAAAGAAATACTCCGAAAAAAAAATTAATAGAAGACATTCAAATTGAATAAAATTACTAAAGGAATATTTCTTTAGTTGCTATTTCACACAGAATTTTCCGTTTTAATCGTGTTTAAGCTTTTCATGACATTATGATATTTACAGAGAAAATTCAATATAATTCACAGACATATTTCTAATATAATGATATTCCATCCCTTGTCATTTTCTCCCTCCCTTTCTCCTCCCTTCCCCTTTATCCCCACATCCCTTTTTACGTTTCTTTTTTTCTTTTTTAATTTTTCATGTAACATTGCAGTTAAGGGCTATATAAATTATAATCAAACACAAAAATAATCATTTCAGTCATACACAATATGTTACAATAAACACAGATCATTGAAACTACAGTAGTGTAATGTGCTTAACCACTAGTTTGACAAAAGCATAAAACAAAGTTTTGCAGAACTCCATTTGCAGCAATATCGATCCAGAATTACAGATACTTCTTTTTTTTTTTATTCATTGTTAATTTTTAACAGTGTTCCTTCAGTTTAGATACTTTCTATTTCTAATTTTTTATTTTTTACTACCATTAAGGGAGATCACATGTTTTTCTATGTGGCATATTTCATAGATGCACATTTAATATTTTGCTTCATTCCACACCTATACTTATATTGAAGTACAAAATGGCTTGTGAGAGCAAACAATAGGACTACCCCAAAGTCAACCAAGGAAACAACAAAAAATGTGATTAACTAGTCATGGTTTTCCAATTTTGAAAGCCGCATAAAGAAAGCATTAATATATATCACTTACCTTTTCAAGTAAGTAGCCAATGACTAAAAAGCCTTTTCCACCCAGCATCTGTTCTTGCATGGCTACTGAACTTTTAAGCAGTTCAACCAGGAATGCCAAAAGAGTAGCACTGCATGTAAAGTACAGACATTTCATTATGTAACCATCAAATGTTTATTACATAGTATTTCACTTTAGCATTTTACTATTAAAAAACAATAATTTATCCTGTATTATACAAGAATGAATTTTTCACTAATATAAAAGTTTTCCCCCTTACAACCATAACCAAATGGTTTTATATTTCACAGTAGGTTAGTATATCTTCACTTATATATATGTGTGTCTGTGTGTGTTTGTACACATATATGTCCTGCTTCGAGTAAATGTAACAAACATAGATGCATGCCATTTTCCATGATAAAAACTTTATCATATTTCTTTTTTGAATAATAATCTGTGCTGGGGAATTTTAAATATGTGTGAAATACCTTTCTTGATGAACACACCTATTTTTAAATATAATTTTTAAAGGATTTATTTTTCAAAAAGACTTTCACTAGAATAAAGTCCAGGAAAACGTATAACATGTCACTTGTATCTGGTATGTCCTCAGAAAAATTTACAACAAAGGGGGAGAAATATTTGTGTAACACTGAAATGAAAAGTAGCAATTAATTACTACATACACAAACACATAAAAGCACACAAAGATATGCTCCAAAGATTATATACTTGATATGGTTTCGAATGACTGAATGAAGCAACACAAGGAAAACAAATAAGCACACTGAATTAAGTTTTGATAACGAACAACTGAACAAAGTTACGTGTGATAAATCCAATCAATGGCATTGATACATGAATACAGATTTCCTAAAATTAAAAAATAGCCTTCTTATTTGTGCATGAACAATACAGTTTATAATAAATTGCTGTGAACCATTCTTTATCAGGAATTAGAATCTTCAATACTTTAAATATAGCCTCAATTGCATAGTTAGAGTCAGAAGAAAGGGTAAAACCATAAATTTATGAATATACTTCATTTAACTGCCCAAGTATTCACTGTTACAAGTAATTGAGAAAATTTCCTAATGAGAAAAATTTTAAAATGACTAAAGCCCAAAAGCAATCTGAAGTTATCCTAATCTCTGACTTATTCTTCTGGTTTCAACAAGATAAACAACATATTTTTCTGATAACATAGTTATTTTTGTTTAAGTCATAAATGCTCTCAAGACAACAATGAACAGCAAAATTATCAGTAGTATTAATATAAAAATTGATATTTTAATTGACTACATGATATCAGCTAAATATATATGTATCCAAAACTAAATATTTCATCACAGGCAATTAAAATCTCATTATTTTAACTGTCTCTGTATGTTTAAAATCACACCAAAAAAAGAAATTAACAATGAATTCATTATATCCTTTTACTCTGTCCTTAAGTCAAAAATAGATATTTATAAGCGAAAACACAAAGCATGGAACAATCCCTTGGGAATTTTTAAAATAATTCTGTCTGTAAGGAAATACAGCTATTAAGCAATCTAGTCTACTTTCAATTAATCCAATCCAAGTCAAGGTCACTTCACAAACACCTGCTTAAGGAGTACATTACATATAACAATTGTTCCTAAACGTTTGAAAAAACTAAAGAAAAAGAATGTACAGTGATTACAATGTCCTAACCTGTTCACAGAATTCTTACCTACACCTGAGTTAGGGATTTAGGGAAGAAGCGTATTCCTAATGCCCCAGCATGGTCCATATGATACATGAAAATAGGTGAAAAGTTATTTCTGACACATATCACCCTCCTATGTAGATTATGTAGAGCCATATACAATTACAAGGACAAAATGGATTTTTTTATTCTTTCATGTCACAAGAACCCCTGATTCTCAAAGATCCAAGGAATTAATCCTGAACTCTAAATATCGGATAATTCTATTACAAAATGGAGCTAGAAATTTTGTTAAAATTCTAAAATATTAATATAAAACTATGCTATATAGAGAATGTAATTTATCTTCAGTATTAACCAGGATAATGATTTAAAATGCCAAATGCATTCACTGACCAAAACATTTTTAACTCACACCTGAAACTCAATACAATTAGTAATAGCAGATCTTAAAAAAAAAAAAAAAAAACTTTAAAACTAGGTATATTTGACATGATGGACGTAATAGTAAATAGATGGCCATCTTCGAAGAGGTACATTTTCAAACATAATTTAACAAACTTACCAGTAACTAAAATGCATCGGATTGCTGCAGGGCTCACAATAAACTTGCAAAATTCTGTGTACTGCCATACAAAATTTCTCTCCATTCTTGCCTATTTCCAACTCCCCTAGATACAAAGGCAAATATAAAGGATACTTCAGCCCATTCCTATATCTCCTACATACCACTTCCTGTCTAGAACATATCAGTCATCTGCAGAGGATCTAGGTATATAGAATAAAACAAAAAGCAAGTATCTCTGACAGCCAAAACTAATATACACAGAACATTCTCTTGAAAAGTATAGCAATACCAAAGAAGAGATTTTTCAGAGCAATATTTTTCCTTAATCATGATAAAAATTGCTAAACTTTTCAACAGATGGTACTCTAACATATCATTTTCTATAAGTAGCAATTCTATTTCAGCAATGGTTAAGGTTTATTTATTCTGTTCCTTTTAAGGAAAAGGACAGTAAAATTCTACCAGTATTGTGGTTCTCTCTTTAAAATAATTATCATCGGCCAACACTTTATAAGTTTGAAATACATTTGGAAATTATGTTATTGCAAGAATCATTTTTGGAACAGTCAGACCTTGGGAAAGTAATGAAACACTATCTAATAATTTTGCCTGTCTATGATATCTCCAGAGGTTTCCATTCCACATTAATACAGAAAACCACAATAGTCTTTGCCCCAAATACCAATAATATTTATTCATTATGAAAATCTGTAACTACTTGTTTCTGATGAAAGTATATTTACATTTAGCTCCATTAAAATTTACAAAAATATTTTTGATATTTTAATATAAATTTATCCATTTTCTCAGTTTAATTTTATGAAAACTCATGTAAACATTTCATGTAACATGGTTCCAAAATTTTATTTTTAAAATAAATTCATTTAGAGATACAATATATCATAAAGATAAACCTAGTTTTAACTGAAATAATAAGAACAAACATACAGTGTAACTGAAGTTCAGTTCAAAGGCAGCACTTAGAAGAAAGAAACTACAACTTGCTTTATACTAAAACAAGCAGTTACCACAACTAGAATGGCTTCCAAAGTAAATAATGTATTAAAAAGACTAGAACTAACTTTTACAAAAACTAAAGATTCCAACTGATATTCAACATCTCCTCCTCCCTTATATAAGGATGTCTTTAATTTCTTGGCAAACACTACAAAATCCCTGCCAGTAAAATTCAGAGATAATTTCCAATTAAGCTATGCAAATGAAGGAATTATCTTTTGACATTTTCAGAAGTTTTATCTTTTAAACCATCCTAATATATCACTAAAGTACACTAGAATATTATTAAACTTTTGTAAAGTAACCAATTCCATTGTTTCAACAATATTTCTCTTAAAATCTTTCAAATGAATGCGATGGTAGCAGAAATAAAACTAAAGGAAATCAACTCAAGTCCATATTCAAGACAATTTCTGACAACTAACAAACAAAAACCTCATGTTGGATTAATTTCCTTCACAGTTAAAAAAAAAATCCAAACACCAAAAACAAAAAACCAGAGCCCAAGTTTCTGACTTGTAGGCACATTTAGCAGTCATTTTTAAGACAGCATGCCCCTAAAATTACCACCACAAAGACCATAATTATGTACACAATAAAAATTCTAATACACACTGTTACACTCATGAAAGTTGACAATAAGTGGAGCTACAAACCAAAGTAAGATACATGTATGTGTGAAGCCAAACAAAAAAAAAGTAAAATATACACAATAAAATGTAAGACAAATGTAACACAGGATTAGCACATGATATTAAGCCTTCTGTTGGCTATAAAATCTCTCCTCTGTAATTTCTACCTTTTTTCAGTGTAACTAGGATGTAGGCACACTTTTAAACTGACTTGCTATTAATGTTGCAAATTTTTAACATTTTTACAGGATCTGTGAAAAATCAGGCTCTCTAATTATGCCTTCCTCTGTTTTATAACATTTTCATTTTAGGGTTCATCAGACTATTTTATTTCTCAAAACAATAGCAAAAATCTAAAAAGTGATTGAAGCATGTCATTGACCTTAAAATATGAAATTACAAATTTTACACTTGTAAAGAAATCCATTCTAAATCTCTTATTATGTTGTAATGGTCCACTGTATCACAAAATGTGCACAATTTTTAAACAAAGAGCCACTAAGCTCCTTTCATTAGTTTACTAAGAAATACTCATTTACTACAAACTCTTTAAAATATAAAAAAAATTGTTAAAGCCTAATGGCTCTACAGTTTAACACCATCTGAGATGTCCCACTGCTTAAATGCTCCAAAATCTCCAACTCCCTCCATAATAACTTGCCACACACCTTAACAAACAGTAGCCACTACTGTAACTATGGGTACATGAATATTATAAACTTACTGATAACATTTTCTAAAGAAAAAAGAATTTTAGAACTTGAAAACTGTACAGAAAAAGGTTAACAGAAACATGCTGACATTACAGGAGTATGTTCTCAACTACTTCTGCAAACTAGTGCCATTCAAATACAAAACACATCATGAGGATCAATCCCAAGGCCAACCTCAGTCTGTTAAACAAAAGGAGAATTAACAATGAAACCTAGATGTGCTACAATGGGCAAATGCAAGAAAACAGAAAAGTAGCTGACTGTACTGAAAGCAGGAATAAGTTGACAGATACTTGCATATAAACATTCAGAACTTTTCTGTTATTTTAATTATATTTTTAAATGATAATAATTGGTTCATACACATATTTTTTCTTTCAGTTTAACTTTCTGGGAATAACAACTCTCCCTTATCTAAGATTTTATTTTCACAATTTCAGTTAACTGTACACTGAAAATCTTCAGATATAGATATGGATACATATATACATATATATATTTAATCCTGGCCATTCACTTGGAATAGTACTATCACATAATGATTTTAACTATATCTTCTCATACTGCCCAAGTCTTCACTGCATCTTTTGCACAGTAGATCCATTTAAATTTGAAGAAACAAAACAAAGATCTTTTTGTTTCTCCTTCCACATGCATGTGGTATATTATCTATGATGGCTTTGCCAAGTTTATTAAGGTGTCTTCCTATGTTTCCTCTAATTTCCGTTTTATGCTTAAAATTTAGACTTAGGACCTGGCAGGGCAGCCTAGAGGCTAAAGTCCTCGCCTTGCATATACCAGGATCCCATATAGGCACCAATTCATATCCTGGCAACCCTACTTCCATCCAGAGAGAGAGATCTTCCATCTGTTGGTTCACTCCCAAAAGGGCTGCAATGGCCAGAGCTAGCTGATCAAGAGCTAGGAGCTAGCTTCTGCCTGGCCTTGAACATTGGTGCATGGGCCCAAGGACTAGGTTATCCTCCACTGCTTTCTCAGACCTTAAGCACAGAACAGGGTTAGAAGTAGAGCAACCAGGAGAGTAACTGCACGACATGGAATGCCATAGTTCCATGCACACCCTTTTATATCTCTCTTGAGAAAAAGAGAGAGAGAGAGAGAGAGAATCCAATGTGATCCAAATTCCTTTTCAGTCCTCACATCTTTAATCAGCATGGTAATCACATACATTCAATATGCCAAGATAGTAGAGGATGGAATACAACCAGTTAGAATCAGTCCTTTTTTTCAGCAGAGCAACTGTTTCTCTTTACTCTTTTATTACTATAAAGAGAACAGTTATCACCTGTTTCATATGAAAAGTTCTAGGAAGACAACCATATTTCACTATTTACTCCTCTTCTTCCCCCAATTCTTCCCTCCATCATTCAATTCTTGCCATTACATAACTCTATAATCATTGGCTTAGTTTGCCGTTAAAGATAATAATCAACAAGTAAAAAACCAGGAATAACTCTATTATTCTACAACATCCAAAACATTCTTCAATACCCTTTTATGGCAATTACAGATCAGATGAAGACCTACCACAACCAACTAATTTTACCAGCAAAGAAACCAAGCATTCCAGAAACAACCAGAGTTACTGATAATTACTATGTCATATCCTATTTTCTTGTGTAACTACATTTCCCAGATCCCTTAGTATTAGTGTTGTGACTAAATCAACAGAGATGAGAACGGAAGTCCTTTATGGGCAACAATAATGAAAACTACATGCATAACTGTCTAGTTTCTCTCTTTTTCTTCTGTAATGAATACTGGATACTCTGATACATAATTGTGTGACCCAATATCCCAAATCTGAGTTAACTGTACCTGTTACTTATTGTGGAACTTCATTAAGACTTTAGAGTTAATTTATATAATATAGCTTATAGTAAAATATCTGGATTTTAAAAAAGACGTAAATTCTTTTTTTCAATATTTTATTCTACCATTCCACCCTTAACAATGCAATATTTAATATTTTTATTTTTCATGTGAAATGCTTTAGTAACTGTGGCTCAGAACACCCTGGAAATAAATCCGATGAGTTCTTACTCAGTGTTTTTCTAAGTAAAGCTACACATTTGATGTCCCCAGTCCAAATCATTTTACAATGATTATGAATAAATCACACTATTCTTGGATGTGGAAATTGGGTGCACTGTTCACATAAGTCAACACCCATAACAACTGGCAGGCTATCACCACTGAAACAGAAAGCCCTGTGGTAAACAAAATCAGTCAACAGTCTTTGTTGATATTATTAAACTGGTTAATTTTATTTTCCATTGAGAATAATAAATTATTTAGAATATACTAAGGTAGATTCATGTAAACAAACTTTGCACAGTTGATCATAACACTTTCGTTCTCAGTTTCCTAGAAACTTATTTACTTCTGTCTGCATTTAGTAGCACTGGCTGCAATGAAAAGACATCCTACTGGATTTGTTTCTTTTTCCTTCCTTTTTTAACCTCTATATTACAACTAGGTGCAGCTTCAACATCCCCTCAAAAAAAACCCCTAAAATATTATGCCTTACTAATACCTGGGTCACATTATCCAGTATCCCCATATCAACTTTTTCTATAAAGTTTCTGCTAATAAACCTGAGCAATTGATAAAACCAAAGCACTTTCATAAACATCCCACTTTCGTCTTTAATTTTCACCTTCAGATAGTCTATCAAACTATTTCATAAACATTCTACTTCCATTTTTAAGTATATTGAATAAAGATATATGATTCTCTTGTTACATCATTTATTCCCATACGAAGCAACCAAGTTTCATTCCCCTGTGAATACTTTCTCAAGATCTGCAGCTGATACCCTACGGAGTATAAATCCTTGATTCTCCTAAATGTCTACTTTGGAACTGGAATGTTTATGGATACCACAACTCTACAAAACACTGAAGTTGTTCATGATTCACACAATCCTGGAAACCAGAATTTCTCGCATTTATTCATAGAAAAATCTTACTGATATGATCTGATACTATGAGTTAATTTACAACCTCATTCTGCTGTGACTGTTAGGAATTGTGCTGCACACCAAAAGCCATTTGAAGATGCTGTGACTCGGGCTTCAGCTAATGCAGTAGTCAGTTCCCATTCTAAATTCAATTTTAACTTGAATTGTCTTTTCAGGCAGTGCAACGTGTGGTTTCATTATGTCAGCAAGGCACTATATTTAGAGGAAATATTTTTTTGAGATTTATTTATTTATTATTGAATAGACAGAACCACAGAGAGGAGAGACAAAGAGAAAGATGCTCGCTCTGCTCATTCACTCCCCAAGTGGCCTCAATGGCAAGAGCCAAGCAGATTCAAAGCCTGGATTCCAAAGGCTCCCCTGGGCTCTCCCACAACTTTGGGCTGTCCTCCACTTTTTTCCCAGACTACAAGCAGGGAGCTGGATGGAAAGTGGGGCAGCCAGAACACGAACACCCATAAGAGATCCCAGCAGTTGTAAGGTGAGGATGCAGCCATTAGGCTATCACTCCAGACCCTAGAGGAAATATTTTTCTGAACATATTTTTTAAAATATCCTTAAAAACAAAACTCATTTGGATAATTCACAAATTATTATTGGTTGACCTAAAATACCTTTTCCCATTCATACATATATGGTGCTACAAAAGAATGAAACTTTAATGCAAGGGAATAAATATCACTGAATTACTCAGATTTTTTCCTTCATTTTTCTCCAACAATTCATCATTTCTACAATATATGCAATATATACCATGAAGGCAAACTTTAAACCAAACTCATCCATCTTACTGAAGACCATTAATAAATTTCAAATTTAATTTATTTCAACGAAGGATATTTAAACTTATGTTTGCATATGCTGAAGATGATTAAGTCTATCTATTCAAAAAAGTCAACAAATTTTTTTCTCACCCAAATTAAATCTACCTTGTCTACGTAATACAGGCAACTTTTAAAGTGGCTAAAGCTGATCAAATTAAAAAATGTTTTCTCCACAAATGTCACAGAAAATGCTGAACTGAAATTAGGATACAATATACTAGGGCCTGTACAAAACCACATTCTAATTAGACAAACAACCATAAGTTTCATGAGATATAATGACCACCAGATAAAAATACCACTCCCCCAAGAAATTTATTAAGAACTAAGCACAATATATTTACTTTTACATCTCACAACCATACACCCAAAAGGCAGTTGAACATTGAATGGTATATATATATATCCCATTCAGTGTTTTAAGCCATAAATTAAATTTGTGCCATCAAATTCTTTAGCATTTGAAGGAACACTAACATCAAATTTGGATAACCAGGATCTGCAGTCTATTGGACTTTCATCAAAATTTCACTGAAATTAATTATATCATGTCCTATTCAACGATATAAAAACTAAGATACCAAATACTGTGTTCCAAATCCAACTATGAAAATATCTGGTGCCAAATACAAACGTGTACATTTTACTTGACATATATATTCATTTCACAATAAACAAATACTGTTAAAAGTTTTTATACATAAAACTTACCTTATTTTATGAGAAAATTCCATAGGCTCAGAGATTTCCCCTTACACCCGCCCCAATTCCTCTTCCCCAACTGATCTCCCCTATATTATTAAAATAGTATAGTACTTCAAAAGCAGTCATAAGTCCATCATTCTGTTACTTAACTGTATCGTGACATTGTAGGCAAAGACAATCTCAGTTTCCCGAATATTAACAACAGTCTACTAGAACTCCTTTTAACAAAATCCAGTTAACAGTTCTTTAATTACATTATAGAAATACAAACTGGTATACATGACTTCCTGAATTTTAAGAGACACATACCAAATACACCAACAGCTCTGAGTCACGCTTACTGAGTTGTAAGAGAGACATACAAAATAACCAAACTGCTCTGAGTCATCTCTACCTTCCGCATGGTAACATATGACAAAAGCTCTTTAACAAGAAAAATGTCCTCCTCCAGTGAGTTTTCCAATGATGTAATCTCCAGTTTCACATTGAGCTGCTTTAAAAATAATATGCAGAAATTACAGGTTTAAATACAGAGATATGGCTATTATCTTCTGTCAGTGAAGGCCTCAACTTTCTTTTCCCATCAGATAAATGAGATCATAGTCAAGACACAGAATCAAAGTGATTCTAAACAGTGATCCTTCTAAATGTTGAATCTATTACTATGTGCCTACAAGTGTTCAAGGAAGAGATCTTCCCCATTTCAGCTACCATAACAAATCTGACAGTTGAGACACAAGAGAGAAAAGTTAGCTGTTTCCAATACAGAAATAAGCCACTAAACACTCTCAAGAAAATAATCTGAATGTATCTCCTTCGAAACAGGCAACCAGTAAGACAGGTACAACAGCAGACAGTGAGAAACATTTGAACCCATTTGATGAACTACATTCAGCATCATAAAGCCTTTTAAAATTTTTAATTTTATGTTATATTTAACATTGTTTACATAGTCGAAAATGTTATAAGTTCATATGGGCCACTGATTAGGGAGGGAAGGTCAAGATATGGAGGAAGGAGGGTAGCACAAAGTTTCTAATTCTATTATTATCTCCTCTATATGCAGATAGAAGGTGGGAAGGAGGTCACCCCTTACTATCAAATTATATCTGCACCTGGGGATGAGGGAATGGTCACTTGATGTCATCAAAAGAAAAAAAATTGCTCTGAGAGTGTCCTTGAGTGATTTTGATAGTTCTGACACTGCTGATGTTGCCACTCCAAGGTTGAGAATATATTTCCAAGGTTCAATGGTTGACAAAGTCCACCTTAGGACATCTGTACACTCACACACTTGCTGCAAAGCTTGGCAAAAAAAAAAAAGTGTGTCCAACCTCTTCTGCTTTCCATCCTCTGAAAAGGCACTTGATGTCCCCTGCTGGCCTAGATGAACTGGCTGTTGGGTGCCCCATATGCATCTGGGCATGCTGTCCATTGCACAGGCATCAACCATTGAGAAGACCCAGTCCTGATAGACACACTCCAAGATCAGACCAAATATTCTGTGATTTTTCCTGTGGTGGAAGTATGAGTCCAGCCATCTAGTGGGGGAGTCTCCCAAGAAACCTTGCCTGGGATAACCTCAGACCTGTAAGCTCTTGGATATGCCAGCCAGTGTGAGGTCTGGCTGAGCACACCTGCCGGAACTGCAGCCTAGTCGGGGCAACTCCCTATTAGCCCTATGAGGGCTTTTCCTTTCCTGTGCATGTTAACAGGTACACAGTTTGAGGCAGCAGAGCCCACAACCCATCCAGCTCTTGTACACCCATGTGTGCTGCAGCTTAACTTAGCCCTACCCACGTCCAGACCCAATACACACACATGTCAACTGGTGCTACTACCTTGTCAAGCCCAGCCAACCCACAGACCTGGCTCTCATGCTCACCAAAGGAAGCCACATCCCAGCAGGGGGATGCCCACAGCTCCCCTACCATACCTACTCCCACTCCTTTATTTTGTGCTTGCTAGGGGGTACTGCGTCCAGTCTAACTTGACTTGCATCCAGTCCTGGCACTTGCCAGTGGATGCTCATCTCGTTTTGGTATATTTCTGAGTGCTACAGCTTTGTTTTCTCAGCTTGCCCCGAGTCCCAGCTTATGCTGGCGGATGCTGCAAATTAGCCCAGCCCAGCCAGTCCCGAGACCCAGCCCTCACATGAAATGACAGGTGTTTGCCTCAACCAGGCCTGACCCAAACCCTGTCCTGGCTCTCCCACCTGCCAGCAGGTGGTGGCAACTGGTCCAGCCCAGTCCACATGTATGCTGAAGAGTACTATATCCTAGCCTGGCCTGGGCTCTCCTAGTCTCCTGTGCTCACCAGGTGAGCTGCAGCTTAATAAGAGTTCCCCAAGTTGTCCTATCAGATCAGTTCCCAGCCCTGCATCTTGTTTGTGCTGGTGGCTGCTTAGCCAGCCCCACATAGCCCATTTCCAATGCATCCACTGGAAAGGAAAGTACTGTGGGACTGTCTGATAGGACATACCCATTCCAAGTCTCACAGGCAGGTGCTATAGCCCAAACCTACCTAACCAAACTCTAGAACCTGTTCTCATGTGCACTAGTAGATGCTACAACCTAGCACAGCCCATCTTTCACCCACTCTGATTCCTGCGAGTGGCAGCAGGTGCTGGGACCTAACCCAGTGTGGTTCATTTCTGAATCAACCCACACGCAGGCCAAGAAATGCTGCAACCATGTTCAGCCCGGATCACCCACAGAGCTGGGGCTGGGAACCAGTAGGAACTTCACCATAGCAAGAAATCCTTTTAGTTTCCCTATCAGGAGCACTTCTGCCTCACATGTGACTGCTACTTTAGCCCAGCCCGACATACTCCATGCCCAGTCTTGGCACCATGTCAGTGGATGCTGCAGTTTGACCTGGCCTGGAGCACTCCCAGTCCCAACTCTTGCCAGACAGGTGTAGCCCTGCCCAAACTACCCCTATCCTTGGCCCTCATGTGAACTGGTAAGTAGCTTAGCCAGGCACAGGTCACAAGCTGTCCTGCTTGCCACCTGTGCCAGTTGATGATAAAGCCTGTCCAGATCCAGCCTAGCCAGCTCACCCCCTGAGCCAGCCCACCTCAGCCCCCAGTTCTCATATTTATCAGCAGAAGCTGTAGCCTACAATGGAAATTCCCACCCCCTCCCCAAGTCAGAATTTTCCTATTTTGTTACAATAGTATAGTTCTTCATAAGGAATCATAATTCTATCAGGCTCCTGGGTTCCGACTGGCTCAGCTCTGGCCATTGGAGCCACTTGGGGAGTGAATCAAAGGACAAGGATCTGCCTTTCTGTCTCTCCTCCTCTTTGGATATCTGACTTTCTAATAAAAAAATTTAAAATAAATCTTCTAAAAGTTTAATTTAAATAATGAATTTAATAACTATTTATTTAACTTTATTAAACAAATTATTCAGTTTTCTCCTCTAACATCTATGTTCTACTACAAAGAAAGCTCAAAGTCTATGTATATATGTATATATATTATCTACATTATATAATCTATGCTTCATGTCAAAATTTTTAATATAAATTTAGTTTTAAAATGCAAATAAGTAGATATTAATATTAAGCAATATAAACAAAATATAACTGGATAATGTATGGCCCAGTAAAAGTATTTTAAACATTTTGAAAAACAAGTAAATAATTATATATTCACAAAAATGGGGGGAAAAAGTACAAACAGGTACTGATTTTCATTATTTTGTAGAGGAAAAGCAATCACATTATTTCTAATCTAAGCAATGACATTTTAACATTTGATAATAGGTACTTTTTCCTGAACCAAAACCCAGGAATAACAAATACATTCAAAGGATTTTTACGACACTTCTGAGTGTCCACTGAACTCCAACTAGACACTGAACTACTTCAGTTTTCCAGATGGTTACATTTGCCAAATGCTATTCATAATTATTAAGATAACTTGAAAAATCCAAGTAAATTACAAAACTAAACTTGCTTAACAAGATCTTTTCAAGAAAAGAGATGAGTTGTAACTTAAGTTCGCCTAACAAATTAGTAAACCACAAATATTTATGGTATGAACATGACCCTCAAAGTGATAAGCTCCAAATTTCTTGATTTTGTAATCCATACAAACTTTTTTTACGATAATAAAAAAGCATTATTTTCCAAGAAATATATTGTATATTTAGAATAATATGTTACAACTATTAAATTGGTGTGTGTGTATATATAGAGTATATGTGTGTATATATATAATATACATGTACATATGTGCATATGTATTGGTGTGTACATACACACGTGTACATATGCATATATGTACATAAATTGGTATATATGTACCAATTTACATACACACATATATATAAATTACCACAATTTAAAGTTACACTAAAAATAAATTTTAATAATAAAAAAATTAACCATACGAGTAGACTAGCTAGCTTCCCCAAAGACTGTAGAAGAGAATTCTTTAAATGTCAAGTGCATTCCAACTGCTATGATAAGAAATTTTATATGGACTATCTTTTTTAAAATTAATATTATAAGATAAATTTGACATTAAGATCAACTGGCAAAAATGACTTTCACAGTTGCCCTTCTACAGTTTAGAATATGGAAAAATGTGAAGGCAGGATTTCAGGATTACAACTCTAGTTCTGCCACTTGGTAATATCTGCTGTTCTCAAGCAATATTTTCAATTAATTTCTTCATCAACAGAATATGATTAAATGATAGAAGTTTTAAACATGATCATTAAAACTGTGGCTAGCACATAGTTACTACTCAATGAAAACCATGTAGGAACACTTCACATCCACAGACTGACCCATCATCACATAATATCAGAAAGTAGAGATAGAAGACAGTCTTAACTCAAAAGGGCACTTCCTCATGCTACTGCTTTACTTCAAAGGAACTACTCTCTTGGCATACTTAAAATTTTTAGATACAAACTTGAACACTTTCAAAGTCATGTATTAGGAAAAGTGTTTTTCTTTTTGTATTCCTTAAAGGATTTAATTTCATGTTCTTCCAATGTATGCAGGAAATGTTAGTTGTCATCAGGTTTTAAGATCAAACAATTCAGATGAAAACTTAGTTTATATTTAATTTGTTGAGCCATTTCTCTGAAAGGAGTAGAATCTTGATTCTTAAATCAAATCACATAATTTGTTCACTTTAATTCATATCCAAGGCAAGTAAAGAGTAATTTGCTCAATTACTTCCACCAAGATTCATTAGACTAAATTAATATCAATTAAAATATTAATCATCATAAAAGAATATTCTCAAGAAATTATTAATACTTCATGCCTAGCATTGAACAATGGTCGAGGATTATTGCACATTATCAAGAAATGATAAACAAGATGAAATCACAAATAAAACTACACACTGGCTTAAATTATTCAAAATCAGATCACACCAAATATACCGTACCCATGTTGATGACAATAATATATAAATAGTATTGCTACTCAACTAAATCCCATATTTCCCTATACTACTTCTATTGCACTTTTTGAATTATGATAAAAGCTAACCACATCATAAAATAAAAATCAGCAGATGAGTGATTCCTGCAGACTAAGGAGATAATAAGCTCAAAAATTCACTAGAGAAGTCATGCTCTGACTTGGTACTGATTTTCACAACTAAACTAATAAATTCTTCAGCTGTAAGCCATTATATCTTAAAAATGCATAAACAATTACACACTGATTTTCATGACACCTGAAATTCAAAATATAAACCCTATTTCATTTTTAAAATAATTTTCTATTGAAAATTATATTAAGAGAGGTATTCTAAGCACAGTAATATGCACCTTATTACTCACTTCTCTAAGCTAATGATATAGTGTAAATGGTACTCCCAATAAGGACTACACTGAAATAGTAAGAAGTTTCTTAAAAATACACTACTTATTAGAGGAAGGTACATGTAGGTTAAAGTGTTTGAAACATAAAGGTGGAGAAGTAGCTTTAAAGCTAACACAATTTCTATAAAAACTAATATAAAAGTAAGCAAATTTTATCATGTACTCATTATGCAAATAGATACCCAAAATGATAGTATCCTGAATTTGGTCTGCAAGCATTAAAAACTTCAAATTTATTTTCCTTTTTCTAGAATAACTTAATATTGACTTTAAGTTATAAATTGGGCCAACCCATTAAAGAAAATGAATAATAATATGGCTATTAAACTGAAAAATGTATCACTCTTTGCATTGATAAGGATCAATTTTTCAGACAAAGGAAGAAATTCCCTTTAATAGATCTGACATACTGTATCACTGATGTACATACCTTTCTACCATGATCTGCTTCAAAACTTTCAATAACAAAACACTGTATTACTGATACAAACAATGCCAACAAAAAGGTAAAACAAACCTCAGACATCAAAGCTTTGAAACAAATAAAAAAGTAGTAAGAATTCAAAGCAGAACGTAATGAATCACAGGGTAGCTTAGAATTGGGTATGGGTTATTATTGTAAAAGATAACAATAATGTCTTCGTTGTCAATCTTCTATTGATTGTAAATAGAGAGCAAAATATACATAACTAAAAAAGTTGGAAATACTTTCAAAGGAAAAAATCAGGATGAATAATATTTAAAAAATAAGTAAAAATGAAAATTTGTATGCTAACCTCTCATACGCTTATCAACACAATAAAACAAAGAGAGTTTAAAGACCAAAATATAGTATAAGTACTAAAATGAGTTTTGAAGACAGATAATGAAAAGCAACCATGTCTTGGATGAATGGATTCGATAAACTGTTAAATAAGACCTTAATACTAACACTGTATAATACATATTCATGATGCAATGAATCATTGTAATAATTTTTAACAATTCAAACTGTAAAGCTTCTTATATTCACTTCAGGGAGCAACAAAATCCATTTAGACTTTTAAAAATTAAATACTCTCATTTCATATTAAATTATACATCTTTTCTCTAATTCTTTTCAAAGCATTTACTCAGTTTTAAATTAGTGACCTTAATTTCTGTTGATTTGCTTAAGTGATAAAGAGGAAAACATTTTCAACTTGGAGAACGAGAATGTAAAATTTGATTTTACACTATGCTCATCTGCCTCTAAATGAATTTATTTAAGATTTGATAGTGAAGGCATGAGCTCAAGATTCCTTTTCACTACACAGCATTATACTTTCAAAACTCCAACTTTACTTAACACTATAATGATGTTTACATGAATATACATATATAGATACATATCATGACCTGTAGATTGAAACTGAACACTGTCACCGCAAAAGCCACATTTTTGCTGAAGTTAATAATCTGCATAACAATCCCAATACAGGAATAAAATTAGAAACACTCTAATAAGGCAAGTGATAAAATAATATATTATATTTCATGAAATTTTAAATTTTTCTCATAGATTCATGAATTTCTTTTTATTAATCCCAAATCAGATGACTACGAAGGATCTGATAAATTGTACACAGACTAATGAGCATTCCTCTATAACATTTAGAGTAAAAATTAATGTTCATCCCTATAATTTATAATGAAAAGTAAAAATTGCTGATAAAATTCATTTTTAACTTCTTACATATGTTATTTTAATACATTACAGTTAGCAAGCTTAATGAATAGGTATATATCAGCAACGTTAAGGGAAACTATCAAAAATATACATGAAATTAAACTCATTAAGGGATACTTCATTTTTACATGAACATGGATATGTCAAATAAATATCAAAACAGCACCTAGAGAGAGAAACTGGTGTCAATTAATATGCTAGTCTTTTGATAATAATTTTATAAAGTATCACTCCTTCATGTACAAATTATGTAATCTTATTAACCATTACTATTCTTAATAACATTTACTCTAGTGATGTTTCTTAGAACTGTGAAGGTTTTATGGATAATCCAACCCATGAGACTTTGTTACGTATAAGGGGATGAACAACATTTTTTTTCAACAATATGTTATAATCTTGAGGCAACATCTGGTAAGTTGTGTGTTATTAATCACTTATAGTTTAAATAATCTAAGTATCAGGAATCTATCTTATTCTGTGTAAATGTTTACCTGCCATAGTTTTAAAAGAATTTTTTAGTACTTCAAGTATAAAATCCGAGTATTAGAATTAATTTACACAGATTTGAGAATTTCATCTATAAATCTTAATGTGTCAAAAATATCAGCCAATGTATATTCAAACAAAACTTACCAGACAGTTGTTTCCACTTGACTGTCATTAAGCTGTCGGTTGTCCAATTGCGCAAAAAGTGGAAAAAGCACTTGTATCCCTCCAATTGAATGAATTGCACTATGAATTGAATGTGTTACTATAGCTTTCACATCCTGTATTTTGAAAAACAAAGGTGTTTGTTAAATTCCCACAGTCTAAGTTTCATCAAAATTACCTTGTTCCAAATACCAAACTTAGTGTTTATGTTTCAGAACATCTGATTATATTTTGATATATATATACAAAATGAAAAATTGTGGTATATTGGGTAATCACTTACAAATTTGAAATTTTAAGTTGAGTCATGACTACATTAAATATAAAGCTAAACCAAAAGTTACACTAGGATATGAAATATAATTAATGGATTAAATCTCAGAGTAATTCATTTGTAAAGTTTAGTATAATTTCATATCTGACAATTGTTCAGCCAATCAAAGTATAATACTCAAAAGATACAAAAACATACAAAGATAAGTGATATAATGGATCTCTAATATCTTTTAAGTAGACAAGGCCAGAGTAAAGTATGCTGCCCCCCAAAAAGCAGAAAGCAAAAGCTCCATTTAAATAACTGGAAAACCAAACACCCATGCCCACTAAGCAATTATACATGCATAGATGAACAATGTTCAGCACAAAATAAAAATACTCTCAATGTTGAAAAGAATGTGAAAACTAGGCTATGATTCACCCACCTGGAGCATTAGAGCATGTGGAGAATGCACAAAAATCGAAGCATTTTCCTTTGGTGATGATTCCAGGCAGAGCTGTGCATCAGTGGCTTTGGCATTGTATGTAAATGCAATGCTACTTGCAAGTTTTCCATCATACAGAACCTGTTTATGATGTTCTGCCAAATGAATATCACTCTCAGATTTAAACTTGAAGGTACTCTGAAAAGAGGAAACTAAAGTAAACACTCTTTAAAGGTAACCTAAAGCATGTTTTTAAAACATAGAAACTAAATTTGCAAAAAACACTTTTTGTGCCTTCTGGGTTAAGGGTGATATTTTGTTATACTCATTTGAGTTCTATGAAAATTTAGTTTTACCTTGTTAATCAAGGTATTAATACACTCATATTATCATTTGCATTTTTATTATTTAGGAATAATTCTACTACAAAAATTAAAAGCCAGTTGCATTTAAATATAAAAATAATTATGATTTTACATGGCATAAGTTTAATTTTCATGCTAGCACTTTCAAATGCACATGGCAAACTAAGTAGCCCCATACAAAAATAACTTTGAGACTGAAAAATGTACATATGTAAAAATTTCTATTTTTACTAAAATGCATATCAAACATATCAAATACTAGTACTTACTCAACAGTATCACAATATCCATGTTCAGTATAGAACTTAAGTTAATTAAAGCATATTATTTATAGGAAAGTTTTACTAGCTATAAAGATATTATTAGAAGCAATTAAAATAGCATCACATATATGAATCAAACACTGATAAATAATATTCAACCTTTGCAATCTTCATGTTCTCAGTATCATAATTCTTTTCAACTGGCAGCTATAAAATCCATTATTATTAAAAAATCCATTATTATGAAAAACAAAACTTGGAAGGCAGCCAGAACATAGTTCTAATCTTTTGATGACTAATGAAATCAACTAAACTATAATCCCAGTTCTGATATTACTTATCTTTTTGATGTTTAATAAATCATTTGATTAATGTGGCTCTGATTTCCCTACAGTTAATGTTTCAATAAGGCTAAATTAAAACTTGTAAACTCAAGTATGTTGGGGAGGCAAGAGGATACACATATAAATTGAGCGGGTTAATATGATTTTATCAAACTAGACAACATTTGCATTATGTCAATGCGGCCCCTACTACTTATCAGCTTTCTACAATATTATCAGTTTATAATAATTTAACAGAAATACGAAATCTGGAATTTTATAATCACATAATTTTTAAATTTAATTCACATATTACCTCAAATTTAGTTAACATTTGTAGTTTGGGACTAGTCTATATAGACTAATCAAACTTGAATGCCAACTGTTCATTATCATACATTTAAGAAAAACAATATGAATAATTAAAATTTGTATATCTGAGATAACAGGTAATACGCTTTACATGCCGGTATATTTAGCTTTTTTCCTAATTTATAAAGAAAACAGATTTCATGTACTTCATAATTTGAATTTTAACCCATTAATGATGCTTGTTATAATTCATCCATCTTTCATTCTCTTCCTTTTTGGTTTCCCTTTAAATTTTGCAATTTACGTTTTAAACTGACTTTAGAGCCACAGCCTAATCGTCCACTTAAAAAGAATTTCAACAAGTAGAACGTTGAAAAACCATTGTTCAGCAATATAAACAAAGGATATAAACAACAATCAAATCTCAAGATGTCAAGTTCACTCATTTTTTTCGTTCTCAATATATTAGCATCAAATTAAAACATGATATTTATCTTCTGTACCTAACTTATTTCACTAACTATAATGGTATCCTATTTCATCCATTTAATTGCAAAAGACACTTCATTATTTTTATGATTAAATAATATTGCACTATGTATATTTATCACATTTTCTTTTTTTTGCGCCTCAAGTGGAAAGATAATTTGATATTAAACTATACTTTCGTTTTCATGATTAATTTTTTACATGAGAACAAATTTCATTTATAAAATGTTAAGACCATAATGACACTGCCCATTCTACTGTCCCTCCCTCCATTTTTACCTCTTGCCTCTTTGCTTTCTTGTTTTTAAGTTATTAAATGACATACTTTTTAATTACTTAATAATCACAAGCACAACCTTCCACAGAGTAAATAATTCTACAAGTAATGAGTATAAAAACCAATGTTCCTTCAGAGTACAGAAAAGGGCTATAAACAGTAAACAAATCTCAAAATGTCAATTTTACTCATGTATCATTTTTGTATCACATATCAGGGAAAACATGATAGTTGCTTCCAGGGTCTGACTTATTTCATTAAGCATAAAGATCGCCAATTGCATACATTTTGTTGCCAAAACAAGATTTCTTTCTTTTTCATGGCTGAATAGCATTCCACCATCTGCAATCACAATTTCTGAAAAAACATCATTTGATGAACAGCTTGGCTGATTCTATATCTTACCTATTGTGGTTGAGCTGCTAAAAACAAGGGAATACTGATAATGCTTTCATATGTTGATTTATTTCCTTTGCATAAATCTCCAGGAATGGGAAGGCTAAGACACAGGGTAGATCAATAAACAAATAGTACTATTGGGACCACACCTCTTGTTTTTCACTCAATTAAATGAAATGTTGATTACTACTTCGCTTCACAAAGTTTCAAAATTTACTCATTTCCCCCAGCTACAGACAACTGCCTAGGTTGCATTGTAGAAAAACACCTATTACCTGGCAGGCATCCTGGGCCTGGTTAAGGTCAAATTTGTGTTAACTATACCAGGTGACAACATAGTTGTCTATTCTACTTTTTTTAGTTATATTGGGGGCAGATGCAAGCATGCCAGCAGACAGGGTCTGGGAGCTACATGTGTATGGGCCCTGAGTAGGCAAGCAGGGCCCTAGCCTGACACGGGACATCACTGGAGTACTTGGCTTGGGAATCTGCAAATTTTCAGGAATGGCAGGGTGGACTGCTCTGGGAGGAGGGTCTAGAAATGTGTGAGAGGGAGGAATGCTGAGGGAGAACGTGAAGATGAGCAGTGACTTCTGGAGGACTTCCACCAACCAAGCTACTTCACTTGCAGGTAACAAGGGGGCTGAGAGGAGGGAAGCTGGAGGATCTCTGGGGGTTAAAGCAATACACATGCCCATGTGGAAGACCTGAGCTGGCACTGTCGGTATAAACTACTTCCTACAGGAGAACATGAAAGTCATGGCTGGGGAACCTGCATGGCAGGGCTCAACCACAGTCCCTGTCAGTGAGTGTTGCGGTGAGAGTGGATCATGTTAGGATGAGCCATGACACTAATCAGCTCACAACAGAACAGGGTCTGGAAGCAGATTCTGTAGGGCATCATGGCTTACCCCTGGGGGACTGCTATGCTAGCTGGTTTGCTCAAGGACTGGAAGTGGTGATGGCCTGCACTAGGCATGACCATGAAACTCACCAACACTCATGGGTACTGGGGATAGAAATATGCCAGGCTGGTTGAGGCTGCAAGACCCACATACAAAAGCAGGCCAGGCTGCAACATCCACCGGCAAACACAAAGGCTGAGAATAGGGGGCAGACTGTACCAGAAAAAGAGCTAGCACCCATTGGCATGCATGAGATCAGGATCTAGGAATGGGCCAGGTGAGGGAATTTGGAGAACTCCCCGTGTGGGCCATCGTTCCCAGTGGTGAACACATGATCATGACTCAGGGCTGGGTGTTGTTCAGGCCAGGAAGTGCTGCTACACTTGTCGACAGGTGTGTGGTTGGTGAGGTGGACTTTGGCGGGGGTGGACTGGGCAGGGTCAGACCCACAAACATAGCACACTTGCATGATGGGAGCCAGGATTGGGTGCAGGCCATGCCAGCTATCACACCTATTGGTTTGCATGAAAGCCAGGGATGGGAGATAACTGGACAGTGCTAGGTTTCAGCACTCACCAGCAACAGTTGGGGCAGAGTGCAGCACCTGATGGTAAAGGTCAAGATAGGAAACAGATTCTGCTGGGCTGAGTTGGAGCAACCACCAGCATATGTAAGATCTGTGGCTGGGAGCGATCCTGGTCAGGTAGCTAAGAGAACAGACATTATGGGCTGTGTTTCCCACTGGCCAGTATGAGATATGAAATGGGAGCTGGGTTGAACATGGCTGCAGTATACCTTAGCAATGATGTGCACTAGGTCTGAGGTGTGCCAAACTGAGCTAGGCTACAGTACCCACCGGTGCTGACAAGAGCAGGGTGGCTGTAGGATGGGCTAGGCTAGATCTCTGCCCTCACTGAACCATGCAAAGCTGGGTCTGGGGTTGGAATAGGCAGGGCTGGCCTGTAGCACCCAACGTTAAGAGTCAAAATGGGTGTGAGCCAGTCAGGCAAGACCATTGTTCCTACCAGGACAGGTGGCAGGCAAAGCCATGCTTAGCCAAGAACCTACCTGTGTATGTGAGATCTGTTACTGAGAGGTAACTGATACAGGAGTTTGAGGAATTCCTCTGTTAGGACACCGTCCCTGCAGGTGAGCGCAAGAACCGGTTGGGAGCAGGCCATAGCAGGCCAGGTTACAGTACCCACTGGTATACATGTGGGTCAGGCCTGGAGATGTTCCAGGCTGGGCCAGTTCACAGCATCCACTGGAAGATGTGAGAACCAGGACAGGGTGCAGGACAGGTCAAGCTGGGCCACAATCCAGGGCAAGCTGGGTCACAGTATCAGACAGTTCACATTAGGGCTAGAACTGGGGGAATGGTTGGGCTGGATTAGGTTGCAGCACCTGCCAGCATGAGCTGGAACTGGGGGCACACCATACCGGGCCAGGCTGCAGAACCCACCGGAAATGCCAAGAAGAGGAGAGCCATGCAAGACTTGGCTGTAGCATCCACTAGTACACGTAAGACCAAGGATGGAGGATAAGCCCAGTTGGGGATACAGAGGGGCTCCCCAGCTGAACTACATCTCCCATCGGTGAACGTGAGGACTGGGGCTGGAAGCAGATCAGGCTAGGCAGCGCTACAATACCCATTGGCCTTCATGTGATCTGGGTTGGGGGGAGAGTCAGGCTGGGCTAAACGACCATATCCACTGGTGCATGCGTGAGCCAGAGAAGGTGCAAGCTGCTTGGGCTTTGCTGCAGCATCTGCTAGCAGGTTCTGGGAAGGAACAAGTCATATCACAAATTATCATGTTTGCAAAGCAGTAAAGGACAGCGTTTGCACCTTTCTGAATCCAAATATTATTTAAACTGTTCATCTGCTTTACTTTTTTTTTTTTCTTTCTGCTGTCAGGAAACTGACATCACTTCTAAAATTTAAGAATAGCAATACTGACTTAGAATTTCAATGTCTGTAATTCTTGAGTTTTTTAAAATTTTTACCTGCACAGGCTTGATCTGCTTGATTTAACATCATTCTTTTACTGCTTAAAAAATTAAACTTAATACACTTTATTGAAAAAGGTAAAATAGAAAAAAGGTTGCATATGAATTAAAAATCTGAATAAAAATATTTCCATGCAAAACCACCATAAGGCAGAACCAGGATTCAAACTTAACAAAAGGACCAACAAAAGCACAAACAGGTGTACTGCGAAATAACACAACACAAGAACCAGCAAAACAAATAAAATGAAACACATAAAATACAGCAGCAAGCAATGTCATTGCTTTGAAATAAAACAAACAGCTCTGCTACAATTATTCAAATCTCTGGAAACAGATATCTCAGAAGCAAACAGTTTTGAATCCAATGCCCAGCATGATTTAAATGCAGTACATATGTGTTTCCCTAGCCAAAAGCATTGTCCATAATGTGAATGCTAAATCTTAACTCAATGAGGTCTTATTTCCTAAGCAAGAGGAAGAATATCATCAATCATAATGGGCTTTACAAAATTAGTATTAATACTACTGTACTCATTTCTTCACTGATTATAAATGGTAAAGCAAACAAAAAAGCTCCAATGAATAATTTCAGTCATATATATTATTTCACCTCAAATTTTTCTTTTGTTTTTTCTTTAATTTTATTAGTATATGATGGCAAACTTCATGTATCTCATAGGTATAATTCTAAGCACATTACCACACCTTCCTTTCTCCATCTCTATTCCCCACCCTTCCTTCCTTTTCTTTTCTTCAATTTTTGCAAAAATCTGATTTCAATCTGCTCCGAAATCACAGGCACCACTAACCATAATATTCAGCAAATAAAATGTGGACAGACCACAGATCCCCAGGAGTATAAACAAGGGCAAAAACCAACGATTAAATCACAAGCTGTCTGTTTCACCTATTCACTTTTTAAATTTCTTCATATCGGAGAAAAAACATGCTTATCCACCTGGGACTGGGATATTTCACTAAGTAAAATGGTTTCCAGTAGTATCCACTTTGTTGTGAAAGATAGGATTTCACTGCTTTTGCTGATTTACATAGTAGCAACTATGTTATCCAAGTTATTTAATCTCTTCTCTAGGAATTTCATTTTTACTCCATACTTCAAAATTTGATACTTGAAATCCACATTACATAGTATGTTTCTCTAAGATTTCCCACTTCAGAGATGATAACAAAAGGCAAACCTACAACATTACAAAATATTTTCCTAATAGAAAAAGTTCATGAAGGAAAAATAGTTGAAAAAAGACAGTACATTTTGGAATAAAAGGAACATAGTCACAAACGTTAGAAAAAACAGAGATGCATCAAACAACCCAAGAAAAAATGTTACATCATAACACATCTGCCATGTAAAACTTTCCAGACTATTTAATAGAATGTCTATGTCTACCTTATATCCAGGTCCTAACTGATGAATTGCAAATATCTGTGCTGGGTTGAGTGCTTCACTGAACACATAAACGGCACCGAGCTGACCGCAAAAGACTCTATTCGCATCAGCAGTTTCTGAAGATCCAAGAAAGCACTTGTCATAGCTCTGTGTTTAACAAATTGCAAAGAAGAATTATTAATTTGTAATGACCAAATATTTAAAAACATGTGCATTCACTGTCATGAATAACTTAAGACATAAAAAGACAACAGCCAATCCCTGCCCTCAGAAAACACAGACAAAACTAGGAGGTCAATTTTCTTTCAAAAGAAAGCTACTAAGAAAAACCAGTTCCACTGAAACATCTTTATATTACTGATGTTTGAGATCCTTTTGGCATTAAAATACAACTTTGACTCTTATAAGTTAGAACGGAGATAAGAGTGAGGTTTTACTTCCAAATATCCTTTATCTAAACTTCCACTCGGTCCTGGACTCCATTGCTAACATGCTGGTAGCTACTAACTGTGTTATTATTACAAGAAGTCATCTAAGTGACTTTTCCACTGCATTTCTCTTAAGTCATTGTTGATAATGCAGCCATTTTGATGTGTTTTGAAAACACAAGCAGGTATCACACTTCTGTTCAAAATCTTTTGAAGATTTTTATGATGGGTAGGATGGGATATCCTTGGCTCATGTCTGCACAAGAGGTCAATATAATTTGGCCCTAAATTACTCATTTTCTCACCCCTTATTATATTTCTTTCCCGTGTTCTAAAGACACTGACTGCCTTGCTATTTCCTGAACTCTGTCACGTTTCCACTGAACAGAACATAAAACCCAAATATTCAGATAACCTGCATCAGTTCTTTTAAACTAAAATCATCTCCAGTCAATCTATTTTCTCCCTTCTCTACACTAACAACTTAAATATTTCTCCCTTTCTTATGATAGCATGTATCAGCAAGCAACTAAGAACAATGACTGTGTGTAGTACTTATTCAAAGGCTTTTCTTCTATACCCAAGAAAGTATAAGACGTATTTGTAGTGGTTAAGATTCTGGAAAAAATACTGCTGTGATGTTTTGGGGCCTAAAATACTGACAACTTTGGTAAGTTTATTCTTTGTGGTAGTGGTCATTTATGATGGCAATTTTATTATACCAAATTTAAATTTTAAAACAAATACTAAAAATACACCTTTAAAAAAATACTTAGACAATTCTACGCAACTATATTATTATTTAATTAATTTATAGTAATGCATCATTCTAGACATATTAAAATGCAGATCAAAAAATTCTTTGAAACTTACATCATTTGTGTTAACATGCCAAGCCATATCACCATAGGATACCAGCTGTCCATTAACATAACACCGAATTTCACTGTTCCTCCATCGATTGTAAATATGGACAATGCTGATCATATACCACTTAAATAAAAATAATTTAAAATATCATTATGTGTTTTAGATATTAGTGTCTACACAACAGTAACATTCAGAACACTCTAATGAAATGGTTGAAGGACAATTGATATTGATTGTACACTCATTTCTTCCAGTCCTCGCCCCCTTTTCATTTTACAGATAAAAAAGAACAAACTGTAATGGAAACAGGACCAGAACTCTTTGGCCTTCATTATGATATTAATCTTCAACTGTATTACAGTACAAAATTGAGGAAGCACAGATATCCCTGTTGATTCCTACCAACATTTACATTACATTAACTGAAGCTTTACAGATGCTGAAGACCAGCCCAAAAGACCAAAGGCCTAATTCCCCCCAAATTTACAATCGGGTCAAAGCAATAATTCTGAAACAAATGTAAAAGAACAGAAAATCACAAATCATTAAATTACAGTGGGGGGAAAAAAAGGAAATAGTAGAAACTGATAAAGATGGACCTAGGATTCTACTTTCTATTGCATGAGTAAGAAAAAAACTAGAAAAACAACATTTTAACCTTTATATACTAAGATCTTGGTAGTTTCGTATCCACAAATTATTTCATGAATTTGTCATAGAAATTCTAGAATATTTTTATTTCAGGATGTATAAATATTTTGTAGGAATAAATAAATGATCCCATTTAAAATTTCCATACTACTTTTACTGGTGTCAACAACAAAGCATTTCATGTGTCAATTTTAATGAGATTTTTCAAGTTTTATAACAATCAGTGGATCCAATTTTTTGCGTTTTCACAGTTGAAATACTAAAACAGAGACCACAGAAATATTACTAAAACATAGAAAAATGCAGGTAAAATCATTTATAGGTGCTTGAACAAATTTCACTGCATTAATTAAGGAACAAAAATTTGATGTTTGCTGCCTCCCCAAAAAGTCAAAGTAAAATACACTGTTCTACAAATTACTTAAGCTTATTAACATTCTATCAACAAATCACATACATTTGAAAAATATAAAATTATAATAATTCTTACTCAATAAAATACTAAGTATTTCAAGATGCATAAAATTATGAACAGAATTTAGTAGCATTAATTTTTATGTAGAAAATAAAAATATCCACTGAAGAATGCAGGGAAGAAAAATAATAAACAACTTTGTTCCCTAAGATCAGGTCAGACAATTAAATGCCTGTCCTTTGTCAAGTTGCGTCTTTCAAGGTAAACTTTAATTTATTGCTAACTGAATTATTGGTCTCAAGATAACATATTTGCTATTCTGATTAAAATCCCAATAGAAGTACCTGACATTGTAGTGTAGTATATTAAGCAGCTATTTGCAACATCAACATCCAATATGGGAGTCCTGCTTGAATCTAGCTGTTCCACTTCAAATCTAGATCCCTGCTAATGCACCTGCAAAAGCAGCAGCAGATGGTCCACGGATTTGGGCCCCTTCCACCCATGTCAGAAAGCATACAAAGTCCCTGGCTCCTGGCTTAGGTAGGACTTTGTCCAGCCTTAGCTACTGCACCCATGGTCAGAGTGAAATAGCAACAGGTAGCAGATCTCATTCTCTCTCGCGTGCACACTTGTTTTCTCTCTCTCTCTCTCTCTCTCTCTCTCCATCTTTCAAGTACACAAATAAAATGTTTAAAAACTAAAAATAAAACCAGAAAAGGAAAACTTTTACTCATTAGATATTCAATTTTTAAATGACATATAATTATCAAAAAGACATAAAAACTGAGCTTCAAAATTCTATGAGAAAAATCTTACAGATCTTAACATGTATAAGAAATAAAATGCATGTATATTCTTAAGGGACTTTTGAAAACAGTCAATCAGACTGCCATCTAGGTAAATATTATGGAGTAAAATTCTTGGGAACTTTAAATTTTAAACAGGACAGATGACTAACACAAACAAGATGTCATGAATGAAATAGTTTTATGATAAATATTAGATGTAGAGTATGTGGCATATCTTAGTGTAAACGTTATCAATTAACTAATAATATTTATTGATTTATTAGTATTACCAGACAATGTCTCATATTGAACAAAATTACATGCTTAATCATCAGACACATAAAGACAACATATTCACCCTCAGGTATGTGACAGTAGAGAAGCAAAGATGAAAAACATAATAGTAAATATCTAAGACACAGATTTAAGAGCAAAAGAACTTAATGACTGGCACAGCAGCACAAGAGAAAAGAGAAATGGAGTAAAAAGGCTGTCAAAAGAGAATTCATTAGAACATAATATGAAATGTACAACTAAGCTTGAAAAATAAAAAGGAATTGTTGAAAATCTAAATGCGGAACAAACAGACCCTATAAGCAGAAAAATCTTATGGTACAGCAAAGAGGCTTGATGAAATACATCTCTTAATGCTCAGGTTTAATGCAGAAAACAAGACCAGAATGGAAACAGACCTATGCAACATCTTTAGGAATCTTGCCTTTGTGAGAGAACAAATCACAGAAAAATTTAAGCAGGAAATGCTTTAAAACATGTTTCAAAACAGCGTAGCTTATGCAGTTCAGGTATAAAATAATCCATTCTTAAAAAAAGAAAGAACAATGAAGAAGTAACGGAGGAGAAGAAACACAAAAAGGAAGAGGAACCGGAGGGGAAAAATTGGGGAGGAGGAAAAAGAAAGCAAAGCATTGTAGCATTGTAACTAAAGTAACAATTCAACATGAATTATTCTCTAGAAAAACAACGAAAGTAATATAAATATGACCCAGAAAAGTTTGACTTTGAAAATCCATGAATTTGTTAAAAAGTTATACTGTTTTGGAAGATATGCACAATAGATTGGGGCTGCCGACGCTGAGCCAGGCCACAGCAAACCCTAGGGTAAGATGGGACTGAGGACAGGAGGGGCAGAGTCAGGCAGAGCCAAGCTGTACCACCCACTGACAAAGCAGGCCTTGCCAGACTGGATCACGGCACCCATGAGCATGACCAAGACCTGGGGCTGGAAAAAACCTGAAAGGGGAATTTCAGGGAAACCTGAAAGAGGACTCCATTAGACCACAACCCCAACTGCTGAATATGAGCTCTGGGACTCGGGGCATATACGGTGGGGCAGGGCTGCAACATCCTTCAGCCTACACGTGAGCTGGGGTTGAAGGCAGGCAGAGCAAAACTAAATCACCGCATTCACTGGCACATTCAAGAGCCACAGTGAATGTGGGACAGCCAGGCTTTGCTGCAGCATTCATTGGCAAGGGCCAGTACTGGGTGCAAGTCATCTCAAGCTAGAAGAAGCACTTCCTGGCAAAGCACAAAATGAAGGGCTGGGAGTAGGCCTTGTAAGGGAACCATGGATACCGAATTGCTGGGCTGTGGCTCCTGCTGGTAAACATGACAGCCAAGGCTGGGCTTGACAAGGTAGTAGCACCAGTTGACATATGTGTGTATTGGGTCTGGACGTGGGTAGGGCTAAGTTAAGCTGCAGCACACATGGGTGTACAAGAGCTGGATGTGTTGCAGATTCTGCTGGATCAGACTGTTTTACCTGCCAACACACAGAGGAAAGGAAAAGCCCCTCATGGAGCTAATAGGGAGTTGCCTCATCTAGGCTGCAGTACTGGCTGGTGTGCCTGAGGTTGTGGTTTGTGGCAGGCTGGGTTAGGCTAGGATGTTGCATCCAGGCTGGGGCTAGAACTGTAGGCAACTACATTCACTGGTCTGTGCATAGGTTAATTTAACTTTCGGACTCAACCAGACCTCACACTGGCTGGCATATCCAAGAGCTTACAGGTCTGAGGTTATCCCAGGCAAGGTTTCTTGGAAGACTCCCCCACTAGATGGCTGGACTCATACTTCCACCACAGGAAAAATCACAGAATATTTGGTCTGATCTTGGAGTGTGTCTATCAGGACTGGGTCTCCTCAATGGTTGATGCCTGTGCAATGGACAGCATGCCCAGATGCATATGGGGCACCCAACAGCCAGTTCATCTAGGCCAGCAGGGGACATCAAGTGCCTTTTCAGAGGATGGAAAGCAGAAGAGGTTGGACACACTTTTTTTTTTCTGCCAAGCTTTGCAGCAAGTGTGTGAGTGTATAGATGTCCTAAGGTGGACTTTGTCAACCATTGAACCTTGGAAATATATTCTCTACCCTGGAGCAATGAAATCTCCATCTCACAACTATCAAACTGAAGCACATCCTAGGAAAATTCTTACCCCAGACTGGGGTCTCTAAGATAGACACGACCATCTCCCATCCCCAGGTGTGGCTGTAGTTTGGTGGCATGGAGAAGCTCCTGCCATTGCCAGCCCACTCACAGAGGAGAAAAGCAACAAATTGGAAACATTTCGTTCCACTCTTTTTGCTCCCCACCCCACTCTGGCCTACATGGGCACACATCCTTCTCAACTACATAAACAACACTGAAATAAAATATCATAAATTTATTTGAGAAAAATATATAAAATATTATAAAAAATAATGTGAAAATTTTATTATATATACAAAACTCATCTGTAAATTACTAAATACAATTTTAGTTCGCAACAATGATATATATCAAGGGTAAAGGACCCACTGAAGATGTGAAAGAATATACCACTTCTCAGCATTTTTTTAAAAGATTTATTTTATTTTTATTGGAAAGTCAAATATACAGAGAGGAGGAGACACAGAGGGGAAGATCTTCCATGCTTTGATTCAGTCTCCAAGCAACCCAATGGCTGAAGCTGAGCCAATCCAAAGCTAGAAGCCCAGAGCCTCTTCCGGGTTTACCACACAGGTGCAGGATCCCAAAGCTCTGAACCATCCTCAACTGCTTTCCCAGGCCACAAGCAAGAAGCTGGATGGGAAGTGGAGCTGCCAGGATATGAATTGGCACCCAAATGGGATCCTGGTATATGCAAGGCGAGGACTTTAGCCTCTAGGGTACCTTGCTGGGCCCCAAGTCTAAATTTTAAATATAAAACTAAAGTTACAGGAAACACTGGAAGACACCTTAATAAACTTGGCAAAGCCGTCATAGACAATATACCACATGCATGTGGAAGGAGAAACAAAAAGATCATTGTTTTGTTTCTTCAAATTTAAATGGATCTACTGTGCAAAAGATGCAGTGAAGCACGTGAGAGTATTATTCCAAGTGAATGGACAGGGTTAAATATATATACATATATACGTATCCTTATCTGTACCTGAAGATTTTCACATATTTTCAGTGTACAATTAACTGAAATTGTGAAAATAAAATCTTAGATAAGGGAGAGTTGTTATTCCCAGAAAGTTAAACTGAAAGAAAAAATATGTGTATGAACCAATTATTATCATTTAAAAATATAATTAACTAAAATAACACAAAAGTTCTGGATCTTTATTTCCAGATTTCTTTTTCCCATCCAGCTCCCTGCTTGTGGCCTGTCACTTATTTCTGTTTTCAGTATAGTCGGCTACTTTTCTGTTTTCTTGCATTTGCCCATTGTAGCACATCTAGGTTTTATTGTTAATTCTCCTTTTGTTTAACAGACTGAGGTTGGCCTTGGGATTGATCATCATGATGTGTTTTGTATTTGAATGGCACTAGTTTGCATAAGCCTCTTCCAGGTCTATCATGAGGGTGCAGGGTCCCAAGGCTTTGGGCCATCCTGTCCTCAACAGCTTTCACAGGCCACAAGTAGGGAGCTGGATGAGAGGCAGGGCACTGGGATTAGAACCAGTTTCTATATGGGATCCTGGACTTGCAAGGGGAGGACTTTAGCCACTGGGCTATTGTGTCAGGCCCTCAATTCTCAGCATTCTAAACACTCATGTTTTCCATTATATCTGTATAAAAAACTTTCACAAAAAGCATTAACTTTGTCTCAATATTCATGGGTAATACTCTAATTTTCCATATAGAGAAAGAGAGCAAAAATAACCAAAAAGCACTTTTATTCATTTACCCACTATATCTTATTGTAACTCTATCAGCTTCATTGTTCTCTGTGAGAACACTGAGGGAAATAAAAAATAAATCCAACATAGATCTTTACATCAACATTTATCAAATAACACACTTAATACATGAGTAAATAAAGGCTTACGAGGAGTAACTATGACTAGAAATTCAGGAATAAAATGTTGTGAGAAACACTAACTGGAAGCAACATAAATCAAGCACAGTGCCTTAGAAACGTTACAGGAAACAGAACAGAGCAGTGGGAGAGAGATGAAGGCCTAGCTGTGAAACAGTGCATGTACGAACGGTGTGCATGACAGACACTGAAAGGAAAAGATTTTATAAACTGTGGCAAATCAAAATCATGGATAATGAGGTTAAAAATCTGAATTTATTCCATAGTTTATGGAATGCAAAAAATGAGCTGGAGTGCTCTTATAAAATGATCAGGAAGGCAAACTGGGAATTAGTATAAAGTACATAAAAGTAATTTGGAAGAACAAGAAACAAGTGATCTGAGATGAGGAGAAGGCAACGTAAAGAATTTCTGAAGTAAAAACTTTAAAAAGCATGTTTTATTTAAATAAGTTTATTTCTCCATTGATTAGAAATACATTTGGTTTTGCTTAAGATTCAGATTCACAATGAGCAGCTCTAAAAAAATAAAGGAGCAGTTTGGCTTCCAGATGGAAGAGGAAGCAACACTTGGACCTGGTTCTTGTACAAAAAAACATCGCTGGGACGCCAGCCAAGGCCCACCACTGAAGCCGCAACTGGCCAGTGGCTAAGGGGCAAAGAGCATTGTCCAAGCCAACTGTTGGGGGTCTTGTGGCCACAAGGGCATCCCTACAACAGAACCACCTTGATGGCAGCAAAGGTGTGGAGCGGAGGGCTGGTGAGAGCTTGGCAGCTGCACCCTGGTATGTGGCTCTGAGGCTAATGGTCTGGGTGGGTGCAGATGGGAGTGAGGTAAAGGCCTGGCCCATGTCTGCTACCTGGGGAGGTTGTGGGGTGTGTCCATGTGCAGCAGCTACAGCAACTGGAGTTTGGGTGGAGGTGCCTGGGGGTGCTGGCCCTTCTGCATGGGCCTCCATGCAGCACATTCTAGGGCAGCAAGCTGGAGAGAGAGCCACTTCCTCCCACAGCCAGAGCCCTGGCCACTAGTCATATATATATAAAAACTAAAAAGGGTTAAAGAAACAAATGCACTCAAATCCCAACTATTATGAAGATAGTTAATTTCTTGTCAAAGCTGAGAACTGAGGACTTAAGAAAATAGATAGCTGTAGAACCAAAAATGGTAAATTCAATGCCACATATTCTAAAGGCCAGGGGCCACTAAGACTTCAAGACACTTGGGAGCAAAACTCAGAACAAAGTTGAGAACCCTGAAAACAGGAGTAGAAGCTGAGGACTAACGTGAGCTGGATACAATTCTTCAGTGTAACAATGTCAAGAATTAAGTGGCAAAGATGCTTAACCCACCACCTGCAATGCCAGCATCCCAAATGAGCACTGTCAAGAGTCGTCATTACTTCATTTCCAATCCAGTTTGCCGCTAACGTACCAGGAAAAACAAACTAAGCTGGTCCAATACTTGGGCTCCTGTCATCCCCATGGGGAACCACAACAGAGCTCGTGGCTTCAGCCTGTACCAGCCTCAGCTGTTAAAACAATTTGTGACAGCAGATCTTTGTCTCTCCCTCTGTGCAACTCATTATTTCAAATATATAAACAAACCTTAAAAAAAGGAAAGCAGAGATATTTTCTATTTCATTCACTGTCAAATCCTAAGTATCTGGACCAGCGACTGGTACTCAATAAACATTCAATCACTATATTTGAAGATGCCAAGAGATATTCAAAGCATGGAAAGAGACACACAAGAGGTCCTAAGACTGCTCTTCTGGAGGCCAAAATTCAAAAAAAGCAATAAGAAGAAAATTCAGAAAAGGATACATTAACAATCTTAGCAAAATTAGCAAAACACAGTATTGCAGAATTCATTACATGTAAATTTTACAGTAGTCATTTCAAAGAGAAATATTTACTTTTCCCTACCTTGCGTGGCTGAAAATCATATTTCACACAGTGCTGAAAACCTTTTCCTTTGGACTTCAATGATGTGCTAGTTGTTTATGGGGTAATTACTTCCGTTGGCTGTTGTTTCAATATCAGGGGACGTGGTAGTTATTTAGGTTTTTTTTTGTTTTTTGTTGGTTTTTTTTGGGTTTGGGTAGAGATTATTTTTTTTTATGTGATGTATTGTTGTGTTTTTATTTGCAGGTGGGTGGGGGGGGTTGGCGATTGGGGGGGTTTGTATGTAATCTTATTTTGAGTTTTGAGTTTTGTAGGCGGGTTGTTTAATTTTGATGGTGGTTGGTTTTTCGGGTTTGGTTTTTTTTTATAGGATGTTGGAGGTATAGTGAAGGTTGGGGTTTGGGATATTGGGTATTTTTGTTGGGTAGTTTGTGTATTTTTTGACGTAACTTTGACTGTTGGTGTCGACAATTGTAGGTCCTCCGGTTAAATATGATTTCTCTCTTATCTGATTTTAATGGTAACTGCGAGGGTGGGATCGAGAGGGTTTAGGGAGTGTGAAGGGGGGTTTTTGGGGAGGTATTTTGTTAGTAGGATTGGGGTTCTTTTTGATTGGTTGTGTTTATTTGGGGGGTGTAACATATTGTTGGAGGGGGATTGGGTTTTTGTTTGTGGAGGAGAAAACCGTGATGGCGTGTGGTAATTCGGTTAGTGATCTTGGTTGGATAGGTATTGGGTGATGTTTTTGCTGGGGGGGGGGTTGGAGGGTTATTTTGGTTGGCTTGATACTGAAATATAAATTTGTGATTTGCCAAAATGTCCATTTTGAAGTCCAACTCAGTTTATGTTTGAATTTTCAAATAATTTTCTAAAATACTCTCTCATTTCTAAACAACTTATGACAGAATCTGGAAGGTAATAATTTATCAAGTGCTTCAACTCCAAATTTCTGATCAAGTCCTTTTACAAAACACTTTATTCTATCATTACATTCTAGTCAGTAAACAATGCCCATTTTACAATCTAAGATGCAAAAGCAACATGATGATAATCATGTGACACTCAATCTTATTGTACAGCATTGTATGTATTAAATGAATATGTGTAAAGTATTTCCAGTGTAAACCATACATTAAAGCAATCAATGAATGTGTAATATTTTTGATCATGTGTTGCTGGTACACTAATATTACAAAGATCACAACCTTTACCAAGCGAACAATCGTTATGTTGAATAGCCCATTGTGCTAGCCTAACAAAGTTAATCTGACTATATTTTCTCACAAGCTTATTACCAGTTTTTAAAGATTTCCACATCTTTATTTCAAAGACAGATTTACAGAGAAAGAAAAAGACACACAGAGAAATCTCTGATCCGCTACTTCACTCTTCAAATGTCTTTAGTGGTCAGAGGTAGGCTATCCCAAAGCCAGAAGCCTGGAGTTTCTGGGTCTCCCATGTTTTATAGCAGCCCAAGGGCTCAAGCCAACTTTCGCTGCATTCCCAGACGCATTAGCACAAAGCTGCTTTCAAAGTGGAGCAGTCAGCAGTCAAACCAGTACCCATGTCGGATGCTAGCACTGCTTAGCCTTCTGTCCTATGGCACTAGCCTCACTGATTACTATTTTTAAAAGTATGTAAGTGCCTGTTGTGCTCATAAAACTGAAGTAGACTGAAAAGACAAACTGAAAAAAATTTAAAAAGAATTTGGAAATTTTTTTCCCTGCTCTGGCAACAGGTATCATAAGCACTTTGTAACTGATCAACATTGAAGAAAACTGGACAGAGAAAGTCTTTTAAACCATAACTGGAGGGGCCCAATGGGGTAGCCTTTTGGCTAAAGTCCTCACCTTGCATCCACCGGAATTCCATATGGGTGCTGGTTTCTGTCCTGGCTGCTCCACTTCCCTTCTAACTCCCTGCTTGTGGTCTAGGAAAACAGTCAAGGACAGCCCAAGGGATTGGGACCCTGCACCTGCAAGGGAGACCCAGAAGAAGTGCCTGCTTCCTAGCTCCTGGTTTCATTCAGATGGGCTCAGTTCCAGCCACTGTGGTCACTGTTGGAGTGAGCCAGCAGATAGAAGCTCTTTCTCTTCTGTCTCTCCTTTTGTCTGACTTTCCAAAAAATAAATAAACAAATCATAAAAATATAATGAAGTAGCATGAACTCAACAGCAAAATAAAAAAATTTCCTTAGATAGATATCTTTATAATCTTAATATGTGCATGTGTCTATACGTTTGCATACTCTCTAATACGTCATGTTGACATACATTTATAAAATGAAGTACTTAAAGACAAAGTCCTACTACAAAACATATTACTGTCTCACCCACTACCCCGATCCTTGACCCTTCCTAACCTGTTCAACTATGTAAGCATCATCACTAACATTTTTTTTAAATTAGAAATACATATTACTTACCAATAAAGATAAGGTTTATCCTTATCAACATTAATGTTATTTAATGGATCCATACGAAACCAAGTATTTAGGGTGAAGCCATTCTGATAAGGCCACTTTGCAATAGGAGGCAATGCAATTGCCTAAAACGCAAAGAAAAAAAATACACAAGTATCAGTTGAAGAAAATAATTAATTAAGGTTAAATAAGACTTTTACAGTTAAAACGTGATAAAGGAATAACTATCAAAGTTCATGAGCAAATACCAAAAATAAAAACTATTATCTCATTAAAGTACAGAAACATTGTTTTCAAATATTGGATAAAGTAAGTTTCTACTCTAGATTATGTAGTAGATTTCAAAATGTACTCCAAAAATTTCCCCTCCAATTTTTCCAATATCTGAGGGTTCTTAAAAAGAAGCTCATGGAAAAATCTGTATTAAACAAAAAAAGTGGACAGATTCTAAAATATTTTCAAACCAAAGCAAACATCTTTAGTTCCGTTTTCCCTTTTGAAAGAACCTCTTGAAATCCCTTTCTACAGTCCTTTATACACATGCCTCATAATTTGCACTTTATGATTTATATCTTACTTGATTAAGGAAGTATGACTCTCTAGTACCAAAACTGACTGTGCTGCAGGATGGGATGGGATCATCAATGACTGTGCTGCAGGATGGGAGTGGAGTCATCAATGACTGTGCTGCAGGATGGGAGTGGGATCATCAGTGACTGTGCTGCAGGATGGGAGTGGGATCATCAATGACTCAATGCAAGGGTCAGTAGTAATGCTCACCAGGCTCACACTGCTGAATAAATCACAAGGCTTAAGGTTCAGACACTGAACTGCTGATGTTTAATGATCAAAAAGGATTAAGATCTACTCCCAGATTAGCAAAGGAATAATTAAGACTCAGTAGGTAAAAGTAGTCAAAAAAAAGCTAGCCATTTTAAGAAATAAATGAGAAGAAATACATGTGAATGTATTTATTTTACTAGATCAATCCCTTCATGCATTATTATCTGACAGCTGACCTGCTCTTCTACACTTGATCTTAGCCAAAAGGCTGAGAAGCAATGATGATCTGCTCTTTTAAAACACATCCTATTTACAATGACAATCCTCAAACACAGCAAATAAGTTATATATCAATGATCATCTGCATAAACTTTCAATTTCCAAAAGTAATATAAGAATTTCAATTCACATTATTATTCTAATATCCCATACATTTTTTTCAATCACTTATGTTCCGAAATATGTCAGCTGTTCTATTCATCGACAACCACTTCTTTAGACTTGATGTTGTTTCTATCAAAAGCGCATTCTTCTTCCCCAAACATCGCAACTATCTCTCTATTCAGACTAACATGCCCTTCAACTGTGAAGTTTCTCTAGATGTCAAAACATTCTAGCTTTTATTTTGTTTTCTTTTAGTTTCATTATCTACATATACAATATCACTTGTAATTTTTATTGTAATAAGCTGGTTTTGCATCTATCTGCCCTTTATATTTTCTCAAAGTAAAGTATATGATCTACAAAAAGGATTCAAAATATGACAAGAGGGAAATTTTTCCATGCATACTTAAAGACTAATTTTCCATGACCCTTTTAAAGACGTGTTGTATACTTCAGTATTATATCCTAATATACAGAAAATAATTAAAATGTGGGCAAATAATCTCAAAGTAGTCAATGTTTTTAAAGATGTCTATCTTAAAAATACACACATAAACACATATACAATTAGGACATACAACAGAAAAATATTACAGAAGAAGAGTTAAATTATAAATAAATGCAAATTTCCCACATAATGACCTTTCATACATAAATATTCAAAATGTTTTACTGCAATATGATGCAAATTTTCTTGATTTTTTTTTAAATGAGGCTTATTTTTATCTCACTATTTTGTTTTGTAGTAAATTCAACTTATGGTTTTGTTTACTGGTAACATGTTTAGTTTTCTTGCATTGTATATAAATGTTAGTTTCTATAAGCCAGATTGCACATGCTGGAAATTGAGTCAGAGTATTAAAAAAACGGACATATTAACTGAAGATATCAAACAGTAAGTTACTCTATCAAAATATATAAATGATATTATATCAATTCAGTGTATATTACATATTATAATAGATATGTTAATTTCTTCATGCCTGTAAACACACTGAGACTGGATAAGACTCCTAGTTCTCACACCTTTGACAAGAACATAATAAATGGTACTTTCATATCAGCAAAAATAGCTTATTGCAGTACCATCGCTCAAGTAATTAAAAATAGTCCTCTTTTCTTATTTATTGCATATATGTATGCAATACTCTATCTGTAAAAAATCACCTTGGTACTTTCCACATCATTTCTATCACAATCCATTCCACTAAATACTAAATTAAACTGCAAAAACTATACCAAACTAACAGAAGAAGACAAATTTTAGAAACTCTTTCCTCCATGATATACATTAAAAAAACTAGCAAAACAAACAAAACTAAATAAAGGGAGAAATACTGTGTTCTGAATATAGAAGATTCAAAAACTCCAACATAACCTATCTATTTCTACATACTGTTTCATATATCCAATGTATTATAATAAAACTCATGGCAGGATAAAATCTGAGAAGTTTACTCAACAACATAATAGCAATGTGAACAACTGAAAACAACAAAGCTATTAATTATAAATTTAAAAATGGAGTATTTATACCTGATTTCATGAACTGTTAACTATCTACTTCCAGTACTAAATATTATATGATACTGACAAAAATATAGAAATATACAGAGCTCACAAACAAATCCACACAATTTGTACAATATATTTTCAAGGAAACTGTCAAATAACCCAAAGCCTAAAGGACTCTGCTACTTCAACAAATGGTTATGTAACCAATTAATTCTCAAACGAAATTGGATCTCCAGGAAAAAAAATAACTGAAAGTAAAGGGATCATAGGCCTACATATAGGATCTAAAATACACAACTTCTAGAAGAAAAATCAAAGAAAAAAATATGAGCACAGTTTACAATAATCTTAGAATTTAAAAGCACCAAGTAACCAGAATTAATTAAAATTAAACCATTATAGCTAAAAATAAGAAGTATTGGTAAGAAAATGAAAGCAATCCTTAGAGTGGAAGAAAATATTTGATATTGTATATCTAACAGATCAACTTATATTGAATTATATTGATTATTTGAATAATAATAGAAATAACCAATTTTTTTTAACGAGTAGAGGATTTCAACACAAAACTTACAGAAAAAGTCATTAAGAATGGGCAATAAACACATGAAAAATGTGAAAGATAAAAAATCATGGGAGAAATACAAAATTAAAACTAAAGAGGCATTATTACATAACCATTTTAATTAATAAAATTAAAAAGAATAAAAATGTCCAGGATGCAGATCAACTGGGACCTTAATACACTGCTTATGGGAACATAAAATTTCCTCTCTGCCACTTTTCACGAAGGTAAACACACACTAAAACTCAACAAATGCATCGAGTATTTCATTAGGAGACAACAAAACAATCTATGCTCAAATGCTCATTTCATTTATATTTATGATAACTAAAAATTAGAATCCAAAATTCCCAATAACTATTAGATGAATAAATAATGATACATCATAATACTCCTCAAAATAAAAAGAGAATAAACTACTAATGAAACCAACACAATCACAAAAGCATTCAGTGAAAGACTACCAAAAAAAGACTAGATAGTGTTTGCTTTTATTTAAATTGCAATGCAGAAAAGAAAAAAACAAACACTAAAATAAATAACTTAGAGATGGAAATAGGGGGTAGTTTTGGGATTAGGAACCCTTTTCAAATAGGCATAAGTTATTCTAAGAAAGTAATGGGAATTTTCTAATCTGAATTAATGCCATGGTTACACTATTAATCAAAAATCATCAAATTGCACTTATTAAATTCAAAGGCTTTATCATATGCAAATAGACTTAACATAAATGCTTGAAAATTTAATATATGTACTTAAAACTTACCGCAGCACTACAACCAGGGAAATTGAAAAAAGTATCAGGACCATGTCTTTGTGGCATCTGATTAAGAACTGACAGTAATTTTACTGCATGTCTTGGCTGAGGAAACAATAAAAGAAAAACAAAATCAAAGCACAAATTTAACAATAACAATCAATATACCAGTTTAACCTCTGGACAGTTTTCTAACTAAAGAAACATTTTGTCTTAAATAATTTACTAAACTATTAAAGAGGAAAACAATTTCCATTACAATTCAAATAAACAGCTCTCTAGAGACAAACCGTCAGCCAGTAAGTACTAATGGACTGCTAAGGAACGCTGCTCCCTCTGACCACAGCTTACCCAGATTCCACTTTCTCCTCGAAGCATGCTGAACAGAAGCTTCAATTCCTTGACAGTGATGCTGTAGCTGGCAAGAACCCCCAACATATCAACTAGAAGATCTTCAAAGGAAAATAAAGTTATTCTGAACTCTAGTCATGAGCTGACATCTGTCAAGGTAACACACTTTTTGAAAAAGAAAATGTTATTAACTGTCATTTATATATGCATCTATATTAATACGACTAAAGTTTCTACTGAATAGACATATTAACACTTCACTCATTAGATAATCAAAGTTGTTTGAAATATTGGATTTTCTTCCTTGGATCTATCACTCAATTAAGCTTTCTTGGCAGATTCCTAATAGAGATTTCATATATTTCCAGAATACATACACAAACATACTCATACATTATTGCACACAGAGAAAATATATGGGTCCAAAGAGTTAAAACTGCAAACTGGTTATTTTCAAATGATAACGTGCAGGTTGAGCATATTTGCTTTCACAACTACCTATTCACAAAACAATATCTTATAGATATTCCTTTCCTCATTAACAACAGTTTAAAATATTATATTATTCAAAGTTGTTTCCATGGTTCAACTTCAAACTTCCTTGTAAGAAGCCTGATTAATAGATATAATTATTATTTCCTATTCACTCAGTAAATTGTAATCTATACATCTTGGCAACAATGCCCATGAGAATATATTCAGCAACTTAAGGAGTCAGGATTCAAACTCAGTCTTACTTACTAGTTTATAAATGGAAGTATACATTTAGTGCAATATTAATGATATCTTTATGCCAATGTTAGTGTTTACATGCATACAAAGATATACCAGTTAAACAAATAATTAGAAAAATTACACATTTAATTTCTCGTCTATAACTATTCTATCTTTCGTGATTCATACATACAAATTTTGCAAGTAATTAAATGAAACAGTTACTTCATATTCTTAATTACTAAAGTACTAATAAAGATGCTACATAAATTCAAAATCAACATACAAATGTAGCATCAAGTTTCCTCATTAATCAAGCAAAAAACTAAATTTTAAAACTTAAGTTATTGGTAAAAATAATACCCATTATCATGGATTGGTATCTTATATTTGAGGCACCTGAAAATGCTCATTTTAAGCATTTTAAAATATAAATTGAATTTTATTATTCATTTCAGTAAATAATTACCTGAGTCTTACCTAACCTCACAGTCAGGAAGCAATCTTAAGTAAAACGATTCAACATTTTGAGGGAGAAACTTTTTAAACAAAAGTTTCATCATTTAGGTAATAAAGTATATGAAGATATCAGTACATTATGTTAGCTGGCCTATTTCTAGGAAACAATTCCTGATAAAAATCAAGCATCTTAAAAATTCAAGCTAATAGGGCCCGGCGCAGTGGTCTAGCGACTAAAGTCCTCGCCTCACATGCGCCAGGATCCCATATGGGCACCAGTTCTAATCCTGGTGGCCCCACTTTCCATCCAGCTTCCTGCTTGTGGCCTGGAAAAGCAGTCAAGGACAGCCCAAGGCCTTAGGACCCAGCACCTGTGTGGGAGACCTGGAAGAGCTCCTGGCTCCTGGGTCTGCGCAGTACCAGCCATGCAGTCACTTGGGGAGTGAATCATCAGACAGATGATCTTTCTCTCTGTCTCTCCTTCTCTTTGTATATCTGACTTTTCCATAAAAATAAATAAGTCTTTTTTAAAAAACCAAGCTAATAACAAATAGTTAGCTGCAATGGCAATCTACACAGATGACTTCTAAAAGGTTTACACATAAACGTTGTTTTAATTAAATTTCTACTTGTAAACTTTTACCTTATGTCCTACGTATGTCACAAAAATAATCTATTACATTTGCATTTAATAGCAAAAATTTTCAAACATCATGTATCATATACAGAAAATCAAACAGCCTGTATCTGACTTATAACAAGACCATTTTTCAAGACAATAAGATTTCTCAAAGGGAAAAAATACTATGAAATTCTTTATAAATGTTTAAACCAACATTTAGTACTACATTTACATTATCAAATGAAAAGAATATCTTCCAACTCAAAATACCGCAACAAAATCAAGAGGTCAAAAGCAATGTTTTAGTGGCTACTAAGTTTCCTTAATAAAATACTTAAATTTTAATTCTCTATTAGAAAGAAATTTTTGCTTTTCTTGTACGATTCCATAGTCAAGTTCTTAGGGGAGGAAATGCTTAAGATAACAATAAATAAAAATGTTGTGTTGCTATTATTACTGAGGATAAAGAATAACAAAAATAAGGAGCTTAATGTGATAATTTCAAAATAAGAATTTCAGTGGACTACCATCCTGTCACTCTATGTCCCAAAGAACATAAACTGCATATATGTGTACTAATGTGTATGTGATTTCAAATCACTCTCAGACTGTACTCTGCAAAGCAGCAGCCACTTTATTAAAAACAAATGATCAATCAAGCCTTACTTTCAGATAAGGATTGAAAAATCACAGGATGGTCAATACAGTATGTACTCATAAACTTCTATGAAAGCAAATTCCTGCTCAAGAACCCATGACTTTACACTAGTATGGTTTCACTTAAAAGATATTTTCTAAATTAAGTCTGGATCTCATTTTTTAACAAATTATTATCTTCCAATACAAAAATCAGTAAATTGATCAATATACATTACCCCAGAAAGCAATTAGAAATGATTGTAACATATTCTCTAAGAGAACAAATTTGTTAAAAATACTACTTAACAGAGCATTCTTGTTTAGCGAAACTGTTCATTTCATTCTGTCTTGTTTAATGCTTTATTTCATAAATTTTGGTTACTTAAATGTATGTCAAAATGTTAAAAAGAATTATCTTGTATCTGAACTACTTTTAAGGACAAGATATGATATTGTAAAAATTGTATTAGCATGTTTCAATTTATGCATGATTTTTTGTCAGAACACATATGACACTGAGAATTCAAGGCCTACAAAAATCAAGTTTTCAAACTCTAAACTTATTTTCAAGAAATTATAATGGGTGAACTATGTTATTACCAGTCAAGACATACTTAGTGAAGTATATCTAACCACAGGGGAGAATACATTTCCAAAGAGGAATCACAGATTTCAAAGATTTTTTTTAAATAACCTCTAACAAGCACAAAAAATTTTTACATTGAAATATTGTGCACATTTTGCCTTTTGTTCTTATATTTATTTTCCTCTCAATTTATCAAAGTAAAATGAATACATCCAAAAGATGTACTTTGCCAATCCTAAGATTCTGAGTATCTCCTGTCACAGTCAGTTGTATGTATGGAAGGTGAAGCACACAAGAGTGTGACAATTTTGAAAAGGGATCATTTTACCCAAGTGTAATATGTATGGTGTTATTTTAGTTACACAGAGATTTAGTTGCATATTACATAAAAACATACTTTTTATTTTTCTGATTTCATAGTACTATCTGCAAAACTAATACGTATTTTCAAAATTTTAGAGAAGCAAAAATGCTAATTATGTTCAACTAATACAAGAAGTATTTGTCTTCTCCCATACTTTGGGTTTTCCACTAATAAAAAGGCAAATTTTTCCATACATTTCTATTTGTCTATTTTAAATAATAATAGTTATAACAAGTATATTTCCTATGAAGATCATCAAGAAACGTACATGAGATTTTGAAACATTTAAATCACACTTTTCAGTCAGAAAACCTCATACCTGCTATCATGTCATCTACAGCACTCATTTTCAGCAATACTTGTTCAATTAGCCCGACTTCTGTGCTAGTCTGTAAATTTCGAACACTTTTTCGTAGAATGGCTGTAAACATGCTCCATATTTCTGCTTGACATGTTACATCACAGTGCTCCAAAAGTTCTGTCATGCATGTTATACTTTCAGCATCCTGGATAATAAAATTCATCTCCAAGTCAAATTCTCCACCAACCAGCTAAAAGTAAACAGAAAAAACAAACATTAACTAGTGAGGATACTAGAAGCTATTTATAGCAATAAGATAACAAAAACTAGACTAACAAGCAAGCATAATAACTATGTCACTTAACAATGGCAAGTTTTTGGTGTCAAATGAACTTTGATCCAAGGTTTAAAAGCTACAGACTTTAAGAGTTGAAACAAGCAAATAAAATCTGATTTTTATCAAGACTGAAAAGGACAATTTGAATACTTGTAAAAGAGAAAAAATACAATATATTATCACTGGATAGGATTCAGCACAAATAACTTTCCATCCCCCAGGAAAAGATCTGATTTATAAAAGTAATAATAACAAAATATAGTTAAATTAAAATATATTATAAGGCATGAAATTCATTTTATTATTACTTAAAACTAAACTTAAAAATCTATATCATAAAAGTTTTACAGGATCTTATCTATGTCATATAACATTTACATCTATAAAATGAATGGTATGTTAAAATTCATCAAATCACCCTTAATTATTATATTATTAAATCATATTTTGTAAATAACACTAGCAAACTAGGTATCCCTTCATTCTAAACAACAGACAGACACATTTAGGAATAAATTCACCCTACACAAATCAATTCTTTTGTTCATTCAAGAGGTTATTGATTAACATCTAGCATTTACTATGCTAGTAACTAGAACATATCCATGATCAAGGAAAAAACTACATTAATAGTACTAAGTTGTAGGAATAATATCTTTGCAATTTTTTCACAAACTTTTATATGCTGTTTATGATGTTGCTGTAGCACAATCAAGATTCAGCTTTAGAGACAACTAGCCTTTCCATTAAATTCTTACATTTAATTGACCTAGTCTTTGGGTGAAGGGCCACTTTCATTTGTATGTGTGAAACATTCTCAACTCCCTCTACTATTTCTGGTTTACTAATATAAATACGTACAACAGTGGTTAAGATTGACTCTGAATTCCAACATGCTGGATTCATATTCTAGCTGTCCTACTCAGCTATGCGAATTTAATTAAAGTACTTCACCAAGCCTCAGTTATAAAAGAGAATACAACTTCCTGTCTAATTAAGTATTATTAAGAATTAAATGAAATACTATTTTGTAAGTAGTTAAGCACAACAGCCATTATTCATACAGTTACCAGTTAGGACTAGCTAATATCAGTTCTCCTAAAAACTTCCACTCCCAGCTTTAACAGAATGCCAGCAGTTGACTTGATGCCTGTTGAATATCATAAATTCAGCCAGCTTAAGCCATGTTTCCAACTAATTTATCGTGAATAATGTACTGTTACCAGGTATACAGAGTACTGATCTCATCATTGCACATTGCATACATGGACTGAAATTACACACTAATAAAGCACAAAAGTGAAAAAATATGATAACTACACAAAATGGCAACAGAAACAGATATTAAAAGAACAAAGGCATACTAAAATGTGAGCACATTTCACATTAACGTCCTAACCCAACTGTCAATGCTTTAACAGTGTCTGGTATAAACAAATACTACTCTGATGTCTAACAGAGATGAACTCATGGAAATAAGACCAAACAAACTGAAAAAAAAAAAAAGTCTGCCCAAAAAAGAAACAATATATGTATTTTTAACAATCATGTTCTGTTATTTGAATCTGTTACTTCAATCTTTCACAGTCAGCAATACAATACCCTCTCTATATTTCATGGCTTAGAAAATAGTACAATTGGGGCTAGTGTTGTGGCATAGCACATCAAGCCACCTCCCGTGACAATGACATCCAGCCCATACTTGCTCCAGTTGAGATTCAGCGGCTCTACTTCCCGTTCAGCTCCCTGCCAATGTGTCTGGGAAGGCAACAGATTTAGCCAAATGCTTTGCTCCCTGCAACCATGTGGGAAAAGGAGCTCCAGATTTGTCTTCCACCTGGCACAGCCCAGCTCTACAGTCATTTGGAAAGTTAACAGAGGGAAGATTAATCCATTCTCCCTTTCTCTCTCCTTTCCTCCTTCTCTCTCCTTCCCTTCTCATTGCAACTTTGTCTTTAAAACAAATTTAAAAAATGTATTTTAAAAACAAGAAAAAAGTGTAAAATTAAGTCTCACTAGCAGAAAACAGTGAGAATACTTACTGCAGATACTGTTAATGGATCTACATTTTCTATGAAAGTTTGGTCTTATTGATCTTTATAATTACTTTGCTATTACTACATCAGTGTGAAAGTGGCTTACTGCTACAAGAAAGTCTCACATTAAGATGAGTAAAATATTGCCTATTTTATTAACAAGAGGTTCGATATGTGGGAAAAACTAAATCATAATAGAAAAAGTAAAAACAGATTACTTTTATTGTTCAAACAATTCTTGAAAACAATCACATAAAGCTATTACTTTCCTCATAGAAGGAGACATAAGAGAAACAAGACTGAGAAGCAAAATCACAGTCAGAATTAAGAAACAAATAAGAAACTGACATCCATAATTCAAATTCATTTGGAAAGGTGAATTTTGCCATAAAGACGAAAGTATAGAATTAGAAAAGTAGTAGGGATGAAACACAGTTCTATGAGTAAAAGATGGAAAGACAGTTATTCCTTAACAAAAGACGAGTTGCTGAAAGCTACTTCAGCAAGTAAATACATGATTTTACGGGCTCAATTATAGTAAAAAAAAAAAAAAAAACAAAAAAACCCTAAAAATTCATGAGAAATTTTTGGGGAAAAAAAAAAGATGTTCACACAGCAAACTCAAAAAGCTAATTCTCAATGCTAAATATCAAATACCCCAGACCCTACGGAATTGCATCATAAAAGTAAAAGTAAAATAGAGAAGGAAAAAAAAAGTATTTTGGTGATACCAAACTATACAGTACTGAAAAACTACACCTGTGTTTAATTTGCAACTTTTTGTTGTTAAGGAATTAGCGCCACTGGGGACTTCTCTAGCTATAGTATTATCAGGCAGAATTTTTCAGAAAAAGCTTGAAGGGAAAGAACATATTTATGCTAACAGAATAACATAATGAACTATTTAGAAACCTCAACTTTTTTTGTTAATTTTAAAGTAAGATTTATTAGAAAAGCTGAGAAGAGGAGCTCCTGTCCTACTGACAGGAGGGGCTTCAAGAGAGGAAAGAACCTGTACCTCCTACCACTGTGGCAGGAGGAAGGGAGAAAAAGGCCATAGACCTTTGCCACAGTGACAGGGGAAAGACAGAAAAATCTCAACTTATTTAACAATCATTTTTATATTGCAGTAGGGTTACTGAAACATGTATATATTAAATTGGCAAACTTTCAAGAAATTTTAGACCAAGCTCCTTAACCAAATTTAAGTATATTAGCACAGTCTGCTATAAACAAACTGCTGTTGATATTTAGCTTTGTTTTACATTTCAGGCTTTCAACTTTGTTGTGTCACTTCCCTTGCTTTTCAACAAATAATGAAGAATTTTCTTTCTCCTACTCAACTCAACAGATTCCCAGAACTAGGATACTACTGCTTCAAGTGTTTAAAAGTATACAGAGACAGTGAATGGCTAGAAAGAAACATGCAGGTGAACAGGAAGGAAAAACAAGCTGGTATAACCATTCTAACATCAGACAAAACAGACCTTAACACAAAAATCATTCAGAGATAATAAGGACAACACATAATGATCAAGAGATTCCTCTCTGTTTCTGATTCTCTAACTGTGCCTTTCAAAACCTCTTGGGATCGCTGCATCAGAGCGCCTGCTCTTCTGATTCCCACTTCCGGCTAATGGGCACTTGAGAGGCAGCAGGTTATGGCACCTGTACTGGGGTCCCTCCTACCCACCTGCAGGACCTGGCTTCCTAGGTTTCTGTTTTTGCTCTGCCCTAGGCCTGGCTGTTTCAGGCACTCGGGGAGTAAAACAGCATAGAACTCTGATATAATTCTCTATCTTTCAAGTAAAGTAAAATCAATAAATAAGTTTTTTAGGGGAAAAAGGATATGAAATAGAAAGGAAAGCAAAATGACTGGCTACATAAGTTAGAGAACAGTTGGAAGAAACAAAGCAGGGAAACAAAGTGAGACTACAAAGGGGCTCCAAAACAGAAACGATAGTGAAAACGAACATTGTTTTTCAGAATACAAGGAAGGCAATTAAGTATTTTCCCAAAATCATGTTAGTAGACTGAGAAAAAAGACCAGCACAAAAAAAGAACTATTAACAATTAACAGGTTGTTTTCTTGTAAGAGCTCTCTTTATAAAACAAAGATATCACAATTCACCTTCTACCTTGTTCCTCTATAGGGTCATTGTATAATTCACTTATTTTCATGAGCTTACACAAGTTTTCCTCTATGTATAGACAAATATATTTATACACACACATAAATCAAGACCAACATAATTTTCTGTGTCTCAAAACATTATTGATTTTTCAAGGCTTGTCTTAATTTCACCTCTTCTGTAAGGTCTTCTGAAGCATTTCATTTCAAATTAATACAGTAGTACTCTCCTCTGATCTCACCACACTCTTGTGAAATCTACAAACTAATTCTAATGCTCTTGAATTACTTATCTGTAAAAAACGAATTCTCTTCAAGATAGTGCTATATATATCTAAGTTGAATGTTGCAAAGAACTAAAATGTAATTGGAAATGTGATTAATAATCACTATTTTGTGAATTTTATTAGGTGCCAAGTAATTTGTAGTCTCACTTAATTCTTATGAATTTCTGCACTATTACTATAGATGTGTGTGTGTGTGTGTGTGTGTCATATATGATGTACTTGTTTATTTGAAAAACAAGTTGCCTACAGAATAAATACAGATAAATAGATTTTTCATTTGCTGATTGAACCCTTCAAGATGTCCACAACAGTCAAGGCTGGGTCAGGCCAAAGCCAGGAGCAGCAGTTTCTTTCAGCTCTCCATCACTGCAAACAGGAGGTGAAGCACATAGGCCATCTTATGTTGCTTTCCCAGGTCATTTATAGGGAGTTGAACTGGAAGTAGAGAAGCCAGGACACAAAACAGTGACCACATACAATGCCTGCACTGCAAGTGCTGACTCCAAATTATACCAAAAATTTAAAAATTGAGGATAGCATAAGTTAAATATAAATAACATGCCCAATGTCCCAAAGCTAGCATCAGCATCAGAATTTAAATCAGTGTCTTCCCAACATCATAATGAATTAATAGCAGAGAAACTAAAACCCAAGGCATCCACAAATGTACCTCTACCAGCAATTTAACCTTCAAAATCTAGTTTTGAACTAAGTTTGTATAACAAATTATTTTACTCATTTGTCCACTTAATAACATGAAAATAATTTAAAATTTAGATGTAAACATTTTAAAACATAATGACCCTAAGCACACTTGAGAAACACAGACAAGTAAAACAGAAAATTACTTGTCTCCTATTTATTTTTTACTAGCCCTCTCTACCAGTAATTCCTATTAGTAATCTTTATGTCAACTGAAATAACTATACCCAGGAGTGAAACAAATGCTGAACAAAGACAGTTCAATAAAACTCCAGGGAAAAGAGAAGAAAACAAAGGGTATATCATACAATAAGCTCCTACTTCAAAATGTGGCTTTAACAAAACTTATAAAAGGATGTATCAGCACGTTTAGAATTGCTTTACGTGATTGTAACAACTCTAAGTATTCCAGAGATGTAGCAAACTAATGAGCAAAATGCAGTAAAACAAATGATGCTATCAAACTATTACATGTTTTTAAATTCTAACTCCTAAACTAATAATGACAATCTATTGCATTAATAAATAAGATAAAAATAAAGATTTCCCCAAAGGCTGAAAACAATGTGCTGGGTGTCAACATTTATTACAAAAAAAAAAAATTAAGTCTGCTCTTTAGGCAAAAGGAACATATTGGAAATTTAAATACACACAGAAAAACTAAAGAATATTAGAGTTGATACATTACTAAATATAAAAGACTTTTCTCACTTTGAAATCTGTAAAGCGTAACTGTCTAAAGCAGTAAAGAGAAATGTATTATAAATGAATATATAATATATGTTGAGGTACAAATGATTAGCCACACAGTACAAGACAGGGAAGAAGAAACATAATTTTGAAAGCTTCCTACCCTGTCTGAAGTGTGTATTCTCTGAAAGTAGAGCATGCTAAATTATGGATGCTTTAAATAAACTCCAGAAAAATGTATTAGAAGTAAGAAATAAAAAGTTAAGTCTATTTAAAATGAAACCATAACTAATATTCAATTAACTCAGAGCCAGATAATGGTAAGAAAAAGGAGAAACCAGAAATTATATATATAAAACACATAGAATGATAGCTTGAAATGTGAGTACACTAGTAATCATGTCAAAATCAAAAAATCAGAATCACTAATCAAGGTTATAAAATGAATCAAATGGAGCAATATCCAATTATACTTTGTCTACCAAAGAATTTGTTAGAAATTGTAAATTTTTCCTTAAAGAATCAGACATTAAAGATGTTAGATTTGTAAGCTATAGTGTCTCTCTTATAATCACTCAATTACACAGTTTTAGTGTGACCAGACTGGGGTAATAAGTAAGTAATAAAGTATGGCTGCATTACCGTAACATCTTAGGTGCCCAGCACATGAGCAACAGCTTTGCTGATCCCAGAATAGAAACATAAAGATACAGGCAGAATAAAAGTAAAAGGATGGAAAAAGATACACTATGAAAAAGCAACTTCACTTTTATGAAAACAAACTACAGATAAAGAGATGTTCTGCAAGGACACAGATACAGATTCATTAAGACAACAGTAATTCTAAATATGAATGCAACTAATGGTACAGCTTCAAAAAGCAGGAATCACAACCTATACAAATGAAAAAGAGATAAACCTGCAGATTTAATAGATTTCAATACTATGGTCTCCTTAATACATTAACAAGACTCAATTAAAATTTTAAGCAACAATAAAGATAAAAAAGGCTTAAATATTTTCAATTGGTTTGACTTATTTGTTACAGAGGAATATTAAACATGGCATTCAATGATAGCACAAAAATTTTCAAGTGCACAAGAAATACTCACCAGGGGATGAAAATTGTCATTGAATTATTAATAACTTTTATGCAGCTATAATTATAAAAAGCATGACATCACAACAGAAACAAAGAAATCATTACAAATATACAGAAAGAGAAACAATACCTGAATATTTGGAAACGTACCCTAAATACTCTGTAAGTCAAAGAAGTCACCAAAGAAGCTACAGAATTTGACATGGATGAAAATGGAAATATGACATCAGTATTTATTGGAAACAGCTAAACAGTTCTTTAGGGAAATCCACAGAACTAAATGCTTATAGTAAAAGAGAAAGATTTTAAATCAATGACCTTTCCTTTCCACCTTAAGAAACTAGGAAACAGCAAATTAAACTCATTGTAAGGGGAAAAATAAAAGAACAGAAAAATCAAAAATACCAAATATAAAATATACAAAAATGCTGAGACCAAAAGCGAGTTATTTACACTGTCTACAGAGATAAATCAAGAGCAGCAAAAGAAGGCAGGCAAAGAGAGGAAATAAAAAATATCAGCAAAACTAGGAGTCCTCACTAGATCTGCAGATACTATAAACAGTACATCAAGATTCTGAATAACTTTATAAATTTGACAATTTCTACGGAAAAGAAAAATTCTTTGAATGCAAACTACTAAAGGTCTCTCAAAAATAGTTCTGTCACTTCTAGAAATTAAATCTGTAGTTACAATCTTCCCTGCAGAGCCACACAGCCAGATAATTTCAAGGATAAACTTTCCCATTTAAGTAGTAGCCAGAACATAAACTGTTGTCAATATGGGATGCAGGCACTGCAGGTGATGCCTAAGCACACCATACCACAGGACTGGCTAGTTCAGTGTACTGTGTACGCAAGTTTACTCCTGTCAACTTCAGATTTCACACCCAGATTTCCCCTCTTTGTTCCCGAATTTCCCACTACTCCCCAGATTTCCCCTATACTATTACAATAGTACAGTCCTTCCAAATCAGTCATAAACCCATCATTCTGCTATTTAAGTGTATCCTAACATCATAGGTATAAACAAAGGCAGAACAGTCCAGCATATATTTTCATGCAAAATACAAGATCAACAGATATACAGGTAAACATGTATATACACACATTAATCTAGGGGACCTGTATAATGGAGGCAAGTATACCATGAAGTAGAGATACACTGCACTGTAAATCTCTACTTCTGAATAAAGATGGACTTCCAACAAAGCTGTTAAATAAATCTTGATACTATAATGCTGGTCTTAAACAGCAAAATTATGGACTTAGACATATTTAGCAGTTTCACTGGGAGCCCATCTTGAACTCAGAAGTAAGAAATTGTGGTACATCTACTTTATAGAATACTATTCAGCCATTAAAAAAGAATTAAATTCTACCATTTGCAACCAAATGGTCCCAACTAGAGAGCATTATGCTCAAGTAAATAAGACAGTCCCACAAGGAAAAATACTGTATCTTCTTCTCTCTGATATAAGGCAACCTTCATGCAAAATACAAGCTCAACAGATATAGGATAAGCACACATGCATATACAGTCATCTAGAGGAACTGTATAATACAGCCTATCATATTGAGATGTGAAGATTTGGTTATAAGATGGAAAGTACTTGAATTTCTGCCAGGGTAACTGACGTAAGGAAAATCTGTAGTTGTCAGACTAAGCAATGAATTTACAATCTGAAAAATTAAAGTAGGTAAACCAAAGTTTTAAAGACTATAGGAATTGCACATAAATGATATATATTAACCAAAGGAGCAATGCAAAACAGAAATTGCACTTGTGTAAAACACCAGTTTATTCCAAGAAATACAAAGAGCTTTAGAAATTCAACAACAGCAAATAAAAAACCCTATGAAGAAATGGGCAAATGAAATGAAAAGACATCTTGCAAAAGAACAAATTCAAATACCTAGTAGACATTTAAAAAATGCTCAGGCTCCCTGGCTTTTAAGGAAACTTAAATAAAATCCCATTGAGATTTCACCTAGCTCCACTGAGATTGGCCTACATTCAGAACTCTACTAACAACACCTGCTGGTGTGGATAGGAAGAAAGGAATTCTACCTTTAAACTAGCACAGCAACTATGCAAGTCACAACATATAGACAGTGTTCAGACAACTGAAAATTGATCTACGATATGACCCAGCTATCTCACTCCTAGGTAAATATTCAAATGAAGTGAAATATGCATATAAGAAGCAATCTGCACCCTTATAAATATTTTTTCAAATATATATACATTTTACTGATACATATATTTTATATAATATATATAAGAAATTATAAATGAAAATAAGTCGCATATGTGAAAATGTATCACATATATCTGGAAATATATAATCAGAAAAATACATTTATGAGGTTATCAAAAATATATATATATATCTGAAATATATATCAGGATAATTTCTGATACATATATGTGTATATATATCTCCAAAAAAATCCACAGTAATGAAGACATGTAAACAACCCAGATGCCCATCAAAGAGGAAAGCATAAGGCATTGATGGTGCATCTACTCCATGGAACATTACTCAGCCACTGAGGAGAATGGTACCTGTGATTTCCACCTGACTGCACCTCTTAGTTACTTGTACCCTTCGTAATAAGACCTTGTGATGAATACCATTAATCAATCATGCATAAGAAACTAATTGCTTGTAATCACCAGAGATTGTTAATGTCCCCTTTATCACTGTTATTGCTAAAGCACATAAGTAATGAGGATCTAGTCCTCATTGTACCTTTATCAGTGCCTTGGAACACACGCTGACATGTACTACTACATGAAGATGCCAGACACTCTTTTTCACTCCCCTAACATCACACTGATATCTTTGTTACATGTTCATTCACTTCATGTGGATAAAGGCTATTTTTTTTTCTCACCGTGGTGGACTGTACTCAAGGGGATACATTATGGGAATGTATCAGAAAATAAATATGTTCAAAAGTAGAAACAGAGAGAAGTAAGTCCTCATGCATGCACTACAAGGATGGGCTGATCATCTGCATTGTTGGGAGGCACTGGGAAAATTCACAAAAGACACTCATTGTAAGATGGAGAGGAGAACAGAGGAGAAGGAGGGAACTTGGGGAGAGGGAGAAGGATCCCCAGTGCCTATTAAACTGTATCATAAAACAATTTAAAAAAAAGCATGAGGCTTAAGAATTCTTGAGAGTATGGAAACACAGAATGACTTAGGAAATCTATTTGGTGAAATTGTAGCGGAAAATGTCTCCAATTTAAAGAAAGATATGTCACCCAAATATGGGAAGCAAAAATGGGCATGAGAAGAAAAGACCCTCATCATGATTCTTTATAGTCCAAATTTCCAAAGTAGAAAATGAAAATAATATCTTAAAATACACAAGAAAGAAATACCAGATCACCTATAAAAGAACTATCATCAGCTTGATACCAGATTTCTCAATAGCAACTCTACAGGCTAGGAAAGAAAGGGCTTAAAAATGGCCAACTAAAAATACTTGACCCAGCAAAGTTATCATAAGTAGAGATGAAATAATGACTTTCCAAGACAAGCAAACCTTACAAATGACACTTAAGTTGTACTATATGCAGAAACAGAGAAAGACAAGCATTAGCATGAAACAATTTGATGGCAAAAAGCCTCCAAGTGGAAGATCAAAGGGGATTAAAGGAAAACAATAGGTATATTTATGGAATAATGGCAGGCCTAAGTAACTATGCATGCATAAGAATCTTGAATATAAATGTACTGTATTCTCCAAATAAAAGATACAGACTGGATGAATGGATGAAAAAAAACATACACATCTTTGTGCTTTCTGCAAGAAATATACTTTCACAGTAAAGACACCTACATACTAAAAGTGAAAGGATGAAAAAAATGCTTTGTGAAAATGGAAATCAAAAGTGAGCAGGAGTGTCTATACACATTTCATACAAAATACACTTAACTAAACAGTTAAAAAACACAAAGTAGGCCATTGTACAATTATTGAGAGAGCAATTCAACAAGATTTGTATTATAAATTTATATGTAATCAATGCTAAGACTCAATGTTTTATAAAATAAATGCAATGGCTCTAAGGAGAGACAAAAGCTCCCATACAATAATAGGGGACTTGCAGAGGCAGTCTCTAGAACTAATGGACCTAATAAATATTCACAAAACATTTCATCCTGCAGTTGTAGAATATACTTTCTTTTAATCATTTCCTAAAAAATGTCTAAAATAGACCATATAGTATCGCCATCAAACAAGTTTGAACATATTTAAAAAATCGATTTTTTTTTTGGTTTTCCAGCATTTTCTTTGTTGATTTTTAATTTTTACATTTTTAAAAAGTTATATTTCATGCTGTGGTTCCATAGGCACAGGGATGCCACATCTACCCCTCCTATCCCTTCATACTGTTTTCCCCCATGTTATTACAATATAGTTTTCAGCAATAGTCACAAGTATAACATTTTGCTATTTAAGTGTTTCATGGTATTGTAGGTATAGACAATGACAAAAAGTCTCTAATATCCTATTGCCAAGGCATATTTGGAATTTTTGTATTGGTTTGATTGTGTTATAGAGTATCCCTTGCTTAGGTTTTTTAGCTTGATGTGGTAGTGGATTTTATCAAATGTCTTCTATGCATCTATTGAGATGATTTTATGTTTTTATTCTTCATTTTTTATGAGATTTATTTATTTTGATAAATAAATGTTTGATTAAAAAAAAAAGGAATGAAATTCTATCAGTTGCAGCAAAATGGTCCTATCTGGAGACCTATTAGGCTTATTGAAAAAAAGAAATCCCAAAAAGGATAAATATCATATGTTCTCTCCAATACAACCTAGCCTTCATGCAAAGTACTAAATAGATATAGAGAAATCAAGCATATACATGTATTCTCATAGGTGAACTGTATAATGGAGACTAGCACAGCAGGAAGTGAAGATACGCTGTAGTACACATCTCTATTCCAAAATAAGCAGAGAACTTATTTAATACACTTCGGCAGCATGATATTAGATGTTCCACCTTTGCCTATACACATGAAATATTGAAACAGCAGAATGTTAAAACTGTGTTATTAAAGGACTACACCAGTGTGTTGATATGAGGTAAAATGGCAGAAAGGAAAAACAGAGTTAGGAAGTGGGGCAGGGGAAGGGGAGGAATCCCTATACCTACCAAGCTGTATCATGCAAAATCATAACAATAACAACAAAGAAATACATAAAAATAAAAAAAAACATGTCTCTAGAACAATACAACATCGCTCTCCGGTGTCTAAAATTCATAGAAAATACATGGAGCAAAAATTAGGTTTGGGGTAAAAACAACCAGTGCAGGAAGATGACACCTTTCAGAATAATGTTTATAGTGTAATGCACAGGCTTTTAAAACTTCCTGTTTAAAACGGCTCTCTTTAGTAAAGGATTCCCAACAATCCTGAAGTTGGGAAAACTTTACAAAACAAGACTGAATAATCTACTAAAAAACATTACATATGCTAAATTGAATTTCATGGGGCTGGCACAATGCCTCCATAGGTAATCTCCCAGCTGCAAACACCAGTATCTCATATGGGCACCCGTTGATGTCCCAGCTGCTCCACGTCCCATCTAGCTCTCGGCTTGTAACCTGGGAAAGCAGCAGAGGATGCTCCAGGTCCTTGGGACTCCACACCTGTGTGGTAATTCTGAAGGAAGCTCCTGGCTCCTGGCTTCGAATTGGCTCAGCTCTGGCCATTTGCAGCCAATTATTGAACAAATCAGTAGATGGAAGATCTTTGTCTCTACTTCTTACTGTAAATCTGCCTTACCAAAACAAAGAAACAAACAAACACGGAATTCCATGGATAAAAACATTATAAAATTAGATAACAAACCTATAAAGTAATACACAAAAGAAAGTGACAAACACAAAACTCTGAGAGAAAAGATAAATGATACTCAAAATCAAAATTAAATATTTGATACAGCAAATACATAACTTGTAAAACATCATGTTGGGAATCACCCTCAGCATTAGTTCAAGTTCCAGCTATTGCACCTCCAAACCATTTCCTACTAACATGTCTAGGAAAGCAGTGGAAAATGACCCAAATCCTTGCGCCCTGTATCCACCTGGGAGGAGACTCAGAACAAACTCACAGCATCTAGCTGCAAATCAGTAGAGCTCTGCTTTAACAAACTTATGTGGGAAAAAAAAAAATGGAGCTAAATTGTTTCCCAAAGTGTGTTAGAGTAGAAGTTAACAAATTTTTATCATACGTTTACTCCTATTCTATATATTTATTTTAAAAGAATAATTTATAGCCAAAGAAAAATGTATTTCTTGATGGCGGGAGAGGTTAAGTAACTTATGACCATCAGAGGCTAAAAAATCAGGCTAAATCTTTTTTTGCCATTTTTAAAATGATTTCATTTTGCTAATCTTTACATACTTGATTAGGGCACTAAGGGTCAAGGGCTACAGGAAAGTGGGTAACACTATTGTTCATTCCCACATTAATATTATTTTTCTCCTGTAGCTGCATTAAGGGGGGAGACAGAGGGAGAAGTCCCACCTAGCCTCCCACCCTTCCCAGGTCCCCAATGTGGGGCACACTCTGAGGGTCCTGCTCAAGCAGTTTTGACAGTTCAACAGCTCTGAATTGCTGCCAATCTCACCATTCCACGCACAATGAAGTCTCTTGAGAATCACTAGATTTAATAACTCCATTGTAGCTTTAACAAATTACATACAATGGAAGAATTAGTGACCAGAATATATCAAACGAAAATATTCAGATACATGCAGAGTAAAATAGGAGTAAAACAGAGGGAGAAATAAGAATACAGAATGCAAGCCATAGGTCTATCATTTATATAATCATATTTCCAAAAGGATAAGAAAAAGAAACGTAACAGACCCATCTAGAAACAGAATTACAAAGAAATTCTTAAAAAAAAAAAAAAAGCTCAGGTTGCAGGCCTGGTGCGATAGCGTAGCAGTTAAAGTCCTACCCTCACAAGCGCCAGGATCCCACATGGGCACCAGTTCTAATCCCACTGGCCCCACTTCCCATCCAGCTCCCTATTTGTGGCCTGGGAAAGCAATCGAGGACGGCCCAAAGCCTTGGGACCCTGTACCCGCTGTGGGAGGCCTGGAAGAAGCTCCTGAGTCCTGGCTTCAGATCGGCTCAGCACTGGCCACTGCGGTCACCTGAGGAGTGTAATCATCAGACGGAAGACCTTTCTCTCTGTCTCTCCTCCTCTGTGCGTATCTAACTTTCCAATAAAAATAAATGAATCTTTAAAAAAAGAAAAAACTCAGGCTATAAATTCCAGTCACTTAAAATCTTTCATTTCACTAACACACACACACACAAAACATTTCAAAAAGTGACAAGGGGAAGAATGTATGTTACCCTCAAAGAAGAAGCAATACAATATTGCAAAACTGAAAAAGATACAAGTCAAGTTATTTTCAAAGTGAGGGAAGGAGACAACTGTCAGCCTTCATTCTATACTCAGGGAAATATCTTTGAAAGCGAAGGGAAAATTAAACATTTCAGACACGAATTAATGGTATTTTATTATCTGTATGTCCCAAAATATCATTAATTATATTACATGTAAAGAGATTAAGCCGATCAACTGAACAACAAAGATCAGCAAAATAGAAATAATTTTTCTAAATAAATAAGTTTCAAGAAGGGACCAGTACAGTGCCTTAGCAAGATAATCTTATATCTGGAGCACCAAAATCCCATATGGGCACCAGTTCCTGTCCCAGCAGTTCTAATTCAGCTCCCTCCTAATAGCTTGGGAAAGCAGCAGAAGTTATACCAAGACCCTGGGACTCTACATGCAGGCAAGACCAGCCCATCTCTGGAAATTGCAACCATTTGAGGAGTGAATCAGTGGATGGAAGATCATTTTACCTGTCTCTACCCCTCCTCCCACTTCAGAACCCTGACTTTGAAATAAAATAAATGAATCTTTTTAAAACAAAGTTTCAAGGAATCCATATCTATTGAGTACAGAATCTGAAGGGTCTGAAATTTTATCCCACTCTCAAGCTAACACATTAGCCTGCCACGTTCATAGATGCTGGCTCCGAGGTCAGAGACTAAAGGTTTATTATTGTTACTCATAGCATAGAAAGCAGCCTGAACTTCATGTTGAACTCCTCCATGTTGAACTTCTCCAACAAGGCCAAGGCACAGGCTCAGTAGATGTTGACAACACAGTTGAGTTTGTCGCAGCTAAAGGCCTGTCAGCAAATTGCCCAGTCTTTGCCTCAAAGGAAAATATAATATTATTGTGATCAGGAAAATAAAAATCTTGCTGGTATCCAAAGTATGCCTGACTTTTCAAAACTGTCTGCTCTACAAAAATTCTTATAATGACAGCTCTAAACAAAGGCTGATATAAAACATTCCAAAAAGTCATAAACAACTCAACCAAAATACAGTTTCACATTGTAGAAGTTAGCACAGTGCCATAAGAATAGCTGGTACTCAATATTAACTGAGTAAATAACATATACTTGAGTGAAACTTCAAAGTAAGAAAAACTATAAAAATCACAAAGCATGGGCCCAGCATGGCAGCCTAGTGACTAAAGTTCTCGCCATCCACGAGCCAGGATCCCATATAGGCACCGGTTCTAATCCCAGCAGCCCAGCTTCCCATTCAGCTCCCAGCTTGTGACCTGGGAAAGAAGTATAGGTTGGCCCAAAATCTTGAGACCCTGCACCCATGCAGGAGACCCAGAAGCAGCTCCTGGATCCTGGCTTCGGATTGGCTCAGCTCTGGATGCTGTGGTCACCTGGGGAGTGAATCAGTGGATGGAAGATATTCTTCTCTCTCTCCTCCTCTCTGTATATCTAATTTTTCAATAAAAATTTAAAAATAAATCTTTAAAAATCACAAAGCAGTAATTAATTTACTAATTCTCTTAAATTTTCAAAGACAGTTGCTGTATTAGTTTATAATATACACAGATGCAACAATTTAACTTTGTAAATCATTGTTCAATTATTCTTCTTTAAACTTTAAATGGATAAATATTTATTTTGTTTTCACAGGCCTCAAGATATAGGTAGAAGTCCAAGGACAATCTCTCTTCCCACACAAAAAAAAATGTTCCATATTTTGGTAAATGTTTGTTCTACAAGGGAAAAAAAAACTAAAATTCATGTTAGTGATGCTGCACAAGACCCTTAGAGTAAGGATTAAGACTCCTTCATCTGATCAAGTTTCAAGCTTTATCCAAATGTTTCAGCCTGCTATTCAAGATTCTAGACAGAAGCCAAACATCACTTAGCATGGCAGGTGAGGGAGGAAATGAAGTTAAAGAAAAGCACCTGATGAAAAACGAAGAATTTCAACCCCAGCCAGAATCCTTGCAAAGTGTAGTATTATAGCTTAAATACACACACACACACACACACACACACACACACAGAAAGGGTTTAACTGCCTTCAGTGAAATGTCACAACAACCAGAGAAATTCCTGTAAGATGATTAATTTCTAATACTCAGGAGCACACTGCTTGTTCCCAATTCTCATTTTTGGGATCTTTAGCCAGATCTTTTTATCATGCCATTCACCCCATGGGATTACTATAATCACTTTGTCTAGTATCCAAACTTTTTCTTCCTCAAGAACTTTTATAACTATTCTTTTTTGTCACTCTTCTGTACGTCCTCGGGAATCCTTCCATTTCCATCTTAATTTCACTCTTCCTTTTCACCCTGCATTTTCCTCACTATATCATATACACATGGGATCTTTTGTTTCATCCAGTTAAATTTTAATTTTTGTCTTGAGTTCTTCCAAATTTATGTCAAGTATTTTTAAATTTTTAATTGTCTTCCCTTTCTGCTTCATAAGCTTTTCAACGTTGCAGTCTGAGCTTCTAACTTTCCCTGAATGGACATTATCTCATCTTCTAATTTGGTTTGGTATTACTTCTTTTCTGATAGCAGCCATTCACCCCTGATATCTTTATTTCTGTGAACAGGTTCTTCAGATTATCTTCTTTTATGTGACACTATCTTTTTATGGAATTGTAATAACAATCACTTACAATGCAAATGTTTAAGTGAAACAGTTTCTCCTTAACTATTCAACAGGAAGCAGGGAATGAACAGTTTCTACTTTCATTTTTCTTATTCAGAAATATTTTTAAAAAATAAGATCTCCACATTAGCCTTCTCTCCAATATATTCTCAGATACATCTTCTCTGGTCACTCCTTATTAATCACTCCCCCCCCCTTTTTTTCACAGAGTTCCATAAGCTTCCATAAATAAGTTTCCATAAATTTCTCCTTACTGTAAGATTCAACTTAGTAATTTCAGACCACATACATAGCTGAAAGCATTCCCTGTACTATCAAACTTTTCCAAAGTCTTCTTGCAAGGACAAAATATAACCTGTAAGTGCCAAACCAACTGCAACTGTTGTCCTCCAGTTGAATCACCAAGTCTTCCATTCCAAAATCACAATTTTTGAGATGAGCATATGCTGGTGATTTTCTTTCAATTTTTTTTTTTTTGGAAAGTCACATTTACAGAAGGAAGAATAAACAGAGAGAAGGATCCTTCACCCTCCCCAAGTGGCCACGATGTCCTGAGCTGATCTGAGATTGTGATCCAGGAGCTTTTTGTGGGTCTCCCACACGGACATAGGGTCCCAAGGTCTTGGCCCGTTCTCTACTGCTTTCCCAAGCCACAAGCTGGGAGTTGGAGGGGAAATGGAGCAGCTGGGACAAAAACTGGTGCCCATTTGGGATCCCAGAACGTACAAGGCAAGGACTTTAGCCACTAAAGATTTCCAACCTTGTTGAGTCTACCCAATATATAAATGAAAACAAATGTAAGAAAAAAGTTAAAAAGCATGGCACAATTATAAATTACTCTAAGGCAGTATGCTATACCATCTATTAGCTTTCTAGCACTGCCATAAGAAACTACCACCAACTTAGACAACAACTTAAACACCAGCTTAAACAACAGAGATGTATTGCCTCACAGTCTTGAAATCTAGAAATCGAAGTCAAAACATCAACAGGGGTCATTCCTTCTCAGGGCTGTGAGGGTAGACTGTTTTCAGGCCTCTCAACTTAGCTCACAAATGGCTGTATTTCCCATATGCTGTTCTGTGTCTCAATATCCTCTTCTTGTGAGGATATCAACCAGTCATACTGGGTTAGGATCCACTCTAATGAGATCATTTTAAGTTTGATTATCTGTTTGATGTCTTTGTCTTCAAACAAGGTCAAACACTGAGGCATGGGAGGGTAAGTCTCTAAATGGGAGGGCAGCCAAGTCACAGTACCATTTCAACACTCCAAATATATACCAATATGTGCGAGATTGATTCTTCCTCTACCTAATGACTGTGGAGGACACACTTAAAATGAAATATATCAAGTTTTTAAATGCTGACTCTAGATGTCAGCATTATGGGTGACCATTATTTTACAAGATCTGGGTTTCCATTATGGGAACTTATCTTTAAAACAGGAAAGCAGTGCCCGAGTTTGCATTCTGGCAACACTCAGGTTGTAGCTTCCTGTTCAAATATATCCTGGAAGACAGCAGGTGATAGCTCAGATTAAGGTCCCTGCCACTCACATGAGGACAGAGCTATTGTAATGAAGATAGCATATTGCTGCCGTAAAAGAATCAACCTAAAATTGAATCAGTAGAATAGAGAATGCAGAAATTAACTCACATACAACCAAATTTTCTGCAAAGCAGCAAAAAACTTTTAGAAAAACAAGCAAAAATTTCAGGGGGCAGGGAAGATTTCATTTTAAAACAGTAAGCATCTAAAGTTTAAGCACATTTGCTCCCTGAAAGCTTAAAAACCAAAATACATACTAAGAAAACAGACAAGTGAGCAATGATTGTATGTGGCAAAACGGAAGTAGTAAATACATATTAAATAAAACTAGAAGTCACATAAATGCAAGTGCAAACAAGTCAGAGTTCTGTCCAAGCAGCTATCTTCATTCAACAAGTTTAGCAATTTTGAAACAAGTATTTTCCTATTTTGCTCAAATCATCACTATCCTTTACTTCCTGAAATATCCCTAAGTCTGCATGATTTGTAACACTACAGATGTCTTTCTTCAGAACTAAATCTCTTAAAATTAATAGCTGTACTTTCTTCTCTAATTCCTTTATTAAAGTGAATAATTAACATAAATAACTTCTCAATTGAAGTTAATTTCAAATATAAATTGAATAATCTGAATTATTTCATGTAAGCAACAGAACTTCATTTCCTTATGTTTCCCCCCATAGGATTTATTTTTCACAGCTTTTAACTAAGTAATATTTTACTGGTGTCTACAAAACTTTCCAAACAAAATCAACCAAAACTGAAATTGAATATCTAAAAAATATATTATCAAGTGTAAAATCACATTATTTCTTTTAAATATCAAATATGTAACAGCATCATGCTCACATAATGAGACAACACATTCATAAAAGTAGCAATGAGCTATCTTGGTTACTCAGTTTTGGTGACTGACCACCTCACTCCCAGTCAGAAAAAAGAACTCCACACAAATCTTCAGCAGTTTTATTCCTCATGGAAAACTAGCTTAATGGAATTCTGAGTAATCACCTCCAGATTAATTCATTCGGCTTGCTCAAAACAGCTGAGAACAAATACCATTGCAGTTTTTGAACTCGGTTTGCTATTCATAAATATTCAACTAGATGAATGCAACCTTGAGAGGTTTCATAAAACACAGTAGGCAGATTCTACTGGGCACACAGAGTCTTACTTGACGAAGACATAAAATAGAAAAGAAACTAAATTTTAGTTAAAACCAGAGACATACGGATAATAGAATTATGGGAAGAACAAAGGGAATGGAGGAATAGAAACTAGTGCAGCAACAATAGGCCTGGCATAAGAATAACATAACACAACATAACATAAGAATAAGACAAAGCCTGGTATACGAATAATACAACATAACATGACATAAGAATAAAAAACAAAGACCTGGCATAAGAATAAAATACAAGGAGAAACTACCATTGCAGAAAGCAGCAAAGAGGAAGAGAAAAAAGCAAGGAGTATAACAGTCGCAGGAGATGAGAATCCTGAGCTACAAAGACTGCAGATCAAGCAGGGACTGAAAAGTTATGCTAGCAATTTGGTAACTTGTTTGTTTTTGCTTTTGTTAACTGCATTTTTGAGATCTTCTCCAAAAACTGATTCTCTTAAATCAACATTTTAAAGTTTCCTCTATATCTTCTTGTTTGCAATTTCATCATTTAAAGCCCTGAGTTTAAGCCTTTGAACAATGAAGAGCCGGTCCTTGAGTATGATACAATGCAGATATATATTGTCATTTAAATATATGTCCAATTTCTTCAGTACCATTTATTGAAAAGACTTTTTCTAAAGCAAGTTTTTTGCTGCTTTGCAGAAAATTTGGTTGTATGTGAGTTAATTTCTGCATTCTCTATTCTACTGATTCAATTTTAGGTTGATTCTTTTACGGCAGCAATATGCTATCTTCATTACAATAGCTCTGTAGTATTCGAGCAATGCATTGCTTCTATTTTGTTTTACTCATGATCACTGTGACTATTATGAATCTTCTGTAATTCCACATATATTTTAGCACTAATTTAATTATGTAAAAACCGTGATTGGTATTTCGATGGCCATTGTAATCACTCTATAAACGGACTATCTTACCATTTTTTCTTGGTTTCTTTCATTAATGTTTTATAATTTTAATTGTAGACATCTTCAACCTCTTTGATTAAAATGATTTTTTATTCCTAAATGCCTTCTTTTTGTAGCTACCGTGAATTATGCTGTTTTCCCAATTTCCCTTTCAACTATTCATGTATAAAAAAGCTACTATTATCTACAACGTTAATTTTATAGTCTGCAAATTTACTGAATTGGTTAATCATTTTTAACAGTCTTTTAGCGGAAAGTTTAAGATTCTCCATGTATAAAATTGTATTGTGGGGCCCGGAGCTATAGCCTAGTGGTTAAAGTCCTCACCTTGCACGCCCGGGATCCCATATGGGTGCCGGTTCTAATCCCAGTAGCCTAGCTTCCCATCCAGCTCCCTGCTTGTGGCCTGGGAAAGCAGTCAAGGAAGGCCCAAAGCCTTGGGACCCTGCACCCGCGTGAGAGACCCAGAAGAAGCTCCTGGCTCCTGGCTTCAGATTGGCTCAGACTGGCTGTTGCGGCCACTTGGAGAGTGAACCATCAGACCTTTCTCTCTGTCTCTCCTATCTGTATATCTGACTTTCCAATAAAAATTTTTAAATATTTAAAAAAAATTGTATTGGGGCGTCTTTTCAATAAACTTGAATGTCCGTTCTTTCTCTCACCTACCCAATCTTACTAATATTTCCAATATTATATTGATTATGGAGAAAAGGAAATTTATAAATACGCTTGATGGAAATATAAATTAATAAAGCCACTACAGAAAACAATATGGGGATTCCATAAAAATCCAGAAATAGAAATCGCAGTATGATCCTGCGATGTCACTCCTGAGTATGTATTTCTAAGAGCTGAAATCCTTCAAGAAAATATCTGTTCCAGCATGTTTACTGAACTCTATACACAATAGCCACGAGAAGGAATCAGCTAAGGTGTCTATGATCATATGAATAAAGAAAACAACAATGGAACATAATTCAACCATAAAAAAAAGTCCTGCCGTTTGCAGCAAAATTCATGCAACTGAAGGACATCATTTTTAACTAAGCCAGAGAAAGACAAATACTGCAATATACTCTGTCATATATGGAGTTAAAATGAAACTCAATCTGAACACAGAAGAGGGGCTAAAAGACACTGAGAGTGGTAAGAAAGTACAGAAGGAGTTTAGATAATGAATACCCTATCATAGTTATAGCTAAGATGGCACAGAAGATTGACTACAGTTCAAAATAAACCACTTTATATTTTATGAGCAAATAAAAGAAAGGAGTTCCCAGATTACTATCTTGGAGTCTAATGTCAAAGAAGGAGGAATGTTGATTGTCATGATTTGATCAGTACACAATACATACATAAATTGAAATGTCATACTGTAGTGCATAATGCAATAAAGAGTTTTTAAAAGATACTTTACATCCTTAAGTCAAAATTTTAACTTTTGTTAATGTGTTTACATCAACCTAATCCCTTTTGTCCCCATTAATGACATGGATTTCAACATTTACCTTAACTTTCCCCAAAGAAAAGTTAAGATACTGGTCCTCAGTGACAGCTTTCTGAGAGGCTTGGATGAGTCTCAAAACATTTGCAAACATTTATGTAGTAATAGATGATATTTAATCAAATATCTGTTGAAACCTGCATACAGGTAAATTAAAACAGACTAGTGCATGGTGGAGCTTGATACTATTGACTAGTCAATATATAAAAGTTCTTAACAAAAGCCTCTTACTCTGATCAAGGAGCAAAATCTTCACTTGTTCCAGCTACTTGAAATAGTGAAAAACTTGAGACCCTGAAGGAGAATTAAAGCTTTATGTGCTGGCTCCCACCCTGCATTTTAATTTTCTAATTCAGTGCGGCACCTATCCCACAATTTTAGTGAGAGAATCATCAAGTCACACTTAACTGAAGTAAGGGCAAGAGAAATTAATGATGATGGCTTAACTGGCATTGTGGCATAACTGGTAAAGCCAACGCCAAATAACCAGCACCCCATATGAATGCCAGTTCATGTCTTCCTGTACCTTCTGACCCTGTTTTCTGTTAACAGCCTGCAAAAAGCAACAGAGGATGGTCCAAGTGTTTGGGTCCCTGCTATTTACATGGAATACAGCAAATGGAACATCTCTCTCACCCGCTCTCGCTCTCTCATTCTGACTTTCAAATAAATAAATCTGGAAATAAACGTGAAGTCTTAGTCCATTTTTCTGCTGCTATAATAAAAAGCTAAGACCAGTATTCTATGAGGATATAAGTTTACTTTCATGGCTCTGGAGGTTAGAAAGTACAAGAACATGGCACCTATTGCTTGGCATCTCAGAAGGTGATTACTGCTGCATCACAACATGATAGAAGGCTTCATATGGAGAATCTGACATAGGACAGGTTAGCCCACAGCACTGCTGCTCTTCTTGTAAAGCCTTCACAGGAAACCAATACTCATGCTTCATCTATTATCTTCCCAAGATCCCGCCTCCATATACCATCAACATATGAAATGTAGGACTAAGTGTAAAACACATAAAACTTTGGAATACACACTCAATCCATAGCAAATAATTTTAAGGTTCTAACCAGACACAGATCTACATTTTACTTTCACTTTTTACCATTCTAATAAAAATGAGATTTGAAACACAGCCCACCTGTCCTCCTTCCCCATTTGCCTGAGCAGCTATTGAAACCCAGCAAACGGATAGCTAGATAGATATGGTATCCCTTCAGGATGCATGCCTTAAACCTTCCCATGCCTTTCCTATATTATCCCAGTATACTCATATTCCCTAGTCAAATTAAAATCAATCACATTCACTTTGCTCTCTGCTTCTCGAGTAAACAGTTCAAAAGTATTACATATATATGTAAATATGTAAATCACATTTATTTATGTTGTTCTGACATGTGAGGTCCCTCTGAGGCCACATCTGTGCTCTTAATTGCAAACCAAAATTTACCAAACTGGCACTCAAACTACAGACAACAGAAGACGTCCCCTGTCTTACTTAACAACAGGCTTCCCTTACCTGCCTAACACACCAACAGCTCATAACAGTTATTTGCTTGTCAGTTGCACAGTAAGTTGCTATCCCATAGTAATTATCGTATTAAAAAGCTGCTGAGCTGTGGTTGCAGACTCCCTGACCAAACTGGACAGAACCAGCTGCAGGCAAAATCGCAACTGTAGTTTCTCCAGAGTAGCTCAGACTGACTAGGAGGTTACTTTGTAGGTCATGAGAATGTCAAGTGACTGCACCTCCAATGACATTTCAGCACCTACCATGGAACATGAAATACATGTAAAATCTTTCAAATTGTCATTATGTTCCCTTATCTTATGAATTACCACATTCCATGGTGATTAGGGAGATAGGTTCACTTTCCCCACCTCTACCAATCACCTTATAGGGCCATGTGATAAAGTTCCCAAGAGATGCAGTACATAGAGTTTCTTTTTCTTAAGATGCAGTAAGTACATAGAGTTTCTTTTTATTAACAACTGCAGTAATAACAGTGGCCCATTGCATAGCAACAGCACAAGATGAAAGAGAAAAATACAAAAACCTTAGGTTATTAAAAGGAAACACCACTATAAAAAAAATCTTGTTTAAGCAGTAGGTATTGGCACACTAGCTAGGATGGCACTTGGGATACCTACATCCCATATTATAATGTTTGGGTTTGAATACCACTTCTCTCCACTCCAGTACTGCTAATGTGAACCCTGGTGACTGCTCAAATACTTGGGGTTCTCCATGTGGGAAACCAGAATTAAATTCTTGGTTCTTGGCTCCTGGCTCCTGGCTTTGGCCTGGCCCAGCCAAACTATGGCAGGGATTTGAAAACTGTTGCAGGCATTTATTTATTTAAAATAAAAACAAAATTCATTTTAAAATGGTCCCACAAAGAAAAATGCAAGATCAAATGTTTTTATTGGCCAATTGTAACAAAATCATTCATAAAGCACAGGAGAATACATACTCCAACTTCTTTGCAATAACCTCAATACCAAATCTGACAGATATTACAAATAAATAAAATTACAGACCTGAACTTCCCATAAAACAAACTAATGCTTCAAAATTGTTAGCAAACCAAATTTAACAATATATAAGGCAGAGAATACAACATTCTGTTATCCTAAAAATGAATGCCAAGATTGTTTTTAACACTCAAAAATCAATCTAACATTGCCAGTGGTAATGCAACATGATATAACCAATTTAGAAACAGTTTAAAATCTGTTTACACAGTTTATACTTAAAGAGGCAACTATAGATTGACCATAATATCCAGAAATTCTACTTGGATTGGGTGAAATTGTTCACAGAATAACTATTCTAAAAGCCTGAGGCTGAAGATAGCAATGGGTACTGACTGCAAACGGACATGAGATATCTTTCGGGGGGAGGTATGATGGGAATATAAAAATATAATTAAGTTGGGTGTAAATTTACTAAAACTAACTTGTGTTCTAACATTAGGTTAGTGCTACAAATAAATATAACCAAAACATATGTAATTCTCATAAACTATACAAAACACTACTGAGAGAAAATGTTAACAGGCAAATGGAAAATATACTACATTCATAATAGGAAGACTAAATAAATTTAAGAAATCAACCCTACCACCAAATTAAGCTATGTATTTTATGCAAATATATTTACAATATCTCAGATCTATTGGTAGAAATCAAATTACTCTCAAATGTGAATATTAACAACAAACAATTACTGCAGAGGCAGATGTGGTACAACAGGTTAAGCTGTAGCTTGGAATCCCCGTATCCCATAATGAGGTGCCTGATTCCAGTCTCGACACTCCGCATTCCAGATCCATATTTCTGCCAATGTGGCTGGGAGGCAGCAGATGGGGTAGCTCAAGCATTTGGGTACCTGCCACCCATGTGGAAAAACCTGGATAGAGCTCCTGGTTCCTAGTTTCCAGTGGCCTATACTGACTGCTGTAAGCATTTGTGGAGTGAAATTAGCAGATAGAAGATAACTCCAAGTTTCTCCTCCTATCTGTGTCACTGTCTTTGAAATAAATTAGTAAATTTGGGGGCCAGTATTGAGAAGCAGCAGGTTAAACCACCATGTGTGACTCCAGCCTCCTATATGAGCAGCATCATGTCCCATTTGATCCATTTTCAACAGATTCCTGCTAAAATGCAGCAGATGATGACGTAAGTATCTGGGCACCTGCCAGTCATACGACAGACAGAGATCTCTGGCTCCTGGCTTCAGCCAGGTCTAACTCTGGCTATTGTAGCCATTAGGGTGAGTGAGCCAGAATACAGAAGATCTCTCTGTCTCTCTCTCTCTCCCTTTCTCTCTCTCTCTCCCTCCTCCACCCCTCTGTCTCCTTCTCCCTCTCCCACTTCTTGTCCATTCCTCCCTTCTTCCTTGGCAATCCGGCTTTCAAATAAATAAATATATTTTTTAATCTTAATTCAAGGGTCTGATGTAGTAGCTTAGCAGAAAAAGTCCTCACCTTACATACCAAGGACCTATGTGGGCCCAAGTACTAATCCCAGTGGCCTCACTTCCCATCTAGCTCCCTGCTTGTGACCTGGGAAAGCATTCAAGAGCGGCCTAAAGCCTTGGGATCCTACACCCACATGGGAGACTCAGAAGAGGCTCCTGGCTCCTGGTTCCTGGCTTCAGATAGGCTTAGCTCCGGCTATCGCAGTCATTCGGGAGTGAACTATTGGACAGAAGATCTCCCTCTCTGTCTCTCTTCCTCCATATATATCTAACTTTCTAATAAAAATAAAATAAATCTTTAAAAATCCTATTTTAAAAAAACTCTAATAATCAAAGCAACCTGGAGAGAAAAAATAATCACAACATATAAGAAGACTTAAAACAACCTGCTTTGAGGGCCAACACTGTGGCAGGTTAAGCCTCTAACTATGGCACTAGCACCCCATATGGGTGCCTGTTCAAGTCCTGGCTACTCCCCTTGAAATCCAACATCCCTGCTGACATGCCTGGGAAAGCAGTAGAAGATGGCCAAATCTGCACCTATATGGTTAACCTGAAAGAAATTTTTTGTTTCAGGCTTCGACCCGACTCAATTCCAGCCATTATAGCCATTTGGGAAGTAAACTAGCAGACAGAAGATTCCTTCTGTCTGTCTCTCTCTCTGTCCCTCCTCCTATCACTGTAACTCTGCATTTCAATAAATTTAAAATCTTAAAAAGAAACACTGGTTTCAAATTTTAAATAAGAGTATAATAATCAAGACATCATAGCCATGACATACAGTCTGACATACAGATCAATGAGGAAAGATTCATAATTTTGCCTCATTTAATTTCTACAGACATGCAATAGTAATCCAATAGAGAAATGAAACGTCTTTAGACTAAATGGTGATAAAAGAATAGAATAATAAAAATGGTGGAAAACCTGAACTCTAGCACATACCATACACCAATATTAATTTCATATAGATTACAGATTCTTACATAATAACTAAAACATTATTTATGATCTATAGTGAAAGTAACATTTTCTGAAGAACACAATTGCAAAAGAAAAGTATTAATGAATTAGAGTTCATCAGAACTAAAAAATACTCTTGAAAAGAGCATTAGGGCTAGGATCTGTGGACAAAAGCATCCCATACTATTGTGCCTGAGTTTGGGTCCCACCTCCGCTTCAAATTCAAGGTTCCTGCTAATGAGCACCCCGGGAGGCAGCAGAGGATGGGTCAACTACTTGGGTAACTGCTTCCCACAGAGGGGTTCCAGCATGACTTCCAGGGACCTGAGTTCTGCTGGCCCAGCTCTGACTGTTGTGAGCATCTGGGAATGAACCAGCAGAGAGATCTTTATCTCCTCTCTCAAATTTAAAACAAAAAAATAAAAAAGTTTCTAAAAAGAAAGAATTTTTGATAAACAGCAAATTACAGACTAAAAATATTTTATGAAAACATACAACTGATGAACAAAACTATATACACTTAGAATATATAAGGATTCACAGGAGTCTGGAATGGTTGAATATGGAATAGTCACGTGGGATTTTGAGCAAGGGAAGGTGGCGGAGTTCAGGTTAAGGAAGCACATTCCCAGGGAAAAGTTTACAAGAAATCTGTAGGAAAACCTGATGGATAGTGGAGAGTCACTGTGAAGACTTATGAACACAGCAATTACACAGGGCCTGGGGGTGGGGGGATGCAGCTTGCTGAGTGAGGTGGCTGTCAAATCCTAGATCACTGGTAGTACTTTCTGGCAGAAAGACCAGTAAAGAGCACTAACCCCAGGCTTAGACTGCTGCTAGAGTTGGCAGCAAGGTGTCCACAGATCTTCGTGGGAGAGCATCACGTTTTCCCAGTGCAACCACCCCAGGGAGGAGTCGGCACCATTCTGAAGTCCAGGAAGGCCACAGTAGCTTTCCACATGCCAACTATGAAACCTAGTGCCACAGGCAACATTGTGCAACACAGAATCTTACAGACCACAGTGATTTGGGGCTCAGACTGGAACCAGGGCAGGAAATGGGGAGTATATGTATCATTGTGAAGGAAGAGTCCCCTTCACCATCCCACCATGAACCAGAGAGAGGACAAAACCAAATGGGGTGTAATGCCACCTAAATGTCAGTCACTTATTACTCACCAGCACCTGCACAACTAAAGAATTTTAAGAGAGACAAATCTGTACCACCCTATGGACTTTGGGTCTGTGATGGCAGCTTGGAAGGAGCTGCACATTCATTGGGATGCACACATACATATCCCCTAAAAAGGGCACAGACTGCCCATGCAGAGCACTCCTAGGAAGCTGGCACCAGGAAGACTGCTGCTCTCTCTGTGAGTGGGGCACGATCATAGTGCTCAGTGGATCCTCAGCTCCCATTAACTATGGGAGTTCTAAGCACAAAGACCACAGGAATTCTCTGGATGCACAATAGGGCATGATGTTGAACTGGATCTCCGGAAACTCAACTTGTCTTACATCAAAAACTAGGAGATTCAAGATCACCTGAGGCATATTGCAGCATATTTCGTGCTCAGAGTGATCCTCTGTATAATTCATTTGCCACTGAAGGTGAGGGTTATAGACATGGTGAGTTAACCCAAGCATTGAACACAGGAGGGCAAGACAGGAGGAGAGGGAAAGGAAATGAGGCAGTGATTATATTAACAGTGTTAAAAATTCCCTACTCCCCTGTGGTGAAACAAGATCTACTACATCCAAGTTGAATGTTTCCTTTGACTCTCACCTCTCCCTTAAGCACTGACCTGAGAACTCTGGCATCACCATGAACACACCTCCAGGCTTCCACTGCAGGAGCAGTCACTTCACCAAGCCATAGAGTTAGACCATAAAGATAGAAATGGCCTGGGAAAGCAGTGGAGGATGACCCAGGTGTTTGGGACCCTGCACCCACATGTGAGACCCGGAGAAGCTCCTGGCTCCTGGCTTCGGATTGGCTCAGCTCCAGCCATTGCAGCCGCTTAGGGAGTGAACTATTGGTCTCCCTTCCAAGTACTAACCGGGCCCGACCCTGCTTCACTTCCGAGATCAGGTGCGTTCAGGATGGTATGGCCATAGACAACAATTGGAGTGAACTATCAGATGAAGGATCTTCCTCTCTGTCTCTCCTCCTCTCTGTATATCAGATTTTCCAATAAAAATAAATAAATCTTTTTTCAAATGCAAAGATGAAGAGATTGATAAACGCCTGAAAATGAAATAATAAATGATCACGGGATTATTCAAAGGCACCCAGAAGCAGATTATTTAAATAGAGAAAACAATACATGACACGCATGATAGATTCTACAAACTGAATAAAATTCTGAAACCAACCAGAAATATTAGAAATGAGGAATTCAATATGCCAAATGGAAAATACAGTGGCAAACATTAATCAACAGGCTTGGAGAACCAGAATAAATAATGTCTGAGACAGAAAACAAAACACTGGAATTATCTTGGGCTGACAAAAGCAAGAACAAACAGAAAAGCTCAAAACAGCTGAGCTTTATTTATCAAAACAAGATGTATAGGACACTATCAAGCCACTAAGCATACATCTTAGGAATTCCTGAAGGTACAGGAAGAGAGAATGCATTAGAAAGTGCAACCATTGAAATAGTAACAAGAAAACTTCCTTAATGTGGAGAAAGAGAATCCAAGCATAGGAAGCATACGAAATTCCTATGAGGCATGATCAGAGACAACGTTCACCACAATGCATCACAGTCAAACCTTTCACAGTGAAACATAAGGAAAAGACTCTACAATATGTATGAGAAAAACACCAGCTTGCTTTCAGAGGCACCACCACCACCACTCCAATTAGACTAACAGCGGATTTCTCATCAGAAGGGAAGGGAGACACACAGTCCAGGCACCAAAATAAACTGCCAACCTGGAATACTGTATCCAGCAAAAATCTCATTTATACATGAATAAGAACCTTTCAAATTAGAAATTGAAAAAATTTGCCACCCCTTGTCCACCCTTACAAAAAGTATTTAAGGATGTGCTACACCCACAGAAGAATAAACATGATGAAAGAATGTGAAGGTAAAAAGTCTCCTAGGAGTACAAAGGAAATTCAAATCAAACAATGAGAATATTTATGAAAAAATGGCAGAGCCAAGTCATTACCCTTCAATAATGACCTTGGACACCTAATGGTCTAAACTCTCCAGTCAAAAGACACAAACTGGCTGAACAGATTAGAAAACAAGAACGTTCTATTTGCTGCCTGCAAGAAAAGCACCTACCAACAAAGGCACAGACTGAAAGAGAAGTATAGAAAAACATAGTCCATGTCTGATCTCGGAAGCTAAGCAGGGTTGGGCCTGGTTAGTATTTGGATGGGAGAAAAAGATAGCCCACGCCAACAGAAATGAGCAGGTGCAACCATTCTCAAACATCAGAAAAAAAACAGACTTTTAGCACAAAAACTATTAAAAGAGATGAAGACGAGTATTACATAATGATCAAAGAATCGATTCAACAACAAGAAATGATCATAGTAAATGTATACATGCCCAGCGCCAGGGCACCTGGCTACTTGAAACGATTATTAATGAAACTAGAAGGAGACACAACTCCATACAATCACAGAATGAGGATTTTCAACACCCTACTTTCATCCCTGGACAGACCAACTGGACAGAATATCAACAAACAATAGAACCAATCTATACTATGGACCAAATGGACCTTATTGATATATTCACATTTCATCACACAGATTCAAAGTATACATTCTTTTCATCAGTTTATGGAACTTGCTTGGTAGAACTAAAATCATCAAAATGCTCATACTATTGAAAACAATTTATAGATTCAGTAAGTCCCCAAAGTCTCTACAATTCTTCTCAGATATGGAAAAATTCACATGGAAACATAAGAGACAACAAACACCTAAAGTAATCTTATACAACTAAAACAAATCTGGAGGCATCACAATACCAGACTTCAAGATGAACTACAGGGCAGTTGCCATCAAAATAGCCGGCCACTGGCAAAAAAAAAAAAAAAAAAAATTTAAAGATCAATGCAACAGAATAGAAACTCCAAAAATGAAACCCACACATTTACAGCCAACTAATTTCTGGCAAATGAGCCAAAAACAATCCAGAGAGAAAAAAGGAAAGACTCTTCAATAAATCGTTCTGGGAAAACTGGATCTACATGTGCAGAAATATGAAAATATCACCTTATACAAAAATCAACTCTAAACGGACTGAAAATCACATTCTACAACTGGATTCCATCAAACTACTGGAGGAAAATATTGGGGACATCCTGCAAAACTAAGACATAGGCAAAGACTTCTTGGAAAAGACCCTACTAAAGTAGAGGTCATTAAAACTAACATAAATAAATAAATGGAAATTCATGAAGCTACAAAGCATCACAACTTCAATGAAAACAGGCCACAAAGTGATGAAGCAGCCAACAGAAGAAAGAAAATATCTGAAAACCGTTCAACTGGTTTAAAAAAAATCTAAGGTCTATAACGAGCTCAAGAAATTCAACAACCAAATGTAGTCCAGCTAAGAAACTGGCATAAAAAGACACTCTTCAAAAGATAAAATTTGCATTCTTATTTCCTTTAAGTGGGTGAATTCTCAGGAATGGAATGGTCGAAAATTTTCACATCTCTGAGAAATCTCCATGCTATCTTGCATAATGGTGGTAGTAGTTACTTTACATTCAAGTCAACTGTGGATTAGGTTATGCTTTTCCCCACATTCACACCAGAATTTTGTTTTTTGATTTTTGGAATGATGGCTCTCCTAACTTGGGTGAGATGAAATCTCACTGTGGTTTTTATTTGCATTTCTCTAAAGCTAGTAAATCTGAGCATTTTCTCATATGTCTGATGGCCATTTCTGTTTGGTCCTTTGCCAATAAACGGCTTGTACATGGCCTAGCTCTGAAGGAGTGTCTTTTTCACAATAATGATTAAATACTCAGCAATGAAAAAGAAGCAAACTACTAATAAATACAACATGAACAGATTTCAAAATTACTTCATTAGATGAAATAAACTGTACTCAAAAGTTAAATGGGTTAAATTCATTTATATAAAAATTCTAAAACAGCCACCTCTATCATATATTAGGAAAAAACTCACGAGGGATTGCCTCTGCAGCTATAGGAGCATAGCTCCTACAGGAAGGAGAAAAGGAACTGCGTGAGTTTAACAGAAAAGTGGTAAAAAGAACTGCCTAAGCTAAGTCTAGTGTTCTGTATTCTGAAGTTTGTGTTAGGAGGTGCAAGTATTTAATAAAAGTTAATAAATATGATACTTAACATAGATGTTTTCATTATAGATAACTTGGGGGAGATAACCAAATATGAATTTGAGTTAACAGATATTCATGATTTCACCCTACATTGAAAGGCATTAAAAAAAGCAAAGCATTGATAGATACATAAAAATACAGAAATATGATAAAGTCAATTAAAGAAAATATGGACTCAAGAGTCTTTCAAAACTGAAAGTAACTACTGCTTTCTGCACAGCATTACTTAAAATTCACTCACCCATTAGATTAACTAAAGAACAAGTCTGAGTTATAAACATACCTTTCTGTCCTACCCACTCTTCTGCAATTAGTGATTGAGGATATACTATGCATCACACACAGGAAATAGTGAAACAAAATTTTCAACCTCATGAACCATTATAAACTGTGGTGAGAAAATGACTCCAACTGCCAAAATGAATTAATTATTCCTAATTACTGATGTTAGCATCTATTCTCTTTAATATAATTAGGTGCATTATGTGCACGCATATTTACATTTAGAAGCAAAACCATGAGTATACAGCCAAAATAGAGAAGTATTCTGGAAGTAAAACATCATGAAATGCTTACTGCAAAGCCTCAAAATTGAGAATATTTTTCCCAGGGAAAAAAGCAACATGTTTCTAATAGGCCAAAATGTGAAAAATGGAATGGTTTTTTGACTCATACAATTCTTCCTGGTCCAACCTCTGGTCTTAAATTTTTGTTTCATCTTATAAATCTCTTTCTTACGAAAAGGTTTTCATTGAGTCTCTGCTCCTCAAACAAGATGCTATTGATCCATCCTCAATAAGCCTACAATCCTTAATACTTACAAAACATAAAATTAGCTCTATCTGTTTATCTTTCTACCACCACTGCAAAACTGAAAAGTGGGAATAGGCACCATAAAGCCTAAAATATCTGATCTTCATAGAAAAACTCCAGTTATCTGCCTCTGTTCTAGACAGCCTCTCACAGCCTCCTGCTCATTCTCGGCACATAGGTCAAGCACAGTACCTAGTTTTATATATGCACATCATAAGTTACTAATTTTATTTTCAACCAATAAAATATATAATTTAAATACTAAAACTACCACAAATATATAAATAAAAAACACTTATTTTTGAAGATACTATTCAAGTCAAATAATACTAAATAAAATTTATTGTATTACTTATCCCTCCACCCTAGGCGATTAAAACAGTCTCATTAATCACTGTATACTTCACGTCAAACTCTTGGTAAATGCTTGATAAGAGATTAATGGCCATCAGACATATCATTTTTATTGGAAAGTTAGATTTGCAGAGTGAAGGAGAGACAAAGATCTTCCATCCACTGGTTCACTCCCCAAGTGGCCACAGTGGTTGGTACAAAACCAATCTGAAGCCAGGAGCCAGAAGCTTCTTCTGGGTCTCACACATGGGTGTAGGGTCCCAAGACTTTGGGACGTCCTCCACTGCTTTCCCAGGCCACAAGCAGCGAGTTAGATGGAAAACGGGGCCGCCAGGATTAGAACCGGCACCCATATGGGATCCCTGGTGTGCAAAGCAAGGACTTTAACCACTAGGCCATTGTGCTGGGCCCAAGAAATTTCTTAAAACATATTTCTATTCCAGGGTTTTTAAAATATCTTCTACTTTAACTGGATCTATGTGCTTCCTTATTAATAAACAAATAAACTTGTTAGAAGTCACTTATTAGCAGCAGTTTTTAAACTTAGACTATAAGCTTCATCCTCCATCAGGCAAAATGAGGTCTAAAACAGCTAAGAGAGTTGTCCAACTCATAAAGAGCAACAAAATACAATCCAAATCTAAAATCAATAATATTTTAAATAATAAAAAAATTTTAACACTACAAATGAAACGAAGGTTTGAATGGGGGGCAAATGTGCAGTGGGCAGAATTGAGCTGGACTGCAACACCCACTACTTTGCATAGAAGACAAGGCTAGAGACAACAGACCAGTAATTGGAACTAACAATGTGCAAATGCCGATTTGGCCAATGAACTGTGCTGGACTCTGTACTGGCATGCACACACAAGAATCATGTCTGGGATCACCTCAGATGAAGTTTCTTGGGGATCTCCCAAACTGAACCATTGGGCTCAGAATTCCAACCATGGTGAAAATGACAGGTTCCATGGTCTGACTGTGGAATGCAGGTGTCAGAGCTGGGCCTGATCAGTGGCCCAGCATATCCAGATGTACATGGAAGACATGGCAGGACACTAGAGCCTGCAAAGGATACCTGGTACCATAACAGAGCACAGAGGACAGAACAAATTGATCAACTGCCCCAGCCAAAAGTTGGCATTGACTGCCTGGGCAAACGGACACTCTGAGGTGGACTGTGTCAGCCAGTGGATTCTGGAGAGATTTCACCATGTTTGAAGTGGCAAGATCAACAGCATTACAGAACTGTTGATCTATCAAAACCACTTGGGCAGAACCCTCGGAGTATGCGCCACACTGGGGACCCAGGGATGGCTGGGAGGCTGGCTGTGGCTTCTCGCCTTATCTCTCCCCTCTGCCCAGATACAGTAAGAAAAAAAGAGAATATCAAAACAATGGTTTCACCCCCTTTCCTCTAGCTGTTGATCCTTCAGACCCTAATGAAATATGTAAAAACCATTAAAAATAAAATTTATATAATTTCTAAAAAGTAACATAAGTAAAAGTAATCTTTGGTTAAAATGTTCACAAAAGTAGTCTACACTCATGTTACTTAGAAGGCCAACCAATAAGGACACTATAATAAAATAGGACTGCTTTCTTCATGAAAAAAATCTTACAAAGCAGAAGATTCTGCTGTAAGTTACTGATTTCCTGTGAGGCCAGCAAATCTTTTAAAATGCGCAAACCTCATCTGAAGGTTACATCATAAATATATTTAATAAAAACTCACTATAGTAGCAGAAAATGTTAATATACTGATCATACATATTAGTCTCTGATATATACACAGTTTCTACTCTAGAAAGGAATAAAAGGAAAAAGAACTTTTCATTCCTGTTTCCATAAATGTGAAGTGCATGTGCACACACACCACTGTCTTCACGTGTCTACACTGGCAGAAAACTGGAACTGGAAGGGTAGCCAGGACTAGAGCCCAGCCTCTCTGACATGAGATTCACACACCCCAAGCGGCATCTTAACCACCATACTAGAACACCTGTCTCTAAAACTCATGACTGAAGTGCACATTTAATGTGACAGTATTTCAGAGCTCGTCATCAAGAGTTCCTATTAAATAAGTACAGCTAACAGCCTAGTGACATCTACAAAAACTTGTAATTGCTACTATTTTATATTTCATGCAAATAAGTAACCATACCTGGTTCTACTTTCAGGAGCAGTTGCTTTCCACACTTCTCTTAATGTGTATATACAATTTTAAGATGCTATTTTTTCCCTTCTATCTTTTGATGTCTAAGAGACTTTGATCTTGCCAACTGCAGTTCTGCAATTGTGTTCCATTTCAGGAATGCGACTCCTCAGTTTAAGAGATTGACATATTTATAAGGTGTTAATGGAAGACAAAAATAGAAATGTGATATTGCTTCAAAACTCTTTTCAGTTAGACACCAATACACAGGAGATACAGAAACTCAAGCTGAGACCTAAAGGATAAGTAGAATTTTTCTTAGAGAAAACCTTTTGTAGAAACAAGGTACTACAGACTGACTAGCCCTTAGCAAATTCTTTTGGCACCAATTTTTTTTCCAGCTTTTGGAACAGTTGCACAAAATAAAGAGCCCAGCATCTCTCATCTGAAAATCTAAAATGTCCAATATCCAAAATCTTTTGGGTAACAACTGATATTCAAAAAAGTTTCAGATTTGGAGCACTGCTATAGATTTTAGATAGCAGATGCTCAACCATATTTTGGATACATTATATTGATTCAAATTTTCTTATCTGGAACACTCTTACTCAAACAGTCTACTCAGCAAAGGCCAGCTGACCCTTCAAAGCCGAGATCAGAACCCTGTAAACTAGTCCTTTCATACTCCCCTAACAGTTCATCGTGACTCAATAACAATTTTATAATACTGAATGCATTTTTACTCAAGATCACAAACAAAGGAAGATTAGAATTTAAATGCACACTAGTCCTACCAAGAAGGCCTGATCACATCATTTAGGATATTTTTACTAGTACATCACTCTCACTTACTAGAAAGTGAAGTTTTAGACACCAACACCATGGCTGGTCAATTTCTAACCCAGCTACCTGCTTATAAATTGGCAAAGCATCCATGTTAGAGACCTGAAAGAAACTCCTAGCTTTCTTTGGATCAGCTCAGCTCCAGCCATTGCAGCTTTCTCTGTCTCTGCCTCTCTCTCCCCTTCTCTTTTCCCTCCTCTCTCCCTCTCTCTGCCTCTCACTCTCTCTGCAAGTCCGCATTTTAAAAATAAATAAATAAAATATTTTCAAAAATTGAAGTTCTGAAAGGCAAAATCATTTTTCCAACTTTATTCTGTCATCCAGTTGACCATTACCTAAAAATAAGAATGTGCTTAAAACAAACCTGCCATTTCTCTCCAGCAGGTCTTAGGAGACCCTTCAGAATGCACAACTTAGAATTCTACTGAAGTATACTCTATAAAGATAATTTTAAAAATCACAATATGTATCACCAACTTAGAAAAGCAAAAACAGAAACAGAATCACCCAAATTTACAGAGACTCATTTCCTAGGCCATGTTGCTGTGGCAGGTTTTCTATTTACTATTGCTGTGGAGCATCCATACCCTACCCAACCACAACTGCCCTTGCAACTAATCCATTGCTTCTAGCATCTCCTAGTTCTACTTTTGCTCTGGAATTAACTTAATCCAGCTGGGATCAAGTATCTGCCTCCTAGCTGATCCAGGAACTACACAACCCTGCTTGTTTTCTACTTTCCTGCATTAAAGCAGTTTGCTAAACACAAGTATTTTGCACATTCTCTTTTGGGCAGGCCATGCCTGCTTCTGGATAACTCCTTTCTTGTCATCAAGTATTAATTATCTTTCAGGCCACAATATCACCCTCAATAGTACAAGAAAACAAATATACTTTGGATAAAGCTTCAGGAAGTAAACAAGAGAATATGTCATGAATGGAATCAGAGAACATATGCAGTCCCAAGAAGTCATGAGATTACATTAAAATAAAAAAAAAACCCAAGAGTAGCTGATTATGACCAAAGTATTTTCAACAAATAAGAAACAACTAGATACCACTAAAAAGAAATTAAGTATAGATAATGACATGCCAATATATACCATTCCACTGAATTTGTTTTTGCATTAAATTAAGACACACTAAGTGATTTGGGCCTGGATAACTCTAGTATCTAAAGATCCAACACAATGGCTCAGCTGGCCAGTCCTACCCCTGCAAGAATCGGCAATCCATAAGAGTGCCAGTTTGCATCCTGCTGCTACACTTCCAATACAGCTCCCTGCGTATGGCCTGGGAATGCAATAGAGGACCACGCAAAGCCTTGGGATGCTGCACCCACGTGTGAGAGCCAGAGGCACTTCCTGACTTTGGATTAGCTATGGCTATTGTGACCATTTGTCTTTCCTCCTCTCTGTAAACTGCCTTTCCAATAAAAATAAATCTTAAAAAAAAAAAAGAACCAAATTTCAGTGTAATTTCATAACCACAGCTAAATGGCTGAATGTTTGTCATAGTAAACATCACCGTTATCACAAAGCTGCCAATATGTGATATTTCCATATCTTAATTTCAAAAAGACTACAAACATAATTTGAAATATCAGAAAGTTATCAAGAATTCTTTAAAAAAAAAAAAAGGCAATAAGCACAGCAAATATCTAAGACATCACAGCTATTATCTAAGAAATCTCAAGATCTTTAAACCTAAGCTTCTTCACGTATAAAATACTAGCATTGTCATAGGCCTAATATAACATTTAAGACTTGTAAAGTATTTAGCATTATACCTAGTACTTAGTACGGTTTAATAGAGGTTTCTTATTAGTACTGTTTTAATAAAAGTGAAGGTCAAGATTTTCTGTAAACGTTACAGATTTTCTTTATAATTAGTTGAAGAGTCAAAACGATTTAAAGTGATATAAGCAAATAATTAAAACCCTTATATGTCTAAATGAAGGTATGTGAGTATTAAACAGGGAGACAGGAAAAAGCAGATGTCTGACAAACGTTGATTTAATTGAAATAAAGCAAGCTTATTGAATGTAAAAGGGTCCTTTCAAAAGGCAATCTGGTGAACATTATTAATAAAATGTCTTGTGAATTTATCATCATCATCCTTATCCTTATTTTCACTTTTTGGTCTAAACTGTTCTCTACCCATCACCACAAATCCATCTGTTGAAGCCCTAATAACGTTCAGTGACTACTGAATGTGACTACTTGGAGACTGGACTTTACAAATATAATTAAGATGAAATGAGGTCATATAGGTGGGCCCCAAACCAATATTTTTGATATACCTGTAAGAACAGAAGATTAAATACAGATACACGGAATAAAGAACATATAGGGCCCGGTACAATAGCGTAGTGGTTAAATTCCTTGCCTTGTATGCACCAGGATCCCATATGGATGCCGGTTCTAATCCCGGCAGCTCCACTTCCCATCCAGCTCCTCCCTACTTGTGGCCTGGGAAAGCAATTGAGGATGGCCCAGACCATTGGGACCCTGCACCCGCATGGGAGACCCGGAAAGAAGTTCCGGGCTCCTGGCTTCAGATCGGCGCAGCACCGGCTGCTAGTGGTCACTTGGGGAGCAAATCATTAGACGATAGATCTTCCTCTGTATATCTGACTTTCCAATAAAAATAAATTTAAAAAAAAAGAACATATGAAGGCATAGGGAGATGATGGTACTGTGCAAGCCAAGGAGAAAGATCCAAAAGAAAACCAATCCTATGGATAACTCAGCTTTGGAATTCTAGCCACCAGAATTACAATAAATAAATTTCTGTTGTTTGAGCCACCACATCTGTGGTATTATTTATAGCTCTACCAACCTAAAATATAAGCCAAACTCAAGATACTGGTGTAAACATAATAAAAAGAATAATTACCACACTATAAATTCAGATGCCTGAAGGGGAGGCAGAGGCAGAAGCATCTGCAATGTAAGGTAGTGGGTCAAGGTGCAGCCTACAATGAGTGCCAGTTCAAGACCCAGCTGAACCACTTCTGATCCACCTCTCTGCTAATGTGCACAGGAAAGCAATGGAAGATAAGCTGAGGACTTGGGCCCCTTGTGACTCATGATGGGGATCCATACAGAGTCCAGGATTGTAACTCTTACATAGCCCAGTAATAGCCATGGTGGCCACTTGGGGAATGAGCCATTGGATGGAAGACTTCTTTGTCTCTCTCTTTCTCCTTCTGTCTCTAACTTTGTCTTCCAATTAAACAAGTAAACCTTTAAACAAAGAGAAACAAGGAGTCAGCATTGTGGCATAAAGGGTTAAGCTGGCACCTGCAATGCTGGCATATCTATGGGTGCCTACTTGAGACTGTTCTCCTCCACTTTGAATTCTGCTCCCTGCTAACGGGCCTGGAAAAGCAGCAGAAGGTGGGCCCAAGGCTTAGGCACCTACTACCACTCAGGAAACCCAAAACAAGCTCCCAGTTCCTTGTTACAACCGGAACTTGGTCATTGCAGCTATCTGGGGAATAAACCAATAGATAAGAAAATCTCTCTGTATCTCCCTGTCTGTAACTCTTTTAATTAAATAATTTAAATAAATCTTTTTTTTTAAATAACAACAAAAAAATTCAGAGTTCTAAAGTCCAGTGTAGAGTATAAGTTAGAAACAAGGCTGCCCGGATTAAACCAGCACCCTCTCTATGTTTACGCTTCCACACACAGCCAAAAATACTAACAACAAACATCTTCCAATTCCAGAATTCTGGTACTCAATTCACAACCTGATTTAAAATGTACTGCCCTTGGCAATTAATACTCAACATAATAATGAGAATACAAAAGGAGAGTCTGGTTTTAACAAGAAATCCTTACAAGCAGATAAAGGCCAGGTCACTTCTTGATTTTGACTTTTAGTAAACAGAAATTACTTAAATTCTGTGGAAAGTATACTTTTACTTCTCTATTTTTATAGCAGCTTACAAAAAGGAGATGTTGATCTCATTAAGAAACACAGTCTAGAAAATAATAGAAACAAAACATGATGAGAATAAACTACTTTCATCCTATTGTAAAACAAATGCCTTCATTTTGTTCTAATAATCATTTTCAACTCTGTAACAATGTTTACAATTTGCCCTCCAAATTTATTTGCTGACAATAAAATGCATTTTAATTTGTTGCCATATTGATTTCTATGAATTATTTAGGCAATTGTACCAGAGCAGGAAGAACACATTTTTCCCCAGTGATATGTGGTTTTTAAATTGTTGCTACTAAATCACTGCCATTAGCCAGAATGAAGTCTGTTAACAAATAACAGAAAATATAGTATGGATGCCTTGAGCAATATAAAGATGGGATGTATTATATAAGTATATACATACCCATACATGTGGAGAAAAAAAAAACATGCTCTAATACTTACAGTTTCTTTCTGTTCTTTAACAAGATTTTATTTATTTATTTATTTATTTTAAAGGCAGAATTACAGAGAAGAAGGGAGAGACAGAGATTTGCATCTGCTGATTTAGTACAAACTGGCCTCAACAGTCAGAGGTCGCCAGAAGCTTCATCCCACTCTCTCAGGCAGGTGGCAGGGGCCCAACATCTTGGGCCATCTTCCCTTGATTTTCCCAAGCCATGAGCAGGAAGACAGATTGAAAGTGGAACACAGGGAACGCAAATCAGCCCTATATGGAAATGCCAGAGTCATAGGTGTTGGCTCTACCCACCAAATCCCAATGTTAGCCTCTTCTACACTTCTTTTTATTACTTTTTCTCATATTTTCTTGGCACAGGGATTCTTCCCTTTAACCCCCAGCTTAGCTACCCTGAATATCCCTCCCATTATTATAATAGTATAGTCCTTCAGCAATAATCAGAAGTTCAACATTCTACTATTTAAGTACGTCATGGGACTGCAGGAACAGACAATGGCAGAAATGATACTCTTATAGTCAAGATATATTTAACAGTTTCCTTGGGAGTCCTCCTTTTATTCAGGAGTAGAGATGCATACTGCAACATATCTTCACTTCTCAGTATCCTAGTCTCCATTGTACAATTCATCTATGAGAATGTATGTATACACTTATTTACTTATATACTGGTTTGTTTTGTACTTTGTATGAAGGCTGTGTTAGATCAAAGAGAATATATGATATTAATCTTGGTGGAAGTCATTTATTTCACTAAGCCTACTAGGTCTCCAGTTGGGACCCTTCTGCTGCAAATGGTAGAATTTCATTCTTTCCCATGGTTGAGTAGTGCTCCGTGGAGTAAGTGCATCACAGCTTCTCTACCCATTCCTCTTTCAATACGTATCTAACTTGTTTCCATGTCCATCTCTCCTGAAAATCTTGAAATTTCAGAAATATTCTCTCCAGACCACTGCTATCCAATAAAAACCATAACGCAGGTCACAGGGGAAAGTTACATACTCAACTATAAATTTGCTGTTAGTCACATTGAAACAAAATAGAAAAGGAAACAGATATCTAAAATCCACAATATCATTTCAGCATGGAATGAATTTTAGAAACTTAAGGTATTTTATGTTATTGCAGCTGATCTTAAAAACACTGTGTATATTTTATACCTAAAAGACATTGTAAATGTTCAGTAGTCACATGTGGCTAGTGGCTGCCAAACAGAACTGACCAGGAGTAGACAGCTGTAGTCTATTTTTAAGACTCAATTTCTTTATCTAATGGAATGTTAAGTGTGTAACTATGAAGTAAACCGAAAGTATGTCATTGTGCAAATTTTCTTCAAAAATGGAAAGTTGAGGGTGGGTAAAGGACACTGGCAGGAGGAAGGGTGGGGCAAGAAGTATTGTTGTGTTCCTAAATCTGCACTGTGAAACACGTGAAATTTGTTAACAAATAAACAATTATACAAATAATTTTAAAAGACAGTAATTCATCTTAAATATTGTAGCAAAACCGGAAACTGATAAGCCCAGCGCTATAGCCTAGTGGCTAACATCCTCACCTTGCAAGTTCCAGGATCCCATATGGGCACCAGTTCGTGTCCTGGCAGCCCTGCTTCCCATCCAGCTCCCTGCTTGTGGCCTGGGAAATCAACTGAGGATGGCCCAGAGCCTTGGGACCCCCGCACCCGCGTGGGAGACCCACGTGGGAGACCCGGAAAAAGCTCCTGGCTCCTGGCTTTATATAAGCTCAGCTCTGGCCATTGGGGCCACTTGGGGAATGAATCAGTAGACAGAACGTCTTTCTCTAGGACTCTCCTCCTCTCTGTATATCTGACTTTCCAATAAAAATACATAAACCTTTAAAAAACTACAATCAGATTCAACAACTTATCAGTGTATGTTAAACATTAATATCTGACCATTCGCTGATAAAACTATAAAGCAAACTTATTAAAAGCTGGAGCTGAGCCAATTAGAAGCCAGCCAGGAGCTTCCTTTGGGTCTCCCACACAGGTGCGGTGGCCAAGGACCTTTGTTGTCCCAGTCCACTAGCAGGGAGCTGGCTTAGCAGGGCAGCAGCTAGGACACAAACTACACCCATAAGGTATGTCAGTGTTCCAGTGTTCCCGGAAATCCCCACCATTCTTCCAAATCTTTGTTGTGAATGTCTATAACCCATATTTTCTAGGAAGTCGTCTTCAATTTATTTCAGAGTTTGGCAGTATAATTTTTCAGTGTAATTAGATTCAGCTGTCACTCTGAATGACAGTTTGTCGTGCAGTTACTAAAATACATCACTAATCAGGTTAAACATTGTCTACACTATGAACATATATAATAAATCAATTAAAAATTATTAAATTTCACTAAAATCTATTTGTTCATTATAATCCCTACATATGAATGTAACGGTAGTTTCACAAAGAAACATCCTTCTTCACTGACCCTTGAAATAAGTAAGGCACCCTCAATATTAATACTTTGGATCCCAAAGCCTTGATGAGAAAATGTTAATGGTTCAAAACAATTTCTTGACCATTCAGGAATCTTGTTGAACTGTGACCAATTAGCTCGGTCAGTCCCTAGGTAGTACTAATGAGGCCAAGGAAATGGGTTACATTCCATTTGAATTCAAACTTAGCATAATCAGTGGTTAAAAGGCTGCACTTACAATCCCACCCAATTACCATCTGCAATCTGCCACGTGGATGACTCCAACACTAATGTCCATGAAACAAACATGTGAACACATAAACATGTGGAAAAAGCACAAATTCTGCTCTTTGAATATTTTATTAACTGGGACATAAACAATGCGAAAAGCTACTCTCTATAAACAAATCACTAAATCACAAATCTCAAGACATAGTATTATTTTGACCCAGCTTTTAACTATTTTGGGGGGTAACATTCTTTTGATTTTATAAGGCAAACAAACAAAAAATAACTTGATTTGCAGAAAAGAAAAATATAATTATTTCAGAAAGTAATGAGGAAATAAACTTTGATGAAACAACACTCTTCCAAAACTAATTGAGAAAAAATAATCATGCTGATCCTGATAGAACCCGGAAATTATCACGAGTCTCAACTTTCTCTCAGTTTTAGCCAAACTGAGTTAACACTCAATTTTGACAATCTTAAAATTTTTGGAATTCTGATACATAAAGGCTGATAAGAATGAAAGTAATTTCCAATATTCTCAGTTTACTTACTTTCATCACTTCTTCAACCTTTTTTCTTCAACCTTTTTTCTCTAGGTTATTTTCACAAATGCACCAAATTCTAACTCTAATTTTCATATTCGATTAAGAGACTACACTAAGAATCAAACTAAGTGGGAGGCTGCAGTTGAGCCACCACTGGGAATACCAATATCCTAGACTGAAGACCCAGTCCTGGCCGCTTTCCTTCTAATCCAACTTTCTGCTAATACACCTGGGAAACAACAAATAATGATTCTGGTAGCTGAATTCCTGTCACCTATGGAGTCACAGATGGTGTGTTCCCAGCTCCTGGCTTCAGCCTGGACCTGCCCTCGCTATTGGGACCATTTGAACAAGAAGATAGAAGCTATTCATTCATTCTCTTCCTTTCTCAGTATCTCTCTGTCATTCTAACAAAGAAAGATTCAAATAAGATTCAAACAAAATTTCAAATAAGATTCTAGTCCTGGAATCAACAATAACAACAACAAAACCCTGGGGCCCAGCTTAGTAACACAGAATGCTAATTATCCAACTATGGTGCCAGCATTCCAAATGAGCACCAATTTGTGTCCTGGTCGCTTCCTTTCTGATCCAGTTCCCTGCTTAGGAACTGGGAAAGCAGTAGAGGATACCTCAAATTCATAGGCCCGTAGGAAGTTCCTGGCTCCTGGCTTTGGATCAGCTCAGTTCCAAACACTTGACCATTTGGTGAGGGAATCAGCAGATGGAAGATCTGTCTTTCCTTCTCTCTGTAAACCTGCCTTTCAAATAAAAATAATTATTCAAACAAAAAAAAAAAACCCTGCCATCCTCTCCAATTTCCAAAAAAGTAAAAATGTATATATATATCAATGCATATCAATTACCATTACTAGTATTCATGACTTACTATTCACATTTATCAAGAGCTTACTGTGACTCAGGTCTGTTGTGGGCTAAGGAGTTGATTAGCGCTCGCTGGTTGGGCTGGGCAGGAACTGAGCTTGTAGCTAAAAACACCTAGGCTAATTGAACTCATCTGTACCCAATTTCCTGGCTAAATTAGGACATGGGGTTGGGTGGAAGAGTATATAAGCACAAGTGAAGGCACTTGAAGCAAGCCTTCCCAGAGACTTCTATCATCACTAGTCTCCTGTTGCTTCTTCATCCCAGACCCTCTCCCTGTACACGTTACTGGCACAGGCCCATCAAGAGAATATAACTTTATCAAACATCAGGATCTCTTGATAGTCCTGGAAGAAGTTCCTGGCTCTTGGCTTCAGCCTGCCCCAACTCTCAGCTGTTACAGCTATCTAGAGGGTGAACTAGCAGATGAAAGATCACTCCCTATAATTCTGATTTTCACACAAACAAATCTTTAAAAATAAATAAACAAACAAACAAATAAGGTGATAACCTAATCCCAACTTATAAATGTCAATGCCCTTCAGAAGTGTAAGAAACTTTTAGGTAACTATAAAAATATTCATATAGCATTTTCAAATCAGCTGTAGGTTCTAACACTAAGTGAAATTATTTACTAACAAGAAACCTATCTAGACAGTCACATTCCCATAAAATTTGCTATTAATCAATGTTTTCTTCTCTTTTATTATTTGAAAGGCAGAGTTACAGAGAGAGATCTTCTATCTACTAGTTAACTCCTCAAATGGCCACAACAGCAGAAGCTAAACCAGTTCAGCTAGGAGCAAGGAGCTGCTTCTGCGTATCCCCCACGTGTTCAGGAGCCCAAGAATTTGAGCCATCTTCTGCTGCTTTCATGGGCACTTATTTTATCAGGGATTTGGGCCCAAAGTGGAGCGGCTAGGATTTAAACAAGACCCCATATGGGATTACCAGCACCACAAGTAGAAGCTTAACCTACTGTAGCACAGCACCAGCCTCCAGTATTTTGCATAACTTAGTAAAATGAAAAAGGCATTACAATTGTAGAAAATGATATGTCCAAGAGCACAGTATATTTATGGAACTGTTTTATTCAAATAAATATTATATGTTCATATGTGGTTATGTAAATATTACCTCTAATATACAAGAGAATCACCAAATATATTAATGCACATTACTGAACTGTTTCAGTAATATCAAAAATATTCACAATCTGTCTAGTATAAAGATACATAATTCAAAGTCAGTTTCCACTGATAATACTGTAAAACGAATAATTCCCCAAAATCTCAAAAACAAATACCTCACAGTATAGTTCCTGATAAACTACTTTTGGGCATAATTCTATCAAACAGTCCTTGCATTAATTTTTGCTTCTTCTGAACGCCTTGTCCGCAGTCACTCCTTCCAAAGAAATCAGTTTCCTGAGGCTGCCTGATCTCTCCACTCCAGCACAAGTCCTTCATACCAGTTCTTCACAACAGTTTCTAAATAACCGCATTTTGTTTACTAATGGGAAAGAAATCTAGCTTTGGGATAGGAAGGCCTAAGTCCTAGTTCTGCTACTTGACACCTAGACAACATTTGTCTAAGTAACTTGAATTTTCTTGTATCCTTGGTTTCTACATCTGTAAAAGAGGAATGGACACTACAGAAAAGGGTTATGCCAAGGATTAGGCAATGTCTCACAATTTCACATGTACATCATAGATAAGAGCCATTAAACTATAAGTTAATACAGTTTTCTAAAACCAACTGATCATAAAATAGCTTTTAGTCCTCTAACTTACCACTTAGGTTTATTTCCTAAGCAGTTTTCTAAATATTTAAGTAAATACTACCATAGGGAGGCATTTCTTGAAGAGATGTTACTCCCCATTTAGATCCTACTACATCTACACGTGAAATTCAGCCACATCATGGAAGAAAGAGATGAAGCACCAAGCAAAGAAACCCGTTCTGACCAATACTTCACGAGCACTCTCCTAAGTCAAAGTAGAAAACTGAGAAAAACTGGGCCAAGAGCTGTTGAGGCCTGCAAGATCCAGGTATGAGAGCTCTATGCTCAAGCAGGAGCTCACAGTCTGCAGATCTGCACTCCTTCCCTGACAGGTGCACTAGGTTGAGGCACTACAGCGTAGTATAAGCCAGTTCAGTTTTAGCTAGGTCACCAATGTTTTTCTCCTTCTAAGATGAGTCTCAGGATCAAGCTCAGAATAAAGATAACAGTGGTAAAAATAAAGTTAGTTAGTACTAAGCACAGTATACACATAAACCACTGAATCTTCACAAGATCTTATGAGGTAGTAAGAAAAATGAGGCACAGAAACGTTTGATGGATGGTTGTATGGTATCTAATAACATAAATGCAAGAAGTACTGACTGTTGTAGATTAGTGAAGCTATTGTCAATTTATTCTGCAGCACAAAACTACATTTAACGCTTCTATATGCCCACAGGTGATTTTCCCTTACCCTAGAGAACTAAGGAATAACGACAGAAATCTTGAAACTCCTGATATAGGTAACTACTACAATTCATAACAGTTCTATTTCACTTACCCAACAATATTTATAAGATTACTTTAGTACTACATAGAATTAACCGGTTATTTCTTTTTCATGCTATTACTTTGACTACTTGTTTTTTCATGTAAGTTTGCTTGGGACAGAGTGAGAGAGACAGAAAGAAAAAGAAAAGAGGAGATTATTTAATGTTTTATCAGCTGATTAACTTCCCAAATGCCTGCAACCGCCAAGGGCTACAGAGTCCACCGGGGTGTATCACACACGCAGTAGCATCCCAAGTACTTGGGCCTTTATCTACTGCCTCCTAGGTATGTCAGCTGGAAGCTGGAATGAAAGCAGAGGCAGAACTTGATCCCATGTATTTTAACTTGCTACACCACAACACACATGCTATATAAACATTTTACTTCTTGAAATGTATCATGTCCTTTTACAAACCAACACTTTTATTATGATTCATAATGCCTATGTGCTTTTAAAATTTAATCTAGAAGAGTCTTTGAGGGTCCTAACAAACTGGCAATAAGCCAAACAGGAAATGTGTTTGCTGACTACACTGAAATTTCTGAATATATACACGGCCTCAGGGTTCCAGAGATTATTTCAGCAACCTTTTCCTTTTTCTGTGTATCTCTGCAATAGCTATAGCTCCACTCTCAAACATCCTGTCTTCATTGTGGCAGACTGCCATCAACTCCAGGTTTATATTCCAACACCTTTAGCAACAGCAGTAAAAGCAACTTTCTCTGGCAGAATGAAAAGGCTTATCAAATTGTCTCCAAAGTGCAACTAGATTTTTTCATTTTAGAAAAAAAATGACAGTTACAGAAAAAGAGAGGAAGAGAAAGAGAGAGAGATGCTCCATCCCTTGGTTCACTCCCCAAATGGCTGTAATGGCTGTGGCTGACCCAGGCTAAAGCCAGGAGCCAGGAACACAAAGCTTCATCTGGGTGGGTAGACCTAATAGTCATTCTCAGAAGAATGGAGGTGGTGAAATAAATTACAGTAATTCCTTCAAACTATACAACATATGACACCAGTTAGACATCAAGAAATTCTGAGCTGACAAATGAGTTGTCAGTCAATGCAGATGAACTCATCACTACTACCTCCGAAGACTCACTTGTCCATTATTCCCCATGTCTACAGACTTTTCTGTCTAGTGGCTATATTGTTTAGCAATCCATTTCTTCATGAAGCTTCAGCAGTTATTATTGCATTGGAGCACACAGCTCCCCTCCATGCTTAAGATTGTTCTGCAAATACAGCTTCCTAAAACATTAGGAAGGTTTTGATCAATTTACTACAGTCAATAGCTTGAAGCACCAACCAAACCGAGATATGGCCCAGATATAGCATACCAATGCAGGTATTAGCTTTTCAGTTTCAGTCTCACAACAACAGGCCTTCTCAATAGTCTTAACCCTCAGTTTAATGATCTACCCTGAAACAAGTGGAACAGTAACCTGGGGGATATGGGTCAGCTCCTGTTGCACTTGCTCCCTGGCTACACACCAGTTTCAAGCTCTTTGCACCTGGACTTGCTATAATTTCAGTCTAGAGGCCAGGAGCATCACATGAGGTGCTTGAGAGAAGCTTATAAAATAGAACTTGACCTAATTAAAACTCCTGTCTTTCCTCTGTAATTTTAACACAGGGCAAAATGTGGGGCATACCAACCTAAAAAGCTCTGATTCTTCACCATCTTGGATGGAAGCTAAAGGTAGAAACAGTGACTCATTTTAGAACTATGAGTACTAGTTTGTGAAATGTGAAGAAACTGAAATGAATGTCATCCAAGGAGAAAAAAAAAAAACTTCCTTATTGAAAGTTGAAATAAAGATTCAAATTCAGTACTGACTTTTGTTGAATAGCTCATAAAGAACGTATTTATAGTAATACCTCAGGGACTTGTAGCATTTCCATCCATACTTAGTTGTCTGCCCTTCGACTGGTAAACCAATATAATAATCCATCCTCTATTCAATAAGACTGAGTCTGATCTTTGAATGAGTTACTGAAGGGAAAGTTCTATGTTCCACCTCAAAAGACATTTTAAGGGCTCAGCACGGTGGCCTATTAGCTAAAGTCCTCACCTTGACAGCTCCAGGATCCCATATGAGTTCCAAGTCTAATCCCAGCAGTCCTGCTTCCCATTCATTCCCTGCTTGTGACCTGGGAAAGCAGTCAAAGACAGCCCAAAGCCTTAGGATCCTGCACCCGCATGGGAGACCCAGAAGAAGCTCCAGGGTCTTGGCTTCATGTTGGCACAGCTCTGGCTATTGTGGCCACTTGGGGAGTAAAGCATCAGATGGAAGATCTTCCTCTCTGTCTCTCCACCTCTCTGTATATCTGCCTTTCCAATCATAATAAACAAAATATTTAAAAAGACATGTTAATACATTAAAATATAACTTCTAATAAGCAAAATATCTTTATTAATATTTACTGAATGAAATGTTTGTTTCATCTCTCAGATTTCTTCTAATTACTTTTTTTTAACACCCTACATTTCACTTACTTTTTTTAACTCATGCATATGTGTTCTTTGTACAATTTTAATAAAATGCAATACACCAAAGTGGGGAGGAAAGTCTCTTAAAATACACTATGGGCTAACACTGTGGTGGAATGGATGATTCAGCTCCCTGATAATGAACTGAATGGTAAGAGCAGTGGAAAACAGACCAAGTGCTTGCACACCTGTGGCTTTCTTCAGAGTGAGCTAGTGGGTGGAAGAGCTCTCTATGTAAATCTTTTAAATCAATAATTAAATCTTTTTTAAAAAAATCTCTACCTTGGTTTGGTCAAATGCTAAGACAGGCATCCAAAACTAGACTTGAGTGTCCACATGTTTAGCGTGCCCAGCAGAAAAGTATTCCAACCCCGTGGCTCCCTGTGGGTAACAGAAGGAGCCCTGAATCAACCACCACGACGCTGGCCATGCCTTGGTTAAATGCCTACCACTGAAGGCAAATACTGCAGTCACCCTACCCAAGATGAACTTACAAAGGAGAATGAAAAGTTGATTAAAAGAAAAGAGGAGTCACACTACCAAAAGAGATGAATGTGTATCAGATAGACAAAAAGGAGTTACACAATATTCTGATAACATGACAACTGCTAATGACGTATTTTTAAAATTTCTATTCAATATATTATTTAAAAATTACTTCAAAAAGTTCATGGAAAACAATGCTAGAAAAGTTTTTTATGTTAAAAAAGTTATTTAGTATTTATTTATTTTTATTTGAAAGGCAGAGTTAAAGAGAGGAAAGAAAGAGAAAATCTTCCAACCTCTGGTTCACCCTCCCAATGGCTGCAACAGTCAGAACTGAGCTGATGCAAAGCAGGGAGCCAGGAACTTCTTCCAGCTCTCCCACATGGGTGCAGGATCCAAAAGGAACTGGGCCATTCTCTGCTGCTTTCCCAGGCTATTAACAAAGAGCTGGATCAGAAGGGGAGCAGCCAGGACACAATCGGGCTCCCACTTGAGATACTGGTGCCAGTGGATAGAGGATTAGCATGCTGAGCCACCAAGCTATTCTCACGGGGGGAAGGGGGTTTGGAGGATTTGAATTCAAGTATGAGTAATATCCACAAACTTTATTTTTAAAATCAGCATCTGAAAAATCATTTATGGCTTTCAAAAGCCATATCCTTGCACAAAAATAAACTTAGCTTTTAATTTCATTTTCTACAAATTTTTAAAATGTTCTCATACATTTTCCTTCTTAATAACACAATTTTTATTTCATACACATATTTGATTATGCTTTACTGAAAAGTTTTTGCCAAATTTTTATTATAAGATGCCAGTTCAAATATCAAATTTATATATGTAGCAATGCCCTACTAGATGATATCACATAAATTGGATGCACATTTATAGAATTAAAATAAGCAACATACTGAATTTATATGAATCTAATGTATTGAGGATACGTGGTCTGAACTCTACTGTTCAAAAAATTCTTAAAAACTAGTCCTAATTAATGCTACCAAAATTAAAGTGCATTTAACTTAACCAAAACCCAGAAATAACTATATAAGAAATCAATGGCAGTCTTTCACGAATTGCACATACATAAATAACTCCAATATTAGAGAATTAAGTGCAAAATAAAAGATATAGGCTGGCTGAATAAGGTTTAAAAAATAATAGGCAAAAACTAAAACATCTTTATATATGATATATAACAATTATTTTAATCAAAAAAAGAGTAATTGATCTTTACTATATACAGTTGTATCAATTTGCAAACCAGGGGCTTGGTTCATTGGACCTAATGAATGTCTTTATACAGTATTTAGGAACAACATAAAGAACCTTGAGATATTTTTAGTCTTCATTAACAGTACCATCTGTGCCAAAATCGGACTAGCAATATAAAAAGATGTTGAAATACTGTAATTTTGGAGCAGTGTTTGGCCTCACAGTTTAGATGCTGGCTGGGATATTCACCAGACACATCACAGTGTCTGTATTCCAGTCCCAGCTCCCTTCCCAATTCCAGCTTTCTGCTAACCTGTGCCCTAGAACACAGCAGGAAGTTGGGTGTCTGCCATCCACTTGGGAGACCTACACTGAGTTCCTGTTTCACCACAGGCCGGATGGAACCAGCAGATAGCTCTGTGTGTGTGTGTCTGTCTTCCTAACTCTCCACCTCTCTTTTGCTCTGCCTTCCAAATAAATACTTTGAAATTAATGTAACTTGATCACAAACAAACTACACAATATTTACTACTTTGATGTCATTAATGAATAAATTACTATTTCTGTAGAAAACCTCTTGAACTTTTGACACTGAAACATTCCATACTATACCATACACAACTTTAATTCTACACTTAACAGCAAGAAAAAAAGACAATTCAAGTTAATACGAAAAGACTTACATGTCAACATAAATTAAAATGCAGGAAACTCTTCTAACAAAAATAAATGTAGTTTCATTAGTATTATGTATTTCCATGAATGTAAGATGCAGTTATTTTTTTAAATAAATTCAAATGCAAAACATGCCTCTCATTTGTAAAATTCCAAACAGCTTTGAAATGAAAATTACAGCATAGGTGAAAATTTCTAAAGAAGGAGATGCTGCCACATTCAAGTACAAAAAACAAAATTATCCTTTAACAAAAACAATATGACCCACATGCCAAGAGGAGAGGCATTTAAAAATCTATAAAATCTGGGCCAGTGCAATAACAACTGGTTCATTCTCTCCCTGCAATCACCAGCAACCCATAATGGCACCTGTTCATGCCCCATCTACTCCAGTTCCCATCCAGCACCCTGCTTAGGACCCAGGAGAGCAGAAGAGGACAGCCCAAATCCTTGGGCCCCTGCACCTGCTTGGGAAACCCAGAAGCTGTTCCTGGCTCCTGGCTTCAGATTGGCTCAGCTGCGGCCATTTGGGAATCTGACTTTCCAAAGAATAAATAAATCTTTAAATAATAATAGTCTATAAAACTCAAAGTATCTTGTTATGTCTTCAAGATAGTAAATCAGCATATCATTTCAAAAGTAAAAAAATAAATAAATTTAAATTGGAGAAAATAGCATTTTCTGCAGCTAAAAACCACTGATTTCTCATGGCAATTCATGAAAAATAAAAACAGAAGTCACTGGAAAAACTCTTGAATTCAGCAACTCATGAGAATACCTTCAAGTCTATAATTAAATACTATAATTTTAATTTTACATTTGTACTACAAAAAACAGCTATTCAAAAAACCCCTACTGTGTAATCTTCTAAGTAAATATTATTAAAGCATGTGATAAAAGTGTTTATATTAAATGTGATAAAAAGAAACTACCATGCTATACACAGTGACAACACATGATATTTACACAGCATTTACTACTTGGAAAGAGAAACCTTATATAAACAAGTGTCAAATGTGTGTACAAAAGAAGCAATAGATTGTCTCCTTTGCAGTTGAAATCAAGAAATAAAATTTATTTTCTACAGTTAAGCTGTCTGATACTGCCAAATTAAAGAATTCCTTGTGAAGTCAGACTGATGATGATCAGATCCGTTTAACTGATAAAGCTACAATGCAAAATCCTTGATAATACATTCTCAATGTAATGTTACTTATAAACTAATTTACTTGTTTTCCTGAAACTATCCATCTTATTTTGTAATGTTTTACGTCAACTCTAATATCATTATACAAAATACATGCAACTACAATGAATCCATCCATTCATTTTATTCTTCATTACACTGGTTGTTCTTCATCAAACTCCCACATCCACCTGAGTACTGGAAATGGAATCTATGTTTGACAAACAAAAGCAGAAAGAATCACAACCAAGGCTGTGTTAAGGTAGTCCTGTATTTTGCTCTATGTTTAAACTTTACTAGGCAAAAGTTTAGATTCTTTAAGCAAGGCAAATGTAAAAATAAAAAGCCTAAAACACAAGCATTAGTATTCTCATGAAAAGAATGAACCAAGAAGAAAAGAAATATTTTGACAAAGGGGATGAAGAAAAAGGCATTGTTTGCAGTAGAAACAGTTTTGAAGTGTAGTTCACGGAGTTCCCTTTCTTTTTTGTCACACAAGGCACTATCACAGGTATCTCATTATCTCCACCTTAATTTTTCCATAACATTGAAGTTTTTGAGAACTGGCATAAATGTGCACAAGACAACTTTCATCATGTACATCCAGGAACAATAAAGTCCTAAACCCGTAACTCTGACAATATTACTCTCCAAATGACTAACTGCTATTTCAGAATCAATGTTAACAATAACAAAATTTTTATTTTATTATGTTTTTTTTCCTTTTCTCCAATACATTTCCATTAGAAAATTCTTGCATTCTTAAATATACCCAAAGAAACCTTAATCCTAACTTTCCTTTCTTAATCCCAAAGATCAACAGCTATAAGGTCTTGAGTAGATGTGAGGATACACCATTTCCAGATCACCTTGTTTCTAAGGACTGTGAGGTTAATCTCCAAACTCCACACACTGAGGCTTCATGCCACATTTTCCTCCTGTTTATGAGTTAAATTTGTCTTCTGCCCATTAGAGAACTGTTTCACTTCCTTTCCTAGTCTACTTTGTGTCTGCAGAATCCCATGTGTTAAGACCTGATCCAGCACACATCTTGCTGCAGAGACCAAACTAGTTACACATTCAAATCAGCTTCCAGCTTGTGACAGCTCTATTGCCTATTACGTTAAAACCTATCAAGGAAGGATACAAACACTATCATCACATTATCTAAAGTAAAAGTGGTATTGGGTGAACACACACACACACAAAACCACAAAAACTTACAATGTGTTCCTCTGAGCAGAAATTTAGTACCTACTGACATATTTCGAGATTTCATCTCTTAAAAACAACAACAGCAAAATAAAGACTAGGACTGACATCCTATGTGCAGCTAGTTAAAAAGAAAACGCCTAGGAAAACTGCATGCTTAATAGTGTTTTGAAAATAAGTGGCTACATCAACGTGGGGACATTCTCCCAAACTTACATTGACTTTTCCTGTGCTCATCAATGTGAAGGATAAACAAAAGCAGAGAAGTTTCTTTGATTTAGACAGTAATAATCACCACAAAGTAAAGACAGATCATCTATCTTTGACTTGATACACCAGAGGGAGGGAAGAAGAAAGAACGGCTTCAACTTTTCTGAGAATTTAAGAGGTTCATAAACCTTGTAGACATTATCTAATCCATGTCTCTGTGCACCACTGCTCTAGCTGCAGTTTTCCTTCCGTCTTCTAACAGACCAAATAAAAATAATTGCTTAGTCGAAAAATAAGACTGCATGGGTGCTATATTTTAATACTCCTGTGACTTCACACAAATACAATAGCCAACTGATTGCCTTTGATTTACATCTTGCCAACCAAAATCCAACTATACAATACTTCAAAGACTAGATGTTGCAGGGGGGAAATGATTGAAAAGCTTTGCTGCAGGAGGGAAAAAAAAAAAACCCTGCGTTTACAGAGCACTAAAAATGAGCTACTCTTAATTACAGTCAATTTATGATTCTCCTGTCCTTATTTCTTCCCTTTCCTTTCCCTGACATCTTGAACGCTTCTGAGCCTCTGTAGATAGCGCAAAACATGAAGTCATACACAGTTCTGCAGTAACTCTTTCTTACCACGAAAGAAACCAAAACCATTTAACATCTTTGCTTAGTTCTTTAAGCACATGCCATGCTCCTGGAGGTACGCACGCAAGGTAACCTGTGTGATGTGGTGTCCTCACATTTTATTTAACATCTTGTGAAGCATCATAAATCACTAAGGGAAGAGCACTTTCAGGACAATGTTACAAAGACGGGAGGCTGCCGAAGATGGGGGGGGGGAGGTTGGATACCGTACAGCACTCTCCTCCATCACAGGCTCGGAATAGATTTAAAGACAGATGCAAAACTGCATCATTTCCCTCCTCCCTCGAAAACATCACACCCCAGCTGCTCAAGTTGGAGCTAATCCGCTTCTCACATTTCAGGAGCACGGGGGAATTTAGGCTCCAGGGGCAAGGCTGTCATCCTCGCAGAGCGACACCACGCACAATTAAAGAGTGTGGGTGAAAAGAACCCCAGAGAACAGGAGGCCTCCTCATCCCCACCCCACCCCCAACTCAACTCTTAAAGTGGACCCACAGCCTTCACGGCCAGGAAGGACTGTGTCGCCGTCAGGAGAAGTGATAAGGAGCAGCGGGGTGAAGTTGGGCGCTGTGCCCCGGGCGGCCGGAGACCAGAAGGGAGGTGGCGCGCGGCGTGGGCAGAGCGCAGGAGGTCACCCGCGGCGATGCCGCCCCAGCGAGCTGCGCTCCCGGGAACTCGCGGCGCCGTGTGACCCCCGGGGGTGGACGGGGTGCGAACCACAACACCGGGGACAGAGGATGTGGGGGCCTGGGGAGCGGGGCGGGGAGGTGGGGAGGGAGTTAGGGATGCAAAAAAAGGGCAAGAGCCCGCCCGGTGTCTTACCAGGTTAAGCACCGTCTCCACGATGTCCCTGTTGCTGACCTCTCCGACCTGTATGAGTCCAATCAACACTGCGAATTTCATCCGGATGTTGCGGATCGGCACCGAAGGGTTAATCATCCCCGCGGGGAGCACCACCGAGCCGGAGCCGGACGACCCCCTCAGCTCTCCCATCCCACCGGCCCCGCCGCCACTGCTGCCACCGCTGCCACTGCTGCCCCCGCCGCCGCCGCCACCACCACCGCCACCTCCGCCGCTGCCGCTGCCGCTGCTGCTGCTGCCGGCCCCGACGGCGATGAGCCCCACGGGCTGAGGCTCGAGCCCCGGGCCCGGCTTCTCGCTCGCCATTGGCGCCCCTCCTGAGGAGCCGCTGCCTCCGCCGGTACCGTTATACCTGCCTCGGCCCCCGCCCCCCGGCCGTCGCCTCGGAGCCCTCGCATCCACCAGCGCCGCGGCGCCGGGCCCCGTCCCCGCCTCAGCCCGGCCCGCTGCGGCGTCCTCCCCGGCGGAGGCGGCGGGAGGTCCTCGGGCTGCTGGCCGGCGGTGGCGGCGCCGCTAACCGCTGCCCCGAGAGCGGCAGTGCCCGCCCAGCAGCTGTGCGGCGGCTGCTTGCCGCTGCCTTCTCTCTCTCCCTCTCTCTCTCTCTCTCTCTCTCCCCCTTCTGGTCCGTCCGGCCCGGCCCGCCCCCCCTCCTCCTCTTCTCCACAGAGATGCTGCCGCCGCTCCCGAGAAGGCTGGAGAGCCAGCGGCTTGGAGGAGGCGCTGGCCGGTGCTGAAGCTGAGGCCGTGGCCGACGTTACTGCCGCCGCCGCTGCCGCTGCTCCGGGCGCCCACTGTTGTTGTGAAACCCCGACGCCGCCGCTCACTCCGCCATGTTGCCGCCCCCTGCCTGCGGTAGCGGCCACTGCGCCTGCGCAGCGCCTCCGGGGGGCGGAGTCCTTGTGCACCCCCTCTCTCGCCCTGCCCTCCCTCTGGGTCCACCCACCCACCCCGACACCCCTCGTCCCTCCCCCAACCGCCCCGCACGGACAGACAGGTGAGCAGGTGCATGGGGACGGCTGCCAGACACTGGGGCGAGCTGGCAGAGGTGGGGCGGCAGTGGCTTCCTTGTGGTTTTCCCCTTGAGGGTGGATTCTCCCTGTGGGGAAGGACACAGCGTGCATGTCTTGCTTCGCTGCCACCTCCTCCTTCTCTTCAATACCCTCTCGCTAGGAGGAGGTTCGTCGTCACCGCTGTTGCCTCCAGCTGCTACTGCCGCCGCCAGTGCCACGTGCCTTGAAAGGTAGGGGAGTGGCACAAGACCTCCTTAGGCCCCTGTTCGCCCTTCCTCGAAGTCCTGTCCTCCTTCCCCGACCCTTGAATGTCCTCCTCCCCAGACAGTGACTGGCGAAGCCCGAACCAACGCACTGAACAGAAGGATCCTGCATTGTCCAGAAAGCACACAGACGGAGCGTGATGGGTCTTTTTCCATAGCGGTGAAAGAGGTTGACACCTGCACACATAGGAGCGACTTAAAATAGAACTTGGCAAACAGGGATCCTCTCCGGATCAGGCTCGGCTCCACAAACAGCTCTTGAACTCACTTCCCAGTCCAACAAAAACAGGAGGGAGGGGGGAAAGCTGCCCTGTGAGACACAGTGGGGCATTTTGGTAGGAGCGGCAAAATTTAAAAACCAAGTGTGATGCCAGCTGATAAGGATGTGTCCTTTTTGATAGCCCTGCACAGCCCAGTGGACTTCTGAAAATACAGATTATTCTCACCAGCAACCTTGTTCTTTGGGAAAATTAGGTTTCTGTGTCCACATAGAGACAGAAGCAAGCCAGGGGGGCGGGGAGAAAAGAATGCTTTTAGTTTTAAAGAACTAAAAGGTACTCCATGATCTTGCTACTAGTATTGAATAAAAACTACATAACACATAAGACTGCTGGTTTCCTCCTCCAAATAAAAGACGTGATTTCTTTTCTAATCATGAGGTCTGTCCTTTTCAGTAAGATCTGTAATAAGTCACCAGAATAAGTCTTAATTGTCATATCAGAAAGTCAATATACAAATCTATCATAATGCAGTTCTGGATCAGTTATATTTAACTAATCAGGCAAAGTCCTATATGAAAACACAATAAATCTCTAAACTGCGACAGGTTACAATTCCTCAAAACAGGCAGTTAGGATTAGTTTTTAGTCTGTTTGCTTAAACTTACACTGAAATGATTGAATTGTTAAAATTGGCAAACATTTCTCAAAGAAATGGTAATTTGCTCGTGCTCTTAAGCTGCAATTAAATCGTTAGATGCTATCATCATTGAAAGTCTGAGGGCCCAGCATGGTGGCCCAGAGGCCAAAGTCCTCTTGCTAGCCAGGATCCCAGATGAGGGCCAGTACTAATCCCAGCAGCCCCACTTCCCATCCAGCTCCCTGCTTGCAGCCCGGGAAAGCAGGCTGTTCTTGAGAACAGTGGAAAGCCTTGGGACCCTGCAACCCGCAGGAGCTCCTGGCTCCTGGTTTCAGATCAGCCCAGGTCTGGCCATTGTGGTCACTTGGGGAGTAAATCATCGGATAGAAGTTCTTCCTCTGTGTCTCTCCTCCTCTCTGTATATACTTGACGTTCCAATATAAATAAGTAAATCTTAAAAAAAAAAAAAAAGAAAGTCTGAGATTTACAAAACATATGTCTTAATATATATGACTTGAGACATGGTATAATTGAAAAACTCCTGTTTATCCATGTTCAGTACTTATGCCTGTCCCAAAGCAGTATCATCTGCTTCTAGCAGCCTTGTTTCATTTGTAAATTTAAAATGATATGTCTTTTTCTCAATACATAAGTCTAATCATCACATTAAAATTTTTAAAGCCATTTGTGTATAAATATAAATGTATACTTACTTGTATATGTATGTGAGAGAGAAAGAGATGACAACAAGTTCTATCCTTGCTATTTTTAGAGATCTTGCATGAAAACATTGGGAAACAGTGACCACTTCAACTCTATTGCCTTTGTAAATGAACAGCTCGGCAACATTCTAGCATTTCTGTTTTGATTTTTTCCTGTTTTGCTGCTGAAACACTATTATAAGCATTTTGCCTTTTGTTTTTCTTGTTTCTCTAGTAGAGATCATTAGTGGGTAAAGAGAAGATCACTTTACAAGAAGAAAACCACTTTCCTGGGCCTGGCATGGTGACCTAGTGGCTGAAGTTCTCACCTTGCACATGCCAGGGATCCCATATGGGCACCAGTTCATATGCTGGAGGTCCTGCTTCCCATCCAGCTCCCTGCTTATGGCCTGGGAAAGCAGTATAGGGACAACCCAAAGCTTTGGGCCCCTACACCTGCAAGGGAGACCTGGAAGAGGCTCTGGGCTCCTTGCTTCGGGTTGGCTCAGCTCCAGGCAGTACAGCCACTTGAGAAGTGAATGAATCATCAGATGGAACATCTTCCTCTCTATCTCTCCTCTGTATATCTCACTTTACAATACAAATGAAAAAATCTTGAAAGAGAGAGAGACCACTTTCCCATATGAAGGGCTTTCTAAAAGTTCATGGAAATGAATATTTTTAAAAAGACATGCAAGAGCTTAAAATTTTTACAAAAAAAAATTCCACAAATCTTTTAAATACTCTCCTACTTAATAAAATTTTAGAGCTACTTAAGAGGGAGTTCCCATTAACAAGGGTTCTCCAGCAGATTCAGCTCCTGCATGTTGCTATGAAAAGAAATTATCCTCACAACTTAACCACCTCTGCCATCCATTCAGACTTTCTAAACTTCAGTCTCAGCTCCTGTCCTATAGGGAAGTGGAAATTTCCATAAACCATTTCAGTTCAGTAACAAGCATAGCCTCTTAGAATATGCAGTCCTGGTAAGCCTTGAATAACCTATGAAGACTCAAAAGACCAAATGTAGCTACGGACAGATCTTTAAGATTTCACAATTGCATGTTTTAATACCTTCTGCAGAAATATACAGCTACAGATAAGAGCAAGTCTGTTTCTTTTTGGCCTACAAAGCCTATTTCCCTGCAGATTACCATTAATTTAGCATTTGCATTCATGTATGATGAATGTCAATGTTATATATATTTACGTGGGGCTTTACTGCCCAGAAGTTGAGAAACGTACTCCAGAGTCAGTGCAACCTAGGTTGAGATTCATGATCTTGTACAAATGACTTGACTTCAAACCCTCAGTTTGTTCAACTTGGGGGAAGGATGACGTTACTGTTTCACAGAGGGAAGAAAGAGGCAATGTGTTTAAGCATATAGTAGCAAGTGTCATTCAGCGTTTCACATCATTAGGTATGAGAAAAGAGCATATTGTCAGTTGGGTGTCTGTTTTCAGCACCTTACATGCAAGGTCTATAATTTACATTTAATAAATGTATTTGAAATGAATAGTTCTCTAAGCAAAATGTCTATTAATTTGCATTACTCTTCAAAGAATAATTTTCTCTAAACTTTATTCGAACAGAATGCTGCAAATTCTATGTGAATTCAAATCAGTATAAGACAAACTTTTATCTTGACTTCAACCTTTAGAAATACAAATGTAACTACAAACATGCAAAATATATGCAGCAAAATAAACTTGCCTTTAATTTCATTTTTCACAAACTTGATGAAGTACACTCATATAACTCCAGTTCTTGTAACGCTAAATCAATTTAGATCGGCTTGGTTTGGTTTGGGATTGGGTTTTTCAAAAATATGACAGCAATAATTTATACAATGTAATAATAGTTCATATTTGTCATGTAGTAGATTCTCAAATGACTTAGTTCTATTCCCTTCTCATGGTGAGATTGTCAATATAAAAAAACAAGGTTTCTTGTTTTCATTTGCTGGTAGCATGCTGCTGCTAAACAGCATAGTTCTGTAATGTAATTTATATAATGATTTTGAGGCATGAAACACAGAAAAGTACGTATGTATTTGATTTTGATTTAATTTTTTCCAGATTTTCTATTTAAGCTCCATCTGTTAAGAATTTTTAGATCCTGATTACATAATTCAAATCATCTATTATTATTTTTAAAAGATTTACTGATTTTTATTGGAAAGTCAGATATATATGTGTATATATATATATATACACACACACATATACGTATACACAGAGAGGAGGAGAGACAGAGAGAAACATCTTCCGTCCGATGATTCACTCCCTCAAGTGAATGCAACAGTTGATGCTATGCTGATCCAAACCCAGGAGCCCAAAGCCTCTTACAGGTCTCCCATGTGAGTGCAGGGTCCCAAGGCTTTGGGTCGTCCTTGACTGCTTTCCCAGGCCACAGGCAGGGAGCTGGATGGGAAGTGGGACTGCTGGGATTAGAATCAGCACCCATATGGGATCCCTGGCTTTCAAGGCAAAGACTTTATCTGGTAGGCCACCACGCCAGGCCCCAAATCATCTGTTACTGCAGTTTCCTTATTATCTATCTTCAAGTATTAGCGCATTCCTTGTAAACCTTCACCCAAATACTTAATAGAACAAGCTCTGGAAAAGTGTGGACGGATTTTGGCTGTATTCCATTCACATTATTCAATCTGTGAGTCCCAACCTATTAGAGATTCATGATGGTGATTTAGTGCATTGCAGCAACAGTATTTTTTTCTAAAGAACTAGAATGGAAATACATTGAATGAGAAGTAATCAAAACACATCCATTTTGTAAGGATTGATACTGTTTTATGAAGCTTATTTTATTCAAGCATACATGTGAATACTACTAGATAATGAAATAAATTTTCTTTCCATGAGCCATGATCAAAACATTTAAAAGCTGCTACATAAGCTAATTAAGCACCTATTTGTGCTCAACTATAAATTAACTATCCTAGTGTACTAATAGCTCACCTACATTTTCTTAACTTACCCAAAGGAATATCCTAACAGATCTTGAAAATTGGCTTACTAAAGTCTGGATACACTCTATCTCTGTATCTCTTCAAAATCAAATTAAAACTTTTAGATAACATATTATTTCTATCAGTTTTGATGATGTCAAGTTGTTTGCTGTGTATTTGCAAGAATTTGAAAATCCCAGTGCCTCTAGTACTTTCACTTCTAGCACTTCTATTTCCCTGTGACTCATTGGCAGTTTGTGGTGGTCTACTTCTCAGTTTCTTTCAGGGTGAATGATAAAAATTTGTGTTGTCTTGGGAATTTGAAGCCATTTAAGACTATCTATGCCAATTTAGGATGTCCTCATTAATTTTAAATTCCCACTACTTATTTTACACTTATTTTTTCTTTTAGACAGAGAACACAAATACAAATAGAAACTTGATACATTATTCAGTTTGATGTATGTTTGAAATGCTGATGTGTATCAGCAAATACTTGAATGCTTAGTGCATGTGAAAGTTTAGACTGGTTGAAATGGATGATTTCAAATTCCACATTTAGAGAAACATAATGTTGTCACATGAAAAGTTAAAGAGCCAGTTAACACATGAAAAACTTCAAATAATACGAAGACAAGAAGTGCTACAGAATTTCAAAGTAAGTATATACTAACTATAGGTCAACAATACTTATCTATTAAATAATTTCTAACATAAGTAAATTCTACTTTTTAATTTTTGGAAGCAAAGATGAAGAGACAGAGAACTCTCATCTGTTAGGTCACTACCCTAAAGCCTACAGTGGCTGGGGTTGAGGATGGCCAAAATCCATGAGGTGGGAACTCAATCCAGTTTCAAATTTGTATGGCAGAAATTCAGCCACATGAGCCAGCATGTTGCTTTGTAGGGTCTGAATTACAAGGGAGCTGAAGTCATGAACCAGATCCTATGTACTACAATAAGGCACATAGGTATCCTAACCTCCAGGCTAAATGCCTCTCTCATTCTTTTTTCTTTTTAAAAATCACATATCTACAAACGTTTTACACACACACACACACACACACACGTTACTTGAATGTCTTTTCAGGAAATATATTCTAGTCCTCATCTACAGTACCTGTGATGTAGCTTCATTCAGAAACAAAATTTTGGAGTGGGCACAATGTCTCAACTGGCTATTCCTCTAAGTTCAAGTAGCAGCATCCCCTATGGGCGCCGGTTCATGTCCCAGCTGCACCACCTCCAATCCAGCTCCCTGCCTATGACCTGGAAAAGTAATGGAGGTTGGCCCACATCCTTGGGACCCTGCATTCGCGTGGGAGATCAGCAGCGAGATCCTGGCTGCTGGCTCCTGGATTCAGATCAGCTATGCTCTGACCAGTAAGGCCATTTTCAGGAGTTAACCAATGAATGGAAGATCTTTCTGTTCCTTCTCTCTGTGAATCTGCCTTTCCAATGAAAATTAAATTTAAAAAAACATTTTAAAATAGATATGATTAACTTCAGTAGACATTACAAGCAATGTCTTGCATTACTGCAATGTCTTAGTTGAAATTTGGATGCAGATGTGAAGACAGGGACACAGAATGCCCCACAAAGACAAGGATACAATTATGCCGCAGACAACAGAGAAAATCAGAATGCTGGCAGCCATCAAATGCAAGTAGAAGGCAAAAAATAAAATAAAATAAAATGAAATAAAATTATTTTCTTTGAAGCTTTCAGGGAGAGCCTGACCCTATGAACACTTTGACGTTTGTCTTCTGGCCTCTGAAACTGCAAGAGCATTCATTTCTGTTGTTTGTGATCCTTCGTTACAGCAGTCCCAGGAGTCTAATGCACAAACATACAACATCAACATGTTTAACTTACATTCTGTGCACAAGCAATACCTGATATTATCAGCATTCTTGAATCATTGTGAATAATTCTGAGGTCCACAAGTCAGAAAATTTACAAGGTTTCAGGCCACCAGAATCACTGTGTATACACAATGATGTCCTCTTCGACCACAGCACTATCCTTCTATCTCCCTTCTGGCACTGCCAGTGTAAATGCCACCTGGGTGACAGTGATCTGAAACCTTGTCCCAGTTTCCTACTTTGTATAACAATGATTCTGACTTTTCTCTCTACTTCCACAGTAAGTAGACTAGAAAAGTTTCACTTCAGATGAATTAGTATTTTCCATCATCTCTGCCTCTTTTGCCAAGAGTAAGAAATCCATATCCCAAATCCATGAAGTCACCTATACAGCTCCTTCAGTGAAATTCAAAAAGAAAGAAAAAAGAAATCTCAAATGTGTTTGTGTATTGTCTGCTCGGCTCTATAGCTGGACACTTAACACAGTCAACTCAGAAAGAAATAAAGATTATTTTCACCCATGGTTTTAGAAATTCACAATCCAAAATTGGGTAAGCCCCATTGATTCATCTGGCTTTTGGGGCCAGAGAATTAGCAACAGTGGAGGATGAGTGGAGGAATGATTACATGGTGAACCAGGAACCACAGTGGCTGGAGCTAAGATGGAATTTTATTACCAATCCTTTCGTGAGAATTATGTGTGTGTATAAGATTCTTGTCTTGCAAATAATAAACATTAACTAAAATAGCAAAGTCATTTATTAATGTGTATACTGAAAACATATTTGAAACATTCTAGCACAAATTAACTTCTCACATGTAATATCATCTTTTATAAAATTGTATTCATTTATTTACCCAAAAGGCAAAGACTGGGAGAGGTAAAGGAGAGGGAGAGAAAAAGATCCCCCATCTAATGATTTACTCCAAAACGCCCACAATATTCATATCCAGGTCAGGTAAAAACCAATATTCAGATGCTCCCTTCAGGTCTCTCCTGTGGTGTCTGCATATAGTTAGTGTCTGTGGTTGAAAACATATTTAACTATATTTTTTTTACTAAATCATCTTCAAGTATGGCAACATTAACAAAACAATGACAATAATCTTTTTAAAATCATTTGTTGAATGTTTCCTTGTGTCCATGCACTGAACAGCCATGTTATACTCACTCATGTGAACTTAACTATCAGACAACAACATTTACGCATCTGTAGCAAAGCATCCACTGTTAGCCCAGACGATTACTATCCCTGGTGCTGAAACTGGTCTGTGTAGCCCTTCTGTTTCAGTGAAACCGTTTCTCCTTAGTTGCACCCTTTCATTGAATATCATATATAACATGTAGTTTATTATCACTATTTTCCTGTTGGAAAACTTTCTGTGGATTAATAGTTCTAATAATCTTAATACACCGGACATTGAGAAAACCCATTAGTGGTCCAGAAATGTGAAAGCATATTAATACCGATGAAATAGTTGAGTCCATTTATATTAACTAGTTTTGATGTAGGTTCCACAATTAAAGGTTATGTTTTAAAAATAAATATTTGTTATTTAACTCCCTAACTATATCAAAGCACACTTGATTACAAGTAGTCAGATTTTTCCATTGCTTATTACAGTTTAGAGTTATGATGAAATTGGCTCTCCCTAAGAGAATTGCTTTGTTGACTCTGAATTGATGTCACAAGCAGGAGATAGTCGTGTTTCTATATGTATTTCAAAAAGTTCATGGAAAATTTGATTTAAAGATATGTTTATTTTGAGTTGTAGATTTATATATATTTCAGTAAACAGAAGTATGTAAAGTGTTGGAAATAAATTTTCCTTTGGCATGTAAATCCAGAGCAAATAATGGTCATTGGTGTCATATGAGCGTATGTAATTTGTGCCCACATAGCAAGAATATAATATTATGGATCAATTGAAATCCTATTCTGTTCTTACCATGTCATACCCATTAAAAGATTTGGGGATGTATCATATCTGCTACTGCTTTACATGTGCTCTTGACTAATAAAATCATAACATAATCTAATCTCTGTGCGTGCTGGACTTCCTTTGATCAATCTAAGCCTTACCTAAAAATATAATTTGTATCTGTGTGTATTTTTAAAACTTTCTACAAATTATTTTAAACCATGTTTGAGTTTTCTCTGACAAAATTCTGATATAAATATTTTCTCTTATGAATAACTTGTTCAGAAGTTTCTTTAGCTTCAACTTTAAACTTCAGGGAAGACTTTCTGAGTAACTCCTTTGAAAAATAATTATGTTTAACAATTAAATAATAATTTCTTTTATTGTTTTACAGGACATGATTTTACTACGTAAACTAGTTTTTCAAAGCCTACTTCTTCTATATTCCTGTTCTCTGTTATTGCACCCCAAGCATTCCCACTAACCAATCTCTGCTCCATTAGTCTGACTAATACATAAGTATTTTCAGCTCCATTGCTACCTTCGTGGCTTATCTGTTCAGTTCAGATGAAAGTGGGCCATGCCTTGGCTTATTTCAATTATCAGAGAGTATCCTTGACTCATGTCTTACTCCTCATCTGTTCTGCACAGTAATGTGTTTAGTGATAAACTAAGACTCATTATAAAAAATTTTGTACACACAAAATGCTTTAAACCTTTCATTAATGTTGCAATATGTAAAATGTAATGCAGAAGGCACTAACATCATCTGACCCCAGGCCTCCTGCCCCTATCTCATTTGAACATTATATTCCAATTATTTCATATGTAGTGTTCAAGACACACTTCTTCCTGATTTCCTGTTCCTCCATAAAATACTTCACATACTTCATGTCATTTAATCCTCAAAAACTTTACTAGCTAAATGTTATTGTCCACATTTTGTAGATCAAACAGACCATGTGACAAAGCTGAGCGGTTGCACCACTGAGGTTTGAATCTAGACAACCAACCTCTAGAATCAAGAACAGGCTTACTATGCAGAAGTCCTTGGAAGCTTCTAGTAATGACACTTCTGGAAAACCTCTTCACCTTTCACATTCTCTTCCAGAGGTCTTCCCTCTCCGCAAACTGTGGGATTCAGGTTCATCTCACAAGACTTGAGTTCAGTTGCCCCTGCTTCATGAAAATTTTTCTGACTCCATGGTCCTTACCAAAACTCCAGGAGCCTTCTTGCCAGAGAGGTAATTGTGTAGTGGTAGATATAATTTGAGACAGGCCTGATTTGGATTTATGATTTCATTGCATTGGTTTTGTGATTATTCTGAAAGTTAGTTGATTTCACTTGATTTTAGTTGCTTCTGGCATTTTTCAGGCAGTCACTACTAGGATGAAATGAATGAATGAGATGCATCTACCACAGTGACTAGAACATGTTAAGAATTCTGTAGTTCCCTCACCACTCATACTTTGTCTCAGCCCTTAGTATCCAAACGATAATTGTTCATTTTCTTGCTAGCCTGGGAAGTGTTTCCACTTCCATTTTTGGCTCTGCAGTGCTTTCAGGTATTAATGAAATGTGAAATGAATGAATGATTGATTGAGTATTTAATACCTAATGACATGACAAAGTGAATTCTTCATTTATTTTATGATCAGAATGCTAAAATGAATGAATGAATAAATAAATAAATAAAAGCAGTAAGGAGAGACAGAGAGAGCACTTCTACCAACTGATACACTCCCCAAATGACTGCAACAACTGGAGCTGAGCCAATCTGAAATTAGGATCCAGAGGCTTCTTCCAGGTATCCAATGTGGATGCAGGGGCTCAAGCACTTACGCCAACTTCCACTGCTTTTCCAACCTGTAAGCAAGGAACTAAATTGGAAGTGGAGCAGCCGGGACACCAACAGGTGCCCATATAGAATGCCAGGCAAACAGGCAGAAGGTTAGCCTGATACACCACTACATCAGCTTGTAAAATAATTTTTAACTGACCAAAAGGAGCATCTCTAATTTTCCTTCATCTTTTCCTCACATAGCATCTGAAACACTTTCCTTTTGACTGAAAAAAAAGAGAAAAAATCAAGTAAATTATTTCTCATCAGCTTCAAATTTTATGAAAATAAAACAGGTAGGTCACCATCACATATGAGTATATTAGTCTGTATAATACCTTCTTTTAAAAGATTTATTTATTTTCATTTAAAAGGTAGAATTACAGAAAGAGAAGTAGAAAGATCTTTCATCCACTGGTTCACTCCCAAAATGGACACAACAGCTGGAGTTAGATGGATCTGAAGCCAGGAGCCAGGAGATTCCTTCTGGTCCTTCAGTTGAGTGCCCGCTCCTGCTTTCCCAGGCCAGCTAGATTAGAAGTGGAGCCACCATGACTTAATCTGGTGCTTATATGAGAAACTACCTCTGCAGATGGAGGCTTAGCTTACTGCACCATGGTGCTGGACCCCAAGATATTGTAATTCTAAAAGTTAGCTTGCAGTCATATATATATTTTTTTGGATATCTAACTATATATTTATCCTACCTTCCTATCTAGAAACTTCAAATGTTATTATTTTCTGAAGTTACTCTATTATACAATTTATATAATTCTCATATTATTTTTCAAGATTTGTTATTGTATGATGTGTAAGGTCTAGGTACTTTTGATTACAAGAGGAAATATTCCTGGGAAAACTTTTCAGGATTTTGAATTTTGAGACATAAAACTAGAAACAAAAGAAGACACTTCCATGGAGTGTTTGGGAGCAGTGTATATTACTGTTTTTTTATGTTAACTTTTCATTCCTGTTTAATGTACATTTCAAGCACTGTGCTTAAGTAAGATTTTTGAGCCCAAATCACCTAACATTAGAAAATGGCATAGTTGTAAAGACTTAGAAAGTCATTCTAAATATGTTAGCAAGTTAGACATCTACAAAATTAGAGCTGAGAACCAGACAGACTTAATTGCTTTTCACAGGAATTAGACCCTAGGTAATCATATGACAAGTTGAAATGGGTCATGATTTCAAAAAAATGATTTTATGTAAATCGCCTCTATAAATACATGAATATGTGATTTACTCAAATATTTGAACATTTGAAATATGAATTATTTGTAAAATGAAGAATAGTTCCTCAGAATAGCCCTACATATAAGAGTATGGGTTCAGGAACAGAATGCTTATGAAGGTGTCTGCCACAGCCTCAGTAAAATTCTTCCAGAACTATCCATTAAATTCTCATTTAAGCTTAGCAACAAGTTAACAGCAGGTCTATTTTCCTTCCTTTTTTCTGTATTCCTTTCCTTCTAGTCATAGAATGCCAAAAATAGTTCGAAAATGCCATAATTTTTGATTTTTGAAAAATGTACTTGAAAAGCAGAGTTACATAGTTGGGGAGCAGGAGAAGGGGAGAGCAGAGAAAGCTCATCCTGTCATTGATTTCTCCCCAAATGGCTGTGATGGCTAGGACTGGGCCAGACCAAAGCAAGGAGCTAGGAGCTTCGCTGGGATCACTCACATAGGTGCGAGGTCCCAACGGTTTGGGATAGCTTCTGCTACTTTTCCAGGTGCAGCAGCAGAGACCTGAATTAGAAGTAGCGTAGTTAAGACTAGAACCAGCACTCACATGTGATGCCATTATTGCAAGCGATAATTTAACTTGCTGCACCAAAACTCTGGCCTCAAAAAATATCAAATTTAGTTCTAGAATATCTGGAGGCAGGGTCAAGACATGTTGTGAAATTTTGGACTTGATAAGCTTAGTTTCATTTCCTGATAGTCAAGTACCGTTATTGCTTCTCAGATACATGGTCTAACAAAAACAGAAAATGAGAAAGCATGCATCAAAGGTATATATAAGAAGTCATTAAGTTATATAAAAATTGCAAGTTGCTTATTAACATGAAGATGTACAGCCTCAGTTCTCAAAAAGAGTTTGTATCTTAGTAACATGTGAGTACATGCGAGTTCTATACATAATTTGTTTATTGTGAGTGAAGACTCTTGTGCAAAAACAATGTGTAGCTGAAGAGATTTTATTTCCCTGGAAAAAATGAGAGACATTAAATTTATAGAGGGAATCTGTGAATAAACTTTAAGGTCTTTCAATAGAAATAACCCACGTAATTATAAATGTGGGGCTATCTACAGATAAAGGGCGAAACATCCAACTTTTCCTTTTAACATTTAAAAAAAATCAGTGATTAGGAAAATGTTCTGAAAATAAAGTAAAATCCAAATTTTATCATCTTGCTGCCTTTCATCTCCTATCTTAGTGAGACTAAAACCCCATCAAAGACTGGGATTGCATGAATAGAGTTGGCAATATTCTCTAGTTGTATCTATGTGTTTTCTTTGGAGTCTTAAGTCACAAAATGAAATACTTAAAATCAAACTTAAACATTATCTATTTCAGAATATAAAATGTGTTAGCAGGTTAGGTTCGCTCTACTTCTTCTTGAATACTGGTTACCCTGAATGCAATATATGTTACCCATCCTGTGTTCTTACAAACTCACAATAGCCCTGTGGCCAATTTTGGTCATTTATTGGTAAGTGTCAGTGAAGTGAATCCTTCTCCTCTTTTTCCTGGAATAGCATGTAGCTGTGACGGTGTGACCACAAAAACCCCACCCTGTTGATGGATGCAAGGAAAATATGACAATCCAAGTTGTTTTTCAAAGCTATGCTGTGATATTTTTGCTGTGGCTTGTTTCATTGTGTGCCAGGGAAATGATCTTTTCCCTGGCTTAAGCCATTCTTATTTTGAACCTGTCTCACAGTTATCAGACTTCCGTCCTGACTGACACAAAACTCAGCTCCTGAAAGAGGTGCTGAACAGAACAGAATCTGAATATATGACATCAGCTGAGAGTTCTCTAACAGATAACAGTGAGACCGCTGGCGAGCCTTTCCAGGCCATTCGGAAAAAAGCTGTTATCTTCGATGTTATGTTATATGGAACACATGCTACCTGATCATACAACACCAAAGAAAGTATATGGAAAGCTTTCACATGTTTAGTGTAAATTGCTTGCTTCTTGTTAGTTTTGGCGTAGTTTCAAAGACAAAGAGGATTTCTAGCCAAACTAAAGTACAGCAGGAAAGGATAGCATCAAGACTCAGAAGGTCTTCACCGAGGGCTTAAAATCTAAGTTGACGGGAAGTCCGCAAAGTCTCTCAAGACCCCTGTCACCTGTTTCCCTACAATAAAACATTTGCAAGATGTCACTCTAAAGAAATAGCTTTAACAGGAGACAAAGTTGTGATATCAGCCCACAGAATCCAAATTCTGAGGTTCAACTCAACGTCAAAACTCAGAAGAAGGGTGCTGCCCTCACTCCCAAGATAATTGTTTCACTTGGCCTCAAGATGTTGATATTGACTTGGGAGACAGATCCCAAAGGTTAATAAGTCAGGGGATTCCCAAACTTGAAAGTCTTAGATAAATATGGTCTTTGGTTGCTTCTGAAACAGACAAAAGCAAATATTTGTAATTTATAACAAATTTGAGAGAATCATAATGCCAAACAAATACTAAACATGCCTTATAAAGTTGTATTGGTAATTGGACACCATTTTTAAAAGATTTATTTTATTTATTTGAAAACAAAGTGACAGAGATCTTTCATCTGCTAGTTCACTCCCCAAATGGCTGCAACAAACTGGCACTCTGCCCTACAAAAGCCAGGAGCTGGAACTCCATCCTGGTCTCCCACATTGGTGTCAGTAACCCAAGTGTCTGAGCCTGTCTTTCACTGAAGTGGAGCACCCCAAATGAAACTGGCATCTGGATATGGGATGTTGACATTGGAAGCTGAGGCTTGACATACTGCTCCACAACTCTGGCTCCAGTAATTAGACTCTTAAAGCAAATCCTGAATACTAAACTTGCACTATCAGGAGGCAGGAGCACAATCTATGCAACACTTTCTCCACCTCATCTCAGAAGGATCTGCTGCTGTGTGCCCTCATATACACTCATGATGAATAATAGACAGGGAGAAGCAATGTAAGTAAAACCAGGACCATGGAGGACAACCAATGGGCAAATTCCTCCAGTAAATCTATACAGATGCTAAACAAGCAGCTCCACTCATTTCCAGGGTAGGAAATATTAGAATTTGAGTTTAAAGGATTTTATAATCAGTTAAATCCAAAGACTCCTATTTTCTCAACTTTTTTAAAATTTATTTTTTTCTATTTTCTCACCTTTCCAAAAGAAAGATTTTATTATTACTGTCCTATTTTTACTTACAAATAATTGAATATAGGGAAAGGGGAATGCCATTGCCTTCCAACTTATAAGGAGCCACCTCATGGTAAGATTGCATATTTCTTGATAGTGGTATTTGGTGATAGCAAAGATAGCTTGTGACTTTCCCAATCATTTCTCTCCCTCTTTACAGCGAAAGAACCCCTGATTTTTAAGTGGGTTCCTGAATGTTCAAAGTATAGATTAAACTGGTAGGCTTTGGACAAATATTTTATCCAAGAGTATTAGCCAATTAAAGAAATTAAATGTCTTCAACACAGGCATCCTTTATGGGCATTCCTTTCCTCCTTCCCACCTGCTGCTAGATGTGCTAGAAAGAGAACTGTGGCCTTGCAAGTGAGACCACCAAAAGGACACAGGAAACAAGAAGTTCCTTCCTTAGGGACTTTGTGATACAGAACCATTGTACCACCTGGGACTGTGAAGAGAAAAAGAAGTAACTTCTATCTTGAATACCTCCTGCTAATTTAGATATTTAGCAACATTAGCCAAAGCTACCTCATATTATTTGGAACTTAGAGTGAAAATAGAAAATCAAGAATGCATCATCATTAGCTACTCAGTTGAAAGGCTCAGCTATAAATATTGACTTTCAAATGTTTATCTTTTGGTGATAGAAATTTGTATATATACACACTTCTGGACCCAGTATGGCAGCCTTGTGGCTGAAGTTCTCACATGCTGGGATCCCATAGGGGCACCAGTTTGTGTTCCGGCATCCCTGCTTCCCATCTCTGTTTGTGGCTTGGGGAAGCAGTCAAGGACGGTCCAAAGCCTTAGGATCTTGCACTCTCATGGGAGACCCGGAAGAGGCTCCTGGCTCTTAGCTTCAGATCAGCTCAGCCCTGGTCATTGAGGCCATTTGGAAATGAATCAGTGGACGGAAGATCTTCCTCTCAATCTCTTTTCCTCTCTGTGTATCTGACTTTCCAATAAAAATAAATAAATCTTAAAAAAAGACTTCTATGTTTGCTAAACTTTATAACATAAAGACAACATTCCAATTTTAATCTCATGTAAATTAAAAAATTCGGAAATCAGAATACAGGAATAGCCTGTGTTGTCTATTTTTATGCTTGCTTTCTGAGAATAATTCCAATGTTCATAATAAATTAGAGTTGTCCTACATGAGGTATCATTAAGGGAGTTTATAACACGTCAAATAATTTCTGGCTTTTCTTAATTTTTCATCCTGGTACTGCTTAAACTTTATTCCTTTGAAATTCATTCCTGTATACACTTATTGACCACCTAAATACATAGTGGTGTATATTATGGGATAAAGACTCAAAAATGGACATCATCTAATCTCTACTTTTGTGCGACTCAGTCTAACTGGGGAGTCAGAACAGTACATGACCTTGGTTGCTGGATTTTTCTAGTGGTATCAAATGAGCTATATGTGAAAATGGAAAAACTAACAATAATATTTATTTCATATTGGAAACTTTCTGGGCAGTTATGTCAAATGAAAAACAAAAGTTACAGATATTATCTTGAATATAGGTAACATCATATATCATGTGTTTCCTCTTAACATATATCTTATGATATGTCATTTATGTTTGTTTCTGAAGAAAGGAAATTTAAGATACAAATATCATCACCAAATTCAAATATCAACTAAAGGAAAATTAAGTAGGACTGGTTCTATAAAAATACACGAATATAAATTTTCACAATCAGTGCAATCTCACATCCACCTCAACATCAATACCCACATCCCATAAATCCACATCAAACTTCACTATCCCTCCTCCACAAACTTCCCCAACAAAACCCTAATCTACCCAACCCCACATCAACTCTTACCCATCTACACGTCCTCTTCTCCCTCCACATATAATTTCTCCTCCCCCTATATTCATCCATATTATTATTAAAACCACTATACACCTCATTCATTTCACTCACAATCCTCCTCCAAAATAATCACCTCTAATCACATTTACAATTCTAACACAACACCCACTCCCACACAATCTCTAATTCCCACACCAACCACCCCCCCCCCTACTTCCCTAAACCATCATTTAATTAGTAATCACTCACCACAAATTCAATTACATAATCCCCTTATAACACCACACCAACCCTTCTTCCCCTTTATTCCCCCCCCTTTGTCGCCACTCGTCTGTATATCACCAAACAAACCACAAACCACCAACAAACCCACACCATTCATACCCCCCCCCCCACCCCCCACCAACGACACCCAACCCCCCCCCCCACCACCACCCCCCACCCCCCCCCCCCCCCCCCGCCCCCTCCCCCCCCCACCCCCCCCACCGATATAATATAAAAAAACAACAACATAATACACACACTCAAAAAAAACACCTCAAACAATAACTAACCATAAATACTTAAAAACTCACAAAAAAGACACTACACAAACAGTTACACCCTTCACCCACAAAAAAAACGGGAATCCCTGTACCTATAAAACCATATCATGGAAAATAGCAATAATAAAAAATAAATCTTTAATAAATAGAATCAACTGCAAAGAAAAAGAAAAAAGCAGTATCCCAATAGAAATTGCTGTACTATAATTGAGGCCAAAACATGGAATGAATGTCCTCAGATGAGGATATTCCAGAAGTTTCCAGAAGACTAAGTAGGAAGGTTTGGGAGAGAAGAAAGTCAGAGAAATATGGAGATGAGAAAGTGGAGAGAGGATAAATGGCTTGACTTAAAATATACATGTATATATTTTTTCTTCACATATATGAACAACAAGACATATACACACACATATCTTGTTACACATTGACCTCCTGTGATAGTACTTAGGCACTGTCATAAATGGATCTCCAAAAAAGTAATGATAGGTCTCTCTAAGGAAATACCTTCTTCTGTGTATGTACAGAAAGAGTTCACTTCAGAGGTTCCCTCCCTCAAGAGTTAATTCTTTGACTTAGAGCAGGAGAACAAATGTAAATAACAGCAAAATGGTCTCCAATATTTTTGGAAGGAATACTATTTTCTACTAAGAAATGGCCCAATGTCAGTTTTACGATTAGTCTTAGCATTTGGAAATACCTTCCCCATTTATTTTCAGTGGAAATTAAGTGCTGCCTTTGGGGAGCATACTTCCTAAGAGGTCAGTAAAATCAATGAGAAATCCAATGTCAATTTGTCAGTAAAGACATGTGAAGTTTGATGGGTCTCTGGAGAATGAGCCACTAGTTAATGATTCTACAGCAGAATTAAGCAGGGAATGGATGCCAAACACCTCAAGAGATTTTTGAAGAATGGAGATGAATTTAAAGAACATGCCATTGCTGGCATAGATCTTAACTTCCAAAGGAAGATGGAAATATGATAGCTTACAAAGCAGAAAAGGCAGAAAAGAGTCTTACCATTCTGTTACAAAGAACAATGAGAAAAAATATTGAAGGACTTTAAAAAATATATAAATGAATAGATGAAATAAGTCCAAAGCGGAATATTATTTGAGTATTAGTTTTTAAAATGCATCTTTAATAGACACTGTCATGACTACCAAACACTTTGATGAATGCTAATTTCATAATTACTATTTTTTTAAAAAGGTAAGTATTAGAAAAAATTTTCAGCTTTTTCTAGTTAAGATTATTAATTGCTCTAATCTAATTTGCAGAGAGATGGAGAGGCAGAAAAAGAACTTCCATGCACTGATTCAGTCCACTGATTTAAATAACCACAATGTCCCAAACTGAGCTGATCTGCAGTCAAGAGCCATTATCTTCTTTTGGGTCTCCAAGGACTTGAGCCATCCTCCATTGCCTTCTCAGACCACAGGGAGGAAGCAGGCTTGGAAGTGGAGCATGTGGGACACAAACTAGCACCCATGTGGGATGCTGGCATTTGCAAGTGGAGGATTAGCCTGTTGAGCCATCATACTGGCCCCCAATTTACTTTTGAATGTAGACTCATAATCCTAGATTGGTTTTTCCAAACTTCATCGTACAATGGTTTCTTTACACAACTCCCTAAACTCTAGTGTGCTGTAACCCACATGCATTCACAGTAGTTTCTTTTAGAATACCATGTGTTTCACAGTCCTTTCTAATCTCATCTACAGGGAATAAACTATAGCCCTCTTTTGTTAGACTCATTAAAAGAGAAATATTACTTACTTAAAGTAAAAGACCAAGTGAAAGGTAATCCTTTTGTCACAGTAAATAGGCTCACCCTATCAAGTCTATAAAGTAGTGAGAAATTTAACACAGTTTAAAAGTAGGTAACACAGTTTGAGTCCAGCCATAACTAGGCAATTTACAGGCTGTGCAGTCAGGGTGTTACAGAGTCATGGTCACATCTTTCTTAAGGCAGCAACAATTGTACCACATACAGTTCCTTCAGATGTTCCAACTGATTTCCTGATACTGTAGAGGAGATTCTTGAATCTGCAGTAATGCCAACTTTATTTTATTCACATTTATGAGCAGCATCAACTTTGATAACATTTCCAACCAAGGGATTCTAGAAAGCACATAGTCTATCATTGTTGAAGTTGTAATCACAACAATTCAGCTGTGAAAATAAAGGGCAGCAGAATTTTTTCGGTGTATGCCCCAGGATTCTCTAAAGTGAGAAAACAGAAGAGAGAAAAAAAAAGCGTGAGGATGTGGTAATCCTTCATGTTAGTCTTTATTTTCCAATGTATAAATCCAAGTGAGCGTAATACCAAAGGTTTTCACAAATGTTCATAGCAATACCCTCGCTCTCCCTTAGGGACTGCCCATATCATAAATCCAATCAACAAATGTTTATTTACTGAAAGCCTCTTGTTCTGGACACTATGAATATAACAACACCTAAAACAGAATTCTCTGCTCTCACAGGGCTAAATTGTATGTGAGAAGACAGACAACAAGCAAAGAAAGAAATCAGATAGTAATATGATATGTGCAGTGATGAAATTAACAGAGGGACAAGACAGAGGACTCTGTGGGGAATGGCATTTCTATAGATTGGAGTGCCTTTTTGAATAGAGCTCGTGAAAATAAAGACTGCTTGTGAAAAGCCCTGAAGTAGCAATGTTGTAGGCAGAGGGAAGAGAATCATGATTTAAAGGAGGATCCTCCTGAAGAAATAAAAATCGGGACAGGCTTTAGTCTAGCAGTCAAGAGACCTGCATCCCTAAACATCAGAGTTCCTGCATTGCACACCTCGATGCAGATTCCTGCCAATGGAGTCCTTGGTAGGCAGCAGGTGATGGTCCAAGTAACTGGCTTCCTGCCGCTCTAATGAATGTCCTAGATGGAGTTCCCCAGCTTCCAGCTTTGCCTGGCCCAACCCTGACTTTGGTGGGTATTTGAGGAATGACCCATCAGATGGGAGTTTTTTCTGTCTCTAATTCTCTTCCTTTCAAATCAACACATGCCTAGAACGTAAAGAAAAGGGCCCAGCACAGTAGCCTAGCAGCTAGTCTCTGCTTTGAACCTGTGGGGATCCCATGTGCGCACCGGTTCTAAACCCAGCATCCCTGCTTCCCACCCAGCTCCCTGCTTGTGGCCTGGGAAAGCAGGGATGGTCCATACTTTTGGGACCCTGCACCTGCACAGGAGACCCAGAGGAGACTCCTGGCTTCGGATTGGCCCAGCTCCAGCCATTTAGGTCTTTTGGGGATTGAATCAGCAGACAGAAAATCTTCCTCTCTGTCTTTCCTCATCTCTGTATATCTGTCTTTGTAATAAAAATAAATAAATCTTTAAAAAAAAGAAAATAAAAAGAAACAGTGAGTAGGAAATACTAATTACTAAACTAAACTACTATCAACCAATTGCCTTATATATAAAGCATATTAATGAATCTCCTATATGATTTTATCTACATATCATATCTCCCTTTTCATTTAACAACAATAACCGCAAAATATTCAATAAACATTATTCAGTTGTGCTAACTACCAGGACACAAAGGTGAACTATCTATGATCTAGGACCTTATGCAATATGAAAGATGAAAAACATTTAGGAATAATTTGCCTTGTTAGAAGTCATATAAATGTGTTGGGAACAATAATTCTGCCCATTTGTGTTTGTAAATATAAACATTTACCTTTGGCCTTTATTTGGGTTGGTACTATGGTGTAGCAAGTTAAGTTATTGCTTGCAATGCCAGGATTCCCAGTGAATAGCAACTGGAATCCTAGCTGCTCAACATCTAATCCAGCTCCTTACTCTGTACCTATAAAAAAAATAATAAAATAAAAAAAAAAAAACAGAGCATGTCATAACTCCTTGGGCCCCTGCACCCATGTGAAATACCTGAATGAAATTATTAGTTTCTGGATTCAACCTGCCCTGTTTCTGGCTGTTACAGCCAAATTTAGGGAGTGAACTAAAGGAAGAATCTCGTTGTGTGTATGTAACTTCGTCTTTTTAATAAATAAAATAAATATTTCAAATAAGAGGCCTGGCACCATGGTATAGTAGGCTAGGCTTCTGTCTCTGATGCTGGCATCCCATGTGGGTGCTAGTTTGAGTCTCAGCTGCTCTACTGGAGAACAAGCTCCCTACTTAAGGCCTGGGAAAGAAGCAGGGGATGGCTCAAGTTGGGCCTCTGCATCCATATGTCTGGAGGTGGCTTCTGACTCCTGCCTTTGGATTGACTCACTTCTGTCCACTGTAGCTATTTGGGGAATGAACCAGTGGATGGAAGATTTTTCTCATCTCTCTAATATGTTCAAATAAAAATTAAAATTAAAGATAAAACTCTAGTGTCAGATAGTAAATAAAATGTAAGAAAACAAATACACTAACTGCCTCTTGGAAATCTTCACCTGCATGCCGCACTTCATCCAGATCGAACATAACACACACACACACATCTCTTATTGACACAATTATGTTTCTCACTCTATATTCTTATTTGTAATTAGTAGTTTCATACTGGAAACTGCTATTTAACTATCTCTTCTATCTGACTCCCAGATACCACCACTTCACCACTAAATATTGTCATTTTTTGAAAAAAATATTTGTTTGAAAAGTATGGTGACAAAGAAAGAGAACAAGTGAGCTTCTATCCACTGGTTCACTGTCCAATATGGCCATGGCCCATATTGCACCAGGTTGAATCCAGGAACCTACTGCTGCATCTGAGTCTTCCATGTGGGCATCTGGTGCCAAAGCACTTGTATCACTGCTTTCCCAGGCGCATTAGGAAATTGGATTGATGCTTTAAACTTATCAGTAAGGAAATTGGATTGGAAGTGGAGTAGCTGGGTCTAAAACCAGCTCTCCTGTGGGCTGTCATACCACAAAGCTGGTCCCTGAATAGGGATAGTTCTTACACTTAATGACTACTCAACTTTTCTCCACTTTACAATCTTACATCATCTTTTCATAATGTCTTTAATTTGCCTGATGTCTTATTTGTCTCTGTCCCCTACCATGGTATCTTTCCACCTACATCTCTATTTTCCACTCTTATTTTCTGTTCCAACTCATTCTCCAAGGTTCAGCTTTAGAAATACTTCCTCTTTATGTATCTTGAAGCATATTGGCTATTGTAATTTGTAAGTATAAGTGTCATTCTCCCATAAAGATTGGAAACTTGCTGAGAATGAAGACTGATGTCTTCATTGAAAATGTTGTCATATTTGTAAGTTTCTGCTACTTTAGGGATTCTCAGCCAGTGTTGAAAACTTTCTCCCATGTGCTCCTAAATTTCAAAAGACATGCAAAATATGCTTTATAATATAAGCAAGGATATGCATTGTTACAGCAATGTTTGAAGATGAAACAGAATTGAGTGGAAGGGACCATTTAGTATCAGGCAAGGTATAATTTGCTGCAAATAAGGAAGCTTGTCATTATCAAAACTGCATCAAAAGGATCTTAGTAATAACAAAAAGGAAAAAATATAATTTAACACAAAAATTAACTTTAATTGCCTTTCCCATCTAGAGCAGTGGAAAAATTTGTTTATAAGATGGATGGATATTATGTTTTACAAAAATTCTTGGTAGGCTTTCTGAGGAAATAAGCAAAACTAGGTTGGCCTGTTAAAGACAGATCGACCACCTTGAAGAGATAAAGTAAAGGACTTGTAGGGTGGGAAAAGTGGAAATTTTCTTGAAAAGAAAAAAACAGAACTTTGGAGAAATGAGGAAGGCAGATGGACCTCAAACAAGGAAAACAACAAAGCTGGACCATTGAATGATACCAGGAGAGGACCCTGATGAAAATGCTCATATTTATGTTTTCCCTTACCTTGGGAAACAGCAAAATTGAATGTCTCACTGTGAACTTTCTTCCTTTATGTCATTCAATCTTAATTTATAGAAAGCTTTCAGAAAAGTTTGCTGAAGTAAATACATGGACTGGTCACTGGTTGGGGTACCTACAATACACATTGGAGTGTATGAGTTTGAACTTTGCCTGTTGGGACTTCTGACTGTAGATTTTGCCGTGTAAATCTTGAAATGCAGCAGTGACAGTGAAGAGACTGAGTCCCTACCACCTACATGAGAAACATGGCTTGAGTTCCTCATTTCCTGCCTTAGTCTTGACCCAGCGTAGGTTAGTGCAGGAATTTGGGGAAATGAATCAGCAGATGAGGTTCTCTCTCTCTCTCTCTCTCTCTCTCTCTAATAAGTAAATAATTAAATTTTTATGAGCTAGCCATGAAGAACAGCTTTCTTTTTGTAAAAGTTGAAACACAAAAAAGCACAGGCAGCACCTTTTGTGAAACATGCTATAATAAGGACAATAATCATAGAATTACTATTACTACTACTCTTTTGGTTATGCAACTGTTGGCTTTCAAAATAATATTTATGTTTCCTGACCGCCTGCAGGAGGAATACTACAAATGATATTTTCCAAATTCCCATTCCTGAGAAGTTATGGCTAAGTATTACTTACGACCTACGGATGGCAATGAGAGATCAGAGGAAGGAAGGGGGAAGAAGCCATTTTTTTTTCCCAGTTGTGGCAATGTCTCTAAACAACAGCCACAGCAAGTTGTAATTTTGGGCTCCTGGGCCCCTTCACAGACTATGGCTTCAGCATCAGAATTAGCATTATAGTACCTCCAGATCTCTGGCTTCAACAGCACTAGTGATGGGCATCTTCGAGCTTTGTACTCCCGTGGTGTTGGTTGGTGGTAATATAGATCAAGGTGCACTGCAGAATGAAAGCAGCAACTTTGCAGTATCAGCAGAGGTTTCAGTGGCATCTGTAAGTTTGTATATTATAGAATCTTAAGCCCTAGTTACATAATTTCTCCTTTTGTACTGCTATCCCCTGATAATCTTCATATCATTTCATTTTTGTTCTATTAGCGATGTTGATTTTTTGTGGCTCATTCTTTGGAAATTCCTCTCTTTGAGAAGTGGGATATAAATTTTGTTTGCTTGCCTATGTCACATTGTACTCAGATACCTATTAAAAAATTATTCTGGGTGTATGTGAAGTGAAACATTGGCTCTGGGTCTTGAGCCCAGTGGTGTTCACATTGGAACTTAAGTCATTAGCTTTTCTGGTGTAGACTAGAACTACACTATTGGTTTATCTAGGTCTGCAGCCTGCCTGTTGCAGAAAAATTGAGACTTCTGACCCTTCATAAATTCTCTGAACAAAGTCTATAGTTGTAACTATATAAAAACATTACATATATATATTATATTGGTTCTATTTCTCTGGAGAGTTCTGACATACAGATTTTGATATGAAGAAAGGGGGTATTTTCTCTGTCCATTTGCCCAGGTACTGACTTGTATGTACTAATTGGTCCTCATCTTTCTTCAGGTGGAAAAATGTAGTTTTGAGTTTGAAGACAAACTACTTCAGTGGGTAAAAACTACTTGTATTTGGAAAGGGGGTTCATGTTTGGCTGCAAGGGAACACCCTGTCCCCTCTTTTTGTCTTTGATTCAGCTATTTCCAGTGCTCTTTCAGAGGAACTTTCCTTTCTGCCCTCCCTCTGCTTTTGTATGACCACATGTTTCTGTGCTAATCACTTGGGAACAAAGTGAGCTTCTCTCTTACTTGTTTTAGAGTTTTGCTAGTCTATTTTGCATTCTTTCTTGGGTCTCATGATTTGTGGAGAAATAAATGGTATATACTGCTGTGTGCTATTTTGAATTCCTCATCAGGCTTTAGAAGTGGGGACAAAAATACCTACAAGCTCATCCAACCTGAAATGACACTGACAGCATTGAACACGAGTCTGTCCCAGTGAAACAGGTTCATTAAATTAATGGCAGCAACAAATTTGCTGCTTTGTTTTTTTAATAGTAGGATGTACAAATTTCAGAAGAATAAATGTTTTTTCTGGTTGTTTTGCAAAAGACAGAAAGAAAGAAGGAAGGAAATGGGATACTGCTGTCATAAATTCTTGAAAACATGGAAATGGCTTTAGAACCAGATAATGGGTAGATGCTGAGGTATAAATCAGAAAGATACTGCATTTCTTTTTAAAATATTTTTAAATTTATTTTTATTGGAAAGGCAGATATACAGAGAGGAGGAGAGACAGAGAAGAAGATCTTCTGTCCAATGATTCACTCCCCAAGTGACCGCAACGGCTGGTGCTGCACCAATCTGAAACCAGGAGCAAGGAACCTCCTTCAGGTCTCTACACACTAGTGCAGGCTTCCAAGGCTTTGGGCCGTCCTCTACTGCTTTCCAGGCCACAAGCAGGGGGCTAGATGCGAAGTGGAATAGCAGGAACACGAACCAGTACCCATATGGCACTGCTAGGCTGCTATGCAGGGCCCACCATTTATGTTTTCTGACTGGTTAACAGCAAACACAGAAACTTTAAATAATGGTTCTCAAACAAAAGAGGGAAAGCAGCTGCAATATGAAAAATTAAGAAATTGTGGGCCTCAAAGGAGTGCAGGACAATGTCAGTGGAAGTGATTTAATGACTCTGATGGCCCATGGTGTATACAGAGGATGGTCTGTTATAGCACAAAATTGTTTTAATTGTGACAAAGTTTGCAAAAGTTTTGGGACATCTGGATTATATGTATTGATTTTAATACAAAGTAATCCTTACCTTTAAGTATAAGGTATGGTCAAAGGAATAACTTCTCATTTACTATAATGTACAGCATGTAATAGCATTTAAGACCTCAGGACAAAGGTACAACCAATTCAATGCAGTAATGACCAAGTACTTTTGTAGACGTAAGAATGTGTCTTCATATTCTGAGAATGTTGCAAAATGAATGCTGACTTGTATAGTGCATTTCATCTCTTCAAGTTTCTTTTACAGATGAATTGGTCTGCAAAGTGCACTCAGAAACACACAACGCTTGCAAACCACAGCTGTGCAGAGTGATGTTCAATAAGAACCATTTGTTCAACAGCTTTTCAAGTTTATGTTGTCTCAGAGAAAGAAGTTACAAGTATGACGCCACTCTATTTTCCTGTTACATAAATAGTTTCAGTTTTAATATCTGTTTAACTGACATTTAAAATGAACAATAATAGGAAATTATGTCACTGTGTTTAAAAAAAAGGAAACACAAAGGAATTTTTTAAAAGATTTATTTATTTTTATTGAAAAGGCAGATTTGCAGAGAGAAAGAGAGACAGATTGTCCATCTGCTGGTTCATGCTCCAGTTGGCTGCAGTGGCCATAACTGATTCAATCCAAAGCCAGAAGCCAGGAGACAGGAGCTTCTTCCAGGTCTCCCACACAGGTGCAGGATCCCAAGGCTTTGGGTTATCTTCTAATGCTTCCTTAGACCACAGCAGGGGGCTGGTTGGAAAGTGGACAACTGGGACATGAACCAGCACCCATATGGGATCGCAGCTGTGCAAGGCAAGGATTTAGTCCCTAAGCTATTGTGCCCGTCCCAAAATTATTAATTGCCAAGTATCTGTGACATCAGAGCATGTAGCTATAAATGTGTTAAAGTAAAATAAGTGGTTAAAGAACCACGTGAAAGTTAACCATTTGAAAGTTAACTAAAATAGTACAGATTCTTTATTGAATGAGCTAAATGAACAACATTATAATTCTAACAAAATTACCTAAAGAAAGTCAAAAGTTTAAAGCAAATGGAAACAATTGACAATGGTGACTTTGGGAGCCTATAAATGAACGGTACAATACAGCTGCAAATCTCTGGGAAACTGGAGAAAAACAAATATAAAAATGTTTTATATAAGCCATTCTGATGGCTGGCTACATAATTCTTCATATTTAGAAAAGCTGATATTATTTGTGAACCCTTTAATAGCAATGATAACTAGGCTGTGTCACTTCTACCATTAACATTTCTGATTTATTATTTTTCTTATGTGTTAAACTGTGCTTTAGTATATTCACAAATTTTATGCCCACAACAACAATCTAATTCTAGAACATTTATTTATTGCATTTATTTATTTGCAAGGTTGAGAGAGTGCGAGAAAAAGCCAGCCAGCAAGCAAGCACAGGTTGACTTTCCACAGTGGTCCTGGCTGGCTGGGTTTGAAGCTGTGAGCCCTTCAGGTTCCCTGCAAGGGTGTCAGAAACCTGCGTGCTTGAACCATCACTGCTGCATTAGAAAGGAACTGGAGTTTGAAGCTTCTTTACTATGGGAGCTAGCCTACAGTTATGGGGTTGAAAGGGCCATCTCAATGGGCCTGGGGGACAGAATAGCAAACCAAAGAGTGTTCCAGAGTATTTTCATCAGCTCCAAAGAAACATATAGCATTACAAGTCACTACCTCCTCCTCACACAATTTCCACTAGTCTTGGCTGTATTTGCCTCATCATGCTTAGAGTGGCAAGATTGGCAGCAATTCAAAACTTTTGAACTATCAAAGCCACTTGAGCAGGACCCTCAGAGGATGCCCCACATCAGGGACCTGGGATGGGTGAGAGGCTGGTTGCAGCTTCTCTCTTTATCTCTCTCTTTACCTCAGATACAGAAAATAATAATAATAATAATAATGTAAGCACACATAAGAATCAGGTCTGGGATCATTTTAGATGAAGTTTCTTTGGGAATCCCTCCAATTGAAATGCTGGACTCAGCACCCTGATTTTAAAAAATGTTAAGTTTTTCTAAAGCAAAGGTGGCCTGGCGTCTGTATCAATTAAAAGAAGGGAAATGATTAGTCTTTTTAAAAAATTTTTACAGGAAAGTGGGTAATACCATTGTTTCCACACTAATATCATTTTTCCCCCTGTATCTGGGGCGAGGGGAGGAACAAAGGGAAAAGCCCCACCAGCCTCCCACCCATCCCAGGTCCCTGATGTGAGGCACGCTCTGAGGATGCTGCTCAAGCAATTTTAATAGTTCAACAGTTCTGAATTGCTGCCAATCTCACTGTTTGAATCGCAATGAAACCTATTCAGAATCCACTAGTCTCTTCATGGTTGGTGTTCTGAGATCAGCAGTTCAGTTGGAGGGAGCTCCAAAAAACTTCATCTGAGATGATCCCAAACCTGATTTTTGTGTGAATTTGCCAGTACAGGGTCTGCCACAGTCCTTCACCCCAAGCAGCTTATGCACATGCTGGTCGTTGCAATTGCTGGGTCAGTTCTGTTTCCAGCCCTGTCATCCACTGGAACCAATAGGTGTTATAGTCCAGCTCAATCCTACCCACTTCATACTCGGCCCGCACACAAACCAGTGGTAGCTGCAGGCTAGTTGGGGCAACTCCCCACAACCCCCACCAGGTCTGCTCCCTACCCTGGTTCCCATGCATGCCAGTATGTACTGCAGGCTTGTTCAGTCTGTCCCACATCCCATTCAGCTCTTATACATTTGTCAATGGCATTGAAGCCTAGTTCAACCCAATCAACCTACTATCCGGCCCACACACATACTGGCAGGTGCCTTTCTGTCTAGCCACCCCTGCCCCTCTCCTGGTTTTCCTGCTCTCCAGTGAAAGTGGTTGCCCACGAGGGAGGTGCCCACTATCTCCCTCCTAGGCCACTCCAACTTCTGGATTGTGCACTGTTCAGGTGGTTCTGGCATTTAACTTAACAGAATTGACCCCCAGTGCCAGCCTCTGCCATCTGATGATGTGATAAAGTCCAATCAACACTCACCCACTCCAATTTTTGCTTGTACCAGTCGGAACAGTCAGCCCAATCTGGCCCTTCCCCAACTTAGCTCATATGAGGCCCTCAGGTGTTGTAGCCCTGCGTGGTCTGGTCTGTCCCCATCCCAACCCATACTCTCCAGTGGGAGTAGTTGCCCAGCAGGGGAGCCCACATTCCCCTGATGGCTTTGCCTCTTCCCCCCTGGTTCTCACATGTGCTGTTTGGGTGCTGCAACCATATCTGGTATGGCTCACCTCACCTTGGCATTCTTTAATGTGCACTGGTATGTGTTGTGACCAAAACTGGTCTGACTCACACTCTATACTTGCGATCGGATTTGCCAGCAGTTGCTGCAAATTGGTTCAGCCTGGTCTGCCCCCCACCTATGCCATATGTATGATGGTGGGTATCTTCCTCTGGCCTGGTCTGGGTTGCTCCATATCATGATTCTTGTGCTCACCTGTTGGGGCTGTGTTCCGACAGAAGAGTTTCCCAAGCTCCTCCTTCAGAACCTCTCCCTATGCCAGGTCTTGCGTGTACTGGTGTTTCCATGGGCCAGCCCTCCTTCCTGGCCTTCAATCCATTCCAGTTCTTGGTGTTGGCTGTTTCACTCCAGTCAAGTCATGTCCATACCCAGATACTGCTCACACATGGCTCAAAAGGGGCAGAGACCCAGCCTAGTCTGTCCTACATCTACCTAGGTTCTCCAGAGCACCAGATGGTGAAGGTGTCTAACATAGTTGGTGTGCCCAGCCCCAGTCCACAATTGTGCCTAGGGAGATTACAGCCATATCCATACCAGAATGTCTCCCCCCACTCCAGCCCCCAAGCCCTCCTGTGGGAATCCCAACCCAGCAAAAGTGTACTCTCACAGTTCCTCAACCAAGTCTATTTTCAGTCCTAGATTGCCCGTGTGCCAGTGGGTGCTTTGACCCACCCAGTTGGCTTAGCCCCTCACCTGTCAGCCTTTGCCTTTGATGCTGTGGCATAGTATCCTTGCCTCATGCAGACCAGTTGGTATAAGAGCCTAGATCGGAATGACATGTGCTCCATTCTGCTTTCTATTCTTTTTTGTGAGTTGAAGTTTGTTTGGCCCTGCCTGGTGCGCCCCCTTCCAGTTGCAACTCAGCCCACCCCACATCTTATTTTAGGATGCAACTTCGGGTGGTGCTGCCTTGACCTGCCCAGATTGCCATCAGTTCCTTTACCCATAAGTGATAGCAGGTGTCATGGTCACTCCAAGCTTAGCCCATCGCCACCCCAACTTGCGAGCTAACTTGTATTTCTACAGGGTTGGGCCCGTATTTCCCCCATAGAGTTTACCCCCGGACCAAGTTCTCTCATGTGCTGGTTAGTGTCTTGACCCTGCCAAATGTGACCAATCCACTATTCCACCATCCAGTCAAGTAATGGTACCTAGCCCTGCCAGACAGGCCCCCATCCATAACTTTGCTGTGGACTGGTGTGTGGCAGTTAGTGATGCTCTATGCTAACAGCCCATCTCAGGATTCTTAATTTGGCTGGTGAATCAGTCTGGCCCAAATAGACCTTATGGATACTCCCCTCTAAACCATCAGGTCTCAGTCCCCACGCTTGCCCGAAAGTTTCATGACCTGTTACTGGGAATCACCCAGAATTCATCTCTCGCCTACACTAAAGCTGGTCTTATTCATGGGTAAGCCTAAGCAGCAGTTTCAGAGATCAGCAACCCCAGAACTCACTGCTGGGCAGCCAGCAGGCAGAGCCTGGCACCATTTGGTGTACCAGCCACCCAAAGCCTAGGACTCGTTCACTGCCTTTTGGCAGTGGCTTTGGCCTGAGTCTTCAGCCTTGGATCCAGCCCAGCAGGGGCACCCCTCAAAACTGCCACACTGTGGGGAGCTGCAAGCTGCCCCCAATCCCAAGGCCCGGACCCCTCCCAGACTCAGGAAATGATTAGTCTTTAAATGTATTCAAGATTCACTTGCTGGGCACTTAATTTAATGGTGTTAAACCCTGTTTTGGAGACTAAAGATAGAAAAACGTATCTTGCATGTAAGTGATCCATAATTTTGACAGACACATAATCAAGTCATATGCAGGGTCCTGAGAACGGGAATAAACATATGGACAAAGTGCTGTCATAAGGAAGCCAAATCAGATTGCAGCAGAAAGTTCATGGATGGCATTCTGCAGGAAATGATGTTAAGAAAAATCCTTAAAACTAACTATGCCATGATTATACCAAGAAAAAGGTAAGCTACTTCAAATGCAGGAAGCCTGCATAAAGAAGCTGAGAAAAGTGAGAGCAGAAACATCAAATAGACTGGTACTGCCAAAGGAAAATGAAGAGAAGGGAGGTGAGAGTAAAAGGGTGAAAGTAATGACAGCTACTGTCAAAACCATATTGCTTACACTGCTCTAGGCACTAAGTATTTTGTGTGCTCTTTCTCATCCAGTATTCCTAACAATCCTATCACACATATGGTATTCATGTTTTTATTTTACAGATGGAAGAACCTGAGGTGTAGAAAGGTTAAACAACCTGTCTACATTCACAAAGCTAGTAAGTGGAGTGTGGTGCCAAATACAATGATGGACTCTGAGTAGCAGGTTGAAGAATTTGACCTTTATTCCAAAATGATAGGAGCGAAAGAGTTTTAAGCTGTAAGGTGTTCTGACATGAGCAAATTTATTGTTTCCGACATATAATGATGGTTGAGGTTGGGTAGCAGAAAGAGCTTGTGTAGTCCAGAGTCTGAGAGAATTGTAATCCAGGCAAAAAGCAATGAAGTTTTAACCTAAGACCAGGGTAATGCAATAGGAGAGAAGACAAGAATTACAACATACCCATATAGGAAGTAAGATCAGATCTTATGTTGATGGGGACAGAAGACACAGTCTAGAATGAATGGAATGCTCCTCTATCAGATAGGTGATTGTGTCTCAATACAGAGGAAATAAAGGATTTTAACGCACATTGAGTATGAAAATCTGAGCCACTTTTACCTACCTAAAAAAAATATATTTTATGGGTCCAGAACTGGACATGGGATATTGGAGGCACTGAATCAGGCACTGAGTCACATTTTAGCGGTGGTTAAAGGAAAACAGAGAATGCTTAGCCAGTGAAAATGTATTGTGAATGAAAAAGTACAAAACAAAAAAACAGGCCCTGTGCAATGGTGGCAGCATCACCTAAGGGGCAATTAGAGGGTTCTGTGTGCAAGAGACAGAACCATGACTCGATATTGGAATGATAATTAGACAAGAGTGGTGTCAGAGATAGTACATGAGATTTTTAAAGAGAGTAAAACAATGTCACATGCCACATTGTGATCCAATAAGACCAGGACATAAATTATCATTGAATTTGACAATCTGCAGATCAATTAAAGGAGTCTCAGGGACAAAGAAGTAGGAAACTGACAAGCTATCTCTAGAGTTTTCTGTGCAGTGGCATCTGAGTCAGATTGCAAACCAAAATGAATTCGAATGAAGAAAGTAGGGAAAGTGAGCACTCTCGGCTAAGTGTGAGTGTGAAAACAAGGATAGTCTGGAGAGGGCACTCCCAGAAGGACACTGAAGTGGAACATTGATTCTGATCCACGTCCACCCATGGTGACACATATCCTAATCCCTTGCTTTGACTCTCACAGCTGTAGGCTAAGGAGTCAGAAACTCATCAACCGTTTTTGCAGTCTGCTGTGCAGTGGCCTCTGAGCAGACCTCTGCTGCTTTTGCAGCATGAAGAACATAATGATATGGCAATATGAGTCACAAGATAGCAAAGAGGGAGTCAACTAGGAATTAGGTAGTGTGACAAGTCAGGAAGCTGTCTAAGGTGTTTCTTAAACTGTTCTGGATCATCTAGCCACCCACTCCAAGGATCTGGTGGTGCTAATATGTCAGAGTCAGAAGCCAGGCTCGTTGATGACGAAAAGATCTAATTGAAGAAATTTCCTCACACCCAACACACAGACAGTTATGTAACTGAAATCCCCCAGTCCCACTCTACTGCTCTTATTGGGTAGTTTAGCAATACCTGCTGTAGAGTCATAGCGATGACTGAACATGCCATCCAACACTGGACAGAAGAGGTAACATTATTTATTAGACATATACTCATAGCCACGAAGACCCAGGGGACATCAAGCAGGACCATAAAAGGCAGCATTCAAGAACATTAGTGAGCAACCATGGGCTGGAGAGACAGGTCTTGTAGCAGCAAGAGCAAGAAGTAGCCTTGCTCCTGTGAAAGGATGGAATTGTCTTGTTTGGAAACCTGCAAGTAGACAGGGAGCTGAAGTCTGCTACTCAGGGACATGCAGAAACTGATTCCTCATCTTGGCAAGAAGGGGTGTTACATTGGGGAACCTTATTCTCCAGAGCAAACTAAGAAGCTGAACTTGGGGCTAGACCGTTACAGGTTCTTTGAATTTTGCCAGCTGTCAAGGAGGCATGTTATACTGGGTCTTAATTTTAGGCCTTAAGACCTGAATTTAGATGAGCCACAGGTTTCTCAGAGGCCTCCTGATGGTTAAATGGAAAATGGGAAGGACTCGTAGGCGAAGTGAGAGTGCACTGAGGCAGACAATGGTAAAACACATCAACACTTGCATTTGCTAGAACATTTACTTGAGTGAGCCTCAGTTTTAAATTAGGAACAACTGCAAAACGTGCTGGTTTGAAAAAAAAATTTAGCTTTTTGGCTTCTAAGCAGTAGCAGGATTTGTGAAAGAAAAGTGTGTGTAGTCAGAAAAATAAAGTGGGGTTATACTTCCACAGATTTGATTGGTGACATGCAATTCCTACTCACTGTGTCCATTGTTAAAATTGTTAAAAATTGCAGAGGGGCTGTATCGAAGGTTAGGGTGATCCCATGTGGATGTTGCAAACTGTCAAGAAGCCTCCTAGGTAACATTACCTTTGGTGAGTTTAACGAGGCCTCCAGTCTGGTCGTCAGTCTTGTCAGTGTCTCAGAGCTGCCAAGTCTTAGGAAAGATGATTCATGGCAATGCACGCACCATGTGAGATAATTCAGTTCTCATTGCTTGAGCATCTCCCATCTGGGATTGCTAGGCTTAGAGTAGCCAGGAAAACACACTAATAATCAGAATTTGGATTAGGAAGCATTGGAAAGAAATTCCATGACTTGACGGCAGGACCAACTAATCATTTCTATTCCACTTACTTGGCTGCTTTTCCAGTGATGAGGAAATTTGCAATGCCTATATTGTGAGCATGTCTGCATCATGTTGAAGTAACATTGCCCAGTTCTTCCTTCAACCTTTCCCTTATATATCACACTAACCCAGACTGAAATCCATTTACCTCCCATGCGCTTCCTAGCATGTTGTGATCATCCGTGGATCAAATAATATTTTAATTGCCTGTATCCCTCCTAAGACTTTAATCCCTGCATGGCAGGAGAGTAATGCTGTCATTTTATATATCGTGCTCCCATTGATGATTCTTAGTTATTCTGCTCTTTTGTGCAAACCCTTCTGCCAGGTTCTGTCTCAGCTATCAAGTTACTTTCTCCTGGTCACAGCAGCTTTCTGGCCTCTGACTCCACATTCCTTGCCATTCTTAGTCTTTGTTTACTCTAGAGAACTTTAACAGCTCTATGACTAATCAAAGGAAGAGCTTCACCTTCAATTTCACTCTCCAGTCACTTTGACCCACTTCCTTAATCTCTCATGAGCCTATTTTGCCTTTCCAGTTCTCAGTGCCTGGCAAGGGCTGGGCTAAGGAAGAGGTTGTTTTGGCTTTACTGGAGGCATGATAGCCTGGAGAGGTGCCCCAGGCAAACTGTTGACAATAGGTGCTAACATTGGAGAAACCCTCTGAGAGCTTTAAAATAACTACTTTGACTGGTAGATAATGGAAAAGTGAATTTGCTTTTCAGTGGCTAGTGGGTGGGTGTGTTACCTAAAGGCCAACCTCTAAGCGTAAATATCTGTGTCCCAATTTGGAGTACTTGAGTTCAATTCCAGGCTCCAGCTCCAGACTCCAGCTTGCTGACAGTGCAGTTCCTGGGAGACAGTGGTGATGATTCAAGCAGTTGGGTTCCTGCCATCTTTGCGGGAGATCTGGATTGACTTCCCAGCTCCTGTCTGGGGCCCAGGCCCAGCAACCTCGGTTGTTTCAAGCATTTGGGGAGTAACTAGTAGAAAGAAGCATTCTACCTCTCTGTTATATTTTTAAAAAAAATGATCTTACAGAACTTTAGAGATGAGGAACGTATTAGGGACTTTATGTTAATATATAACCATGTGCAGAATAGACCAACTAGCCAATTATTTTTTGTGGAATGGTTTTTGAAAAACAATTGTTCATATTCTTTATTATTTTTTCAAACTATGAAATAAATAAGATTTTAAGGATAAAATGATGGGAAATGTCTCTCTTATAGGATATAGACACACAAGATGATTTTACAGTGCTATGCATATGTGCAACACAAAATTAGGAGAAATCTATAAAATTTGAATCAAATAAGCGAGAGTGTGCTATAGAAAATATGTAGCTTTCTGCTGAAGCACAAATTTTTCCTTACTGTCATAAAGGCAGTGAAATTTTAATACTCCAAATTAAATGATGTTGTAATAATGAACTGTAAATATGTACTCAGAGGAAGCTAATCCACGAGTTTCAGGCACCGATGCTGTATTTAGAGATTGTGAGAAGAAGCTGATTTGTATGAAATCCTCTATACCAGGCCTGAGTTCACCAGTAGGCTATTTACCACCTATTCCATTCATTCAGATCGTTTATCTCGGCACTGAGTTAGCAATTACTGACAACTTGGAGCTTTTAGCCTTCCCTTATTTTGAGTAAGATTTTGGCAGAGGTTTATCAAAAAGAAAACACAATGATCTAATATACAATAACCTATTTTCTCTATTTTTTTAATAAAGAAATTTCTTCTGGAGTTCAACATAAATGAATATTTTTTTCTTTTTTTTTATTATTATCTTACGATACAGCTTCGTAGGCTCTGGGGTTTCCTTCCCTCCTCCCCAAAGCTTCTACACCCTACTGATTTTCCCTATTTTATAATAGTATGGTCCTTCATAAATAGTCCTAAGTCCATCTTTCTGCTATTTAAGTATATTCTGAAGTAGTAGGCATAAACATTGGCACAGAGTCCAGCTTCCTATTGTCAAGATACATATTTAACTGTTTCATTGGAAGTAGAGATGCATACTCCATTGTATCTTCACATCTGGATATGATAGTTTCTATTATATAGTTACAGTACATCCCCTTAAATGAAAATCCATAAAACAAAATCAACAAAAGAAAAATAGAAAATTCACAACATAAAGTCAAATAACATGCTACTGAATGACTAATGTGTCACTGAAGAAATGAAAAATAAAAAACCTTCTTGAAGAAAACAATGCTACTGAATGATCTATGAGCCAGTGAAGAAATTAATAAGAAAAAAAATCTTTTTTGAAGAAATATACATCTTTAAAAAATATATTTCTAAACACCCAAATGTCATTAGCTCTAGGATATTATAATGGAAGATAACAGTTTTCAGTTAGTTTCTTGGATTTGGGCTTCCTTTCAAAGATTAAAACACTGGGGCAGGCACTTGATTTAGGTGTTGGCTTGGGAGGTCAGCATTCCATATTGGGGTGCCTACACTGGGATCTCCGGCTCTGCTCCTAATTTTTAGCACCCTACTATTGTATACTGTCATGTATACTTTATATATCATTATTCAACACTGATAATTCACCGCAGAACTCTCTGCAGACCCACAGCCTCAGAATCCTGAACTGTACTCACAGTAGATGTAACCACTAAATCAAACATGGCATGCAAATTAGTAACATTTGCATGCTTTCTTCACCTCTTGTTTTTGATTTTTAATCTTTTATAAACATGAAATAGGCCATGACAGATTGTGTCTTAGATTTTTGCAGAAGTCACAGAACATAAATCTTCCCTTGTTTCCCCTCAAACAGAACCCAGGTTTTAGGCAGCTCATATTTGGCCCTAATTCAATTGCAGTTTTGTTTGTTTTCTATTAGTCATCAGATTTCAGACATAAGGACATTTCATACAGTTATTCAGATTTCTGTCTTCTCTTTTTGAAATCATGTTTGAAAACATGGGATTTTTTAAAATCTAATTTTACTTTTTTTTTTTTTTTTTAATACAGAGCAAGGCAGAAAAAGAAAAACACAAATAGATCCTTCTTTATGGGCAACTTTTTTCTTAGACGTTCACAATAGTCAGTGCTGGGTCTGGCCAAAATGGGGAGCCAGGAACCTCACCCAGGTCTTCCCCATAGCGGGCAGGCACCCACTTACTTGAGCAGGAAGCCAGGAGCAGAGCAGAGACTTGAAATCAGGCATTCAGATCTGAAACATGGGCATCTTAATCACTAGCACAAATGCTTGCATGTGACACAAGACTGAAAAAAAAAAATGGTAGAGGATGGGGGATTTTTATTTATTTGAATGACATAGTTAGAGATGGAGAGCAAAAGACAGAAAGATATTTCTTCCATTCTTGACTTACACTCCAAATGGCCACAATGGCTGGCTGGGACAGTCCAAAGTCAGGAAAATGAAGCCACATCAGGGTCTCCCATAAAAGATCAAACACTTGTTTTCCCATGTGCCTTTGTAGGGAGCTGGATCAAAAATGGAGCCATCAGAAATGGACTGGTACTCATAGAGGATGCTAGCACTGTGGGCAGCAGCTGAGCCTGTTGCATTACAACATGGCTGTGATACAGGAGTTTGAACATTCCCATTGCAGCAATTGGCTATATCTGACAGCTGACAGTCCCCCTCAGCACACAGAATCTCAGAAGTTTGCTGTGGACCCACTCATGCAACATTGTTCACTTTCCTGACTGGTGAGACTTCTGTTGAAATTTAGACACATAGTCCTTCCTTGTTTTACAGTGATGCCAAGTCATAGTAGCACCTTTCTTCTGATCTCGCTGGAGTTTTAGGATCAGCAATTTGGGACCAAGTTCCCTGGTTTGCCTTCAAGGTGCAAGGGCGCTTAAGAGGTGAACAATGAGAACAACAGAAATTCCTATAAGTTTGGATCTTCCCTAGTTTTGGCCATTTAAGTAGGGTAAAGATTTCTGGGCCAAAAATGAAGTCCAGAAGGTCCAGATCCCCTCAGGTGTGACGGATTTAATTTCAGCAATGACATAGTGTCAGCGGCTTTGCATCTGTCGATGAGATATTATCAGCAAGCAATTAAGAACACAGTTGGAAATAAGAAAAGCCAATAAAGATCCCCAGAATGCTTTGTTCTGCTCTGTACCTTTAGCAGGCAGAGATATGAGACAGGGAGTCCTACAGTACCACTCTTCCTTCAGGAAAGCTGAATGAAGCTTCTATCATTAGGTGCTCCAGAACTGTCAAGGTGTAGAAACCTCCGATGTAATAAGGGTCAAGAGTACTTAAGAGAATGAGAAACCTTGTATTATAATTATACATCTTGGGCCCAGAGTGGTAGCCTAGCACTGAAGTCTTCCCCTTGCACATGCTGGGATCCCATATGGGCGCCAGTTCTAATGCCGGGAGCTTCACTTCCCATCCAGCTCCCTGCTTGTGGCCTGGGAAATCAGTTGAGGATGGCCCAAGGCCATAGGACCCTGCACCCATGTGGGATTCCTGGAGGAGGCTCCTGGCTCCTGGCTTTGGAATAGGCACAGCTCTGGCCATTGCAACTGCTTGGGGAGTGAATCAACGGATAGAAGATATTTCTCTCTGTCTCTCCTCCTCTCTGTATAGCTGACTTTTCAAGAAAAATAAATAAATCTAAAAAATTATAATTTTTTTTCTTTTCAAAAAGATTTATTTATTTAAAAGGTAGGGGACACAGACACAGATGCAGAGATGGAGAGATCTTCCATCTGCAGGTTCACTCTCTAAATGACTACAATGGTCCGACTGGAGTCTGGAGCCAGGAACTCTCTGGGTCTCAGCCGGCTCCCGTGTATTTGGGCCATCATCTATTGCCTTTCTAGGGGCATTGACTGGGAGTTGGACAGCAAGTAAAGCAGCTGGGAATTAGGGTCTTGAATTGGTGGTCGGATATGTTGCAGTAGTTTTAGTGATGGCTACTTTACTTGCTATGCCACAACGTTGACCCCTGTGTGTGTGTGTGTGTGTGATTGGAGGAAAGTATTTGTTATGGAAGATCTAATTGATGTAGTTTCTGGGTCCTTTTTTTCACCCCACGTCACACTGCAGGTCCATCCAGTCTCAAGCCTATTACTGTGAGCCTTTGCCTGGGAACTCATCCTTCCTTTGGGGCTTTGTGAAGATGATCCAGAGCTCTCTACACTGAATCCCTATGTCTCTTTCCTCATTTATTTTCTTTCTTACAGTTCTAAACAATTAATACGCTAATGGGACAAAAGGAAAGTTTATCCTGGTACAAAAGTTGTGGAAATCCATGCAACACATGTTGAACATTCTCATTTTGTTTAGAGTTGGGGAGGACACATTTTTGTTTTTATTGCAACTTAATTATCCCAGACAAAGGTATTCAGGAAATACTCAAAAAATATGTGTTGAAAACTATTTGCAGGAAATTCACAGCACCAAGTTTCACAGACTATGAAATACTGTGTCAAGTTTCACTGACTTCACAGGATTTTGAGAGAAAAGCCAGCCAAGGGCAGGGATAATAAAATGATTTCCCCTATCTCTGAATTTTTAAAAATGGAAAACCGCAAATGGTCTTTATTAGGTGAAAGGTAGAAATTCTGTTTAGCTTCTGGCCAAATGGTTTCTTTATTATGGAGATAGACCCCTCCAAGTCAAAAAAGAAAAAAAATTAAAAAAAGAAAAGAAAAGGGCCTCTTGAAAATAGAGATGCAAGTCAAAGCAGCTTGAGTGACTGTGGAGAGCAGAGTATGAAAAGGTACTAAAGTCCCAGGTAGGGTTGCCACTTTAAAAACTTGAAGGAAGAAAAACCAGGAGATCTTTTCTGATAAAGCAATAATGCTGATTATAAAATGAATTGAGACAAATGTTATGTCCCATTTTCATCTTGAGAACAGGTCGTGTAACTGCTCTCTGGTTAAGTAGAGAGGAAATCCAGTGACAAAACAGGACATTCAGCCTCCCTACTTACTTGGCAAGTAGCTGGGGTTGGACATGGACTCACTGCTAAGGCTGCGCCTGAACTCTACCTGGATCCAGAATATGTTTATCTTCAGAAGTGGCAGGGCAGTGTTCCGCATCAAAGCCAAGAGTGGCTGCTGTTCCATGCACTACCTAAGATGCCAGGTTGAGAAAAGATTGCCTCTAATTTACTTGGAAGTCTGAGTGATCAATGAATGTGAATTATTTTGTATTATAGGTTATTACATTTACTGCCCAAACCTTTAGCAGTGGGCAAACCTGTTAGAGGTTTGAAAAATAGTTTTAAAATGATATGTTCATTTATTTTAATACACTGTGCAGTGATCATCACAGGAGGTTAACAAGGAAAAAAATCAAGCATGGCTATAAAGAGAAATGAGTGCATTTGCTGCTACAAGTTCATAACATTCTGGAAAGAAGTTAACATTACAGCATCACGCTGCTCTGCATTTCCACATATGAAAAAAAAAAAACAGAGCTGTCCAACAGAGGTGGGGGGCAGAATTGCATAAATTAAGCTCTGGAACCAATGAATACACTGTGACTGGGAAACGTATCTTGCAACATTAAAGGGAAAAACCCAGTAACATCTTGGAGAGGAAGTTAAGTTCCCATCTGTGAACAACACAGATGAGTGAAAGATATTTCTAGATGATGTGAAGTATAACAATTAAGCAATTGTGGCCCAGGGCAACGTGTCTGATCACCACTAAGACCTTTGGCCCATCACAACAACATGAGGGACAATGAGAGATCCAGAAAGGAGTTGAGGATATTCATTAACAGGTGCTATGGATTAGGTGAGGAAAATTTAAAAAGCAGCGATGTAGAAATCTTATTTGAGTAAGACTTTATTATTTCTTTATTTTTTTAACTGGAAGAATATCACTGAAGAGTAGCTAGAACTGCTAATAGGAAAATTAATATTCATAGGCAATATTTAATGAAGCATAATCTGCATATAGTAAAATAAGAAAATGTGGTCTGTTACAGATAAAAACCTATTACATTGAAAGAAAATTTCAGCCAACTTTATAGGTGAGGTTGTGAATGCCCGGGTCCATTAAGAAAAGTTAGTAAGAGAAGGGAAGGATTGTAGAATCTTCATTTACTAATGGGAAGTGGCATGTTTCCTTTTTTAATGAGAGGACATCAAAAACTCAAAATGGAGGGAAAAGGAAGGGTCAAGTTCAGAGAATGCCTTTTAATGTCCACGAAGCATTCTTTCCCACAGTTTGAGAACTGCAAGCAGTGGGAGAACATTTTGAAGCAGTTGGTGAATGATGTATAGCCCCAGAAAAACAAATCAGAAAAATCAAAAGGATAAAGCACATTTGATTTTTGGCAGATGAGTAAAATCAAGCAGTAAATGATCATTCCACTTGAGAATTCACATAAAATCTTGGTTCAAATTTGTAATCCAGTTCCTGACTTCAGACACCGACTTTCTAACAGTACAGATACTGGGAAGCAGAAATGATGGTTCAAAAAAAAAAAAAATTCCAGTCATCAACATGGGTGACCTGGATTGATTTTCTAGTTCCTGGCTCTAGTCCAGTTCAGCCATGTTCATTGCAGACATTTGGGGAGGAAACTAGTGAAGGGGGAATAATTGTGCCCTTTTTCTCTTTCTCTGCCTGTGCAAAGAAAACACAGGGGGTCCTGAAGTGGTTCAATAGACTAATCCTCCACTCTGTGGTGCCAGAATCCCATATGGGGACCAGTGTGTTTCTAGGCTGCTCTATCTCTGATCCAGTTTCCCCTGCTATGGCCTGGAAAAGCAGTGGAGGCTGGCCCAAATCCTTGGAACCTGAACCCAGATGGATGAACCAGAAGAAGTTCCACTTACTGGCTCCTGGCTTCTGATTGACTCAGCTCCAGCCATTGTGATCATTTGGGGGAGTGAACCAGCAGGCAGGAGATCTTTCTGTTTCTCTTTCTGTAAATCTGTCTTCCCAATAAAAGTAAATAAATACTCTTAAAGGCATATATATTTTTAAAGATTTATTTATTGGAAAGTCAGATATACAGAGAGGAGGAGGAGAGACAGAGAGGAAGATCTTCTGTCCAATGATTCACTCCCCAAGTGAGCGCAACAGCCGATGCTATGCCAATCTGAAGCCAGGATCCAGGAACTTCTTCCGGGTCTCCCACGCGGGTGTAGGGTCCCAAAGCTTTGGGCCGTTCTCAACTGCTTTCCCAGGCCACAAGCAGGGAGCTGGATGGGAAGTGGGGCCACCGCGATTAGAAATGACGCCCATATGGGATCCTGGGCATTCAAGGCGAGGACTTTTAGCTGCTAGACCACGCTGCCAGGCCCTAAAGGCATATATTTTACTAACTACTCTTATGCAAATTAAATTTCAAAGTATAATAAAATTGCAAAATAAGTAGGCTCTTTATTTTAAAAGCATACCTAGGGCCCGGCGCAGTGGCGCAAGTGGTTAAGGTCCTCGCCTAGCACGCCCGGGATCCCATATGGGCGTCGGTTCTAATCCCGGCAGCCCCGCTTCCCTTCCAGCTCCCTGCCTGTGGCTCCGGAAAGCAGTCGAGGACGGCCCAAAGCTTTGGGACCGTGCACCCGTGTGGGAGACCCGGAAGAAGCTCCTGGCTTCGGATCGGCATAGCATCAGTCGTTGTGCTCACTTGGGGAGTGAATCATCGGACGGAAGATCTTCCTCTCTGTCTCTCCTCTCTGTATATCCGCCTTTCCAATAAAAAAATAATAAAAACAAATCTTTAAAATTAAAAAAAAAACAGCATACCTACATGCAGAACATGTGAAGAAACAAACAGCAAGAAATCATTACCGGAAAAATTTTAATTCATGTATACACATATATGCAGGAATTTAAAACTTTCATTAAAATGAATTACTAAGGCTTATTTTATGCCTGGAGTTCTGAAATCCATGCATAGCCTTTTGAAAATATGTATTTCCATGCATGTTTTTATGCATAACACAGCTTCAAAATTTTTGGCCCCAATGTAACTTTACCTTTGAATCCAACTTGCATGAACTTGCTACAGTGCCTTTGCAAGAAGCTATAACAGAATACTGAAGTTGCTCAAATATTGTTGGGCTGTGGTCTTGTTGGCTGAACTTGTTAACACGACTCCTTGAAGTGTTTTGGGAATATTTAGGGAAGGACCTTATGTATGGTTTAATATTCACGCTCTTGAGTTTTGCCCAAATAACACATTTGATCTTTTTGCAAGACATCCTGGTAAATAAATTTTACTTTGCACATTTAGAAACTTTTTAGTGATAAAGCAATAATCCAAGCTTAAGATTTTGGCAGATTCTAGATGGAGATAGATTTGGGGAAAGGAGAGGTGAGAAACAGCGAAATCTAACTGCTTCTTTTAAAAACATATTATTTTCATTATTTATTTATTTTGAAAGTCAGAATTACAGACACATTCACATATACACCCATAGATTTTCCTTCCACTGGTTCACTCCCCATCTGGCCCAAAGAGCCAGCAGTGTACCAGGTCAAAACCAGGAACTTAATCCAGATCTCCCACATGGGTGGCAAGTATCCAAATACCTGGGCCGTCATCTGCTGCTTTGGACAGGCTATTAGCAAGGAGCTGGATTGGAAGTGGAGTAACTGGGGCACAAACCGTTACTCACATCAGGAACCAGTGTCATAGGTGGAAGCTTTACCTGCTATGCCACAATGCTGGTCCCTCCTATGTTATTTTAAATCTCGTAAGAAATGAGATTTAACTCAACTGAACTTGAACTGTGATTACGCACCATGGAGGGAGGGTTGTGGGAGGAGTGGGGGAAATCCAAGCACCTATAAAACTGTATCACATAATACAATGTTATTAACAACAAAAAAATTGAGATTTAAAAATAGCATGGGAAGAGTTATTCCCAAGAAATTCCTATTCTCAGCCCTCAGTACATTTCTGGAAAGCTTCCAGATAAGCTATATTATCATTGGAAAAATAAAAACCATGCTCTGAGAGTGATAGTTTTTTTAAAATCAGGAGCGGGATGGAGGTGGTGGGAGATGAGAAAGGGAGAGAGAAGGTGGGGAGAGGGTGGAGGCAGGAAGGAGAAGAGCAGGTGAAAATGATAGATACTATTTGAAAATTAAAATGATACACAAACTTGAAAAGTTAACAAGAATTAACAATGGTGCTAAAATCTATCAGTTACACCTTTACACAATATTAATCCCATTCTGTGTCTTTCCTGTAACTTGGACTGGGGATTCTGGGTGGGTAGGAGAAATATGTAAAGTAAAAGTCTTGGGATGGAAGAAGCTAAGGAGAAAAGTAGTTTGCTAGAGAACTGCAAAGTATGCTTTCCATGCTGAGTAGATTTTTAGCTGCAGATTACATTGTTGAATTTAACAGTGCTAACTGAACCTTAGTGAGCATGCCAAAGTATTGCTCCAAGGAGAATTTGAGGAAAATCTTGACTCATTGAGGGAAGATTTCCAAAGAACAACATGTAGTAACAAGTAATAATATAAACTTTTTCTGTACTGTTAATATGCTCAATAAAACCACTTGGGAATTTGATGACATATACAAATCATGCAATGATTTGAATTTACAAGGAAAACAAAGCAAATGTGAACTCTAGGTGAGCATGAAAAGCTGCAAGTTCCCCGTACAGAGCTGTGAGCTTCTCTTTTTTGTGTGTGTGCCAAAAATAGCTTCAAAATCATTTTTGTGGCTTGTGTAGGTGCGGTTTTGGGCAGGGTAACATGTGCTTCTCTGCGAGAATAAAGAGCTTGTGCAGAGAATCCAAAGACCTCTGCCCTTTTGCCAATTAGTTGAGTTATGGTCTTTTGGACCCTGTGACTTTTTAGTTCCAAATCCATCAAATGCAGGGATAGGGTTGCAGAGTTTGTAAGGTTTTTCTTTAATACATTCTATGCCTTTAATATACTGAAGGAAATCTAAAATATCTATTTTTAAGTGAATATGTGGGATTTTGTTAATGGAACCAATATAAATCCTTCAAAAAGCAATATTTCCAGTCTTGCTCTCTGGAGTCCTTAATAGTTCAAGTTTTTTTTTTCTTTTTAAATCAAGCTCTAGGGTTGATGCTATAATCAAAGACATAAATTGTGGGTCCTCTGCATGGTACAGTACTTCACATAATGATCAACACTGTTCAGTTGTGAAGTATTTCACCTCCAGCTGGTTAAAGCTCTCCAAACCACAATCCTTAACCATATTTAGCCTTTTTCTGGTGGGATTGCAAGGTTGAATCTCCCTGCATTTAAAAATCAACACTATATGCCGTACAATTAATTATGAATTGAATTTCTTGCATAAAAGAATTCAAAATTCTAAAACCAAAACACTCCACTTGTTTTAATCGCTGGATCTTTTAAGCTGGGTTAAGTTTCATCAGAAGCTTCTCTTATTTACCCTTGGCTCTTGAAGTGCCTTCAAACTGCTCTGTTCTTCATCTTGTTGTATATCCTAAACTTGTGTTGATTTATTTTTACTCATATCTACTCCCACTGATACTCTCTCCCATATACATTCAAAATCCTCTTTGCTGGTAGCATTCTCCTTCTCTACTTTGAGTAATCTAATACGGACTGGACAACAAGGAGAAAAAGGCAGTTAAAGTTCAAAAGGAAAGAACAGAGTTGAAGTCATTACAAAAGTTAGGATCAAATTTTGGCTCAATTCTTATTGGTAGCCTAAATCATATGTTTTTCAATAAACAAAAGGGAAAACATGTTAGATATTTAGAAAAGCAAGTATTTCCATGGGTTATTCAGTAACATGTTATTTAATTTCATGTTGTTGTAAATTTTCTATTTTTTTCCTATTGATTTTGCTACAAGACTTTTCAGTTAAGAGGATATATAGTAACTGTGTAATAGAGACTATCACATTCAGATGTGAAAATAGAATGTAGTATGCATCTCTACTTCCAGATCAAAGATGGATTCCCAATGAAACTGTTTACTGTATCTTGATAATAGGGTCTCACGACTTGTGTCATATTTTGCTGTTTTCCCATCCATTGTTGAGACCTGGATCAGAAGTGGAGCAGCCAGGACATAAACTGATGTGCCTTTGGGATGCTGGTGTTGCAGTCACAGGATTAGCTTGCTATGTCACCATGCTGGCCCCTATGATGGTGTTTTATTGCATGAACTGATTATTAATTTGGCCACTTATAGCATCAGAATGTTTTTAAAAGAGATTTTATGTATTTTTATTTAACTTTATGGTAGAGTTACATAGATGAGGTTAGGGGAACAGGGAACAGAGAGTGAGAAAAAGAAATTTTCCAACCACCAATTTACTCTCAAATGGCCCCAATGGTCTGGGCTGTGCCAGGCTGAATGCTGGAGGGTGGAGCTTCTTCCAGGTCTGCCACATGGGTGCAGAGGCCCAAGGACCTGGACCTTCTTCCACTGTTTTCCCTTGAGTGTTAGCAGGCAACTGACCTGGAAGTGAAGCAGCAGGGACTTGAACTGGATGCCTTGTGGAATGTTGGTGCCACAGCCAACAGCTTAACTCACTACTCCACAATGCAGACCACAGCACCAGAATCTTAAGAAGATGTCAGGAATGTCCCATCTAGTTCTGCTATCCATGTATCTTATTTAGAAGGACTTAACTCAAAAAGAAGAGATTCAACATTGTAGTGCCTCCCACCAAGATGTAGAGTCTCTTTCTATTCCCCTTTAATCTTGCTTTGACCCAGAATGTAGTTGAAGTGTTGTACAAGTTCTGAAACCTAGGGCTTAACAGCTTTGTAACTTTGGCCTTTACTGTTTTAAAATGTTTCCTAAGATGGTCGCTAGATAAGGAAGATGGCCTGGGCAGGGAGGCCAAGCCATGGGGAGATTGAACATTTCAGCTTTCTGTCATGAAATGTAAACCTAAGGAAGAAATTCTGGCCCAATCAGGATCACCTTGGGTACACCCAACATTTCTCTACTCTCATATCAGCAGCTGTAAAACTCTGATTCTGGGTCTGTTTTGTACAAATGATAGCCAAGTTTGTATTGTTTCTTTATGCATATGTTTAAAAGTATATCATTACGTATGGATTTTTTTGTATCTATAAAAATATATTTATATCTGTGGGAATCTCTGTTTCCTTCCAAGCATGCTATGCAAAAAGCTGCTTACTTGCTTTGGGTTAAGGTGTTTTGCTGCAGTTTTCTGCATTTCTGACATGAGCATGTGTTTCTGTGTACTCTCTGCAAGATCAGCACACTCATCAGTATTCCGATAGGAAGGGCGTTTATACCCTTAGACAGAAGAATAAAGTCCTGCTCATTGTTTGAATTGAAAACATCATCTATTGTGCTAAAAAAAAGTTACATGGGTTTCTTCCTGCCTGTCTACGCAGATTTGTGTCGAGTGCCTAAAGCAGTATTAGGAAACACTGTGAGGTCAGAACAGGCTCAGTTGTAATTTATCAGCAATGTCTTTCCTGGGGAGGAATCTGATCTTATTTTCATATGTATCTAAATATCTAATGTTTCCCATGGTCAATCACAGTACTTTCTATGAAACACAATTAAACAGTTTCAGTCCTGTAGAAGTAACAAGGCTATGGAATTTCTATATAATCACTTCCTACCCAATAGGCATAATTTACAAAGTAGTGTTAGCTACCCTAGATAAAGTTAAATGATGCTCACTAGTAATCAGCATCTTGAGAGATGGTTTTCTCTTTTGGTCATTCTTATTTATTTGAAATCTTTAATAATTATATATAATAGCTACTTAGTGTGTTAGTCCATAGTAATACTTTAAAAAATAAATAACATTTTAAGCTATAGAATAAAGCAATAGGAGTGAAACTGCAAAGTGTTGAAACAAGTTAAATTGAGCTGCAATGTCCTACAGAGCTTGGCAAAGTGTAGTTGTTGCACCAAATCCAACATACCATGTGGTTTTATAAGCAAACTATTTTTAAAGGATTTATTTGTTTATTTGTAAGATAATGTGGGTGTGGGAGGGAGTTAAGGGAGAAAAAGAGAGAGAGAAATCTTCTGTCTGGTGATTAATTCCCCCAAAGGCTACAAAAGCTGTGTCTGAGCCAATGATTCACATATTTGAGTCATAATTAAGAGCAGCATTTTCCGCGAGCATTTCTATAGTTTGTAAAAAAAAACACAATTGTTTCTTCCACAAATCTGAGGTTAAAAACTACCAGGTTGACAAAAATGTCATTTGAATCCTTTTTTAAAAAAAAGGAAATTGCCTAACTTTCTTGAATCGTCTACTTCAAACTGAACTCTGAGTAAATGTATCCTGTCCAGCTATTTATTTAAAAATGTATGCATATTCCAGTGCTTAGAAAATATTAGATCAATTAACACAAGCAGATTAAATTAGAGTTAGCCAGTGGTAAGTTGTTTTTTTTAGTTCAACATGTAGTAAAATATAATGGGCATATCAAAAGGCAGAGCAAGAAGTTGTCCTCTCATATCTCACATGTTAAATATATCAAGAGCATGTACTCATTGCTTTTTCTACTGCCCCACTGACATACCATGGGCTTAATGATTCATTTTAAATAATATTAATAAACCATATAAAATATTTCTGTAGGTATTGGAAAGCAAAGGTTATGTGAATAACTGGAATTACGTGTGGGTAGAAGTTATTTAAACAGCTAGAGACTTACAATGTGTGATGCTTAAAATCAGACATGTTTTGAGGTTTTCTTAGTCTTTTACTGGTATACTCATCATCAGTAAAAATTATTTATAATATACACAGCAGCCTTATAACCACCTTCAGCAAAAGCAGAGATGAATATTTACATTTATTTTGTCAAAATCTGTCTTGTCCCCATCCAACCTTACCAGTGCCAACTCTTTTTCTTTGTTGCTATCTTTATGTGAACTTGAAATTTTCCTATTGTCAAACTAAAAAAACTTGTGAATTACCATCCTACAAATTCTCTCATTAAAAGACAAGCAAGCAGGGACCACTGTCATGGTATAGTAGGCTAAGTCACTGCTTTCAATACTGGCATTCCATATGAGTGTCAGTTTAAGTTCTGGCTGCTCCACCTCCCTTCAGTGGAGGATGGTTCAAGTCTTTGGGTCCTTGCACTCACGTGGGAGGCCTGGAAGAAGCTCCTGGTTTCAGATCAGCTCAGTTCTGGCTGTTACAGCCATTGGGGAGTGAACCAGTGGATGGAAAAGTTCTCTCTCTCTCCTTTCTGTAACTCTGCCTTTTAAAAGCAAGCAAATAAAAGCACAATGAGAGAAATGTAATGATAAGAAGAATTTATCATGTTTTTTTAAAGCATTCTTTTATATACTTTTAATCTTATTTTCTGTAAATTGACAATACTAGCACGAAAGCCACTCTGTGCTTTGTAGCCTGTGAATATCTATTTTCTAGGAAAACAAGCTTTGTTTCCTAAATCGCACACAATACCCGTGCTGAGTAGTTCAAAGTTCTTGGACTTCTTCCTTGAATTGTTCCTATCTTGGAGAAGTACCCAGAAGGAACATTCCCCACAGTGAGTTGTGTATATATTTTCTTATGAACTCATTCCCATTTTTGGCGAGAATGTACTTAGAAGCACAATGCAAGTAAATATGATAACAGACATAGGAAGGAAACTGTCTCTTATTTCTTTCTAATACATGAAAGCCATTAATCAACAATTCACATGTTATTTAATCTTCATTAAAAAGTATCATACAGGATTCATAAGAATTTACTTGGAAGGCAGAGCAAAACAGACATGCAGAAATATCTTCTATCTGGTGATTCACTTGAGAAATGCCCTGAAAACCCATCACTGGGACAGGCTGAAACAAGGAACCTGGAACTGCATCAGGGCCTCCCTGACAGGTGGCAGGTGGCCATGTACTTGAGCCATCATTTGCTGTCTCTCAGGAGAAACTTAGATTTGAAGCAGGGTAGCTGAGACTCAAAATGGTGCCCTGATATGGATGCCGGATCCCGGCAGAAGACAAAATTGTTGTTCCTTTCTTCTGATACATGTTTTATTACCATTTTTGCTCTGAAGATTCAAGTTAATTTCTCAAGGTCACACAACCAATAGACAGTAAGCTTTTTGAAAAAGAGTTCTACATAACCAATAAGTAACATTAATTGTAAATCAATGGACACTAAATTAATGAACATTTTCCTAATTGGGAAATCATTTCTAATTTTCATATATATCTCAACACACCAAAGGCACTATGGATATGTAATTTCTACCTCCAATATCAACATTATAACCAATTTTCTAAAAATATCTGTGCACACAAAGTAGCCACACAAATTGATAAGAAAAACTTAGGTCTCTGAGCAGTGCCAGTTTTCTAAAGCAAAGTCCTTTTTCTTTGGCTGAATGATGTAATTTTTAAAATGACTGCAGATTGCGCCCTCACAACTTATTGCAGTTCTTTGCAAGTTCAGACATTTTCTGCAGTGAACAGAGTATAAATGTAGCTAAGTGTTAATTAAAAAGAACATCTTGAGTGTAAACATTAAAAATTGATCACCTTCTGTGAGCAATTTAATTTATGAGCATTAACATATTCTAAGCTGATGTCTTGAATTTTACTAGAACATCCTTTGGTGCATAATGAAGGGAAAGAGGAAGAACCCATAACATGAACATAATCAGATGCCCCATTTCCCAGCCACGGTGGGTGTGCAAATCCGAAGGCTGGAGAGGCATCTACTCAGGCATCACACTAACAGTAACAGCTGCAGGAGCAGCAGCCTCTCCAGTCTCGCTGGCCTCCCACAGCTGGGCTCACACCATCAGGCCTGACTTCACTGTAAGCGTTTTTGGCAAAGTAGGAGACCTGTAGAGTGGCTCTGGCAGATTTTCTTTCCTTTTGGGTTAAGCTAAATCATTAATGAATACATTTATGTATTGGATTTACAGCATGTTCAGTAAGGTGTAGCAGAATGTGCATATGAGACAGTGGAAAAAAAGAACAAATTTAATTTCATTGCCAAAGTCAGCCAACTATCTCCGTGGGATTAATCAAGAGAATAATTCGCCTCCCCCTCCCCTCCCCCGCCACTTCAGCTTCAAGGTCTGTTTTCAATGTCATCAACCTGGTAGTGGTTTTTGAAAATGTTGTTAAATAGAACTAATACTATCTGAAATGTGATATTAGTGAAAATTGTGGGTTTTCTTTTAGTGTCTTCTTTACTCCTACACGAGTGGACCAGTGTTCTTCTAACACTTCCTAGCCAAAGTTTGATGCAGTGATTTCAGACCCTTCAGCCTATCTTATTTGTACTCACCTGCAAAAATTCATTGACTCTTTCCTTTCACACTTATACTAATGGAAATTTCGATTTGTTAGCCTCTGGTCAGGTATCAACAGTTGACAATAAAAGCACGAGAGGGTACAAAGGTCTCTGCTCTTGGAAAGCGGTAAGTGATTTCAATTTTGAGAGATGGAGAATCGTTGAAATCATATTACATGGTTACTTAATCTGCACACAGAATTCAATCTTCTGAGTGTGCCTACTGTTTCATGATAAATTTCTGTGTAGGCAAGATGGAAATAAGTTCTGACAAATTCCTAAATACATTTGTGTTATAATAACTGAGAAAAGGTTTTGTAAGGGCTTGGGAAAAATTTTTCCATTTTGTTTTTGCTTTCTACACTCATGGGGTAACACTTTAATGAAGAAATTATGATTTATAAACACAAGTATGATGACTTAATGAATGATCTCACTCTATTTTCCTGTGCAGAGAAGTCAGTATTTGTGTTTACAATTAAAATTATAATTAGTAGCTCACCAAAATGAAAATGTATTGCCTGGCGATGTTCTTTGGCTTATTTTAGTGGGTGACTTAGTGCTAAGGTTGCCAGGGCATAATTAATGGGATCATTCTTTAAAAACCAATAAAAAAATAATACAGTAAAATTCAAATGAAATTCTGAAAGACTAACAATATAGTAGAATATGAAAGGGAGGGATGACGTTCATTAGATGTCGAGAAAATATTGTATAAAGATTTATCTGAACATCAATTTAATCATCAGTAACATTTAAAACTAAATAGCAAATGTTCCAATCCAAATTTAATATTTCTTTGGAATATTTTAGGGTAATGAAGCAAAAAAGTAATTTCTATCTCCCAAATTCTATAGTTTTAAGGATTAATAGCACTACAGGGAAGTTTTCATTTTTAAAAAATAGACGTAATTTTCTGTTTTATTTTTAGCTTAGGACTACTGTATATTTAAGAGATGAAAAAATATGTATGAAAAGTATCTATTATTTGATTGATATCTGTATCTGATCATTGCTCTATTTCCAAATAATTTTGCCAATTTTCAAAAATTCATTTATTCACTGCATTAAAAAATAAGTTGGCCTAATTTAGAGTTGTTGAAAAATACAGTTATGCTATTAATGCATCAAAAATTTTTACATGAAAATTAGACTCCAGCTAGATAATAAAATTTATGCTGTAACTGTAATTCCTCAAAAAATAATGAAATCTATTTGTAATGTTCCAGGGTTATTTTCCAGCTGGCACACCAAAGGAGTAAAGCTGGACCTGGAGACAGAACGCAGCAGCATCAGCTCAGGAAGATGGGAGTCAAAGGAAGCAAGAATCACAGGGGAGGCTGAAGGGAACCACCTAGATATCGCTTGCTGAACAACATCCCGAGCACCCAAATCTGCTGCCTTGTAACTAATTGACTTTACAACACCATTACAAAATGGGAATAATAGTACTCACAGGACAGAAATTCTCAGAGGGCCATGGGAAACTCCCAGAGCTGCTACTGGGAAAGGTATTACTGTTAGGTTGGGCAGAACGGAAGTGACTGCACCCCCCATGCTGAAGTCAAGCAGACATTTCTATCCACAAATGTTTGGAATGCTGAATCACCCGGACTTTGTGCAAAAGGCCAATATTCACCATGATGAGTACCCCTGCGATGTGCCACACCATGCACAAACTGAGAGGCTGCTGTCTTCTTCCATCCCACATGCCTAAAATGTACAAAAGCTCAGTGCTATATACCCTGGGTGACCAACTCCCTCATGCAGTCACTTTGCCATGGGTAAGTGGTCCCAGGCTGTTCACTGCCAGGGAGACGTATGTTAGACTGTTCCCCCAGAACCAATAAAACTCTTGACTTGAACCAAAAGTCTCTCTCACGCTCAATTGCCTCTGAACTGAATAATTATACCAATGAATTATTACAAACTGAGAAACAGGAACAAAAGGATAGAGCAAGTGCCTCCAAGCTAGCTTGCAAAGGGAAAAGAGATTTATCTAGAAGAGTTGTGTTCCTGAGTATTCTCTCAGTTATGAGTAAAAACTATTTACTTAAAATAAGAGAAGAAAATAATCTACTGGCTCATGGAACTGGAAAGTCTACCATATGTTTAAAAAAGAAATCTCCAGAAATCTTCAGAATGCCCATCATCTCTCGACTGTAGTCTTTGTGGTATCTTCATGCACAGGCCACTTCCCTTCAAATGGTGACATTAGCTTCAATAACCCCAACCTTTTAAGGAACTTTGTGCTTGAGTTTTAAAAAGAACTAAGGGACTTTGTCTCAATTTCCCCAAAAAGGTCCCCACAAAATTCCTGAGTTAGAGGGAGTTGTGTGTAAACATCTGAGCCCATCACTGTGGCTGGAGCTTGGATTATTTTAATGAGCCAAACCAAGGGGCAGGAGAGGTGAGGCCTTGTGTGCAATACCTCTGCTTGGAAGAAAAGGAACAGTTCCAATATGACAGCAGAAAAAAATGTATGCTGATTCAAGTGAAAGAAAAAAAAAATCAGCTCGTTTTGGAAGGGACAAAGAGAAATCTCATAGGTACTGAAGGGCAGGAAATGAAATACAATGGGGCCACTTGGGGATTTGAACTTGAAAAGTCTGTGCTAAAGGCTAACTAAGTTGGGTTCCCCTGTTTTATGTTTTCATTGCACCTTTCCCTTTCTTGGCATTTATGACACTTCCATTACTATCTCATTTACTGTTGAATAACCACCTCCTGTGGTAATGCAGGCATCCCAGTAGGCTCAGTAACTTTTGGAATGGATGAATACATGGATAGTGTTGGACAATCCATCACTCTTTCCCTTCTCCTTTCATCGGTTTCTCTGCTCTTTCCAGGGATAACCGTCCTTGGCTTTGTCCAGTCGTTTGAATGACCTGACCCTGTGCCCCCCACCCCACTTTTTTTTTCTTTTAGCTCTTATTAGTTTCCTAATTTCAAAGTACATAAAGACAATGTAATTAGGGACATTTTGGACCAGTTGTCCATGCCTTATTTAAGCAACTGAAATGCCTGAGTTATAAGTTTGAGGGGATTCTTCAAAAAGTTAATGGAAAATATTATGAATCAAGCTATATGTAGATTTTTACAATGTTCTGCAGGAAAATAAATATCTTTCAATTCTGTTTTCCACAAAGTTTTTCAAGTACTCTTGCATATTCAACCCCTTGATATTCAAATTTTCTACAAAGAAAAAAAAAAAACAATCTTTTAGGGTCCGGTACAACAGCTTCTGGCTAAAGTTCTTGCCTTGCATGTGCCAGGATCCCGTATGGGTTCCAGTTCGTGTCCCAGTTGCTGTACTTCCCATCCAGCTCCCTGCTTATGGCCTGGGAAAGCAGTAGAATATGGACCACAGTCTTAATACCCTGCGCCCACATGGGAGACATAGAGGAAACTCCTGGCTCCTGGCTTTGGATCAGCTCAGCTCCAGCGATTGTGGTTATTTGGGGAAGGAACCAGAAAACTGATGATCTTTCTCTCTTTGTCTCCTTCTCTTTGTATATTTGCCTTTCCAATAAAAATAAATAAATCTTTAAAACATAGTCTTTTATATCAGACTTAAGTAAACACAGTATATCTCATTCCTAAAATTCTTGTTCACGGCTCCCACTGTCTTAAACATCACCCAGTGGCTTCGCATCTTGAATATTATTGAAGTCCGCCATAGCAGGTAGTTAACATCTTTCCTTTATCATAACTATGTTATCCTCTGTCATCTTTCTCATGTATTCATTTAACAAATAACTTCCTGCTGAAGCATGGACCCTACATTCTCTAGAAGCAGAGGAATTATCTAGGCAATATACCTGTCAGAGTCCTTGAGACCTTCATTCAATATTGATGGAGCGCTGAGCGTCTAGCTAATGTCAGGAACTGCTCAAGAAGCCGGGGGTAAAAAAGGCCCTGTTTGCATAAAACACATCTCAGAGAGGAAGATGTACAATAAAAATAGGTCTTATCACATGTCCTAAGAGCTATAAAGAGAGAGAAAAAAAATGCTATAAGGAAGCAGAAAAGAAAGGCATTTTTTTGTTCAGCTAAGGGACTGAGGAATGCATTCCAGAAGCCCTGGATCCTAAGTAAGCCTGGGGAGAAAGATTAGGGCTCGCAAAGGAAAGAGCTGGGGGGAAGGTATTGTAAACAAAGGCCCAGAGGAATGAAAGAACACACAGAGAGGATGTGTAGTAACCAGGGTGTTAGAAGAGTCAGCTTCATTTTTAGAAACTGTTGTCCTATTATATACAGTTTTATCATGCTTTTTCCATGTAATTATACCTCATATAAATCCCTCCAAATCTTTACGTACAATTCTTCAGATGGCTACATTCTATTCCATGTTGAGGGTATATTTGCAATTTATTAAACTGTTTCCAAATAGATGAGTCTTTCCACATTTGTCACTAAATTATTTTGCATAAAAATCATATTCTTAAACAGTGGAAATGTTAGTTTCCTAGAAATATTGCTTCTGAATGTAATATGCATGTAGTTTAAGTTTTAATAGGCATACTATTCACTTTCCCAAAATGCTATGATAATTCGTATTTTCACCAATTTTTGGTTGAGATATTTCTTATTTTCCAAACTATTGTAGATTTTCTCTTATAACAACTGTTTCATTGCAAAAGACCCTACTTAAACATAATTTATTTACCCATAGATATCATCTATTTATATTTAAATATGTATGTTGTAGGATTCAACATTCACTTCTCTCTTTGGTTTCATCCTTTTTTTTTCTTAGATCTTTTTTCTTATTAATATTCTACCTGATTTTCAGTACTCGTCTTTTTGTTTGTCCTAAATTGTGTGTGTGTTTAAGCTTTCTACCTTTAACCTGGCTGATAGAATGGTTATCTTGTATATTTTCAAGATTCTTGGTTGGTTGCCATTTCGCCTCCATGTCAATTGAAAGTATATTCCACCATGTTCTGAAATGAATGGTTAAGCTGATCTCACATTTTGTTTTATTTCATTTGTAAATTTTCCTCCTCCAAATCTTCTGAGAAATTTAGAGTTTAAGAATTTTAAATGTAACATTACAAGCACATCTTGCATGGAACTCAGTGAGTACATACATTTTAAAAATTCAAATTAATCGGGCCCGGCGCAGTGGCGCAAGTGGTTAAGGTCCTCGCCTAGCACGCCCGGGATCCCGGTTCTAATCCCGGCAGCCCCGCTTCCCTTCCAGCTCCCTGCCTGTGGCCCGGGAAAGCAGCAGAGGACGGCCCAAATCTTTGGGAACCTGCACCCGCGTGGGAGACCCGGAAGAGGCTCCTGGCTTCGGATCGGCATAGTATCGGCCGTTGCGCTCACTTGGGGAGTGAATCATCGGACGGAAGATCTTCCTCTCTGTCTCTCCTCTCTGTATATCCGCCTTTCCAATGAAAAAATAATAAAAATAAATCTTAAAAAAAAAAAATTCAAATTAATCAATTAAAATTTTATTTTATTTGAAAGTAAGAGTGGCAGACAGAGATGGAGACACAGAAGAAAATGATCTCTTCCATCCTCTAGTTCACTTCCTATGCGTTGTAAGCACGAGAGCTGTTCTAAGCCCAAACCGGGAATTGCATCTGGGTATCCCATGCGGGTGGCAGAAGCCCAAACTCTTGAGCCATCACCAGCTGCCCCCTAGCATGTGCATTGCTGGGAAGCTGGACAGACAGTGAGTGGCTGGGACTGGACTCAGGTCCTTCAAAATGGTATGCAGATGTTCCACAGCTCTGCAGTGGGCGCCTCAAACCTCTTCTCTGCCTTGAGGCAGACATAATTTTTCTCTCTAGTGCACAAGTATTGCCTTTCCTCAAACTTACTTTTCTCTTGAAACTTTTGCCATTCTTGTGCTATCTCCTGGATTTGTTTGCCTGTGTTCATGTTGTCTCATAATTTCTAATTCTTGGTAAATTTTCCTTTAATGTTTTCCTCTTGATCTTCCAAGTTATTTACTCATTTTCAAAATCTGAAAGTCACACGTTTTAGTTTCTATTACACACTGATTTTGACTCCCCCCAAATTTTGTGTTGAAGCCCTCACCCATGTGTTAATGTTTGGCAATGACATGTTTATAGATGTTAATAGAGGTTGTAAGGTGGGGCCCTAATGTGTCAGAGGTGGAGTTCCTAGAAGAGGAAGACACTGAGAATTCTGCGGTGAGCCTTGAGGAAAGGCGATGTGAGAGCACATGGAAAAATGGCCTTGTGCAAGTGCAAAGACAGCTCTTACCAGCAGCCAAATTTGCTGGCACTTTCTAGTTTCGAGAACGATAAGAAAATAGATATCTGTTGTTTATGCTGCTAAGTGAGGGGTATCTTCTTGTGACAGTCTGAGAAGACTAGTGTAGTTTGCAAGTATCTTCTATTTTTGGCATTTGCAGGCTACATTACATACATATATACATTGTTGCCATTGTTCCTGTGGCTATAGGTGTCATAGCATTTTGATTTAAGCTGATTATTTGTCTTATTTTGAATTCCATTTTGTCAGAAACCCTCTTTGCCACAATGTTTGACCACAGCTTCCTCTCTTTCATGGCTGTCTGTCTGGGCTGGGGTTCCTGTCTTATTGGCTGCTCATTGGGCCTCAGGTGCTGCTGCTGTTACCAAGAGTACACCTCTCGGCTCCCAGGTGTTCTGAGCTTTTACAAGCTAACACTTGGCCTGTCCCAGAGGCAAGGAAGATTCAATATCATGCAATTCATCATTGTGGAGAAGAGGATAGGAAACTCAGCTGAAAGAAGCTTAAATTGTTGTGCTGTATTTGTTTCTGAAAGTAAAGGAACAAGTAGCACACTTTCCCTCTTATTGTGGTTCCAGACCACTTACTGATAGGGCAATTAACCCTCATCTGCATATCACAGGTTCCTAATGAAAGCGCTATTCTTCAGGGACTGATCTGGTCCAGACTAGCAACCCAGCCTGGCTCAGGAGGTTGGGTTCTTAACCTTGGCACACGCCCCAGTTTCTTCATCTTAACAAAGGATAAGAATACCTGCCCTACTTGCTTCATAGAATTGTTGTGATATGAAAATGTCACAGTTTAACGGATTTCAGAGTTATAAAATATGAGATGATACGGCACAATTTTAGAACAGCATATCTGAAATACAGAAACACAAGCATTCCTTTATATATGATGTTCCTATGTCTGGCATACAAGGAGTTCTCAAAATTTTTGTGGAAATTTATAAATTTTAAAACTATGTATGGATTTAAAAATAGTTGTTTTCTTTTTAAAAATGTTACTTCTTTTTATTATTATCATTTTATGACACAGTTCCATAGATAGTGGGATATCCCTTATCCCCTCCCCATTTCCCTACCCCTTCACTGAGTTCCCCTATATCATTACTATAGTACAGCTCTTCATATACAATCATATGTCCATCATTGCAGGCATGGACAATGGCACAGAGTCCAGTATCCTATTGTCAAGATACAGTAAACAGTTTCATTCTTCCACAGTAAATAAAAGTTAAAAGAATATGCCTCTTCCAAACCTGCCCTTCAAATGATAAAGATGTTCTCTTGACAGAGAAAAGGAATAGCACCCACCAAAACCAAAAGCAAATGCTAAGAGTATCCCAGTAAAATAACAACAGAAGACTAAATCAATGAACAACTCACTGCTAAAATGACAGAACCAAATTATCACCTATTTGTATTAACCCTGAATATGAATGGTTTAATCTCATCAATCAAACGTCATAGATTACTAGACTGGATTTAAAAGCAAAACCCACCTATTTGTTGCCTACAGGAGACATATCTCACCAACAAAGATCAGTGGAAACCATATCTCACGGATTTTGATTTTTTTTTTTGTTAGTTCCATCTCTTCAAAAACACTTTCTTCTGATTAAATTCTTCAATGACTCATAGACCATACAGTAAAAAATAGTTTTAAAACTGAATCCACTTCCAAGTAATCCACTTGTAATCCAGTATTCTTGATTTGCTTGGGAGGCAGCAGGGCATGTGTCTGAGTCCCTGCCTCCTTTGTGAGACTCCAGAAAGAGTTCTGGGCGCACAGCTTCATCATGGCCCAGTCTTGATTGTTGCTGGCATTTAGAAAATAAACCAGCAAACGGAAGATATCTTGAATATATCAGAATTAGAGAATCCAAACTTGAACATGCATTCTGATATGGAATGAGAGTACTCTAAGCAATGTTTTAATCAGTGTGCCAAATGCCCATCTTAACAAATACGTTTTTAATAATTATCTTCTCTTGATTTAACATTTTTATGGTGTTAACATAAAAATGTTAACATAAAAAAACATTTTTGTACAATACTGTGAATTTTACTCTTCTGGTTTGTTTGCTGTGTCTCCGGTAGAACTTCCTGATCTGCTCCAAATGCAGATATGGATCCTGCTGTAAGTTTTCAAAATAATGGTGACTCCTCGAAGTCTGACTATTTGTCTTCAGTTTACTTTTTCTCCTGACCTCCCAACATGCATATCTTACTTGCCAGACATCTCTACTTCAGGTTCTCAGTTTGATAAACTGTAACAATTCAATTCCCTATGTCATGTCTTCTTACCTGATAAATGGAATTGCTCTTCACTCAACTGCCCAGATCAGATGTCTTAATGGGTTTTGTTGACTCTTGACTCTCCCATATCACCTATTTTCAATCACACTCCCTCCCAATCTTGTGAACACTTTCAAGTTTACTCATCTCTCTTCGTCACGTTAGCCACCACTTTGTATAGCGAGTAATTTTCTACCCATGGTCATTGTTCTCTCGAATTCATTCTCCAGTCAGCATCCAGAATGAAGAGAGGACAGCAGGCAGGAAAGTTGAGTTAATTAGAAGCAGAATGAAGAGAGGTGAGAACATCATAAACAGCAGAGTCTTTGCCCTTAGGTGAATAATTCCCTCAACTGGCCGTTCTTGTTCCCAAGTTCACTACAGAGAGCATCTGTTACACAGTAGGGCATGTAAGATAAAAGGTCTGTCTTAATGGCTTTCTGAAGTAGAGCAGTATGTTATTCCAGATCCATGTCATCTGTGAGACTGCTACTTCAAGATTTGACAAAATTCTCCCTCCCCCCGCCCCACTGCAAACATTAAGCCAAACACATGAAGAATGCATAAACCAGATTTAGTCAACACAGGTCCATGCTTCCTTGCTCTCCTTTTGGTTTATCCTATTTATGTCCCTGTTGCTCATTTGTACCCTTGCCTCTTTCCTGCCACCAATGATGCTCCTTCACTTGGATGCAAGGAGCTCTAGCTGCTCCATTGAGCAAACTGTTGGCAGCAGTTTCAGGGCACCTGGAGCAGGGATTTAACACCTTGTTTGAATGACCTCATGTGGGATAACCTAATTTGTTGCAAGTATTGAATCAAATCATTTAAATAAGTAACAGCATAGCCTAAGTACAGAAAACAATTTCTGATTATTTGTGAGTTGGTCTTAATAAGACTCAATAAACTTGAAACTTTCCTCAAACAAATCATGGTAATATCTAGGAGCAAAAATAGAAAGAGATGGGAGGAAATTTAGGTTTTATTATTCTTTCTCTTTATAAAAAATATTTTTATTTGAAATGCAGATTAACAGAAATGAGAGAGAGAGAGAGAGAGAGAGAGAGAGAGAGATCTTGCATGTACTGGTTCATTCTTCAAATGTACAACAGCTGGAGCTTGGACAGTCCAAAGCCTGGAGCCAGGAGCTTCTTCTGAATCTCCCACACAGGTGCATGGGCTTAAGGACTTGAACCATCCTTTGCTGCTTTTGCAGTCATTAGCAGGAAGCTGGATTGGAAATGAAACAGTTGGAACCAAAACTGGTGCCCACACGAGATGCTGCCGCTGCAAGTGAAGGTTTAACCTTCTATGACACAGGATAGACCCTGACCCCTGTTTTACTGTTCTTTATGTGGAAGTTTGTGGTAATTTTGGGTTTTGTTAGAAGGCTATACACCTGTCAAGAAGAGAATGGAGATTTTGTGATTAGTAAGTTTTAGTGGAATTCATTATTCTCTTTTTTAGAGATGCAAACACAATCGGCAAGAAAAAAAAATTTGAAGTTTCTATTCTTTGTATCAGCTTCTTTTCAATTTCCCATGGTGAACTTATTAAATCTTATTTGCAAAGAAAGAGTTGCCTTTGGGACAGGCTTAAATTTCAACCTTGCCTTTTATTTTATTATGTTTTTAAAAGATTATCTATTTATTTATTTATTGGAAAGGCAAATTTACAGAAAGAACAGACAGAAAGATCTTCCAACTGTTAGTTCACTCCCCATGTGGCCCCAAAAGGAAATGCTACAGCTTCAATGTAATGTGATTTAATGTAATTTTTAATATAGATGATTACTTTAGAAGGTTCATGGAAATTTTCATTAAATGATAAATAATTGTTGTATAGCAAAGTTTTGAACTCTTTGAATGGATTTTTTCACAATATGTTTCTCACAAACGTTTTGAAGATCCTTAATAAGCATGGACCTCAATTTTTTTTCTCACTAAAATAAAATCTATTTTTAAATTCTATTTTCCATGAACATTTTGAAGTATCCTCATATAAAGTAAAATTATATGGCTTATGTAAACTTTATATTATTTGGCTTAAGTAAATTTTATAACCAAAATTCAGTTATAAAGCATTTAAAGAACAGAGGATACTTAGTAGAATATAGTCACACTATTACTGTAGAAAATATGGAAGAAAATAAAATGACTTGTCTTTGTGCTTTGGAGTACTGGTGTTGAGGTAGCTAGAAAAAACAGTTTGCAATGTGGAAATGTAGGTAATTCTGACAGTGATGGAACATAACCTCTAATAACTCTTACATAGTGTCACACAGAGCTTGTACAGAGTAAATGTTACACAATGCTAGGGGTAAGAAAAAAAAAAGGAAAAAGGGGCTGCATAAAGATGCACTGTGGATCTTGATTTAGATTATGTGGGAGGCGAGTGTGGTTAGCAATGAAATCTGTTCTAAGGAAGTGTGTATAATATTTACGGGTATGGGTGTTTATAATATTTACAAGCTATGGATATAAGCTTATTTGTTAAGTGTTGAATTAATTTTGAGTCTGTGCATCGTCTTTGATATTTTAAAAAATAATATTGGTTTATTTTTATTGGAAGGGCAGATTGACAGAAAGAAGGAGAGTCAGAAATTTTCCCCATCTGCTGGTTCACTCCCCAAGTGGATACAATGGCTGGAGCTGAGCTGATTCAAAACCAAGAGCCAGGCGGATATACAGAGAGGAGAGACAGAGAGGAAGATCTTCCGTCCGATGATTCACTCCCCAAGTGAGCACAACGGGCCGATACTATGCCGATCCAAAGCCAGGAGCCTCTTCAGGGTCTCCCACGCGGGTGCAGGGTCCCAAAGCTTTGGGCCGTCCTCGACTGCTTTCCCAGGCCACAGGCAGGGAGCTGGAAGGGAAGCGGGGCTGCCGGGATTAGAACCGGCGCCCACATGGGATCCCGGGCGTGCAAGGCGAGGACCTTAACCACTTGCGCCACCGCGCTGGGCCCTGGGATTTCTGTTTTAAGAGAATTGGGAACTGCTAAGGGAAATTATAACTGATATACTTCCCTGAAGCTCCCTGGGGTCAGCCCTGGACATCTTGCTGATGCTCTCCACTTGTGAAATACAAGACAGTCCCACATAATTCACTTCTAGAAACTCAAATATCGCTGACTACTTGGCTGCCAGTTAACATCCTCATTATGAATTAACACCTTAGAAGGGATTTGTACACAGTCATCTGGGAGTGAAACCCAGTAGGAAAGACGGTCTCCCGTTGGCTTATACATCTCATATCTTTTACTCAATTCATGCTCCCAGACTATGCCCTGGAGGGCAGTAACAGTATATTTTCATTTTACAAACGTGGAAAATGTGAAAGAGAACAGAGAAATGCTTTGCATAACATCACAGAGCTAATTAAACAGAGTCATGGCTGGGTCTGCTTTCTCTTGCTTCCGGAAGACTGTGATCTCCAATCCTGAGCCAACCGAGCAGGCTGGGAGAAACTCAACCTGGAACCACACTTAGCTCACTTCCTCACTTGGTTGGTACTCTCTGCAAAGACGCCTGAATTTATAAGATATCAGAATCTGCTGCACAAGAGAGGATGACTCAGCAGTACACAAGCCAGAAAAAGAAATTAAAAGCATCTCAAATTTCTTTAAAATATTTAAGAACTGGCACTTTTGATTATGGTTTTATTAGATTTTTGCCCTATGGTTATTTATGCAAATTGTCCTTTTTTTTTTTTTTTGCTCATTCACAGAAATCTTTCAAGTGTTTGTATTTCCATAGAAGATAAAAGGTCACATTTATATTTGCATTCACAATGACATTGAAGAGATGTAGTTTATCTGTACTGAAAAAACATTTTTTAAAGATTATTATTATTTGATTGGAAAAAAGTGGATATGTAGAGAGAAGGAGATATTTAGAGAAAGATGTTCCATCTGCTGGCTCATTCTCCAAGTGGCCGTAATGGCTAGAACTGAGCTGATCTGAAGTCAGGAGCTTCTTCCAGGTCTCCCATGCAGGTGCAGGGTCCCAAGGCTTTGGGCCGTCCTTGACTGCTTTCCCAGACCACAAGCAGGCAGCTGGATGGGAAGTGAAGCAGCTAGGACGTGAACTGGCACCCATATGGTATTCTGATGCTTAAAGAGGGAGAATTTAGACAGTAGGCTTTCTTCTTCTTTCTTCTTTTTAAAAAGATTTATTTATTTCTGTTGCAAAGCAGATCTACAGAGAGCAGGAAATACAAAAGACCTTCCTTCTGCTTGCTCACTCTCCAAGTAGCTGCAATGGCTGGAGCTAAGCCGATCGAAAGCCAGGAGCTAGGAGCGTCATCCCGATCTCCCATGCAGGTGCAGGGTCCAAAGGCATTGGGTCTTCCTCCACTGCTTTCTCTGGCTACAAGCAGGGAACTGGATAGAAATTGGAGAAGCTGGGACATGAACTGGCACTCATATATGGGATCCCGACATGTGCAAGATGAGGATTTAATGAATCTTTGTGCTGGGTCCTGGAAAAATATTTCTAACTCTGATAACATATTTTTCCTTCTAGAAAAAGAAACAAAAGCACATAAAAATTTCTCTAATATGATCTGCATAGATTTTTATTCCTCCCATCCCTGTGGTGAAGCCCAGAGTAGACAACATTCTAATTAAAACATCAGCAAACAGTTTGAAGCTACAGAAAACAATGAATATATAAAAACAAAGATATGGTCAAAGTAGATGTGATAGAGGAAAAACTGCTTCCTTCTATCCATCTCAGGTTTACTGACTAGAGTTCCGAAGTAAAGGTGGAATAAGAAGAAAAAAGCACACAGATTTACTCAGTAAAAGTCTTATGAGACAAAGGAAACTTTGAAAGAAATGCAAACCAGAGAAATGGGTTAAGTGAGAGTATTCTAGAAAAAAATGCATATTTTTATTTCTTTCGAAAGTGGAAAGCAACAGTGAGAGTGTGAGAGATCTCATCCACTGGTTCATTGCTCACGGTAGCAGCTGGGGCTGAGCCAGGCCAAGGTCAGGGGCAGGAGCTCAGTCCGGGTCTTTCTGAACTAAGTCATCATCTGCTGCTTCCCAGGGTGTGCTTTGCGGGAAGCTGGGTAGGCAGTGGAGTAGCTGAGATTGGATATGAGAGTCCCAAGCAGCGTTTTAACTGGTACCAAAGGCCTGCTTCCTGGTGTCTTTAGGCTGGGTTTGCTGGAGAGCGGACAGCTGAGCAGAAGGTAATCTGCCGAAGAAGGAGGAGCCGAGTGCGAGGAACCGCAAAAGCCCTGCAGGTTCTGTGCCTCCAGCCTCCTGCATGACCCTGTGCCTTCAAAGGTGAGAACGCTGCTCCCCTCTGAGTGGAGGGTGGTCCTTTCACTTGGGCTTTACTTCAGGAGAAGGTCGCACAGTCCTATACATGCTTTTCCTCAGATTCCTTCAACATAAGACATTTGACCTGCTGATATGGAGTAGTATGTCCTGGACCCCATGAAAGAAATTTGAAGAAATATTCCCATATTTTTTGAGAAAAGAAAACACATCACCCCAGTCTCACAACTTGAAAAGAATTGCTGCTGTCGCCATGCAGTACTTCTACACACACACACACACACACACACACACACACACACACACACACACGTGCGCACGCACTGTTTGCACACAGATAGATGGATGATGGAAACAGCACTGTGTATAGCACTTGGGGTGGCAGGGAGAGGACATTTGTGCTCTTGCTCCACACCTCTCATGCCCATGGCAGACATTCAGGGTCACAGCTGCCTTTCCTGCTGAGTCCAGATGCTGCTTCAGAGTGACCTTCAATACAGCACTTACAGAGAGCTGCTACAAAACATTTTCAAAAGCCGTGCCTGGTAGCTATTGTTTGGTAACTATTTTCTTCACCATTTTTAGGTATATATTCTTCTAAATCAGTAAGAACTTTTGGAAATGATAAAGTGATGTAAGACATGACATTCTTACAAATACATAAAACTTAATCTTTAGTGTCAGGCATGTTTTTCTACAAACTCCACTGGCATAAGGCCTGGCGTGATACTCTAGTGGCTGAATCCTCACCTTGCATGCCGGGATTCCCATATGGGCATTGATTCATGTCCCAGCTGCTCCACTTTCCTTGGAGCCTCCTACTTGTGGCCTGGGAAGGCAATAAAGGAGAGCCCAAAGTCTTGGGATCCTGCACTTGTGTGGGAAACCTGGAAGATGCTCTTGGCTCCCAGCTTTGGATCAGCTCAGCTCTAGCCATTGCAGCCACTTGGGGAGTGAATCAGCGGACAAATGTCTTTCTGTCTCTCCTTTCTCGGTAAATATGCCCTTCCAATAGAAATAAATAAATTTTTAAAACAAAACAAAAACTCCACTGTTATAAGCAAACCTCTAGTCAATACCTTTGTAATTAAATTTTGACAGAAACTCTGATAGTCCCAGGGACATTTTCCAAAGGTATAAGGCCCTATGGATTTCTGTAATCCTTGGCTGCTTCCACAGGCCATAAATACAGAGCTGGACTGAAACTGGAATACCCAGGACATGAACCAGTGGCCACATGGTATGCTGGTGCTGCAGATGGGAGATTAGTGTGTGGTGCTACTGCACCAGCCCTGAGTTAGCATAGTTCTTATTCCAGCTTCTGAGCATATGTGAGCTCTTTCAGTAATGTTTTGATTCTATGATCAAATTTTAATATCTCCTGTTCCCTCACTGTTTGGTCAGTGGCAGGCTAAGACACCTTGTACACTGCAATCACCTTGCCTCTGGAATGAAAACTGTTTTATCTGGCTTAAACTTCCTACATTGAGCTTTTAATGCCGGGAAGTGGGATTGTTGCACAGTAACTATAATAATAACAACTGCCTTTAATTGAGCACTTACTATTAGTCTATTATTTATTTAAATAATTTCTCTGTGATATATTATTATTTTGATTTATTATTATTATTTTGATTTATAGATGAATTCTGCTTTTATAGAGAAAATCTGTCTAAGGGCACCTACCATTTCATGAGATGGTTATATAATCATATAGTTATAGCGGCTTCTCCATATTGGGTGTTACTGGAGATGATCACATTTAAGAACCACAGCTGTCTCCTCAAGCCACTTTAGGAATGCAGAGCTATTAGCTTAGGAAGGCGAAGGATTTTGTTACTGTCATTTCTAATTAAAAATTGGTAGGGCTGGGATTTAAATCCAGGCATTAAAACTCTTCCTTATCCCATTAATTGTTGTGTTAATCTGTAAGTAGTATTCATGAGAGTCAACATCATCTCTGAGAGCTTCCGAAGCCCTGCTGTCCAATGAGGAGAGGTTTCCAGTTGTGGTGTAGTAGGCAGCAAAGTTTGGTGAGGAATGTTATTATCACAGGAATCAGTAAAGCAAGTCTTCAAAATGTGAGTGTGTAAAATCATTAGAATGGGTATGAGATGATGGCACAGTGGGTTAAGCATCTGTCCATGATGCTAATATTCCCTATGGGTGTTGATTCAAGTCCCAGTTGCTCAATATTTGGTTCAGCTCCCTACCAATATCCTTAAAATCTGTGGGGGATGGCCTGTTTGTGCTTTCAGGTCTGGATGGAGTTTTGGGCTACTGGCTTTGGTCTGACCCAACCCTGATGGTGGTCGCCATTTGGATAGTGAACCAGCAGTTGGAAGATCACTCTCTTGCTTCCGCTGGCTTTCCTTTCCTCCCTATAACTCTGCCTCTCAAATCAACAAGTTTTTGAAAACTATTAAAATCACCGAAAAGTCCAGCATTCTAGTGTCAAGAGATATTTCACAGTTTCATTTGGAGTCCATCTTTTATTCAGAAGTAGAGATGCTTACTGCAGTGCATCTCCACTTCATGATAAAACTATTGTCACAATGCCGGGGAAAACAGAGTGAGAGGATAATGGGGGAAAGCAGAAGGGTGAATCCCAGAGCCTACCGAATATATTATGAAAACTAAAGAATATTCTTAAAAATCCCCTATGATATCATTTTACTTCATCTTAACATACCTTCTTGAACAGGAAATGACAGAATATTGCTGACGTGAAGTCTGTGCTCCAGGAATCCAGCGTTAGTGGTTTGACTTTTGTAGCGTGGTTATCCTTAAAGGGTGGTCGTTTGCAAATACCAATTGTGTGGTCCAGTCCTAGATCTAACAACTCAGAGCTTCCAGCAGTGGCATCTATGGCCCATTTTAAAAAGCTCTCTGGGGAACGGCGCGGTGGCGCAAGTGGTTAGTGTGCTCGCCTTGCACGCCCGGGATCCCATATGGGCGCCGGTTCTATCCCGGCAGCCCTGCTTCCCTTTCAGCTCCCTGCCTGTGGCCCGGGAAAGCAGTGGAGGATGGCCCAAAGCTTTGGGACCCTGCACCCGCGTGGGAGACCTGGAAGAGGCTCCTGGATTCGGATCGGCATAGCATCGGCCTTGCGCTCATTTGAGGAGTGAATCATCGGACGGAAGATCTTCCTCTCTGTCTCTCCTCTCTGTATATCCGCCTTTCCAATAAAAACATAATAAAAATAAATCTTTTTAAAAAAAGCTCTCTGTCTCTGATGCATGTTAGAAAATGAGAGCCACTCTGGAGGCTTTCTCCTTCACACATTTGCACTCAGGCTGTGATGGTTGAAAAAGGGTGAGGGTATGTCCCTTTGGAATGTTCACAATGTACATGTACCTCCTTGTGGCCTTTCTGTTGGCTTGGGCCTCTTACAGCATGACAGTTGAGATGCCTCATGGAGTTTCCTCCACAGAAGAATCCAAAAGCGGACATAGATTTGCATGAATTTTTCTGACCAGATCTCAGAAGTTACCTGGGGTCATTTTCACCTTATTCTGTTGATTTAAGCAGTCATAAGTCTTCTCAAATTCATGGAGTGAAGACAAAGACCTCAACTCTGGAAAAAGGAACCTGCCTGCTCACCAGACTGGCTGTAGGTGAAGTTTATATGTAAGAGTGTGTTGAGAAGGTAGGTTTTGGTGGTTTTTAAAATATGACTCCAAATTTGTTAAAAACTTCTCATTAAACTATCTGTTAACCTACCAAAACAACAACAAGAACAGCAACAAATCTTTGAATCTGTGTTGTCCCATCAAATTCACAGGATATTACAGGAAGGCTCTCAGATACTTGGCTGTGATGACCATATATTCTGGAGTAGTCAGCCTTCAGCTGCAATAGGAAAATCTACTCAGTTGACATGAAGGATAACAATATGTTTCATCTCACATGGAAAGAAGTCTAGAGATGGGGAAACTTTAGGATAGGGTGGTTTAGAAGCCCAGTGGTATTACGGATTTGGATTATTTTCATTTTCCTTGTCTCTCAACCGTAGGATTTTGGCATAGAACAGTTTGTCCTCTTGGTCACATGATAGTTGCCGTATTTCCAGTCATCACGAAGATGGCTATCTAGAAGTAAGTATTTCTTTTTGCACCTGACTTTAAAATCAGTAAAGAAGTCTCATGAACATACTTTTAAATTTTATTGATCACAACCAGTCATTGTGTCACATGCCTGTTTCCAAGATAGCCACTGGCAAGGGATTACTAAAATGGACAAGCAGTAATCGGAGTTTGTTCCTGCGCTCAGAATTAGAATATCTTTAGTAAGCATTTGATCACAGAGATATGGGAGACAAGTGAAACGAAAGAAAACCAAAGCAGGAATTTTCCAAGAAGGAAGATTGGGTGGAATAGATTTGCAGTAAATAATCAACAGTTTTTGCAATGCCAGAGAACTGGGCATGCCAGAGATTCTCAAGTATGAACAAATAGTGTACCACTTCCACAACATTTCACATATAACAAAATCATGTGTACATCTGAGCATCCCAGAAACAATACTTTTTCAGTGCAGAAAAGGTGGAGGGGGCATTTGTTGTTACCAATGAAGACATTGATGAGAAGTCTGAACCTAGATCATCGTGTGTGGATTCAAGTCCTAGCTGTCTGCTTCTGTGTCTCTGGGAGGCAGCAAGTAATGCCTCAAGTAGTCGTGTTCTTGCCACTTGCCAATGTTATGTCAAAAAGAGGAGTGGAACAAAATGTTCTCTTATGGTTCCCACTGCTTCCAAAGTGAGGGTTTCTTCTAAGTGTGGAGTTTCAGATACCAGTGAGGACAGGTGGGGTAGGCCCTTTAAAATTTCGGCCTCGTGAGAAACCTTCTTGACCATGGACTGGGTAAGGGGTCACTTTGTTGAGGATAACTCAGTACGAAGTACCCAGAATGTCCAGGAATGTTGAAAAATTGGTTCAATGTGTTCTCCAAATTTTGAAAGAATAATTCTATGCTTAGAAAGTTGATTTCTTTTTTTTTTAACTTTTAGAATAATGAAGATGAAAATGTAAGCTTCCAAGTGATTTCAACCTCTCATTGGAAACTGAATGGTTACTGATTGCTGTAAGCTGAACTATATTTTATTTACTTAGTACTGCTGTTGTTACTAGGAAACCATGCCACATGGTTTAGCATTTTACTGTGAAAAATAAAGTGTCCTATTATTGCAAAGGTATCTTGATGTGTAATTTAGCTTTTTATGTTTAAAATCTCTACATTTTTTATGAATGTTATTTTTTTACGAATTCAGTGACACATATTTGATTTCAGAAGTATTTATGTCAGCCTCCTCAAAGCTGATTTATATTTTACATCTTAGCCAATTTATCTGTTATTTTAAAAATGTGTCCAGAACTGTTTAGGACTGAGGAACTTCTCTAATGAGTTACTGGACAGTTTCAAGGTCATTTTTGTGGTTACCTGTACTTGTGATTGTCTAGCTGTTTGCGTATGCTCCCTCAGTTAACTTCTCTGATAAAAGCTTCCTGGCCTGTATTAAATGTAAAACTTACTTACTGTGTTTGATTTGCAGAAATTTACTATTCTTATAATGTAATATACCCATAAGAAACACATATTCAAGCAGATTAAGTTTCATATGCCTGGTGAAAATCACTCCAATGTTGTAGTTAAATTCACCTATTATTTTCCAAAACTACCTTTCAGAAAGTTTGGAAGGTAAATTTATACAATGCTAACAATATGATGTGATATCTTAGATTACATATTTCTTTCCAATGAATTCTCATTTGGTTTTATGCTTATAACAACCCTACAAAATACATTAATAGGTGCAATTACATTCATTCTACCTCTAAGAAAATGGGTGTTCAGACAGCAAGTGAAAGTGAACTTTCTAGCATCAGACAGCTGGGAAGTGGGAGAACTGGGAGTTGAACTTCTTTTCTGATTCTAAATTCAGTACAGTTTTCTATGTCTTTTTGCCACTCTATCAGCGTGTGTTTAGTAGTATACTTGTGTATCTATATTCTCTGTTTTATGATGAAAATGTTTCTCATTACAGAGAATTTCCCTGAATATTTCTTTTTGATCCATGACAGCTGAAATAGATTGAATTCAAATGGAGTATCCACAATGTGCCTTACTCTGTGTTAGGCTCTTGCATATTTATTTCATCTGTATTGTCTCATTTAGTAGTCCTAAGGGATCTTCCAATTTTATTCCTTTTCTGGCATGTTTAATGATTGATTGTCTGCTATATACATGACACATACTGTTTTTAGAGGCTCAGATTCTTCCGGATTGCAAAATCAAATTTTAATGTCTATCTTGACTACAGATTAGGTGAACAATTCTGAATTTTATGACTTAAGTGACCTTTTCAAAAAATCTATTAAAATGTGTGGATAGATTTTTTTCCTATACACTTATATTAAAATTATTCTTTTAAATATTTATTTTGTATTGAAAAGGCAGATCTACAAAGGGGAGAGACAGAAAGATGTTCCATTCATTGGTTCACTTCCCAAATGGCTGCAATGCCCAGAGCTGAGCTAATCCAAAGCCAGGATCCTCTTCTGGGTCTCCCATGTGGATGCAGGTTCCAAGGCTTTGGGCCTTCCTTGACTGCTTTTCTAGGCCACAAGCAGAGACATGGATGGGAAGTGTAGCAGCTGGAACACAAACCAACACCCATATAGGGTGCTGGCACCTGAAGGGGGAGGATTAGCTAGTTGAGCCATTGCACTGGGTCCCTTATAATCAAATTTCAATTTAATTTTCAAGTAAATTTCAATTTGTTTTTCAGTTTTTATATTCAGAATTTCATTAGCCACTTCAATAAATTCTGCTTGCAATAAAGATATCAGTGCATTGTATGTTTATGTGCAAAATGATGGTGAGAAACTGCCTCACTGGAAGAGCACTCTTCCCCAAATGAATATATTAAAGCAAAAGAGAACCACTTCAATTAGAGGCTGCCCTTCAGTAGTTAAAAGCAGAAACCAAGTTGTTTACTGCATTCAGAATAAAAATACCCTGGCTTCTCTTCATTCCTAATTTTATGTAGCAATTTGTAGCTTTTCAAAAATGATTCCACCTGTATAATTCTGTTGTATAGCGTAAGCCTAAACGGATCAGGCATGACAGTCTGATCTTACTTTAAGATCAGCATATCAAGAGGTTAGATGACAACCATACAAAGCACAGTTATTTGTGGGCAGTGCAGTGCCAATGCTGGTTCTCAAGGCTCCTGTCGCCACAGAGAGTACTTTTCTTGGCGGTGGAGGGTCATTTTACACTGGCTGCAACAGGGCAGTCCTGGGGCTGAAGAACAAAGGAAATGCCCAGGCAGAGCCTCTGTGTTGCTCTTCCAGAAAGCACATTCTGGGAGAAACAGAGAATGTGTTTGTATTGACTCGTTTTTCTTTCCTGTTCTGCTTCTCTATATTCTTAGTGTACCTCCAAATAAATGTTTCAGGTACTTGAGACTTGGTTGGTTTTTGTTCCAAGAACTTTAATATTTTATGAGTTTGGAAACCGCGAAGCTGATAAGAAACACATACAACACACATTCCTCTCAGGTTCTTCTCATACTATCTCCCTAAATGTATACGTAAAAGTGAATCAAAGACAGAATTCCAAGAGCTAATTATATGTGATATTCCTGTTCTAAACAGGAGGCACCACATTGGAGAAGGATGAGAATGATTGGTGTTTGGGTCATTGAAAAGCTCACATTTTCCAGGCAGCTGCTCCTTTAAAATAGCAGTGCAAAGATTCAGTACTACAACATTCATCTGGAAGAAGGTGAATGCGATATGGTAATAAAGTTTACCCAAGATGTTTACCAGTATTGGAAGAGGCTCGAAGTAAATAAGGGCAAGAAGTAGATTCCCGCTCTTTGGATAATTGGGAAAGTAGCTAACTTTCTGAACTCTGTCTTTCCTTCTGTTCCTTCCCTTATGTCAGAAGTGAGCCCTGCTTCTCCAGGACTGGGCTTCTAGAACGATTCTTGTGCCTAATGTTTTCCTTCAGTAATGACAAAGATGTTTTGCTTTATTGTACCTTAGGCTCCGGAGCCTTCTCCTAGGTCCATCTGTGTACGTCCTTCTTAAATTCAATTTTAGCAAAAACTTTGTGAAATGAATTTCACAAAAGTCTCCAATCTTGATGTGTAATTATGCTTAATATTTTATCAGGTTCCTCATTCTTCACCTTCCTCCCAATCACTGGTAGCATAATACTATACCTTCAGCAAGAATTCTATGCTGGGAAGGCTAATATTGTCACATAATGGGTTAGACTGTTGCCTGCAATGCTGGAATCCAAATGGTTTGAGTCCCTGCTGCTCCACTTTCAACCTAGTTTCCTGTTAATGTCCCTGGAACAGCAGTGCAAGATGGCCCAAGACCTTGGGACCCAGTCATCCAGACAGGAGCCCATGGTGGAGTTTCAGGCTCTTGGCTTTGGCCAGGCCCAGTCCTGACTTCTGGGGCCATTTGAAAAATAAATCATGGATGGGGAAGATCCTTCTCTTATTCCTCCCTCTTGCTCTCTCTCTTGACTTACCTTCTCTCTGCTATTCTGCCTTTGAAATAAATAAAATGAATCATAAAAATATATTTTAAAAACTGTCAACATTTGATAATCTGTGCTTTTTAAAAAAGAGTTATTTATTTTTATTGGAAAAGCAGATTTAGAAGTAGGAAGAGAGACAGAAAGATCTTTCTTCTGCTGATTAACTCCTCAAATAGCCACAGTGGCCAGAGCTGAGCTAATCCGAAGCCAGGAACCAAGAGCTTCTCCCTGGTCTCCTATGTGGGTCCTGGGTCCCAAGGCGTTGAGTCATCCTCTGCTGCTTTTCCAGCCATAAGCAGAGTTTTTAATTGGAAATGGAGCAGCTGAGACTTGAACTGGTGTCCATATGGGACGGTGGCACTTGGAAGGAAGCGGTTTAATCTTTGTAGTTTTTATATCAACTAAAAAATGAAATCATATATGATGTATCTGGTAGCCTTCTGCCACAGAGACAAACCCTTACTTACCTGAGACCCAGGTGAACGGAGCAATGATTTCAGAACACAGAGACCCAGCAGAAGTATAAACAAAGCAGTCTTGAAAAAGGAGCCTGCGTAGTTTCTGAGGCCGCCACAGATTACCACACAAAATGATGCTCTCCAGGCAAGAGCACTTGCAAACTATGCAATGTTTTACAAATAGAGCTGCTGAAGTAAGTTGGACTCAATCAGGCATTCCAAGAAGTGAGGCACTATCTATATACTCTGGAGCCAACTCTTACATATGCTAATACTGAAATGAAGATTAAATATGAGGACAATCACCAAAAGTGATGTAGATTTCACTAAATGAATTAAGTCAGTGGCATTTACTGAAAAAGCACTGAAGGTCAGTATGCCATTCTGAGTTTATTTAAGTAGACAGTCAATAAAATATGCCAATCCCTAGAAAAATTTGTGAAACACGTTACTTATCTATATGTTTCAGTAGAGAAAATCAGATTAGAAGGGCATACTGCAGACTCTGTGTCTTGCTCCTCACTGCTGTGCTTGCTCTTTGGATGGACCTACTGCCTGTGTGACCAGTCTCTCCGGCTATGGGGATTGGGCCAAGAATACCTGGCTCAGAATTGGTATGCTAATGGTCTGCCAATGACCTATGACTAGAGTGAGCATTTGCTGTGAAATGAGAACTCTCTGAATGTGAAATGCAGACATCCAGCAACGAGTTCTTCCTTGTTCATTGCAGTTCTTTCACAATAGCCAAGATATGGAACCACTTAAGTATCTATAGACACATGGAATGTATAAGAAAATGTGACACACACATGCACACAAATATTTGGCCATGAAAAGGAATGGAACCACATCATTAGATGAATCTTAGAGGGGAGGTCATTCATCTAAATGCAACTGCAAAGCATAGACAGGTAAATACTGTATCATTTTTCCTATGTGTGAACTCTAAAAGGCAGAAGTCATAAAAGCAGAGTAGCATGATAGTTTCTGGGTGCTGGCAGTTGCAGGAAGTAGAGAGATACTAAGCAAAGGGAAGAAATTCTAGTTAATAGATGAACATTGGCAGTCTATGACATGGGGATGATGGATGTGATGTGCCCAGTAATTTTTGAAAGCATTGCACAATATGTGCATATATTAAACCATCACATAGTACAATCTTTTTTTGTCAAACTACTTTTAAAGAAAGAAATAAAAAAGATTTAGCAGGAAGTCACCCAATAAAAGATCTGTAGGCCAACTTGGGAGGCTGCTGTTTATGGTCAGGTTGATACTGGGTAAACAGAGAAGCTAAGCAACAGAAAAGAGACTGCTGGACACTGAGAAGCCCAGCAGTGGCAAGAGGTGGTGATTAGGTGATTAGAAGCTGAATATTTCCTGTGGTTAACTTGGATTCTAAGCTGTGTTTGGGTATGGGTATTTAGTTGTTTAATTCTGGTTTTCTGTAGCATTTTTTTTTCTTTTTTAGATTTGTTTTTATTGTTTGTTGGAAAGGAAGATTTACAGAGAACGAGATGGAGAGAAAAATCTTCTGTCCGCTGACAACTCCTCAAGTGATTGCAATGGTCAGAACTGAGCCAATTCAAATCCAGAACTTAGGAGCTTCTATTGGGTCTTCCACGTGGATTCAGGGTCTCAAGGCTTTAAAACACCATCTTCTACTGCTTTCCCAGGCCACAAGCAGGGAGCTGGATGGGAAGTGGAGCAGCCAGGACATGAACTGTCACGCACGTGGGATCCCAGGGCTTGCAAAGAGAGTACTTAGCCACTGAGCTGTTGAGCTAGGCCCTCTTGTGAATTTATAATACAATTTTAAAAAGAGTTTAAATGATTTTTTATTTACAAATGCCTTATGTGTAACACAGAGGTTATCTAACTTGCCCAAGTTATAGCTAATAATGGGAGCAAAAACCAGGCATATACAATCTCTCTTTAGAACCTTTGCTAGTTGTAATACCCACTTTTCAGCCTCTACTAGGAACTTCAGGTAAAACTCAAAGACTAGGCCACATTTTGCGAATTCCAAGCTCCATGGCAACATTTTAAAAAGGAGAGCTTAGGGCAACCTTGAAATTAAGCCATGTCGGCAGCCGCCTATTTTGTTAATGAACATTGCAGCTGCTGTTTCATCGGTTTTAAGGTAAGAATAATTTAGACCAATGCCCCAAAGAATTGCTGTGAATTTTCACTCGGCGAGTTTTATATTCTCTCTCAAGAGCAGTCTCTATCTTCAAATGGCAACACCCTGTGCTTCTCCTAGAGAGAATGTGTCTGCAGGTACTATTCATGTATAACATCATGGGCGCATGTGTGACTTCTGTCGTACTGTAATCCAGTTCATGTTTATTCTATTTTGCAGTTAACTTGGGGGAAACAAGGAACAGTTGAACCGCTGGAATGGATTAAATCTATAAGAAATTTTTCATCTTCAGTAAATTTATTCTGAAGTGTGTCTTGTCAGATTTCTGACATATTTGAATCAAAGATTTGAGAATGATAAGACCACTGTCAGTTATCGCCAGGGAATGCGTTTGGATATATTTTTCCAATTTAGTGGTCACAAAAGGAATTTGACATATATTTAAAAAACTGTCAGGTTATCTTTTTGTGGTTATCACTCAGGATGAGATATGTTGTGTTTTTAAGTGGTGGAGTTTGTTATAAAAATCAATTTTTCCATTGTCTTTTGAGGTTTATGAATGCAAAGGCCAAATTAGAAATAAAGATTTATATAATCCATAGAGAATTCTACAATAAGCCAGAATGTGAATTTGTGCGATGTACAAGTCAAACGCATAAGTATGGAGTTTAGTGGAGGAGTGGTAGAAACACTTTTTATTTTTTACAATATTTATTTATTTGGAAGAAAGATCTCCCCTTGACTAGTTCACTCCCCCAAATGTCCCTGTTTGTCAGGACTAAAGCCAGGAGTCAGGAGCTTCACCCAGGTTTCTACGTGGGTGAAGATGACTCAACCACAGGCCAGAAGCTTCACCAGTCATTGTTTCCCAGATTATTTGTACAGTTTCCATCATCTGCTATGCTTGAATGACTTAAGAGTCGTTGTGACTACACTTTCCAGTGTGTACAGAGGGTATTTCTTGAATTCGTATGAAAGTACTGAATTAAAGCTCAACATATTAAATGTAATTTTCCTTGAATTTTTTTAAAAGGGGAAATAAACAGAAATATAACTTAATTTTCTGTTTCACATATATTTTTCTCCTTTATCTGATAAGTAGTACTGTTTCTTCAAAGAATTTTCTGGCTTCTTACCCAAGATAGAGGACTAAAACATTCTTACATTCAGACCACTCACAAAATTTTGTAGAGACACTAGCATAAAAAACATGCCAAAAAAGGGAATAAAACCACTAACAGCAGAAAAGAAGGATGTGTAGGCTGAAGTATCAGGATACAGGCAATTTTTGGAAGGTTAAAAATAGGTAGCATTGAACTGAATATAGCAGAATGGAAGGCACCTTATGCCCAAAATGCATGAAGATGGAAGTGGTGGGCTCTTTCTTCTGGAGAATGGTTCTTTGCTGAGAGGCTGTGTGACAACACACAGAACAAAAATTGCAAGGGGGACCCCTTGGTTGACTTGATGGTTACCCAAAGGGAAACCCTCTGAAGATATTTGCTTACTCCCTCTCTCCTTCCTAAATTCACCTGTCGCTAACATAGAGTCTCTGGCTGTATGTGTTCATGTTTTGTTAAAAGCCCAGAGAACTGTAATTTAAAGAGTTTAATTGCTCTGTTGAACTGCCTTATTAGTGTAAACACACCAAGACAACACTCTCATCATTTTCACCTAATGAGTGAGACTGTGTAGCCTGAGGTGGCAGATGGGAGCTGGATATGGTCCAACTGCTCCATGTATGAGCATCTCCCTAAAAGCTTGCTTGTAGCCAGCTCTGCCATTAAGGGAAACAGACCCTTGTACTTGAAGAGAAATCCTATCTCAACTGTCTTATTTCACGTATACGAATGGGCCTCCTAGTGTTGCCCAATAATTGAAATAACTAGCAAGTAAAAGAACTGAAAATATAATTTATTCAATATTGATTGAAGAAGTGTGTATTAAACATTCATTATATTCTAGGTGTTAGTGTAGGCACTAGGAGAACATCAAAGAAGAAGACAAAGGGTTCTGGCTCAGGGAGCTTATGTTTCAACAGGAGAGACGTACAACAAACAATTAGAATGCATAACAGTATATACTTTAGGTAAGATATTAAGGTGAAAATTGGATGCAGAAAAAACTTCAAAGGAATAAATTACTTCAAATAATTAGTAGATGTATGGCTTGGGGCAAAAAGAGTTACAGTTTTAAACAGAGCAAGGGCAAGTCCCTTTGGAAAGAACTTTGTGAGTCAGGAATTAAAAATAATGAGCAGGGAGGGCATTTAATGTGATAGTAGAGACACCTACATTGGAGAGCTTACTTTGGGGTCCCTGCACCCCATTCCAGCTTCCTGCTTAAGTGCACCCTTGGGAGGCAGCAAATCGTGGTTCAAGTAATTGAATCGCTTCCTCCCATGTGGGAGACCTGGATCGAGTTGATTCCCAGCTTTGCTTGACTCACCCCAGGATTTTCAGGCATTTGAGAAATGAGAGAGTAAATGGGAGTTTCCCCCCACCCCCTCAATTAAGTACATTAAGATAAGAAGAATTTTTTCTTTAAATGTGACATGAATGATTAAAATAGACAAGTTTAGGGCTGGTGCAATAGTGTAAGGGCTAAAAGTCCTCGCCTTGAATGTGCCTGGATCCATATGGGTGCCAGTTCTAATCCTGGCAGCCCCAGTTCCCATCCAGCTCCCTGCTTGTGGCCTGGGAAAGCAGTCAAGGACAGCCCAAATCTTTGCGACCCTGCATCTGTGTGGGAGACCCAAAAGAGGCTCCTGGCTCCTGGTTCCAGATTGACTCAGCTCCAGCCCTTGTGGTCATTCGGGGAGTGAATCATCGGATGGAAGATCTTTCTGTCTCTTTTCTTCTCTGTACATCTGCCTTTCCAATAAAAATCAATAAATCTTTAAAAAAAGAAAAAGTTTTGCAGAGAAAGATGAAAAGCTCTTAGAGGAGTCTGGCATGTGTTTTTGAGATAGTAAGGATGTGCTACCTCTGGTTGTGATGTGGTCTGACTTCAGAGTGAAAAAGACATTTCTGGTTGCTGCCAGGAGCGGCAAGGCAGCCATACACTGAAGATCTGTCAGAGGCTTTTGGTCCGGGGACAGATGATGGAGAATCACACTCGGATGTTAGCAGTGGGGGTGGTGAGAGATGGTTGTATTTAGGGTGTATTTTGGAGTAGAGCAGGTAACAAGATATACAAAAAAAAAAAAAAACCAAAAAGCTTGTGTCCTGCTTAAAAGATCATCATGACTTCCGGAAGGAAGTCCGGGCTCAGGCACCAGAGCAGATGGCTGCGGTGACAAGGTGCTAATGAGAGACGAAAAATAAAATTAAGAGAACACCATAATGAGAATCCTCAAGAAGATGCAATGAGGTCAGAGAGTAAGAATTTCTGAAAATTTAAAACAGTCCATTGTTTCCGAAATTAAAAACAGCCTAGCTGGGGAGGACATTTGGCGTGTCAGGTTCGACACCTCCATCCTGTATCTGTCTGGTTCATGCCCCAGTCCCACTTGTGACTCCAGGTTCAGCTGATGCTCACACTGAGATGTGGCTTGTACTTGCTGGCTTTGGTCTAGCCTCTGCCTATGTGAGTTAGCAAACAACAAATAAAGCACCTTGCTAAATTATCTGAAAGAGACCTGGGAGATAAATGAAAGAATCTTGCTGCTTAGAGGAAAAAAGAAATACAAAGACACTGAAAAAAAGGAGAGGAGTATACAGACATGGAAAACAGGCTCAAGGGGGCTTCACTTGTGAGGAAAAGTCTTTCCTAACAGCAGAAAATATTCTGATGGTGGGGGAGAGAGGGAGCAAAAGCTATCACTGAATAAGTTCTGAAAGAAAATTTCCCAAAATGGAAAAAAAAATAAGATGATGTATTGATATCCTGGCATAGTTTAATAATGATAATGAAAGTTATATATTTCTACATATTCTGGTAAAATTTCTCAATTCTAAGAGCCAGCATAAGATCTTTCAGATTTCTTGGGTCAAAGTATAAGTTACTAAGAAAGGGATGAAGAAAAACTAGCTTTGGATTTCCATCTGCTAAACTGAGAGCTGCAATGGGGTCATAAGAGACAAATGAATGGTGGGCTAAGATTCATGTATGTTAAGACACTGTTCATCTGTCAGGACAGATGGAGAGCATGCCCTTTCTGTGTGCTATGCGAAAAAAAAATTGTGGAAGACAATGATCAGAAATAAAAAATGGAATAGGTAACTGGAAAACATTAATGGTAGAGCAAAGAAAGTAAATCATTTCGTCTTTCAAAAAGAAATAACCATCACTTGATAAGCAGTCTCAGTAAATAGTAACAATATTAATGAAAAGTGATTATATGAGTGCCAAAGAAGCTGAAAAGTAAGAAACATCTAAAGGAAAAGGAAGTGACAACCAAGAGTGAAATCCAGGGGAAGTCGAGGGCAGGGATGCGGGAAGAGGGTCAGAGCAAGAGGGGTGTCAGGCTTCATTTCTAGCATTGGGGGAATTTTGGCAATGAAGCCACTTGGTGGAAGTTCTTGTTGCTAAGTTTTATAGGCCTCCACTCAATCTGAGATGCATAGAAAGTCCAAATTAGTGTTGACATGGAAAGGAGCAGGAAAGGAAAAAAGTTTAGCCAGTCAACAAAAGTAGCAAGATGAACAAATACAAACAACAGATGTTATAATAATAAACATAACATGGATAATAAAATGAACTTCATTACTTTTCAGGACAATTGTGAACCAGTGGAATTTATGTATAAAAGCTGAAGATCGATACATTGGGGAAAAACATATATCCTGCAAGAAACCACCTGAGTCAAAGCAATAAACAAGTTTAAATATAAAACAGGAATTTTTAAAAGGTGTCAGATTCTGTAGCTTACTGCACCACTCAGTATCCATTTGTGTATGACAGAATTCCTGTAGAAGTTTGAACATTCAATGTTTCAATTAACTACTCCTTGAGAATTCTGAACACTTAGTCTGATCAGAAGGGATGGAAATTGAACTCATAATTAGCCAGAGTTCCAGACTGAAAAAACAAAGAAGAGTTAAATGTTCCCATTGGTTAGTGAAGATCTAATTTATTAATGGGTCTCATTAATAGAGAAGATTTCACACTGGGTTTTTATCTTCAGAGATTTATCAACAATCAACACAATAAAATGGGTAATAAAATGTAGTACAATATAATTTATAATTTTGATAAGTTCCGTGGTGATTGAGGAATGCAGTTGGAATAAAAAATTATATTCCTTTTTCCTAGATGTAGACTGCATTGGGATTTGTGGTATACTGAAGATATATTAGCTAGTACCAGTTGGAATTGTATGAGCATCTTCCCAGTTTCTGGCCATGTCCTTTGGTTGAGAAAAGTGCAGTGGGCTCTGGTGCATCAGCCTGGCTAGGGAGTCTGTGTGTCTCTTGCTTGGCAGGTGACAGTTAACGGATATTGGTGGGGCCAGGCAGTCCTTTGTCTTTTATACTAAAGTTGTCTGCATGAAAATTCTTTCATGTGAGACAAGGTTGCTGCCATTTTTTGTGTAGGATTTGCTGCAGCTTTCCTTTGGCTTATCTCAAATCAGTATTCCATAAACCTTGACCTCTGCTGTGTCCACAATCACAACTTTGAACATGTCATGCTCTAATCACCATGCATGGAGCCTCCAACCCATTACTTTCCCTATTGTTTTCCTTGTGGTTCCTCATTATTATTCAATTGCATCCTAATTTCCTACAGCCTGTCACTATGAGGATGTTTTTCCTTTTCCCTGAACTCCCAAACCCTTTACTCTCATTTCTTTCTCTTCATCATACTTGCTTGGCGGAGACCCATTTTGGTGAATGCAACTTCTCTATCCTTGCAGGCAATTGCTTGAGCCACAGCAGCCTCCAGCAGGCAGAAATCACACAGCCACACTGACAGCTATCTTTTCACATCTCTGACCACAAACCTCAAGTGAGCCCTGGGGACTCCTAGGCAATTGCACTTTCCTCCAGCCTCCAAAACCACTTTCCACTGCCTCACTTTGAGCTAATCAGCTTGCTTCTTGATTTAGTAGGCAAACAATAGTCACTGGAGGCTTTTCTTATCTTCTGACCTGAAATTCTCTACCTGTACTTTGACTCAAAAATTTTCTTTTCCAGGGTGGATAATTGTTTCTGATCTTCCTTTTGTGTTTGTGCTATTAGCATTACAATTTTCCTGCTTTCTCTCGTGTCCAATTTCTCCAACAGTGGGTCTTCCAGTGCACTCGGTCAGTTGGTTGTAATGCTTTCCGCTTGGGAGTGTTGCATATTTGGTTCCTCATCCAGATTCCTTCAAATGTAGGAGGAAATGCCTGCCGCCTGTGTAGGAGACCAGAATGCAGTTCCCGATTCCTGACTTTGGCCTGATGCAGCTGCCTATTGCAGCCATTTAGGGAGTGAACCAGCTGATGAAGTCTCCCTCTCTCTCCATTAAAAAAAAAAAAATCTTAGATGACAAGAACAAAGGGAAAGAGGAGCAGCATCTAATACATGTTCCTCAGGTTTTTTAGGAAACATGGAGTCATTTTTTTCAGCCCTATAGGTGCACATTTGCATGTAGACATCAAAGGAATGGATACTGTTCAAAAAAGGAATGCCCCCAAAATATTACCACGCCAAAACTGGAAAGGTCTACAATGTACTCAAGTATGCAGCTGTTATGGTTGTTTAAAAAAGGATAAGGGCAAGATAATGTTTATATTGAGCATGTCAAGCACTCTAAAAGCTGAGACAGCTTCCTGATACACGGGAAAGAAAATGATCAGAAAAAAAAGGAAGCTAAAGAGAAAGGTCCTGGGTTCTACGGAAGCCCCTGCCTACCCCTTGCAGAAACTAACTTCTCCAAACTGCTAGAACCCTTTCTCAGTGAACTCAAGTTATAACAGAAAACAAAACAAAAACCAAAACAACTGTGGATTGCAAATTAATAAACAAACACACAGACAAAAATGAAAAGAATTTCCCTAATAAGCTAAATTAGTATTAGGAAGATTGTTGCTAGATTTTGCATTGTAGGGAAATGCTATGAGACAATTTTCTAAATTTAGTATGTCAACTTCTTAACTTCCTATTCTTCCTCTAATTTACCCCAGATAGTAAGGAAAATAATACTTTGGGTATGTTTGTTTTCTCTTTCAAGAGTTGGAAGTCAAAACCCATTTGCTTTTAGCTTCGTGCACTCTGCCACACTTTAATCTTTCAAAGCTCGTGTGGCAGATGTGGGCCATTCTGATCCCTATTGTGGGGAGCAAAGTTCCACTGTGTTTGCTTCATCTGAGAGAGGCTGCAGAAATGACTAAATAGATCAGACCAATTTTTCTTCCTTGTAGGATTTCTGCAATAGATTTTGTTGGGCAAGGAGTCTTCAGCTGCCTGGGCACAGCTTCTCTTGCTGTATGGAAATCTGAACTGCCTCCTACCACATTGATCTTCCTTCAGGTTACTCATTTGCAGAGTAAAGACCCTCTTTTGGGTGTCTTGCCCCCTTATTGTCTCCTTCACAGCCATTCCGTGAATGTGTTTCTTCACACCCAATCTGTCTTGGTGACTGTTTCTTGGAGAACCAATTGAGCACAGCTATCCTGATTTGGGTGTTAATTTCTTTTTATGTTTCTTTGCATCTCATTCATATCTTCATGTATTATTGTTCTCTGCTATTACACTTTGTCAAAAACCTTCTGAAACCTGCTTTTGTTTTTGTTCAATGAGACTTAGGATTCATCTACATTAAAATATGTGGCTCATCATTTATTTTCACAGATATATCAGCATGATAATAAATATACTATAATTTATTTATTCATCTCTTGTTAACACATATTCATATTGCATCAACTTTTTGCTTTCATGTATGCTGTGATGAACACTCTTGATGTGTCTTCCCTGTGCACACCTCTAGAAACTTCTCTGAATCATAGGGATACATGAGAAATTAGATGCCGAGTTGTGGTGTTCACACCTCTTTGACTTAACAGGAGATGTTGAGTCACTTTTCAAAGAGACTGCTTCAATTTTTGATTTTCATTAGTAGTAAATGAGATGTTCTTTCTTCACGTTTGTATTGTCTTTTAGTACTGTTAGAAATTTTGAATCTTGTTGATATGATTATTGCGAAATATTTTAGAATGTTTTAAAGTACTTATTTCCCCCACTAGTGAGATGGCACATCTAAGTTTCAACTGTTATTTTCCATTATATAGTTTAGTGGCTATAGGGATTCCTCCCTCCCTCCCACTTTCCTTTTTTTATACCCATTTTCTAAATGCACTGGCAGTCAAAGCTGAAATAAACAAATAGAACTACATCAAACTAAGAAACTTCTGAACAGCACAGGAAATGATCAACAAATTGAAGAGGCAACAAAGAGAATGAGAGAAAATCTTTGCACATTACACAACAGATAGGGCACTAATATCCAGGATTTACAAAGAGTTTCAGAAATTCAACAATAATACCTTATTTTATATTTACTGGCTCTTTGGAGATTTTTTTTGAAATATCTCTAAAGGTTTTGATCATTTTTTCTATTAGGTTTTTTTTTTTGTTGACTTACTTACAGTCCTTATTTATATATTATGGATACTAATATATTGCCTGTTATAGTCATTGCAAATATGTTATTTCAGGTTGTGTCATGTCTTCTAATTTTGTTTATGGCATATTTAAAGTTACAGAAGTTTAAAAATCTTAATGTGGTCAGATTTGTCGAACTTTGCCTCCTCCTATCCCTCCTTTGGCCTCTCTTCCTGTCTCCTGCTCCAGTGTGTCTTCTCGCAGAACTCCTATCCCTTATGGAGCTCAAACATGGAATCTTAAGATTTATCTTGTGAGGTTTGGAATTTGCCTCTCATACAGAGCGTTTCTTGGTGTCTGGAACTGATTTTGGCATATAGTTAGGTGAGAATTTGATGCATCGTAGGCCCTCAATTTGAATAGCAAATTAACCTGCAACTATACATTGAATATTCATTCCTTGCCCATCATCAATGCTATATTTTAAGATTCTACATATATTTTAGGTCTGTTTATGAATTCTTTATTTATTTCATGGACCTATTTTTTCATTTTTGGATCACTGTCATACCTTTTAAAAATCACTCAGTTTTTTGAGTCTTGCCATCTGTGCTTCATCTGCAAAGCCATTATGGCTTTGTGGTCTCTGCATATCCAAATAAATCTGCAATCAGAATATCACTTTCCAAGGGAAACCCCATTGAGAATTTGATTAAAATGGTATTGAAGTAGCCAATTAATATAAAAAAATGGACATCTTTATAAAACTGATTCTTTCTATGCATGAACATGGTTTGCCTCTCAATTTATTCAGGCCTTTAATGTTTTTCAATAAAGTTTTACAATTCTCTTCCCAAATACTTAATTGTTTTTATTGCTATTGAAAATGACCTGATTAATTTTTTTCTCTTTCCATTAATTTTCTATATGTCAATTCCATTGATTTCATATCCAGTGGTACTTGCTGTTCTCTAATTAATAATTCTCCTTTGATAATGTGGTCAGATGCCACATCACAGCATTTTAGTAAATTATGGACTGAGTATATGATAGTTATTACACAAAATAGCAACCTTTAATAATTTTATACCTGCCTTAGTTGCTGTAAGTGTACTCTGTGGTGTCTTGATCACTGAATTCACCGAACTACACATTTCATTAATAAATTCTAGTTTATTTCTTATTTTCATTTTATTTGGAAAAAAAAAGGAGGGAGAAAGAAAGGAAAAGAAGAGTGGAGGAGAGGGAGATATTTTTAACTGTTCTTCTATCTGCCAGTTCAGTCTTACATGTCTACAACAACTGGGACTGGGTCAGACACAAGACAGAAGTCTATGACTCCGTCCAGGTTCCCACATTAGTGGCAAGGGACCAAGTATTTGAACCACCATAGGTTGCCTTCTAGAGTACATACTGGTAGGAAGCTAGCTTCCGGGACAATGACTTCTAATTTCCTCTTATATCTCAGGCTGTCTATTCTGAAAGTCTTCTCATTTGTTAAGCTGACAATTTGGTATGGCCCTGGTTTTAGCCCTTTAAGTGCTTTACTTTCTATTTGCATTTGTTTCTGTTCCACATGCTGAAAATCCAATTTTTCATCTTCTGAGATAGCATCTTTGGCCTGGTGATGAAAGTGTCTGAATTCTTCATCAGACTGCCCAGATTTGATTCTCAACTCTATTTTCTGTCTCCAGTTTCCAACAAACACAGACACTGGGAAGCAGTGGTGGTGATTCAATTGAATTGAGTGCCTGTTACCTACATGGGAAACCTTGGATTTACTTCACAGATCCCTACTTCAGCCCTCTCTAGCCCTACCTATGGTGGGTTTTGGTGGAGTGAACCAGCAGATGAGAGCTCACTCTGTCTTTTTGCATTTTGTTAATTAGGCCTTGGTTGAGAGTAGGAGAGAGAGAAGCTTTTAGTTCTGCCAAAGGGTTTTATTAATTAGGAGTGAGTGTCTGACAGACTGCTGCCTGGTGGGAGACAGCCTGAACCACTTCCACATGGACCTTCCAGGGTACACAGCACTGGGTTCTTACACATCTTAGTTGCGGGCGGTGGTGTGTGGAAGAAGACGCTAACTCCTTAGCTTGTGCAGTTCTGTAACACAGGTCCTCAGCCAGGGGGCTGAGACAATGCCCGAGGGGTTCCTGCAGGGCATTCCAGACATTGCTGAGGCAATAAGGACTCACTTTCACCCTGTCTCAGGCCAGCCTCCTGCTCTGCTAAATCTAACACCTTTCAAAGAAATATGCTTAAAAAAATCTGTAACTCCTTGTAATCTCTAGCTATCTGTCAGACTCCAAACGATTTCAACCAATAGATAAAGCCTTCATTTGAGGTCTAATAGGTGTCCTAAACACACTTAAAGTAGATGTCTACCTCTTGTTCCAAAATCAGATACTTTCTGATTATTCTCCATTTTGTTAAATAATCCCAGCGTCTGTCTGTTACTCTGACCAAATTCTAGGAGCCAACCTCAGTTTATCTGCAAGTGCTGTTGGCTCACTCCTAAAAATATGTAATAAATGTAACCATTTCTCATTGCCTGTCTGCCTTTGCCTTTGTGTGAATTGCCATTTTTTTTCTCTCTCAATTACTGCAATACTAACTGGACTTCCTGTTTCCACCTTGTTCCATTTCAGTCTGTTTTTTGTACAGTAGTTGGAATGAAATTTAAGAAAAAAAAATGAGTACATGATACTGTTATTTCCTTGCTGAAAATTTTCCAATGTCTTCTCATTGTATAATTCATTGTCTTATTTAGTCCTACAAAGTCTCTTGGCTACTTTCCAACCTCATTTTCAGCCATCCATTCTCTTGTTCTATTCAAACACTACAGGTCTATTAACTAGTTTTAAATACACTTTTTGTATTTCTATTTCTCCTGCCTAGAATGTGATTTTTTTCCTGATATTTGCATGAATCTTCCTCTCATTTAATTTTTTTTTTTAGTTTTAATAATTGTTTTCCATGATACAGTTTTGTGGATATACGGATTCATCCCTTGCCCTCCCTTTCCCTCTCCTGCCATTTCCCCCCGTTTTATCATGATACTCTAGTCCCTTAGTACAAGTTAGAAGCTTAGTTTTCTGATATTTAAATGTATCATGACATGGTAAGTACAGGCAAAGGTAGAAAACTTAGTAATGTAATGTGGAGGCGTATTTGTAAGGTCCGTTGGTAGACACCTACTGCAAAGTACTTTTACTTCCTGGTATGGTAATTTCCTTTGTACAGTTCACAAATATGGATATAAATATGCATATATATGTTTACATTTGTATATATGTACAATATTTATAATACTTTGTGTATTGGCTATCTTCTGTCAGAGAGAACATGATATGATATTTGTCCTGTTGGGACTGGCTTAATTCACTAAGGATAAATCTCTATTCAGTTATTACCTTGTCAGGAAAATCCTGTGCACTCTCTATAAAAATCCTGTGTGTCTCCCCTTATCCCCTTTATCCTGTCTTTTTTTAGGTTGTGTGGTTTTTTTTTTTTTATCTTTGTGGCACTTATCACTCTCTGAATGTATTTTGTGTGACTGTTTATTGTAGATCTTCGTGGATATAACATACATTTCTGGAAAAGGGTGTTTTCTATATTGGCACTGACAATATCTGGGGAATTGCCTGGAATATTGTAGGGGCTCAATCAATTTTTGTTTAATGAATGAATGAATGAATAATATTGTCTACAACATCCAAAAATAGTCAGAGTGCTTTTTCCTTTGGAACAGGTTGCCTTTCAGGTCTTACAATTTGAATAGAATGGTTTTCTATTTTTTCTTTATATATGCGCTCAGCAAAATTCTCATCTTTTCTGTCAAACACAACCTTCAAAGAACTATTGTGTCTTCACTCACAAGCATCATTGAGGTCCACTCTATTGTACTACAGCTGATTGTAACTCGTAATTGTAATTTCGTTTTATATGAAGCACCTTAGAAACAGTCTATAGCGATCACAACTTGATGCCACACATAGAGGACTATCTAAAACATTACCTTTGAGAAAAACAATTTATTTCAATATGAATTTCACTTATTTTATTCATAAGTCAAAATTAGAGAGAGAGAGAGAGAGAGAGACAGAAAGAGAGAGAAAGATCTGTCATTATTCGCTGCTTCAATTACTTCCTTTTCCAAATGGCTGTAGCTGCCAGGTCTGGTCCTAGTTGTAGCCAGGAGCTTGAAACTCCATCCAGTTCTCCTTATGGATGATGAAAGTTCAAGTATATGGGGCATCTGCTACTGACTCAGGCAGAGAGCTGGATTTGAAGTTCCATTAGCTCTCCGATACGGGATGTGAGCGTTCCAAGTGGCAGTTTAGCACACCATGTTGCAATGTTGGCCCTTGGGTCTCACGTGTAGAGATCTCAAGGCTGTGGAATTGAGAATGAACCTTTATAGCCCCAAACCATGGTATAGTAAAGCAGTGGGATATGGTCATTTTTTCAGCTTTGACTTAGCTGTCTGTGGCTGATGATTTCAGGTGACAGAAGGACAATCTTCGGGAGATCTCTTTGTTCTGTGGTCTTCGTGTTGGGTTTCATTGGCTGTCCTTGCAGGTCTACTCAAACTAAGACTGAAATGTGCATAGAATGTGAACGTGGAGCTCTTAATAATCCAATTCCATAAACAAAGCTCCTCATCATGAATCCCGTAAGCTTTGAATGATTTCCTGGTGTTTAGTGACAAATGGCGTGTGGACTGGTTTCTCTGTTTGTAGAAAGAAGTTGTTTTAATGATGAGTATTTTCAAATGTTTGTTACTGGTTTTTTTCATTAATGATTAAAATGATTGATTAAATGATTGATAAATATTTATATTCCAGGATTCTTCCCTTTGAGTGGATGTCATCGTTTTTGGTCCTGATGTGAGTTTTTGCATTACCTTGGAGTCCCTGCTCACCTGTGCCATGATGATGTGTTTGCTGCCCTGACTTTGCACACAGCTGGGGAATCCCTAGCTGGTGAGCTCCCTTTCTTCTCTCTGGGCTCAGGGGCTCCATCTAAGTCATGGTCTCCCCAGGTTCTCAATGATGATGACACTTTGTATTTGGTATAGAAAGTTTCCTGTTCTAATACTCAGCCACATTACTAAAGAGATAAGATGTGTGCAGGGGTTTGGGTATCTTTTTCCCGCTGCACAGTAGGGAAGCACAGCTCAGGGGCTTGGACTCACATGTTCTTTCAGTTTACCTCCACTACAGCACCACAGTTTTCTGTCTGTTAGGGATGCCCCCAGAAAGCAGAGGCAGAAGCACCTGGAGATGGAATTTCTTTCCCACAGCTACAAATGTAGGACAAGGAAAATGATGTGCAAAGTACAAGAAGATCAGGTTATAAATCAGTGCAGACAGATTCTATTATTAGACAATTTGCCCATATCTTCGGGAAAACCATGTAACTTCTCTTGGCTTTCTCTGTACATTAAGCAAAAATCAGACATTCTCTTCCTTCCAGAAAAAATTGGAGTTGGTGAGCTGCTGACCATAAAGTACTAGCAGATCTTAATAACAGTGTGACAGGTAACCTAATCAGAAAAAGTCTTTTACTGGAAACAGCCTACCAGAGGGCCTGACTTCTAAAAGTGACAGGATAATTACTGACTTGTTCTTTCTTAAGGGGAATGATAGAGACCCCTGTGCCCCACCTCCCTCGACCCTGCTGAGCATTTATTGTTTTAATTATGGGCATTCCAAAAATGCTTATTATTAATTCCTTTGTATGAATGATTTAAAAACCTGACTGTCTTCACTTTGCACTCAGTTAGAAGCTTTCCATCCTTATGTAGCCTCTCCTGCATCTCATGTTGGGAAGAGGACTTGTGTGCAGAAAATGCATTGCTGGTTCAGTGAACTGATGTTCAATGTTACTAACAGCCAGCATTTCATGCCCACCCTCTCACCATCCTGCACACTTTTTTCCCAATGTGGAAGGAAATGCCTCTTTGCCACTGAATGTTTGGAGAAAGCTGAGAGAAGTGATGTGTTTCTTCCAAATGATCCAGGCAAATGAATTATTAGAACAGAATCTGTCTTCACAATTTTATAATCGGGTCCTCTTGCTCCTTATTAGGAAGAGTATTGAATTTATTCCATGTTTAAACTAAGTAGGGAAAGGAATCATCTTTATTGTTTCACAATTTAGAGCTGGGCGATGCTTTCATTTTGATTTTGATACTAAGAAGATGAAAAGCTGTAACTATTACTGAGAAGTAGTTCTAGACACAATTTCAAGGGCTTGTGCCTCCCCATATCCCAGCTACTTAAAAATGTGAAAAATGCTTAAAAATTAATGCAGGCTCCACAAAAGAAAATGATGGAGAAAGGAATTTTGAATGTTAGGTGCCATAATGCTATTAGTAGGGAATAATTCTAGGAAAATTGAAAGAAGTGTTCTAGAGATTTCAGAGTTTGGAACAAGCTGTGATTATATTTTGTCCTTACTTGATAAAATCAGTCAATTTGAAGCATTGAGATGCTCTAAGTTATTTGATTTTTCTCTCTCAGTGGGGATAAATTGGACTAGTATGATAATTGCTGTGCCATGCAAATTCTTGGGATGAGGAATGTTTATCTCTATATTTGAAAGATAGGACAGACACTGAGATAAACATTCAGCATTGCTGCCTCTGCAGCGTGGAGCACAAATTGAATTCCAATGAATTAGGATATGTCACCTTTAGAACAATTTAATATTTATTCATTAGTGAATCATTTATTCACTCCTCCAGCAAAAGCCATGCTGAGTATTGAGGATGCAAAACAAGATACACTCTTGTCCTTTGAGGATGAGCTTCTTTGTATGCTAAGATCTGGAAAGCTGGACATCAAAACTAAAAGATGACATCACATACTGGAAATCTTATAGGAACAATTGTGGCCATGGGTTGCATGGATAGTGCTTTTTGGTAAAACAGAAAGAAATTACAAGCTCTTTTCTAATCAAAGGGGTACCTTTAGGTACCCTCGTAGTTCAAAAGAGGACACTGGTTAGTCGAAGGGAAGACTTGTGTGGGTAGTCAGGGGACATAAATTTAGACCCAAGGGAATAACTTTGAAAAGAAAAATGATCTTGTTCTGGAGTGACCATTTGGTCATTTGTCCCAGGTGAGAATTTGAATTAAAATGTTTCTCACATTAAGCCAGCAAATAGTATAGGCAGACACTTATTACAAAACTTTGGAAAACATGAGGGTCTCTAAATATCCATAGAAAATGTGGAGCATTTGTTTCATTTTTGGGCCTAACATGAATGCCTTTCTGAGATTTCCTCAAGTTTCTGAAAAGGAGATTGGGTTGAAAGCCAAGTATATCAGCAGCATGCAATATGTATGACATATGATTTTAAGAGGAAAATTCAGAATGGGGAATAAAATTATGTAAATTCCTTCTTTATTTATTCATCTGGATTTCTATTAATTAATCCATTTATAAAATATGTATACAGTGTTTCCCACCCTCTTGACATTGTGACTTCCTCTGAGGGAGCATCAAAGAACCCTATCATAGGAAATGTGTGTGGGCTGATGCTGTAGCCTAACAGGTTAACCTTCACCTGCAATGGCATCATCCCAAATGCGTGCTGGTTTAAATCATGGCTGCTCCACTCCTGTTCAACTCCCTGCTAATGTTCCTGGAAAAACAGCAGGAAATGGCCCAAGTTCTTGGGCTCCTGCCTCCATGTGTGAGATGCGGATCAGGCATCTGACTCCTGGCTTCACTCTTGCCTAGTTCTGGTCATTACAGTCATTTAGGGAGTAAATAGCAAATGGAAAAGCTCCTTCATCTTATTCTGACTTTCGAATAAATAAAAACAAATAATTAAAGAAAAACGTGTAGTGTTGCCTTCTTAGCTTTGATTTAGGCAGATTTGAAGAACAGCTATTGTGGATGAGACTTCTATAAACTTTAAAACTTTCTTGCTTCTGTTCTAGGTGGAGTTCAGTTTTTCTCCCTTTGTACAAATTTTAGTGACATGCTTTTCTGTTTCTGCAATACTACTGTTGGTCATTTTTTGATGTCTTCAATCACGCACCATAATTACCCACCTTCTTTCCCAGCGTTTCCTTCCTATTTGTTCAAAAAAATAGCAACTTCCATAATAGACTTTTCTCATCATTCCCAAGCCAAGTCTACCAATCCCTTAGCAATTTTATAATGGAAAGATTTCTCCTGTTCTATCTGCACTTGAATTCTGAATCTCATTCTCTCCACCTACTCATGGACTTGGTTGCAGTAATTATCTTTATTCTCTCCTGATTCTCTTTCCTACACATGTTCCTTTCCCTTAGAGCACCCCATCCAATATGAAAGCATAATGTACACAGAATGCTTAAGTGGCAGCCTGTTCACAGTATGACTTTAATGTGTATTAGGTGTTAGTATAATGCCATCACCAATTTCATCTTGTTCAGCGTGAACAGTGTTGAGCTTAGTCCTGGGGATACATATCAGATCTTCCAAAGATTGTAAGCTCAAGGACCAACATTTAGGAGCACAAGTGTGAACAAAATCAAAAACTGGTCTTGACATTTTTTGTTTGTATGCAAAACTCTTTTGAGAACTAGGAAGACAGCACTAGCTGATGTTACAGAATGTGTGTGCTTGTATGGTTTGTAGTGAGGAGAGGCCACTGAAAGAATATGATTTTAAATGTTACCCTCATGATAGTTCAGCACAAAGTTGGCATCACTCAACAGGAAGAGGATTACTTCTTAATATTTTTATTGAATCTACTAGTGCTAAGATAAGCATAGGGCATGGCTTTCCTCTTTTTTAAAAAAAAAAGATTTATTTTGTTTTTATTGTAAAAGTCAGATATACAGAGGGGAGGAGAGACAGAGAGGAAGATTTTCCATCTGATGATTCACTCCCCAAGTGGCCATAACGGCTAGGACTGAGCTGATCTGAAGCCAGGAGCCAGGAGCTTCTTTCAGGTCTCCCACATGGGTGCAGGGTCCCAATGTTTTGGGCTGTCCTCGACTACTTTCCCAGGCAACAGGCAGGGAGCTGGATGAGAAGTGGGGCTGCCAGGATTAGAACTGGTGCGCATATGGATACTGGCACATGCAAGGCAAGGGCCTTAGCCTCTTGGCTAAAACACCGGACCCATAGCTTTCCTCTTTAAAGATTGCTCTAAAAGATCAGAGTGTGCTGAACAATTTTATATAACAGGAACATTTATGAGTGAGCTTTCAATGTTATATATATCACCAGTCCTAAAAATGATGTACCATTTTGAAGAAATACAATTTCTATGCTTTATCATATATATATACACACATACATGCATATATATTTTATTCAAGAGTTATATTCAAAGGCTCCTGGTGATCATATGTTGAAAGGTTTGGAACTCATGTAGACTCGATTAAATGGCATGCTGAGACAATATTCAGGCAAATGCATACAGGGCTGGAAACCTGCAGAATCAGGCCTCTAAGAACTCACCCAGAAGCAAGGTTGCCTCCTGTAGTGGCAATTTAAATTCTTGTATTAGTATCTATTCTCTTTTTTTGTGGAAACAGCTTCCCAGCTGTGCTTTGGACAATCACTCCTTTTTGATTGCATACGCTCAGTGGTGTTGTCTTCTTCCTCTGGCCAATGGATGCGCCAATCTGCTACTTTCTCCCAGGAACTGATGTCTTGGAATGTACTCAACAAGGAGCCCCCGGTGGGAGCGACCTGAGGAGATTATGGCATCAGGGCTCAGGAGCAGCTGCCGCTTCCGAACTTTGGTTTTTGGCACTTTTTTCTGTATCGCTGTGAACTACTCAGTTGCTTTTCTATGTATGTATGTTTTTCTTCCACTAAAGACGATCAAAGTAATTGTATTTCTTGCTACCAAAGTTCCTGACTGGTAGAAATTCAGCATCTTCTGTATTTTGAGGGCATGTCTCCATCCCCACAGGGTGCTCTTGGTTGTCTGGGGGTCTTCTGGAACAGTGAGATGAAACTAGACGCACATCCTCTGACTCCTGGGTGGGTTGGAGCAGGTCTGCATCCTGCAGGATGTTCCTGAGAGTGGGCTCTTTGATCCTGGCGATGGTGAGGGTGGGCATGGCACAGCTTGGCAAGAACTGGCAGAGAATCAGGATATGGGGAAAGCTACAGGAGGGCACACAATTGTTCCAGTCTCAGTAAAACTTAAAACTCACTTCTAAAACCAAGACAGCAAAAATTTTTGGACAGTGATGAAGATAACACTGTAGCTGGGGAGGCACATGTTGCATTTAAGGAAGCAAGAACATTTCAGGAGTGAATCAGCTGAGGGAAAGGGTAACCTGGCAGGGTAACGCAGAGCTTTCAAATTAGTTTCAAAACCTAAATTCAAAATTTGGCTCTTTTGCTGGAAGTGACCAGACCTCGCTGGAAAACCTGAAAGGTGAGCTGACTGTGTCTGCCTCCAAGATGTTGTTCCTGCCATAGTTTGTATTCTGCTTCTTCATTCTGTTTTAGTGATTTTTTAAAAAAAATTTTTTTTTGTTTATTTATTTTTTTATTGGAAAGGCAGATACACAGAGAGGAGGAAAGACAGAGAGGAAGATCTTCCATCTGATGATTCACTCCCCAAGCAGCTCAACGGCTGAAGCTGAACTGGTCTGAAGCCAGGAACCAGGATCTCCTCTGGGTCTCCCATGCGGGTGCAGGGTCCCAAGGCTTTGAGCCGACCTCGACTGCCTTCCTGGGCCACAAGCAGGGAGCTGGATGGGAAGCAGGGCCTCCAGGATTAGAACTGGTGCCCATATGGGATCCCAGCGTGTGCAAGGCAAGCACTTTAACCACTATGCTATCATGCCGGGCCCATTTCCAGTGATATTTTGATGTGCCTCAATGGTGATTTCTATTTTTCCTGTCATGGTGCCTTTGAACTTTATGGTCGTGCTTTATTTATTTGTCTCCTTAACCAGATTGTAAATTTTACACAGCAGCAATCTCACCTTTGTATCTCAACGATCGTCATTGTACTTGGCACTTAATAAATTGTGTTGACTTTTGAATAATCAAAAAAGAAGTTGAGAAGTTGTTACAAAAAAAGACAAAAGAAGGTTTCATGAAAAGTAAGGTAATGGAAAGCCCTTTTAACTTCCTTTTTACTTCACAATGTAGTTGTGAAATACTAGGTTTGAGGTCATTTCTAAGTGATAGAGACAAGAGATTCCCTGGGATTAACACGTAGCACTTATTCAGCTAAAGCTTTTGTAAAGCATGTTAAATATCTGAATATTTTCATATATGTTTTAAAATACCAAATCAATCAGCTAATGTAAGTATGAAAATGTCTAGTTTCACAATGACATATTATAATTTAATAGCCTATATTAAAGTATTATGTACATAACAGTTGTTCATAGTAGTTATTTGTTGATGGAACAAATATATCAAGCAGAGTTGGTCATTTTTAACATTTAATTGAAATGCTAAGAATCTCTACTAACTCTTTAATTCTATAACAGCTCACAGTGGAGCAAGATTCATTTTTAAATAAATGAATCAGCATTTTTCCTAACATAAAACTTTATGTCATAACTTCTTTTTTTCTCATCCAGTCAATGTCGTTTAGGTTCTGAACTGGATTGCTACACATCTTTTCACTGGACACATTCTTTCACAAAGAGGTTTTGATAAATCTCTGCTGTACACATGAACTGTGTTAAGGTCTTAATCCTCCCTGAAAGGTTGTATCCATTCACCTCATGAGAAAAGGGTTACTCTCCTCTTGCTAGAAAAGAAAAATTTATAGTGTTTATAAATGTAGACTTTGCCAATGGACTTGTGTATTTATACATCATCCTAGACAGTGATTGTTGGCAAAACAGGTTTCATGAAATATTTATGTAAGCTTCACATGACCTTGAATGAAAGCAAAGGTTAGAAGAAACAGTGTTCTTATTGTTCAACAGAACATTTATATATTTTGTCAGATATTACTTACTGAGGTCATATGTGCGTTTTTTTCTGAATGGAATAGAAATTGTTTATTTTAAAGCTAGACTATAGTAAGTTTGACGTTTCTCCTTAGGATTAATACTGTTTTAACCTGTACTTGTCACAAATCTCTTTAAACAAACAAAGGAGTATCAGTGACATAGTTGAGGTTAGCATGTGGGTACACAGAGTATTCAATGTCTGCTTATCATTCAGAGAGTGAGTTCTGGACAGAACCATGAAAGTAGATGGAGACCAGTCATCTTAGAAGTACTGTACAGGCTGCTGTGATGAATAAATCTGTACTCTAATCCAGCTATTCAGCTCAGGAGAGTGTCTGTGTGTGAAGGACAGGTAGTGATTATATTCTGGCCTATGGAGTCGATTAGCTGTATGACCCTGGGGAATTCATTGGACTTCTTAGCATTTTTTATTGTTCATAAAAAGAACAGGCTGGCCCTGTGATGTGCTGCTATCTTTTTGCTTCCTTTCTTGACACATGAAACTGTATTTATAGCCACTCTGCCTCACTTCTGCTTATTTGCCATGTAGTGAATCCTAAGTGGATCCTGTTTGTCTATTCATGTATTTGTTTTCCTTTGCCAGAATAGAGTTTCCATAACACAGGGATCCTGGGATGGTTTTTATTATATATCATCACTAGAACAATGCCAGGAAATCGATGACAAAAAATTAAATCATGAACAGCATCTGAATATCTTTCCAAAAGGTTTGAAAGCAGGGATGCAAGAAATAATTTTATATCTTTAAACAGTAACATTATTTACAGTATCTAAAAGGTAAAACAACCTATCTGTCCAACCACAAATTGTTGAACAAACACTGTGGTGTATTTGTACAATGGAATATTACTCAACCTCGAAAATGGCAATATGCTAAATATGAATGAATCTTGAGACCATTTTTCTAAGAAAAACAGAATAAAAAATTATATGTTTTCTTGTATAACCTCACTTAAGTAAGTAGAAAGTATTCAACAGAGAGTACAAGGCAGAATGGTGGTAGTCAGCACATGGGGGAAATAACGAATGCCTAGTTATTTAATAGACAAAGGTGTTTGGAATATGGAAAATTTCAGAGGTAGATTGTGGTGAAGATTGCATAATCACAGGAATTGATTATAATTTAATCTACCAAATAAACTGATATAGTCAAAAAGGTGAATTTCAGGGTCAGTGTAGTGATACAGTAACACTGACATCCCATATCATAGTGCTGGATTATCCACCAGGACATGAACTGGTGCCCGTATGGGATCCTGGCACATGCAAAGTGAAGACCCTAGCCAATAGGCTACAGTGCCAGGCCTGAGTATCTAAGATTGATTACCAACTGCAGTGACTGATTCTAACTTACTGTTATTGCAATAGTTGAGAGGCAGAGGGGATGGCTTAGAGGATGAGTTCCTGCCACCACCATGGGAGGTTAATATTGAGTTCCTGGATACTGACTTTGGCCAGCTCAGTGTTGGCCAAATCATGGATGTTGTAGGCATTTGAAAAGTGAACTGCCAGTTGGGAATTCTCTCACTATCTGATTTTCTCTGTTTCTAACATAAATTTTTTAAATGGAAACTTTTCTTGGCTTTACTCTGAGTTTTATCCCCTGAATCTCTTAATGCTCCCTCCAGTTCATTTGTTATAGTCAGATAAAGTATTATATCTTACGTAGCTTTGCTTTATTGCTTAATAAGTCAGTGGCTGAATTGGGATAAAGCACTACTATCACTAAGTGTAATTTTATCTTTAGAAACTCGGCCTGGCCATGTTGAAGCTTGGATTGGAAATTCACTAGGCATTATTGCTTATTTGGAACTTTTGGGTGTCTGACATGTGTGCAGGGGCTCCGTTCCATGAGCCATCTTCTGCTGCCTTCCCAGGCTGTTAGTAAGGACCTGGATTGAAAATGGAGCAGCCAGAAATCAAGCCAGCACGTGTAAGGGATGCCAGCACAAAAGGCAGAGGAATAGCTTCATATGCCACTATGGTGGCCCTTACTTTACCCACATTTAAGTTGTCTGTTGATTTTTTTAAATTCCTTATGTATTCTGGATATTAGTCCTTTGAAAAATAGTATGGTAATATTTTCTTTAGCTCTGTTGGTTGCCTCTTTTCTTTGCTGAGTTACTCTTTTGCTGTGAACAACATTCTTAGCTTGATACAATTTTGTTTGTCTAGATTTTGCTTTAGTTGCCTGTAATTTTGGTGTCCTTTCTAGAAAATCATTGTCTATACCGATGTCACAAAGTCTTTCAACTCTGTTTTCTCCTAGTACTTTCCTTGTTTAGGATCATACATTTAGGTCTTTGAAATTTATTCAGGGAGGCAGGGAGAGAGAGCGGAGAGATTGAGTGAAAGAGAGAGAAGAATCAGAGCGAGTTCTCATCTGTTGGTTCAGTCTTCAAATGCTTACTTTGGCCAGGATAAGGTCACGGCAAAGCCAGGAACTGGAGCTTCAACTCAGGTCTCTCACATTGGTGACAGAGATTGAGTTCCTTAAGTCATTGTCTGCTACTACCGAGTGTCTGCATTAAAAAGGAGCAGGATCAGGAGTGAAAGGAGATTTCGCACTCAGATACTCCTACATAGAATATGACCTCTTGACTCTTAGGCCAACGCCCATCGCAATTTTGAGTGGATTTTTGTAGAGTGAGAGATTATGGGTCAAGTTTCTCCAGCTTAATTTATTGATGAGGCTGTCAGTTCTTCAACAAAAGTTAAGGATGCAAATGTATTTTATTTATTTATTTATTTATTTTTACTTCTTTTTATTATTATCATTTTATGATACAGTTCCATAGGCCCTGGGATTTGCCTTATTCCCTCCACTGTCAGTGAGTTCCCCTATATCATTACTGTGGTGTAGTTCTTCATACATAGTCATATGTCCATTCCAATTGTTCTTATGTAGATAGTATCTCAAGCATATAGCTTGCAGACCTGTTTTGTGAGTGGGGATTTGAAGGAAATGAGTAGTAAGTGATTGGTGTAGAATTTTTAGGCAAATATGGTGGTAAATGTTTGGATCTTATAAAGAAACTTTCAAAGGACATTCTGTTGAGAGTTTTGTGGTGGGACAGATATGGGGGTGAGGTTTTAGCTAGGACAGTCCCTTAATAGACTAAATGTTCTACTGCTTAAGACTAGTTAGTTGAATAAGTTGAATAGCATCTGAACTACACAGTCTACCTTCTCCAAAAAACCTCAGCTACCACAGCCTTGCAATAATTTCCGTTTTGTACAAAAGAGCTGAATTCTGTTGGTTCAAGAAAGTATGAATTCTGACAATTTATTATGGCCAGCCTCTGTAACAGATACTATAAATACACAACTTAACTTATACTCAGCTCTTCTTTTGTTCCCACTACATTTTACTAATAATAATCCTGAAGGACTCTGCAATCTTGAGCTGAGGAGGCAGCAACAGGTGCAGCAGTAAACTACGGCAGTACAATTCAATAAGTGTCACCAAAACTAGCAATCCATAGTGAAATAGGAACAAAGGAAAGGAGCTATGGCCTATATAGGCAATTAAACTAGGAAAGGAAATGCAATCCTGGAAAACACATTTTGCATTGGTTCTTTAAGAATGAGTAGTAGTGTTTGGGATTAAGATAGCATACAGGACATTCTAAAAAAAAAAAAAGAATAGGAAGTTTGAATCGTGGAGTGCTGCAATGACAGGTGCATTCTGCAAACTGAAAGGTTTTTACAAGTGGGGTCTAAGGACTGATATCAGGAAGATGCATGTAGGAAAAACTTAGTTTTTCAGACTTGAGAGCTTGAGAATTTTGAACAAGAGAATGGCATGTTTTTTGGTAACAGTATCTGGAAAGACATGAAGCGAACAGACTGGGGTGGGAGCACCATTGAAAGCAGATGCAGAAGAAATTTAAGCACAACTGCAATAATTTAAGGGAGAAGTGTTAAGGTTGGGGCACAAAAAAATAGAGAGGAACAGATGGATTAGAGAGCTATTGTGGTTGCTAGCTGTGCCAAGAGTTCAATAAATATTAGTTGCATGGGACACAGTGGAAAGAGGTGTATTTGAACACAACTAAAGCATTCTCAGTTTAATGAACAGAAGAGTGTGCATGCCTTTCAGTGACTACACACACAGTAGTAATGATATGTTAGTCCTTGCCTCTATTTTGGAACAGAAAAAAATGATGATCTATGTTTTCATATACAAGTACTCAAGTACCTGCATCCATCCATTACTCACTAATTCACTCAACCACGATTCAATGAGTAACTGATGTCATAAGCACTGGATATGTATTGCAATTTTCACAGTGCATTAGATAGCATCTAGAATACACAGAATAACACACATAGAGCAAAAAAAAAAAATAGAATAATTCATGGCAATCAGGATGAATGCATGATAGGATGAGTCCAGGGTATGATATGATTGGTTCAGGGGATATGTGAGTCAGAAATGAAATACCTTGGTATCTTAGCATTATAAACAAGAGAAAGTCTAAAACTTATTTTTACACAAGAAATTACATTTAAAAATCTCTTATCTAAATTTCACAAAGGCCAATGCTTTATCTCTTATGGGCATTATGTAAAGGTGCCATTATTAGAAATCTTTTTCTATGCCGGAAAAAAATCCTACTGATTCATTCTCAGTGGTCATTAGTAGAGATTTTCTGATTAATTATTCACTAGCCAATGAGCCTCTAGAACACCAACTAAGTGGTAACATATTAGGGAAGATGAATTTGAGGTTATATGCACACTTCCTGAGGAACAAAAACTGGGCTATGTGCACAACTAACCCCATTAATTACTTTCTGCATAGTTGAGCTTGTTTTTCAGTAGGGATTCTCTTCTCCATTTGAAAACAGATACTTTCTGCAGATAAAGAAAATGCCTGCAAGATTTACAGCAACACCAACCACAGTAATTTATAGGAAATGACTGCATAGTTTACTAGGAGAAAACATTTGTGGGTATGTAGACCAATGTAAGTCCTAGATTAATCTTGGCTATCATTTCTAAATGACACAGTCTGTCTCCAGGTGTATCCAATTAATTGAAGGAACCTGAAGTAAAGAACAATATTTAATTGGTCTAGATACACGTTTTTCAAACTCTAGATTATAACTCATTAGTGGCTTGCGAAATCAATTTAGTGGATCAGGATCAGCATTAAAAGCAGAAATAAAACAGAAGAGACAAAAAATCTGAAAATAAGGATGGGGAAGAGCAAAGGGTGCTTTGAACCGGTTTTAAGTATTAAAACTAATATTCTATATGCATGCATGTAATATTGAGTATATATAACTTTTTTTTACATGGAGTCTTATTTATCTGTGTACATGCTAAGTCTATAGGTAATATGGCCAAAATATATCAAGTCACAGATATGGAAAAAAGATACAGTCACATATATACAAAAAGCCCTTTCAACCAGCTCCTCCACTGATATACAGATCCTTAGCTAATTTTTATTATTGTCTAATGCAGATTGGAAGCTGTTTATACTATTTGGATAGAAAAATATCTAGCAAATTTTAGTTGTGAATGAAGGATTGATAACACAAGAAAGCAAAGTTACTCTTGGCGTTATATTCGATATACTGAATAATGGTGATGTTATTCAAGATCTACTAATTTTATTTGGTGGAGTTCTACTTTTCTTAACATTTAAGGAATTCCATATAACACGCAGGAGCAAGATGGACTCATCTTTGTAAGTACAGTAAATATGGCAACTTATGACGGACAGAGATTCAGATTTTGAACTCTACTCTTAGATCTGATGACAGATTGCTTTGTGATCTCTACTTCATAATTATAAATGTCTTCTTTCACCCCTGCATTTAATCACTTATAGATACTGTTACATATTTTATATACAGTATTTAATAACCCTTTAACATTGCGCATTAAGATTACACTTTTCCAGTCATTGCTATTGGGATTCTTTCCCATTTCTACCATATGCAAAAGTTAAGACCATGGTTGGTTCTTTTTTTGTTTGAAACCAAAAAAAAAACACATGTAAGTTTTCTTATCTATATCACTACAAGCCATTATGCAGAGTCTGCTTTTGATTTTTTCCAGTGATTTTATTGTATTACTGTTCCATAACAGCCCCATCACCTTCACCACTCATTGCTCAATCTGACCTATCCTAAAAAGTAATGATTAAGACTGATAAAAGGTTGTAGTTTCTATAGAAATCTCAAGGGTTGTTTTATTCCATATTATATATGTGTTTGTTTATTTAATGCCTTCCCACAACTTCAGTTTGGACATTCTGTCCTACTCATAACCTAAAGGGGGCAATTTTTTTTTGTTTTGTTTTGTTTTTGCTGCTTGGTTCTTTGCTCTGACCTGAGTTGATTTTTGGAAAAGAAAATTGTTGACTGAAGCTGGAAACTGGGTCTGTCAGAATGGAGGTGATGCTGGCCACTGAAATGATTTGGTCAGGCAGAGCCAAGGTGAGAATCAGTAAACACCATGATGATCTTGATCCATTAATCCTGTCAAGGATTCAGGAAAAGGGAAAACGGGAGGCCAGAACAGAGAAGCAGAATTGAAGAAGCCATGCAGTGCTTGGAGGTGCACAGCAACCCTTCCTTCTAGCTCCTGTGTGGACTGGGACTGGCTTGTTGTCATAACCTTGAACACACCCCCCGCCCCGTGAAATCCCTCTGCTCCATCTGTTTCGTTTATTCCCCCAACCAGCCTGTGCATCCATTCTTCTTCTTTTTCTTCTTCTTTTAATTATTGTTGTTATTATTATTGGTAAACTTAAGCTTCATAAACTTACTTCTGTGGCCTTTATTTTAAAATTTAAGATTTGTTGATTTGCTTTTTCGATGTTATTTCATTTCTGCATAACCACCACTGTTTTTCGTTTTTCAATGCTTCCTGACCCCAGAAGTCCTACCTCTTATCAATATGAAAAATATTGGCAATGACAGGAAGCCAAAGAAAAGCAGAAAAAAATGCTCCTATAATTTTGGTTGCACTTGAACTGAAATGTATTCACATTTTTGGAATTCGCAAGGGAAAAGGCAGAGGAGGTCTACTCTTATGCAACATATGATAGTAAAGTCCATTTTTAAAATATTTTATCTTTAAGATGTTTTGTCTTTTGGCATTTTGTAACTATCCAAGGTCTTCTACAAATGCATTATCTTTTGATCCACCTATAAAGCTGAAGATGCATTCCCTACAAAATAAGACAGTGTAGAACAAATTAGCTTTCTTCTGAAATTGATTGCTGTTTAAACTTTAAAATCACCATAGCCTTGAACAAGTCTATCTCTTATAAAAGAAGTTAAAGCTTGGACACTGCCAGGCAGTTAAAATATTTCTTTCCTACAACAGAGTGTCTCCATTTGGGTCTCAGTTCCTGCTCTTGACTGGAGCTTCCCGCTAATGCAAACTCTGGGAGGCACTGTGACAGCCCAGGAAATTGGGTTGCTTACATCAGTGTGGTAGAGATGCTTTCTGGGTTTGGCCCTGCGTTGTTCCACCTCCAGCTGCTGCCAGCAGCTGAGGGGTGATCCCATAAATGGGAGATTTCATTCTTTCTGTGTCCATCTATTCTCTCTCTTTCAAATAAGTAAATAAAAGTTAAAAAAAAAAAAAAGAAAGACACTAATTTCATCCTAAATTAAATGGCTGGTATCAGGATTTTCTCCTGCGTATTTCTAGTGTCTAAGAAATATGATTTCAAATCATTCAATATGTGGATAGTTATTAATGCTTTTATAATTCCTTTGTTATAATGCTTCAGGTCTGTTTTAAACAGATATTTACTAACTAATCATTGTCTAAGAAGTCTAACAAAATTATTTTAGTAGAATTTGTGGTCTGGGGGACATTAGGAGATAACATAAAAGAGAAAAAGCCAAATCCCCTCTCTTGATATGTAAGAAGGACTTCAGTGTTTCAATAGATTAAGTGTGCCCCTCAAAGTTCATGTGTATTTGGTGGCATTAAGAGGTGGGCTTCGTGTGGAATGTGTGGCTTGTTGGAGGTGTTGCCCTAGTGACGGATTAGGGTTGTTTTGTGGTAGTGTGTTTGTGGTAACAGGAATGGACTGTTATCGCAGGAGTCCATTCTTTATTAAAGGATATGTTTGGCTTCCTCTTTCCCTCTCTAGCCGTTTTGCCTTCTGCCATGGATGACCTAACGAAGAGGGCTCATTGGATTGCTGCAGCCTTGGGCATGGACTTTTTAAGTCCCAGAATAATTAAAAATAAATTTCTGTTGTTCAGTAACTCCCTTGCCTCTTATATTCTGTTATAGCAGCACAAAACGGACTAAGAAAAGTGTTGAATAAAAACCCTACATATAACCAAATTATGATAATGAAACTCATAAAAAAGAACACAATTTTAAAACCATTAATTGGATTCTCCAATGCTTTCAAAGATCTAAAGTAATTGCACCATTATCCATTTTATTCAGGCTATTTGGAAAATGGTGTAGAAAGAAATGATTTCTGATAAAATGTATTGATAAGGCATTTATAAGGCACACATTTTCCACTATCATATATGTCATACCCCATTCTGTGGCTTTCTTAGGCTAAGACTCTATGTGTTAAATGTGCATTGATGAAAATGATACACTTTAGAAATTTTAAATTCAATTTTTGGCTGTGTTGCACATATTACGTGTGGTCAATGTAATTCTTCTTCTTCTTTTTTTTTTAAATGTACCTTAATAGAGTATGTAGAGCAAAATATATATATATAATATATATATAAATAAGTAAATGAATAAATAAATATATATATATATGTGCTTTACCAAGTGATAAAAGGTGCTTTGAAAATAAGAAACATGAGATAAGTGTTAAATATTTACACAGGGTTGTACAAGTGAGGAAAGATGTGATTTACCGTTGTTTGCATGTTATAAAAGCATGTTCACTTTGTGCCTGTATGCGGCAGAACTAATATTCTGGAAGGAGTTGGGTGAGACGGAAAGCAATGGGTACACAGCTAAGCATTCTTTAAGGAGGTGCTATTTGCAGGTTATTGTGCATAAATAATGTTTACCTGATCTATTGAGCTGCTTTTTAGGTATTTTCTCTAGATGGTCCTAGATTGTGAGGTTGAGAAATCAGGTCACTGATATCTTTTGAGTGTTACTGGTGAAAATAGCTTCTATTTAACCCCAGGGGCTTCTCAGAATAAGTGATAATAGATCCAGGTTGAAATGAGCTTTGTGAATGAGACTGATGAAAACCATTACCAGAATATCTACAATAATTATCCACTCATAAGAACAGGTTTTTGAAGAACTGGTTCTGAAGACACATCAAGAGAAAGAAAATGCTGGGGGCTCTTCCAGTTCATTTGTATTCATGGCCCAAATGTGGACATCACAATAAATGAGTCCAAAGAAACGAGATTTTATCACTGCTCCCATTTCAAACATATCAAACCTCCATTTACCGCCATACACCCTACAATCCTCACGGTACTTGGTCCTGAAGGAAAGTGTTTAATGGACATTCTTGTGTGGTCTCACCTTGTGTTTTTTTTTCCTGGTAAGTGCCGGTCGCTGTAGGGCAGGGACAGACGTTTTGAATCATAGCCAGTCATAGCTCAGGCACTGTGGGCACTTAAAGAACAATGAATATGAAAGCCGAAATGTGCGGATTTCCAAAGACGCTGTAGGAAAGAAATTTCTAGAACAGTGATCCTGACTTGAAGGTGATCTTTTACAGGGGGTAAGGGGAGGATTGCTTATTTCTTATTTGTTTTAAAATAACTGAAATGTATGTATTTGTCACACACGGAGCCTTGTTAACCACAGCTGCTTTCAGTGGAGAGAAGATGCATTTGGTTTGCCTGTTTAAATTGAGAATTGTGTGCTTGCCAAAAGGACAAAACCGGAATTCCCCTGCAGCAATAAATTTTGCTGTGGATTAAAGAAAGAAGCATTTCTTTTTGCAAAGTGCACTCTTTACAAATAGAAAGCAGATGTAGTAACAGAAGAATCAGATATTAGTCTTTCTGAGACAGCAGTTTAGTGGGAAGGGCTAAGACAGCAGAATCCAGAGATTAAGGCAGGAAAGAGCAAATGTGGTCAGAGATCTTTTCTTAGCAAGAGGAATTCATACTTGTCGGTGAGTGCTGTTTGTGCAGTACACATCTAAAAAGAATATTTAAGTCCCCAGTAGACGGCACATTGTCTTCCTGTGACTTCCAGAAGAGAACACATTGCCTCAATCACCTTTGTTCAGATGCTGCAGTTTATTCTCCGGGACTGACAAGGAGTGCTTTAAATGGCTGTGAACTGAATGTACTTTTTAGTAACCAACATGCAATGCAAATGAGCACCCAAATATTCTTCCCTCGAGCAAATTTAAGCAGTGTGGGTTGCCTGGAGTGCTTATTTGCATGTCAATCCCTGTGGTCTTCCCACTCACAGTTATATGGCTTGATAGCTGGGTTTTAATTCATGGAGTAAATTGGTGACTTCAGAGGACATGCTCACAGAACTGGCGACTGCTTTTATCTTGGGTAACTACTGCACTGTAGCTGTACTTCCTGATAGACACTGAAGTCTTTCAAGTCCCCTGATGAATTGTACTGGTGTTTCCTTCCTCTTGTTTCTTGTCTGTCAGGTTTCCAGAGTACATGCGCAGCTCTGGGATATTGCAGACAGATGTGAACCATGCTTCCTGCTACATTTCCAGGAATTCAGCACTCACCAATCAGGTAATTACAAGGAGGGACCAATAGAACAGCTCTGCTATTAGTAGTGCTATTTATTAACAAGTTAAACTCATTCAGCTAGAAAAGATTTGAAGGGCATTTAAAAAAATTCATCTTTGACTAAGCATCTCCTCTGTCCTTATATGAAGTGGTTCCTAGTACATGTTTTCTTTGCGGTTGTTTCCAGAGAAGTTTGTTACAGAGTGTCTGTAGTAGCTATTGGGAAGATATCAATCTCTAACAAAGAGTTACCCAAACATTCTATATTCTTTTGCATCATTTAACAAAAAAAAATCCTTGGGAAAGAATTGTGGTTCTGAAAATTGTGAATTACTCAAACTGCAGGTAATGGTTTTTAAGTGGTTATAGTCCTGGAGACTTAGTCTTTGAACTGAGGCCACAATTACTCTTTAGGGTACAACTTTGGACAAATGAAAAAAAAAGAGGTATTTATCTCAAGAAAAATCATAACTCTATTCGATGTTTTTGTGTTTTAGTGATAGTTTAACATTTTCTTTGAATATGGAAGTAGGGAGAGACACTCATCTTATAGACCTGTGATAATTATTAAATTGAGAGAGTGCAAATAAAGCTGGTAAGAGCCTATGGATTGCATGTTATGCCAATCCAGGAAAACAAGACAAAACAAAAAACAAACAAAAATGATTTGTTGGTCTTGATACTCATGCAAATACAAAATTCTGAAGTTTAAAAATTACTGTACTCTGTGTTATAAGGTATAAATATCAAATGGTAAAGCTGCAAACTGGGGAAGGGGCAAAGTATAAGATTTAATAATATAGAATAGTGAGCAATCAACTAGAAGGTATTTAAAATGATCCATGTGAATATGGAAGTTCGTCTTTGTTTCTTCTAAAATCTCTATTGAATGACAGTAAAAGAGTGCAGTAACAATAAATCTGCATGGACATAAAAGGAAAGTACACCAATGCTGATTAGAGTTGGCATCCAAATTTGGGGTTCAAAAAGTGGATGAATAGATGAGAACGGACTTCTCAGAGCAGAGAAATCTGATACTTGACTGCCAGGGACAAATGAAACACAACACACAGCCAACTTCACTGAGCACTAGAAAGTTCAGGAATTGGAGTCACCCAGTAACTCTGAAGGTAAAAGTCCCGTTGAAAACTAGTTTGGTTAAAAGTCTTGAAAAAATAATGTAGGAGTGGATATTTAGCTTGCCAGTTAAGAGGCCTGTGTCTCAAAATCAAGTTCCTGAACTCAACTCCTGACTCTGATTCCTGCCTCCAACTTCTCGACAGTGCAGATCCTGGGAAGCAGTGGTAGTTGCTCAAATAACTGGGTTCTTGCCACTCATATGGGATACCTCCATTTAGGTGTTGGCTTCAGGCTTCCGTTCTGGTCCTGCACCAGTCACGGTGGGACCTTGGGGTGTGAACTAGTGAATGGGAGCTCTCTCTATTTTTTCCCCTCTCTCTCCTTGTCTTTGTGTCTCTTAAAAATCAAGAGATTCTGATACCTACTCCCCAACATCACATCATAATGAATCTTTGTTTCTCAATTTTAAAAACAGATTGTTACTTCTGAAGACACTGAAATATGAGAGATGCAGCCTTACGAATATTGGGCATGGTTGAGGAAACGCACAATGGGCCAAGGAATAATAAAGAAGATTTCAGTGGATCTGAGAGTTTCCCACAAAATACCCAAGGCTTCTCAATCATTATAGAATGAGACTTTCTGTCTAGGAGCTCTGCCTCATCAGCATGCTGTGCCAGCCCTGGGTTTGAGGGAAGCATCTCACCAAATGAACCAACCGAAATGAGAGAAGAAGAGGCTTCAGAAAGTAGACTAATAACGAAAACAAAACTGTCGTTAATATACTCAAGGAACTAAGAAGTCATTTTCATTCCAGTAATTTAAAAAATGCTTGCTATAAAAGGGAGGCATTTAGAAATAATAAAGAGCTTTTAGATATTGCAAGTGCAGTATAAATATGCAATAGAACAGTTAGAGGAGAAAAGTGACGTCAGAGACATCTTCTTTAAAACAGGACATAGTTCCCATTCTTGCTACACTGACAGAACAAGAAGATAAAAATTAGACAAACAAAAAGAAAATATAAGGAAAGAAGAAAGATCATTTTGAGATTTTAAAATCTCTGTTATAGAATTTTCTGGCAGAGTACAGAAAAATAGAACAAAGAATTCAAAAATTCCCCCCAAACTAAAGAATAGGAATATTAAAATTGAATAAGACTTTCATGAATCAGTAAAAGGAATATTACTAATAAAATCTTTATCAAGGCACAGTACCATGATCAATATAAATTGGGATAAACAGGAGGTTTTACATATTTTCAAAGGTGATGATCATGACAATCATAGTATACAAATAGAGTAGTGGAACATTTTTTCATTTGGTTGTTGTTTAGCGCCTCACCTGTTGTTATGGTATATGATGGTCATTTACTTTTTATTTATTAGGCCCTTTATTTAGCATAACCATTAAGTCTTTGGGTTTAATTTAAATTAAAAATATGTTATCTCAAAAAATAATAAATAGGGCCCAGTGTGGTAGCCTAGTGGCTAAAGTCCTCACCTTGTATGTGTCAGGATCCCATAAGGGCACTAGTTCTAATCCTGGATCCCTGTTTCCCTTGCAGCTCCCTACCTGGCCTCTGAAAGCAGTCAAGAATGGTCCAAAGCCTTGGGACCCTGCACCCACTTGGGAGACCCAGAGGAGATACCTGACTTCAGATTGACTCTGCTCCATCCATTGCAGCTGCTTGGAGAGTGAACCATCAGAGAGAAGATCTTCCTCTCTGTCTCTCCTCCTCTCTGTGTATCTGACTTTGCAAATAAAAATGAAATAATAAATAAATAAATCATAAGTAAAATATAACTGTAAAAAGTAATATTCACATAGAGGGGATCAGGGATCACACAGCAACAGTGGAACAATGCCTCCAAATTATGAATGAAAATGATCAGTAGCCTATTTTTTTTCCAGTAAAATTGTCAACCAAATTTTAGACAAACTACAGACTGAACAAAACAGTCTTTAAAAATCCGTGTCTTCGAAGCAGATTTTCTCAGGAAGATTCTATGGAAAAAGCTCCACAAAAATGAGAGTAAAGTGAAAAAATTAAAATTGAAACCATCCACCAAAGAGGCATGTTCCAGTGACACGCTCTGAAGTGACCACTGCAGCACAGTGAGGGCAGCCACTACAGGTGGCACTACAGGTGGACAGCATCATAGGAGAGGCCTCTAAGATAGGAATAAAACAAGAATCTGTAAAAAGCCATTTTACTGAGTTACTGGGTAATGTGTTCCAATCAAGTTTGAGTTTTGGGAAAAAAAAAACTCAACGAAATAAAGAAAAATCAACTCAATACAGAATCAAAGTAGATGCTTAGAAAGGACACACATCCCATGCAAACCCCTCAAGTATCCCTCTTCAGCTCCCTCATCCTGTACAACTGACACCTGTTGTGCTCCACCTCGAGTTTATGATCTCTCAAATCAATTTGCTTCAGACCAGAGTTCTAGAAACGCTGACTCATTCAACCGGCATGGTATAAGCATTGTTTAATTGAGGCCATCAGAACCCAGTAGGCTAAGTTTTCTGACATAGTCCTAGATGGTATCTTCTTTTTGAAAAGAAAATCCTGTGCCCTATGTCTACACATGCTTTTGAAAGCGAGTAGCATAAACCAGGAAACTCTGCGTAGATGATGGGCTTACTGTTTTTGGTTTTGGGGTCTGGTCCAATGGCATAGTTGACTAATCCTTCACTTCAAGTGCCAAGATCCAATATGGGTGCTGGTTCATGTCCTGGTTGCTCCACTTCTCATCTAGTCTCCTGCTTGTGGCCTGGCAAAGCAGTAGATAATAGTCCAAAGCCCTGGGAACCTGCACCCTTGTGGGAGACCTAGTAGAAGCTCCTGCTTTGGATTAGCTTAGCTCTGACCATTTGGTGTGTGAACCAGTGAATGGAGGATCTTTCTGTGTTCCTTCTCTCTGCAAAATCTACCTTCCCAATAAAAACAAATGAATTTAAAAACATTCTGTGATTGACTTTTTATGATTATGTTTCAAAAGTTAAAAATAGAATAAAGTTCGTTAAAATTTTGCAATTGACTAGGAAATTCAATTGTTTCTGTGGCATGCAAAACTAGATAACTAATTCAATTTGTTCAAGTTTTAGAGAGTATCTACAAACATTTATATAATAGGTCTGTTTTCAAATTAAACAATTAATATATATCTAATATGTTCAATTTATGAATTTGGATTACATAATCCAGGTTTATATATTTGTATCCAGAAAGTTGCCAGAGATATAATATATACTGACATAATATATTGCAAATATACCAATAATCTAATAAAATACACCAATATACCAATAATATGAAATAAGTATAGTCCTTAATATTCTTTAAACAGCATAAGTAAGTGAAATAAGTCTCCTTAAGAACTGTTGGTTTTGAAGATATTAGTTTGGAAATAAAGTTCTGATCCACTTAACATGGTAAAGCCTAACTTCTACTCTGTAATAACAGGCAAAGTAGCATGATGACTCTAACAACTAGAAACATATCATGGATTGTAAGGACATTGGCAATTCTCTAGGAACTTCTCATATGACATAATTACTATAATATTTGCATTCATAAACTTTTATTCATACAAGTTTAATTCAAGAAAGGTTAATCATCTCTTCTAATTTGATGGCTTTTCTCATCAATTCACCAATACTAATATCCAAGTAAATCTAATTATTCAAACACTTTTCCCAGCCACAGAACTGCAGGTTCTGTTGGTTCGTTTAATCTGACCATGAGCAGAAGTAGAGTGGCAGAGCCCAAGCAGTTGGGTGTGGGAACAGGGTGGATTTTGTGGACCATACCCCACCAGTACCACATCAGGTGCCATTTGGTGTCCTGAGGCAAAGTCTTAGGGTGGGTGGGAGCAGGGAGCAGGGAGCTGCACATGTGCTAAGCAAGGAGAGAACCCACTTTCAGCACAACACATTGCACTGGTCTCATCAGGAAAGCGATACTGACGTGGCATACCACAAGTTTCATCTAAAACAGGTCTGAGTTGCCTCCAGGCCTAACTGTCAGCAGGTTCTGGCAAGAAGAGAAAAGAAAAAAAAATCTGTGCAACGGGCACCACGGATTACCCTGTGAGTTAGGTTAAAGTTACAGCTAATATCTCTCTAAAACCAAGTACTGCTGGAACTGTGGTGAGCGAAAGGCTGAACAGGCAATGGTGCAGCCACAACATGAGATCACAGGCAGTGGAGAACGGTGAGCTGGGAGCTAGGGCTGCAGAGAACATATTAGAAACATAGCATGGGAGCCCTGGAATGAAACTCGCAACAGAGTGGCATCAGAATAGTAAACAAAGATCTGACACTGAATGGGATAAGTAAAGTTGACCTGCAGACCTGTGGGGAACATAGCTTAAAAACTGGCTCCAAGGACAAGAGTCCATGAATCATAGCTGTAATGACCAAGAACAAAAGAAAAGACATAGGCACAATATATAACATTACTGATGCCTCCTCCACAAAGGAGCTAAAGTCTTTGTCTACCTCAGAGTTAATTGAGAAAAACATTGAGGCACTGGAGGATAAAGAATTTTTAAAAAATTGTTGTGAATGTCATTAAAAATAATGAGAAGCACACACAGGAGTCCAAGGAATTTAAGGAATACGTTAGACAGGAAATAGCAATATTGAAACAAAATCAAGCTAAATTATTAGAAATGAAGAACACAATACAGCAAATTAAAAATTCAGTGACAAGCCTCAATAATAGAATGAGACAGAAGAAACAATCTCAGAATTGGAAACATCTGGAATAACACTAAAACAGTCAAAAAGCTGAAAGAGGACCTGAGTGAAGCTAAGAAAAGCATTTAGGAATTAAGGGATACCATCAGAAGATCACACATAATAGTTATGGGAGTTACAAAAGACACAGAAAGAGAAGCTTGGTTCAAAGATGTATTTAATGAAATAATAATTGAGAACTTTTCTGATATGGAGGACAAATTGGGAAACAATACAGGAGGGGCACAGAACTTCCAATAGAATCAGCCAAAAGCAATCTTCAGTGCAACACATGATGATCAAGCTCTCTTAAGTTGAATATAAGGATAAATACTTGAATAAATACTTAAATATGCACATAAGACCAGTTAACTTGTAGAGGAAGACCAGTCAGACTCACAACTGACCCTAAATAGGAGACTCTACAGGTCATAAGAGAATGGAGTGACATATTGCAGATCCTAAAAAGAAAAAAAAAATTGTCAGCTCAGAATAACTTACCTAACAAAATTTCCCTTTGTCTTTGAAAATAAAAGAAGATACTTCCACAGCAAACAAAAGCTAAAAGACTTCACCTCTAGTAGACCAGCCCTACAAATGTTACTTACAGATACGTTATTGACATAAAAAAGGAATAGCACTTACCAAAATCAAAGGCAAATGTGGTGAACACCCCGATTAAATGACAAGACTAAATCAAACAATGAACAACCTACTGCTAAGATGATGCGACCACCTATTGTTAACCCTGAATATAAATGACTTAAATTCATCAATCAAATGTCATAGATTAGTGGACTGAAAAATAATAATTAATAAACCCATCTAGCTGTTGCTACAGGAGACATCTGTCATCAACAAAGATGTGTGGAAACTGAAAGTAAAAGAATGGAAAAGGATATTCCAGTGCAACGGAAAGGAAAAATGAGCTGGTATAGCCATTTTTATATCAGATAATATAGACTTCAGCATGAAAAGCAACAAAAGAGTGAGGAAGAATGCCACATAATGATCAAGAGATTCATTCCCCCAGAAGAGTTCACCATAATAAATATATCCACACCAAATACCAGGGCACCTAGCTACATAAATCAATATTAATCTATTTAAAAGGAGAAACAGACTCCAGTAAATTATAGTGGGGGACCTCAACACCCCACTAATCTCGATGGATAGATCAGTAAGACAGAAACTCAGCAAGGAAACAAAAGAGCTTACCCAGACAATAGAACAAATGGGCATAATTTATATCTACAGAAAATGGAGACTTTCCATCTGCACGAGCTAAGTTTGTAAAGAAAGAGTTGTCTTAAAAAATCAAGAGAGACATTTGTGCCAGAACAAAATTAGTAGAAAAAGAAGAGATGGTTAGTCATTCTTCTCTGGCCTACGGAGATCTGAGAAGCATTGGGCAGTGCTAGGGTAGGGCAGACAACCTGTCCTGGGAGGTGGTCAGTGGGCTGGGAGGAGACTCACACGGAAGACATGGAGCATATCCACTGCCAGTGCCAGGAAGACAAGCTAGCACCTGCAAACCATCTGCTCTAACATCTGTGGTGGGTGGTGTGAGTCTCTTCTGACAAACCTGGCTGCATTTGTGGGGCAACATCTACATTAGGTGAATTTTGACAGTTTGTAAAGTCTTACTCTAACTACCTCATGTGAAGATCCTATTATTAATGAGTCAGGATACAGAGCTTAGAAATACTGATTGAGGAATTTTAATTCCAGATGCTGTGAACAGAAGATAAAATACATGTGTGTACAGTTATTCCTCAACATCTATGGAGATTGAATCATTCTGCATGTTTAAACCTGTGGTATGAAGTGATGTAGCATTGTATATAACCCATGTACACACTTATGTATATTCTAAATCACTTCTAGATTATGTTCACCACCTAACACTATATATGAGTTATGTAACTCATTAATACCCATTGTTACATTGTATTAGAGAATATGCTAAGGAAAAAGTGTCTGCTTATGTTCAGTACAGATAGGGATTTGTTTTTCTTTTCTAAATATTTTCATTCTGTAGTGGATTGATTCGTGGAGGCAGAACTCATGAATAGAGTACTGGCTGTTTTGGGGAAGGTCTGTGCAGTGGAAAAACTTACTCCCATTGCATCTCTGATAATAGCCAGAGTTGGCATGGGGATTAGATCACAGATGTCAGGCATCAGCACAGAGTCTAGCACATAATCTGTGCTCAGTTAATGGCAGCTTGGGAGGTTATCTAAAAATGACATTTTAAGTTAAGTGAATGAGATGGGGGGCAACATAGCTAGGAAACTGCACTTCATTTATACTAGAGGAAAGCTGGTAGTCTATTTATGCTGCAATGACAGAACACATAAGACTGAGTCATTATCATGAACAATAAGATATTGGGTCACATCTCTGAAGTTTGGAGCTGGCATCAAGTTTGGGAATCAAGGAACTGGCATCTGCTGATGGTCTTCTTTCCATATCATCACACAACAGAAGGAATCACATACTAGGACAAAGTAAGTGAGAAAGAGCTGAAATTATTTGCTTGTGTGTGTGTGTGTGTATGTTTTACTTTAAAGTCAGATCTACAGAAAGAAGGAAAGACAGAGAGGAAGATTTTCTGTCTGCTGGTTCACCCCCAAGTGGTCGCAACGGCCAGAATTGAGCAGCTCTGAAGCCAGAAGCCAGGAGCCAGGAGCCAGGAGCCAGGAGCTTGTTCTGGTTCGTCCATGAGGATGCAGGGTTCCAAGGCTTTGGGCCATTCTTGACTGCTTTCCCAACCTACAGGCAGGGAGCTAGATTGGAAGTGGGGCAGCCAGCACATGAATCGGTGCCCACAAGGGATCCTGGCACGTGAAAAGCAAGGACTCCAGCTATTAGACCATCTTGCTAGGCCCAATTTACCTGGTTTTATCAGCGTTATTCCCACTTATGAGGATACAGTCCTTGTGGCCTAACTGCCTCATAAAGAGTCACTTCTTATACTATTGTAAAGACAATTGAGTTTAAGTATGAGCATTGCAGGGGCCAAATATTGAAACCACAGCAGAAGCCTTCGTCCCATTTCTAATCACTCAGCCTATGTGTGTTTTGTGAAAAGTGGTGGTTTCTGTGGAGGGCATTATGATGATATAGACATGGTCCCTGCCCTCAACTGAGTTTAGGGTGAGAGACGTGGCCAAGGGGGATGGGCATGTGGCCCAGTGCATAGGCTGCGGCTTACAAAGCTCTAGACCCAGGTAGGGGTAATTGGTTCAACTCCTGGCTGCTCTGCTTCCTCTTCCTGCTGTGGTGCACCCTGGCAGGAAAAGAGGAAGGCTCAGGTACTTGAATCCTCCCTACTCATGTAGGCGGTCTACACGAAGTTACAGGCTCCCAGTTCTGGCTGTTGTGGGCATTTGAGGAGTAACCAGTACATAGAAGTTCTCGCTCCATCTGTCTGTCTATTCTCTCTGAAAAAAAAAAAAGACAAAAAAATAAGAAAACTATACAAGGAACAATGTGAAATATTTAATAAAAGTTATATATTTATTTCTATGAGTTCATATTCAGAACTCCTGAGTGCATTGTTTTTCAAATCAATTTCTGAAAACATGCATATTCATTGCTAGTGTTTCTATTCTATGTCGTAACTTCATTTGGTGTTGTTGGGTGTCTTTACCTAAGTAAAGTCTTGCATGAAAGGACTCTCCACCAACTAGATTGTTTTCAAAAGTGTACAGATTGAACTGCATTTAAGACCTATTGAAGTTAAGTATTAGTTTCCTTATATTGTTAATTTTTTTTCTGAGCCCAATTTCTGTGAAGTCGTGCTTTGAGTTTGGAGAGAATATGATTGTAAAGCTAATATTTAATGTGTATTGTGATTTATGCTAATCTGCAGTCACCACATGGGTTATTCCACGCTGTCTTAGACTAGCCCACAGTCAACCCCAGTGGCTTTAGAGCAGTTTTGTGTAGGTGCTTCAATGGCAGCTCACTGACAGAAACACAAACTATATTGCTGGAGGACTTCCTTGCATCCCCACCCCCTGAAAAACCTATTTTGCCTTTATTTACATTTGTTTCCCTTGCTCCTAGTAAATTTGTGGGTTTTTTGTTTTGTTTTGTTTTGTTTTTTTACTTTTCCTTTGAACTGGTTATAATGTTTGCCTGTGGTTACCCAATTATCCTGACACTTGTTAAAATAGCAAGAGAGATGGCATTCAGGACTCCTGCAATTGGTGTCAATAGCATTCCAATAGCAAGCCAGATTGGGCTCAATTCCAAATGCAGCAGAGACTGCAGGGAGTTTGTAGTCCTTGAGCATAGTGAGGGAGTCAATGGCACATTTCCAAGAGGTGATGTCAAGGGTAGCAGGATTCTTCCTACCCCAATTTAACAAGATTCTACTGGAAGGCAGGCCGAGGTGATCAGGGGTGTTAGTGCCTTTTTTTTTTTTCCTGCCTAGTGCCATTTCAATATTTATAACATTATTTGCAGGCTACACAAAAGTATCTATTATTAAAATTATCCTGTTACAGATTTATTGGATTTTGAGTCCCACCTGCAGTTGCTTTGGCAGGATCACAACTTGTGATTTTTTGAGGGCTGGATGGTCCCCATGCCTGATATCAACTTATCTGCATTCTCTTTACTATTTTGTGCAATGCATGCCTGACAAGGAAGGGGCTGAGGTCAAAGACAACAGAGAAGAGAGCTCAAAGGCTTGCTGAAAGAGAGAGTTCTGGCTCTCTCCTAAGCAAAAAATTTAATAAGCCACATGTGTTCTTTTCTGTATCTGTGTGGGAGACACAATGTCCCCTTTATTTTTGTAAAAGTTACATTGTAAAAGAGACAAGTGTTTGTTTGCAGTGTTTTCCAAACACCACTAGAATATGTATTTATTGAATTATCTCTTTGAAAGCTCTGCATTCTTAACACTATGTGGAGAAGAGGTATGCTCAATTATTGTACCAAACATTCAGTCCAGGAATATATTTTAAGAATAATAGGGTAGCAAAACATTATTTTTTTTTCATTACATAGCCACCATACTAGCAGAATTAATTTTAATTGAAAGAAGAAATTAAAGAGAGAGATATGAAAATTCATTGGGATTTGAAAATGACATTCACATAAGATAAACATTCCAGGAAATTGAAATTCTTAAATGTTGATTTTGCTATTTCCATTTAGCAAGGAAACAGTTACCATGGAAATAGTGAGTGGGGATGGTATTTTACTTTCACATTGAAACAGTTTCTAAGAGGAATGTATCCAGTGAACACTTGCTCCTGACATACTTCAAAAGAAGTGGCTCATGAAAATTACGCATTCTAGTTTAGAGTCATCATATTAACACAGCTGCTTAAGATTTCCTCATTTCATAATAAAATAATTTCAATAAAGCTGTAGGGATTTTTATAGCCTTTATACATTATTCAGTTGGTTTTGTTCTGAAACTGCCACTCCATTTCATCATCAACCTCTTGTCTTGGGAGTATACAATTTTTCTTTAGAACTGAAGGTCTTTGGGAACATCCCCACTCTAGAGTTGGGACAGAGTCATAATCAACTAAAATAATCAGCTAAAAGTTGTCTATCTGATAGGGGCCAGGGTTGAGGTGCAGTGGGTGAAGAAGCCACCTCTGACACCTGCACCCCAAATCAGAGCAGTAGTTGGAGTCCTAGAGACTCGGCTTTCCCCTCCAGCTCCCAGAAGTTCCTGGGGATGCAAAGAATGTGATCTAAATACCTCATTCCTGCCACTCATGCAGAAGACTCACAAAAGGCTCTTGGTTTCAACCTGGCCCATACCTTGTCCATGTGAACCAGCAGATGGAAGATCTCTCTATCTCTCCTTTTGTCTCTGTCCTATTCTGTCTTTAACCTTTCAAACAAAGAAAAAAAATTTTTTTTAAGTAGCCTGATGAAAGTATTGACGCTAAACTGGGAAGGAACACACATTTTAAGGTTCAGAGTGTAAAACTGGATTTCCTCAGAGTTTCCAAATTCAGGATTCTTAGTGTAAAGGTTTCAGTTACTAACTTCTTTCTTTAAGATTTGTTTTATTTATTTGAAAGGTAGGGAGGAGAAAGAGAGAGAGAGAGAGAGAGAGTGTGTGTGTGTGAGAGAGAGAGATGTAGGGGAGGATACTTTCCAATCACTGATTGCTCCCTAATGACAGCAATGACTACAAGTGTGCCACACCAAAATCAGGAGCCAGGAGCTTTTTCATGTCTCGCCCAAGTGCAGGGACCAAGGACTGGTACCATTATTTATTGCTTTCTCAGGAACATTACCATGGAACTGGATTGGAAGTGGAGTGGCCGGGACTCAAACCAGCAACCATACTGGATGCCATATTACATGCAGCTGCTTAACTTGCTATGCTAGGGCGTCGGCCCACTAATTACAAATTTTACATCTGCGTCTCTTTCTGGGGAAGGCTATGCCGCAAGTTTGATTTGTTGGACTGACGGAAGATTGCCCCCTACCCCAGGTGCCGCTGTGATCTCCGTATTCTCACCATATTCTTTCCGTTGCCCTCAGCTGCTGTGTTTCTGCTGCGTGTGTCCCAAAGCAATTGCACCTCTCAGCCAGGGAGTCTATTGATCCTGAGTAAGTAAGTAACTATTCATTACATGATTTTTTCTCTAATGCACCTTTGAGAATAAGAATGGATTGTTTTGAAACGTGTCTTCTCTGATGTTCTGTATGTCTTTAGATGGCTGTTTAAATATTTACACTAATACAAAGTTGAAAGAGCAGAACATCGTGCAGTGAAAGAGAAAGGTATTAGGAGCCAGAGGGATTCTGCTTCTAGTTCTGGCTCCAATTAACTTCTGTTACTTGGGGCATGTCACAGAAAAAAAAAAAAACAACCCTGGATTTTATAGTAAAGAAAGTAATAAGAATAGATTTTATTCAAGACTATTGACTATTGCAGAAAAGGAAATAGAGACCTCAGTATGGAATGGAACTTAATTCCAAATGCAGCAGGGAGAGTCCATTGATGGGCACCGAGTAAGAGTTGTCTCTGGGAAAGGGTTTCTGGCTAAATCAGCTGAATACGATTCTTGCCTAAGGCAGAACAAGTGGCCTAACATTACCTGGGGCGAGTTAGAGCATGAAGAACTGATTAGATAGGGTTGGTATTGTGATATAGCACGCTTACTGAGTGCTGGTTCAAGTTCTGGCTGCCATGCTTTTGATGTAGATCCTTGGTGATGGCTTGGGAAAAAAGCAGAAGATGACCTAAGTGCTTAGGGCCCTGCTCTCAGGTGGGACACCACCACCTGGCTTTGTCCTCGCTTAGTCCTTCCCATTGTAGCCATTTGGAGAGTGAACCAGCAGATGCTCTTTATTCCTTTATCTAGGTGACTCTGCCTTTCAGTATGTAAAGTAAGTCTTAAAAGAAAGAAACAACAACAACAATAACAACAAAAATCAAATATAATCAGATTTGGAGGATGGGGGACTCTTGATAAACTCACTTAACAGGTTTGTTATTTAAAAGTGAATTTTACAAAGCAGTGCAGTACACAGATAAATCTAGGAGAAGGTCCAAGAGAAACTTGCAGCATCTGGTTAAAACTTTGACAAATACAAATGCTTGTCAGCATATCCCCCTCTTACTTTCCCAAAAGAAGAGGACTATAGTACTTCTTTGACACATTGCTTACAGAAACTTTGCGGAGGATGTAGCTACAGAGTGGAAGAAGATATTAACAATATAAATTGAAGTCTTTACCATCCAAAATTTTCTAGCTGTAGTTGCTCATTCCATAGAAGCCAATTAACACAATCTTGAGTATGTGAATGATGTTTGGAAAGCATAAAATGAAAGGGGAAAGAAGTAGCCTGCCTCCCAAATATTTCTCTCTTCAAATACAAAATTTTTTTTCTGGGCCTGGTGTGGTGGCGCAGTGGTTAAAGTCCTAGCCTAGCAGGTGCCAGGATCATATATTGATGCCAGGCCTAATCCTGGCAGCCCCACTTCCCATCCAACTTCCTGCTTGTGGCCTGGGAAAGCAGTCGAGGATGGCCCAAAGCCTTGGGACCCTGCACCCACGTGGAAGACCTGGAAAGAAATTCCTGTCTCCTGGCTTCGGATTGGCGCAGCACTGGCCATTGCGGTCACTTGGGAAGTGAATCATCAGAAGGAAGATCTTCCTCTGTCTCTCCTCCTCTCTGTACATCTGCGTTTCCAACAAAAATAAATAAATCTTAAAAAAAAAATATATTTCTGTGGAAGTCAGAGTTGTAGAGAGAGGAGAGACAAAAAAGAATAATATCTGTTCTCCTCTTTCATTCTCCAGGTGGCCACAATGACCAGCAATGTGTTGGGCTCAGTGGCAAAGAGGTCACTAAGTCAACAAGGTGGTGACTAACAGTCAAGGTCACTGGGTTACACATGGTGAGCAAGATGGTGGCCAAGGACAGAGCCCTGGGCATGAACCAGGGCAGGGGGTCAGTCGTCTCAAAGAAAGACTGATTGGCCAGGGCCGTTTGGCTCACCTACCCCAACCTTTGGGAAGTGGCTTCCACAGCCATGCTCCTAGTAATTGGCTCCTAATTTCTCCCCTCCTAGAATTCCTGAAATTCCTGGCCTGAGGCTATCCTTTACCCTATATAAGAATCTGTACTTCCCCCAAAAAACCGGAACTGCTGGACAGAACCCCTGCCCGTCTGTTTGTCTCTTGCGAGTCGGAGGCTGGGTGGCGGGCAGCAGGCTCATGCCCTCTGGCAACGGGGTACTAGAGGAAGCTGTGGGTGAGACCTCGCAGGAATGGGCCAGGCCAGAGGCAAGAACCAGGATTTCCTTTCTAAGAAGTCTCCTTGCCTCTATGGTAGTGGCAGCTTCTGAAACTCATTACTCCAAGTGACCATCCAAGGACTAGACCTGTAGAGATATCAGGCACTTGCTTTTCATCACATTCAATATTACCTCCCATGATACTGCTTCTGTGTTCTCATCTCAGGACAGAATGCCAATACATACAGAGCAGACCAACAACAAAAAATGGGAGTTGATATTGGCTTGTACTTTTTTCTCATCCCAGAATTTTTCTCCATTCTCACTAATTGTCCTACTCTCTGGCTCACTCCCCAAACTCAGTTTGGGTCTCCCACGTAGGTGGCAGGCACCCAATTACTTTAGTCCTCACCTGCTGGGTTGCTTCAGTGGGAAGGTGGGAGCAGAGCACACACATGAACCCAGGCACTGTAACAGATTGTGGACCTACCCAACTGACATCACACCTGCTATGCCAAACACCCACACCATTAATATCTTGAAAACCTGCACCCCTCTGCTGTTCACTGCCCTTTGAGGCATTACTATAACAACTTCTCATATGGGAAACTATTTCTTCAGTCTTCTCCCTCTTTTTTTTTTTTTCCTTTCAGTGAAGTCACAGCAGGTGGTCTTCACCCTGGATGAAAACCTTATCTCAGGAGCAGGTTTCGGTGTGGTGGTTAAAATACGCATATGTGTGCAAAGCACATCAGAGATGGGTTCAATTGCAGATTACTGGTAAGGTGTCCCTTGGGAGGCAGCAGGGGATGAATCAAGTCCTTGGGGTTTCTTTCATTCACGTGGAAGAACTGAATTGAATTCCAGTCTCCTAGCTTTGGTCTGATCCATTCGACTGTTTCAGTAATTTGGGGAGTGAATTAGAGGAGTTTATACCAGCACTCACTTTCTTCACCTTTTAAAAGTCCCTCAGTGGTTGCCTGCCAGTGGTTGAAGAGCCACCTTTTTTTTAATAATAAGAAACTTTCACAAACTTTGAAAAAAATATTTGCTTTTCACTGCTTGAAATGGGGCGAGAGACAGAGAGGGAGAGATAGATAGATAGATAGATAGATAGATAGATAGATAGATAGATAGGTAGATAGATAGATAGATAGATAGAAGGATAGAGTTAGAATGAATGAATTGGAGGAAGAGCGGTATGAGAGGTATTTTTATCTGCTGATTCATTCTGCAAATGCCAGCATCAACCAGGGCTGGGCCAGGTTAAAGCCAGTAGCCAGAACTCTATCTTATTTCCAACAAGGATGGCAGTGACCCAAGCACTGGAGTTATCAACTGCTGCTTCGCCAGCTGCTTTAGTAAGAATGCTGTATTGGAAGTGGATTAGCTGCTACTTGAGACTGGCACTCCTATAGGAGGGAGGTGTCTCAGTGGGCAGCCAAGCCCCTATGCTGTAATTCCTGCTCCAAAGTGCAAACTTTTTTTTAACATGAAAACCCAATCTTCCAGGCTCTGCCAGTTTGCCTCTCACAACTCATTTCTTATCAATCCTGATCTCACACCCCTAATTTCTAGTAGTTTTCCCAAATACAACCCTTAACATTATGTACTTTAGGTCTGTTCACCAGAGCTTGCCTCTGATTCTTCCATTAGTCCTCAGCTCAGTGTATTATTTTCCAGGTTCTTCTCTGATCTCTCACCCCAGGCTTTATGCGTCCTTCTTTGCACACCACCATACTCCATTCACAGTCCATTACTGCACTCATAGCCCTGGGGTCACAGTGTGGGCTTTGTTGTCTCTTTCCTGTTTGGGTTGTGTGCTCCTCAGGATGGTGTGGGTCCTGTTAGCAACCTAGGAGCTGAGAAAGTGATAGGGTTGGAAGGTATTTGGTGTGGATTGGCTGAGAATTGTGGCAAGGGCTTGGGAGAAGAGGAGGCTGCAGGGCTATACTGTGGCCAGACCCTGAAAACTTGCATGAGCTGTGGCACCATTTCTGAATTATTTTTCCTGCTGTTAATCAAAATTGTTGGCTGTGTTGTTACAAACAACAATGAGGCAGATAATAAATTCAATGCCGTTTTGTCTTTCTGTCAGAGAAGCTAAGAAAATGATTTCCCTCTTCATTTGAGGGGGAAAAAATCAGCTAACAAAGGGAGTGGTGGTAAACAATGAAATTAATTGCCTCTCCCAGGACTATTATTTGGTGTCTATTTAAGGCTACTAGATTTTATTTTAATTACTCCACGGTGGGCCTTATTTGCATATATTTGCATATATCTTAGTGAAGCCTTTAAGGCATCTAAGATGACTTGAGCAGTTTGCAAATCTTGTCTTCAGAGCTTGGCATCATTGAAATAGGATGTAACTTTAAAAATGGTTCACAGAAAATGAAAGGAACTTCTGGTAGGAATGTGACGCACCGTTGAGGGTGTCCTATTGGGAAGGACTTGGACGAATGGCCAGGTTCTGAGCACCAAGGTCTTGATATGTTCACAGCTTGCAAATGAGGTATTCCCAGGGTAACCCAACCCTCAGGCTTCTTCTCTAATTGCATGGCCCCTTGCAAGGGTCCAAGTTATTGCAGTGACACCCAGGGGAAATATGTGTTGCTTTTCAGACCTGTTTAGGAGCTCATTACTTCATGTCAATATTTTCTTTTTGAACATCAGGGTGTTCAAGGAGCCAGTAGACCAGAACCCCACAGGAAGCAGACGTGAGGATATAGAAGCAGCCCCTGGGGAAACTTACTCAGTGAAAAAATTAGTTGGATAGAAGGACTCCTACTGGTGTTTTGTAGAACAAAATGCATTAGTAGTCTTGTTAGGGAATGGATGAGAAATCCAAATTTCCAAAGATGGGCTTAGAAGTCCTCTGCAGAGAGAGATGTGGGAGGGAAAATTTTGTTTCATAGATGTTAGGAAAAAATGTGAAATACTTAAAAGTGGGCTAAATAAATAAACAATTGATGAACAAGTATTCTGGGATACCTCTGCCTTTCATTGATTTTGAGCTCTTTACAGCTCTATAGTTGTAGACAACCACAATGCAAATAGCTCTTACTCATAAATATACAAATGAATTCTAAGTGGTGGAGAGGTAATTTATTTTCCCTCAATACTCTGTGAAAAAGCCAATTTACATTTATTTGGAACTCCATTTCAGCACCCTTCTTGCTTACGTACGTACTGTTTTTCAAATTTTTCTTTTGATCTTACTGCAATCTGTTGCAGAGTCTCTCAATGACTAATAACATTAAATAACATCACTGCTTTGTGTTCATGCACGTTTATTTGCTTCTATTAGAGCATAAATCACAAACAGAGCATTAAGAATAGTTTAAAAGATTTTTCAGATAAATACCACATGAAATTTCCCTCATTAGGTCGGCACATCCTACTCTCACTCAGTCCTGTTATGACAATGACAACAACAAACCAACTCAGGGAAATGAAGGGTGATCTCAAATTATCTCAGGATTATTTTTCATCATATGAAGAATAGGCTGACCACTTTGTATTTTGGTGTGATTTATTTATATTGATTTAGTAGGCTGTCTTAACATTTGATCCTCTCTGAGTGAAGTCTGGCTATTACAATACTGGGCAATTTCAACGTGAGACAGTTGCGTTCTGTCTGATAGCTTCCTAAGGAATCTCAGGAAACATTTTTGGGCGGCTGCTTTTATTTCATGACAAAACAAAAAGAATCTTAAGGGTTTTTGTATTTAAACACTATACAAATCCCAATCCAAGAGATTCCTCTCTATAACTTTCTTTGTTTGATCTTTGAAATCAAGAAAGAGAAGTCTCCGAGGCAGATCTCCAAACAAGCCACCTTAGCAGGGGTGGTAAAGAAGTCTCTCTGCTTTACTCTTACAAGGAATAACTTGAAGTAAACTGGTGCTAGCCATTCAGCTTCACATCTACTGTCATGTTTCATGTTTCTTACCTTAAAGTACATACTGCGCTACCACTTCCCAGGGAAATCTCTCACTCTATGTTGATCAAAGCCTACGCCTATGCATGTATTAAATACACAAATAAATTCGTTGTGGCTCTCTTTTCTGTTTTTATTTATTTATTAATTTTTGTGATTTGAAAGGCAGAGTGAGGGGAAGGAGAGAAACAGAAAAGCGAGGACAGATAAGAGATCTTCCAGTTACAGTTTTGTTTCCCAGTGCCTATAATGGCTTGGACTGGGGGGCGGGGGCTGAAACCAGGAGATTGGAACTCCAGCCAAGACTCCTGCAAGAATAGGGGTGCCTAATTAGCTGGGCCACCTTCTGCTTCTTTTCCAGGTGCATTAACAGGTATCTGGATTGGAAGTGGAGTAGTGCTCTGACATGGGATGCTGCATCACAGGTGGCTTACCCCACCATGTCATGATGCTAAGCTATTAGTTTTGTCTTTTCATGTGTATTACATAAAGATCTGGCCAATTTTTCTCTTGTCACAAGAATATTACAAAAATCAAAGGCATTGACAAATTCTCAAAGGTTTTGAAACTGACTTGAAAAAAATATAGCATCTGTAGAGCATATTTAAATTACTAATGTTACCCCTAAGGAGGAGTAAACTTTTCATGTGACAGCTCTCTTCTGCAGCTTTTGAAAATGATGTGGAGACACGACAAGAAATACATGGTTTACCAGAAAACCTCATTCTTCCTGGGACTCCTCTTTTCATAATGTGTGGTAGACTGAATAATAGAACTATCAAAGATAGTAATGTTGTGATCCTTGGAAACCATGAATATGTTACTCTATATTACAAAAGGGATTATGAGGGATGTGGTTAACTTAAAGCTATAAAATGAGAAATTACTCTGAATTACTGTGGTGAATCTGATGTAAGAATGAAGGTTACATAATGTGTAAGAGAGGGAGGTGATGTGATGATGAAAACGAAGCCCAGAGTGATAGGTTTTGGACATGGAGAAAGGGAACATGGACAAGGAGCATTGCGCCACTAGAAGCCAGAGGGTCGAGAGAACCAGTTTTCTGCTCATAGCTCCCACAAGCAGTCAGCTCTTACAAGGTCTTGATTTTGGTTTTCGCTTGCCGATACTCCTTATGGACTTTGGATCTTCAGAGCCATGAGAGAATATAATTTGTGTGTTTTTAAAAAATTACTACCATTGTGGTGATTTAAGGTAATAAGCCAGCAACATGAAATTAATACATAAATTAAAACAAGCAATCTTTGAGATTTTCTACAGCCCCATGGAAAATCCCAAGGGCTGTTCAATTTAAAATATCTGATCTTGAGAAAAATGAAAGGAGCTAACAAAGGACATTTAATAATTTGCTGAGAACAAGATCCTAGATGCTGGAGTACATGAATAATTTCAGTGAAGCTATGTGTTAATCAAAGTGACAATGGAATATATTTTATTTATTTATTTTTTTAAGATTTATTTTTATTATTATTTTTTCATTGGAAAGGCGGATATACAGAGAGGAGAGACAGAGAGGAAGATCTTCCGTCCGATGATTCACTCCCCAAGTGAGCACAACGGCCGATGCTATGCCGATCCGAAGCCAGGAGCCTCTTCGGGTCTCCCATGTGGGTGCAGGGTCCCAAAGCTTTGGGCCGTCCTCGACTGCTTTCCCGGGCCACAAGCAGGGAGCTGGAAGGGAAGCGGGGCTGCCGGGATTAGCACCGGCGCCCATATGGGATCCCGGGCGTGCAAGGCGAGGACCTTAACCACTTGCGCCACCGCGCCGGGCCCAATGGAATATATTTTTAAAAATGCGGAAGAACTTATGACTTGGGCTCTTTTAAGGAGACTTTTTTTTTTTAAATAATGAAGGCCATCAGCAACGTAGTCAAAGCAGAGCATATCATTCTAGTGATACAGAAGCATTGCTATCTGGGCGGAATACACGGAAGATAAATCATAGCTTTTCCTACCACTTGTTAAGAACAAACCAAATATTGACTGGTGAATTTTAACAGAAAGTAGACCAAATTCTAATTTTGTATTAACACAAACACTTGGTATAAAGGATTTCCAGAAATTGCTTCTTTTTAAATAGTTTTTCTTTCCTTTCTTTGAAAGAGAATCTTCTTTCCGTTAGTCCTGTCACCTAAATGTTTGAGACAATCTGTGCTGGAACAGGCCAAAGCTGTAGTTCCAGATGTTACTCTGACTCTCCCGTGTGGATGGCAGGGACCTAATTATTCGAGCCGTTACTACTGCCTCCCAGGATAGGTGCTAACTGGGAGAAGGATCGGAAGTGGAGCAGGATTGATCTCAGGGGCATTGATAAGAGTGTGCATGTCCCAAATAATAGTTTCTATCTTTTTTCTTAGATGTATGGATTGCTTCATCCAAACTGAGCCCACTTGCCAATATTTATGTTTATTTTATTTGTAATAATTATGTACCAAGGGAACAATTGTTTTCTCTGCTCCTTGGATTTTTTATGTTAAGTCAAGTTTTTTTTAAAAAGATTTATTTTTATTATTTTATTAATTGGAAAGGCAGATATACAGAGAGGAGGAGAGACAGAGAGGAAGATCTTCCGTCCGATGATTCACTCCCCAAGTGAGCGCAACGGTCTTGATGCTATGCCAATCCGAAGCCAGGAGCCTCTTCCGGGTCTCCCACACGGGTGCAGGGTCCCAAGGCTTTGGGCCGTCCTCTGCTGCTTTCCAGGCCATAGGCAGGGAGCTGGAAGGGAAGTGGGGCCGCCGGGATAGAACCGGCGCCCATATGGGATCCTGGGCATGCAAGGTGAGAACTTTAACCACTAGGCCACCGCGCCGGGCCCTTAAGTCAAGTTTTAACCTAGACTATCTCTGTTCACAGTTCTAGAACAAGATGCCTAATTTTAAAACTAAACCCTTTCTTTTTCTCTTTACTCCATTATCTTATATACAGTCATCTTTCTCTGCCATTCCACTTTCTAACAGTCTTAATCGCCTACATTAATTTTACCTTCAAGCTGAAATAACTGACTCCTAGTTAACAGAGAGAACAAGGAGAGGGGCAGTAAAGCTATCAAGTCAGCAGAGAACATCCAATACGGTGATACGGTGTGTGAATTACTTTCTCACTCTTGAAATAATACAAGTAAATGTTTTTATTAACACCATAGTTCTCTATATTGCTTCTAGGGAATATTTTCAACATTTGGTCACCATTGGCAAAGGTAGGGTGGCGGTAATGGCATCTACTGAGAGGAGTTCAGAGATACTGCATTGTATTCTATAGTGCCCAGGAAAGCTTTCACAATTAGGAATTCACCTGGTACAAAATTATCTCTGTTGGGAAGTTTTTCTTAAAATGACTACAAGCTATAGTCAATGACATGATATAGTAAAAAGTTAAGATGTGTGTGAATATTCTATTAGCAGCTATTCAGATAGAGATTATTAGCTCAACCTAATCATAGTTTACGTTTCAATATCATTCAAGGAACTTGAAAATTGTGTGTAAACTGGTGCACTACAGACTGCAACCACTGTTGACATAGTCAGAATTATAGGCCTAATTCTTGGAACGTAGAATTTTTTATAATTCAAAATTTGACATGGAAATATGCTGATTTGTCTGATCATTAACACTGTGAATTTTGAGAAATGCAGATTAAGAGTTTACTTATAAAATCTTGTGGTGCTATAGCCTAGTGGCTTAAGTCCTCACCTTGCATGTGCCAGGATCCCATTTGGGCATTGGTTCTAATCCTGGCGGCCTTACTGTCCATTCAGCTCCCTGCTTGTGGCTTCAGAAAGCAGTCAAGGATGACTCAAAGTCTTGGGACCCTGCAGCCGTGCGGGAGACCCAGAGGAGACTCTGGACTCCTGTCTTCGGATCAGCCCAGCTTTGGACATTGTGGCCACTTGGGGAGTGAATCAATAGATGGAAAATCCTCCTCTCTGTCTCTCCTCCTTTCTGTGTATTTGGCTTTCCAATAAAAAGCATACCTTAAAAATTTTACTCCTAAAAACCTTAAAAATTATGAAATGTTTCTTGTGTTATATTCTATATAGTTAAAATTAGGGAGAAGGCAAACAGTTATTTTAAAATGAAAATAACTGAACAAACTAAGTATGGTCAAAGATTCTCTTTGATTATATTAAGTTGGATTAAAGTATAAAAGTACTTCTAAGATAGCAGTTTCTGATGTTTTTGTTGTATGTGGGGTTAGTTGTATATTTAAAGTATTATAAGTTTGTTTTAAGGAATCCTGGGAATATTATATTTGTGCAGTGGTTTATCATTTCCTGCGAAACAGACAGAGCACAGTTCCGTCATCGGGTTTTATAATCTGTAAGGTCTACTAGCCGCAGCAAATCAGTGTGAAGTCTCCTAGAAACACCTGGGTATATAGTGGCTATGAATTAAAAGCAAACCCAGAAACAAAACTGACGGGCCCAGATCTCAAAGAGCTGTTCTCCTTTTCAGAAAGTAGGTACATTTTAAAATCAATTTGCGTGAAGCCACTACGTGCAGCATTAGCATCCCATAATGATGCCAGTTCAAACCCTGACTGCTCCATTTCTGCCCAGCTCCCTGCAAATGACCTGGGGAAAGCACCAGAAGATGGCCCAAGACCTTAGGCCCCTGTAAACACATGAGAGATCTGGAAGACGCTGCTACCTCCTGCTTTCGGGTTGGGATGGCTCTAGCCATTTGGCCATTTCGGGTATGACCCGGAAGATAGAAGATCTCTCTTTTTCTCTCTGTTTCTCTGTTTCTCCTCTCTCTATAACTCTGCCTTTTAAACAAATAAATACATCTTTAGAAAAGTTGCTTGATAATCCAAAGAATAAAAATTTTAACAAACTCAGTTTTCCATTTCATCCCCTATCTGGATTATTCATGAGGCATATTTTTGAGATCATCATCCCCAACTGCCTATTTTTGACCACTTCTTACTGCTATCAGAGAATGCCACAGACAGAGTAATTTGTGAGCACAGATGCTTATTTGGCTCACTATTCCATGTAAGAACATGGGCCCATCATATAGTAAGGGCCCCTATAACACAGAGGAAGGGTGAGTGACGACCCATAGGACAAGTAGAGAAAATCAAGCAGAGTTAATTTCTTTTGCTTCTTTGCTTAAATCAGGGTACCACTTCCATGATAAAGAACAGTTTTTAAGCTAACAATGTTAATCCATTCATGAGAACTCAGCACAATCACTTTAATACTGTCAAAAGGCAATTAAGTTCTGAATTTTGGAGGAAACATCCAAACTATAGGAGTGTCCAAATACTATTTTCAAAATGTTAACATATGATTCTGACGCAAGCACAGAGCACACGCTGAAGATTTATTTAACTTATTGATGAGGGAACCAGAAAGGTATTAAAGTCTGGCTTAAAACACATTAAAAGCACAAGGATTTAAAGTAATTGAATAAATAATGCTGGGATAAGATTGCTAGCTTAAATAGTAAATTGGTGTATATCTGTTAGTACAATAAGACTATAACCTTTGGGGTTGCTTTTATCTTCATAGAATTCTTTTAATCTCTATATGACAAAAATTTTCAAATATTATGTAACTTAATCAATAGAATATTTTAGGAATGAGTGTTTGGCACCTGTTGGGACACCCACATCCCATATTGGAGTGTGTGGATTTTAGCCCTACATCCTGCTAAATCAGACTCTGGGAGACAATGATGATAGCTCAAATCGGTGGGCTTCTATGACCCACCAAGGAGACCTGCACCGAGTTCTGGGATCCTGGATTTGGCCTGGCCTATTCCTGGCTGAGTTAGACATCTGGGGAGTGAACCAGTGAATGAGAGATCTCTCTCTGTCCTTCTGTCTCTGCCTTACTAATCAGTAAAATAAACACAAGCAGCAAGAAAACATAATATGACAAAGATTCTTTTCCTTGGAAATCAAAATATCTCTGCATACATATGAGTAGGGTACAGAAAAGAGAAGGAATCTAGATTGTACTCCAGGGTCTTCTAAGTTCTGGGAACTTAAGAGATTGTGCAGAGAAACTCTTCACAGCTGGTTAGACGCCACTTGAGACAGACTTTGGAGTAGGTTCCAATATTATTTAAGGTTTTAAAGGAGTTTGATTAGATTTGAGTTTGTGGCTTGCAAGAGATGTGGAACCCACATTAAAAACATGTGGCTATTGACTCTTATATTCTGCCAGTTTTAAATGATAAATACACTGAAATGACAAAATAATTATTGTATTTTTCAGATGACAGAGCAATGTAATGAGATGAATGCAATGCTATTCCACTTCCTGCCTTAACCCATTCCTTGGGGGAAATAAAATGATATAAAAAAGCATCTTTTTTAAAAAATTTATTTATTTTTATTGGAAACTCAGATATACAAAGAGGAGGAGAGACAGAGAGGAAGATCTTCCATCTGTTAATTCACTCTCCAAGCAGCCGCAATGTCCGAAGCTGAGCCAATCCGAAGCCAGGAGTCTGGAGCCTCCTCTGGGTCTCCCATGCAGATGCAGGGTCCTAAGGCTTTGGGTCATCCTCAACTACTTGCCTAGGCCACAAACAGGTTGCTATAAGGAGGGCAGGGCCATCAGGATGAGAACCAGCACCCAGTTGGGATCCCAGTGTGTGGAAGGAGAGGACTTTATCCACTAGGCTACTGCGCTGGGCCCGCTATTAAAAGGCATCTGAAACCACATTATGACTTGGTCTTTTTCCTCCTTCTGTATGCTTGTGTGAAAGTAAAGTGCATCTGTCATTGATTTTGGTGTTAAAAATCCAATCTCTTTTCATAATTTAATTTTGTTTCTATACAAGTAAAGTACCATTTAGAATATTGTGTATGTCATACAGGAAAGAGTGGCAATACTAATTGCCAGTGCTTCAGTCCAATTTGTACGTCTCAAGGAAATGTCAGTAACAGGCAGGATGTGCTTCTTTCGTTGCTGGTGAATCAGCAGAACAGAAAGGCTTGAAGAGAAGCAGCCTAAGTACATGACGGAAGACACTTGGGTGTTGCTGGCAAAGTTGGTAGGGCAGTGTACCAATTAGCTAAATGAGACAAGGAAGGATCCCAGAATATTTTATCTTAGAAGTAGTGATGGAAGAAAAGCAAGCTTAAAGCAGGCCCTTTGTGTCTGATTTTTTATAAATGCCAGGTCATAGCCTCTGCCCTGTCACCATGGGGATGGATCTGAGTCAGCAATTCATGGAGAAATTCAATTTCAGTTAAACTTCCTGATTGATCTTAATCTCTGCTTACTCTTTGCAAATCAAATGGACTAACATTGTTTGTGCTTTTAGAAGATTATAAACTCTTTGTAGGCACCTGTTGTAGCTCTGGCACTTCCTACGTAAGCAAATAGAGTTTGCTGTATTATGAAAAGTGGTAGAATATCACTTTCTTCTTCTCTCTCTTGAGTATGCTTTGCCGTAGGGATTATTTTGAACTGAGGACAATTGAGAAGAATTAAATATAAGACTGTGGTGGCTTGGGTTGTGATGTAGCAGTCACTGGCATCCTATATGGGCATTGGTTCAAGTCACACTTCTTTTTGTGTTGGTTGTGGTCATTTACCATGACATAGTTTTGTGAGTAGAGGGATTCCTCTCTCCACCTTTCTTTCCTCTACCCAACGTTTTCTCACATATTGTTATAATAGTTAAATCCTTCAGCCACAGCTACAAGTCCTTCATGCTACTATTTAAATGTACCCATGGCACTGTAAGTATTGACAATGATGCAAAATATAGTGTCATACTGTCAAGGTATATTTAAAAGTCTTGCTGGGGATCCTACTTTTATTCAGCAGTAGAGATGTATACTGCGACGTATCTTCACTTCCTGGTTTGCTAGTCTTCATTACACAGTTAATCTATGAAAATACATGTGTATATTTGTTCACCTATATATCTTTCTGTTTTTTATTTTGTGTAGATGTTGCTTTATCAGAGAGAACATATGATGTTTGTCCTTTCGGGACTGGTTTATATTACTGAACATAATGTTCTTCAATTTGGCAGTGGTAGAATTTCTCTCTCTCTTTTGCTTCTGCATTGTTTTTAGTGGCTGAGTAGTATTCTATGAAGATGTACCAACTTCTTTATCCATTCTTTTTTCATTGGATATCTGGGTTGCTTCCACATCTTTGCTATTAGGGATTGTGCTGCTATAAATATAGGGTTGCAAGTCACTTTTCATATGCAAATTTCATTCCTATGGATATATTCGTAGAAGTGAGGTAGCTGTGTCATGCAGCAGATCAATTTTCAGTTGCCTTAGTGCTCTCCATACTGGCAGTGGTTGCTCTAGCCTACACTCTCACCAGAAGTGAAGAAGAGTACCGTTTTAACCACATTCATGCCAGCAGGTGTTGTTAATAGGTTACTGACTGTAGGCCAGAGTCAGTGCAGTTAGGTGGAATCTCAATGTGGCTTTTATTTGTATTTCCCTAATTGCTAGGGAGCCTGAGCATTTTTCATATGCCTATGAGTCATTAGGATTTGTTCTTTTGAAAATTGCCCGCTGTTTCCTTCACACATTTCTTCGCAGCGTTACTTGCTTTGTTGTTGATGACGTTCTGAAGCTCTTTGTCAATCCTGGATTAGTCCCCTATCTGCTGCTGTGCAGTGTACAATGATTTTTCTCCCATTCTGTTAGTTGCCTCTTCACTTGGTTGACTGGTTTTTTTTTTTTTTTTGTACAGAAGCTTAGTTTAGTATAGTCCCATTTGTTTTTGTTTGCTTGTTTTTTTTTTTTTTTACTTTGACTACTTGCATTTTTGGTGACTTTTCTAAGAAACCTTTATCAATGCCTATTCTTGTAGAATGCTTCCTATGTTTTCCTCTAATAATCAGATGGTTTCTGGGTGATGATTTTGATCCTTCATCCATTTAGTGCTGATTTTTGTGTTAAGGTGACAGATGGGGTCTTGCTTCTTACTTCTGCAGGCTAATATCCAGTTATCCCAACAGCATTTGTTGAAGAGACCAACCTCTTTCCCTGAGTTATTTTCAGTTCTGTCCTGGAAGATTAGCTGGCTGTACATATGTAGGATCCCTCACAGGGTTTCTGTTCTGTTTCACTGATTTTCCTCTCTGTTTCCATACCAGGCTGTTTGCATTACCACCACTACCCCGTAGTATGTCTTGAGGCCTGGATTTGTGATTCCTCCAGCTTTATTTCTATTCTTTGGGATAGATTTGGGTATTGGTGGTCTGTTGTGCTTCCAGAAAAATCTCAATATTATGTTTCTATTTCTGAGAAGAATATTGTTGGGATTTTATCTGGGTTCACATTGAATGAGTTCACAAGTCCCACTTTGAATCCAGCTCTCTACTAATGCTCCTGGGAAAGCAATGCAAGAGAGCTCACATTCTTGGGCACTTCCTCTCTTGGCAGACCTGAAAGAAACTCCTGGCTCTTGGCTTTTGCCTGGCAAAGCCCCACCTGTTTTAGCCACTTGGGGAGTGAATCTGTAGATGGAAGATCTCTCTCTCTCTCTTTCCCTCTCCCTGTACTCTGTAACTCTGCTTGTCAAATAAATATATTTTTTAAAAAGGCACGTCCCCTCCAAACCGAGCAGATGAGCTATCTGTGCTCCTCCCTCTCTTTTTCCTCTTCTTTTTAAAAAAGATTTATTGATTTATTAGAAAGGCAGATTTTACAGAGAGAGAGAAGGGGATGCAAAGAGAAAAACCTTCTGCCTGCTGGACCATTCCACAAGTGGCGTAATGATGGGTGCTGAGCTGAACAGAAGCCAGGAACCAGGAATTTTTTCTGGGTCTCCTGTGTGGGTGCAGATTCCTAAGGCTTTGGGTCATCCTCCACTGCCTTTCCAGGCTACAAGCAGGGAGCTGGTTGAGAAGTAGAGCAGGTGGGACATGAACTGGTGCCCATATGGGAACCCAAACATGCAAGGCAAGGATTTAGCCACTGAGCCATCACATAGAGCCCCTGTCCTCTTCTTGTGGGATGATAGGGAGATCTCAGTTCTTGTCTCATGTCAAACAACTTGCATGTGGATAGGACCAATAAACAAAGTAAAGTTTACTGAAAGCAAGGATCTTGTCTCAACATGCAGGAGGGCAACTCTAAGGGATAAATTCCAGGAGAAGCTTACAAGTTCTGGGTTTTTTCTATGCATAGTGACTTTCTCTGATTGGCTGTCTTTTGGAAAATGATTACAGTTTCAGCCACTCAGGGAAGAAACAGAATAACAATCAATCAGGAGATTAGAATAACAGCTAATTAGAAAGTGGGGATAATAACCTACTGGGAAAGTGAAAATGTACGTTAATGAGACATGTTACATGAACCAATCAGGGAACTGACCAGAGCAGGCAGTTTTGCACACCTATGTGCGGAGTGCTCAAGTCACTCAACAACATCTGAAGATTAAACATCTGTAGATTACATTGCTTGTTTTTCTCCTGTCTTCTGTCTCACCCTCAGGGCTCTGGAGAGTTATATCATGTGTCTTTCCTTAATAGGGGCTCCTGGAAATCCATTGGCTCTCTATATTATGCTGTATACAGGAGGAATCTTTTTCCTTCTCTACCAAGAAGGATAGAATTTAATCGCCAGAGTCAATATTAGACACATTTGACTAGAAACAGCAGTGTCATCTACATAAGAAAACTTATTTACTAGTCTTTCACATTGATTCCCTGCTCTCATATTTACCTTCCCACAATTGGCTGCCCTAGAAACTGAGTCCTTTTCTTCTTGTCTTTTCACCTCTGTAAACTTCTTTATTCTGTGAAATTCATTGTTTTTGCTAAGATGCTATGCAAGCCCAAGTGCTAACCACACTGAGTTATTCTTCAGTGAATGAATGCACCTCTGTGCATGTTAGTAGGCTTCTGTTGCTTTCTCTCTTGGGAACTTGTCTTTTGTTCATCTAATTTGTGGGGCCCTAGCTAAGGAGCCTAACACGAATAGAAGGAAGTAACAGTACCATCACTAAATTTAACATTAGAATGCAATAGGAGTTGCTCTTGCGTGCCTAATGTGTGGCATCAGACACTCTAAAATATTGTATCCTCTTTTAGTCCTGTCAATAGTTTTACCGGTGAAACTTAAAGATGATTCTAGCTGGAAGGTGAAATAGTTTATTCCGAGTCCAAGTCTCAGGGCTTTAATTCTCTTTTGAATAAATCTAGTTTCTGTGCCTTCAGATACTCTTGGTCATTTTTCAGAAAACCTTTTTTCCTTTAACAGCCAAGACATGAAAAAGGACAAAGTATTTGAAAAGTTGTGCAATAGTATTATCTTAATATACCAAATAAGGTCACACATAGAAAGAACCTTTAGCATAGATTGAAACATGAGAGGTTTTTCTAGTTTTTATAACAATGTCACACTCAGAATCACTTATCATCTAAAAAAAGGCAATCTCATGAGGTACTAATTTTAATCAGCTTGCATCGGCATAAGGACCTCCAGCTCCTCTCTTGCAGACTTCATCACATAATCCTCTGCTTCCCAGACTCCACATCCCTGGAAAGATTTACACCTGGCTTGCAGTTCCATATACCAGTAAAATGTGAAGTTGTTTTTGATCTGCAGAACTTCCTCCTTTTCTTCTTATCAGGTATACAGAAGAGCATCACTTGGTATGGTAACACATATTAAATTAAAAACTGGAGTAGATTTCATGCTCTTTCTGTCTGTGAGTAAAGTTTGCTGATTTTCTTCTAAAATACGGATGCATTTCAGTAATTTATAAGTTGAGGTAAATAAATCAAGTATCTTCTCAGCTCTAGGATTCCAGTTTGCCGCAGCGGAATGCTTTTCATCATTCAACATGATGGTTGTAGTGTAGTGAAGTTGTTGTTAAAGTTGAGTACCCTTTACTGCCCTAAAACTACTTTACCAAGTATCAGAAGTGAAGTGTTTCTTTCTTTCTTATTTCCTGACTTATAAATAGTTTTCATATGCACCCTTTGGTTTCAGTGGTTAGGGGACAGGTAATCTCAGTCAGTGAAACCAAGATAGTTTTTTATCCTTGTATTTAAAATTGTTATGCTCATTTATTCCTATTGTAACAAAATGGGAAAAATCTGATGGGGGTGGGAGTTTGGGGGGGAATCCCAGCCTATACAAAATTGTAACATACAACAAAATAAAATATACTTAAAAAAAAGAAAATTTTCCTGATTCTTCTGTTGTCAGAGTCATTGACCAAAGATTCCCAAGCAGAGTCTTCAATGATGCCTCTGATCCTCTCTTCCTCTTTTTCTTCTAATAGACACGGAAACACGGAGACATGTTCAGGCGTTCTATTCTGTCTCTCCTGTCTCTGTGTCTCATACACCCCCCACTCTAATTTAGGATTTGCCTTTGAAAGGTAACAAGCAGTGTCAAGAAGTAAGCCAGTAACCCCTCTTCCTGGTTGCATGTCCACATTGCTGGTGACCTGGAAGAGGCTTAAGCATGAAGAATTGTTCTTCAGTGAATGAGCTTATCATTTGGTCGTTTTGTATGTCTTCAAGCCTTTGTTAGGTCTACATCCTATTCTTTCCCTAGTAGGATAATAGATCCGAATGTTAATATAACAACCATGACTGTTTTCTTTTTCAAAGTGACTAGTTTGTGATTTAGGCATAACTAAAAAAATGATCCGCTGATCATTAATATACCCAATGATCACTTAACCAGCTTCTCTTTTATTCTCAGGATAGTTATTTAATATAAGCCTCTTTAAAATGTTTAAGACACCAACATGATTCTTCGCTAAAGTTTCAGATAAATGATGCCCTGTCTGTGTTTACAAAGGTAATGAAATGTAGACTGCAGGGTGATTATGTGGCCAATTTAACCAAATCAGGATAAATGGTTTTACACCTAAAGTTATATCAGCCCTTAGGAAGATAAATTTAATTTTCTCTTACAAATGTGAATTCCCATTATCTTTATAAACATAAGTGAAGTTCTTTATTACCAAAAAAATCAATATATGGTATATTTCTTTTTTGGAAAAAAAAATCCACATTTTAAAAAGCTATTCTAGATAAATTTTGCAATGCTGTAACCAATTTGAACCACAACTTAGTAGCTTTCCTTACAAATGCCAAAGGAAATGGTAAATCATGAATCTGCTGGGAGATGAGCAATTTTAATTCAAGTTCTCACAGATATTCAGGAGAGGTGTTTGCTAAATTGTGATAAGAAGTTACTGGCCTTCACCAAATGTCATTATTTCCTTCTCTGTCTTTTCTTTGAAGAGTCAGAATGATGGTTTGGGCCTTCATGGTAATTCCTAATGCCTGACTTGTATTGGAAAGGAAAGTTTTCTTTAATTTGTGAAGTTAACTGTAGGTTCTACCAGGCCCACTACCAGCCCTGCCAGTGTGTGCTGAAACCCTTAGCCTGATCTGCTCCCAGTCATGATCTTTTATAGGTGAGCAGGTGTTGCAGCCTGGCCCAGCCCTGCCTCCTGTTGGCTCTAGCCCTTGTGAGTGTCCATGATGTCATGGTCTAGCCTGGCTTGGCCTGTCACCACCCTGACTCTTACAAAAACCAGTGGATGCTGCAGCTCCACAGGGGTTGGTCTGCAAATATAGAACCTGTCCCCAGATCCCGTTCTGTCATACTCTAGGGGTGCTGAGGCCCATCCTGATCGTGGCTTACTTCATGCCATGACACTTGTGGGCAGGTACTGCAGCCTAACCCAGTCAGGCAGCTTTAATGTGCACTGGTGGGCAATAGGTGATATTCCTTGGCTCAGGTCTCCCACTTTGGCAGGTGTCTTGGCATGACTCAGACATGGTTTCCAGTTTCGCCCCTCTAAAGCACCTCAACTCCTTCACCTTCCTGCAAGTACAGTGACCCTGTCTGTAAAAGACCCCAGAGGTCATGCCTCAGCTATCATACAGGCCCCCAGCAGCTGCCACTCCAACATGTCTGCAGATCCTCTTCCCTGGGCAAGCTCCTGCCCTGCCTGTGCTTCACCTTGAGGCCAGAATGATGCCTGACAGTGAATGGTGTGCCTGGGGCTGCCCTGGAGAGTATGTCTACCCCAGCCTGGTGTCTCTTTTTTGCTGCATGGTCCACATATCTTTAAAAAATTGAATAAAATAGGCAGCTATGCTGGCACACTGGTATAGTTAACACAGAGTTGGCATTAACCAGGCCCAGAATGCCCACCAGCTATTGGCTGTTTTTCTCCCAGCAATGTAATACTTGCATAGATACAAGGCAACCTAGGGAATTGCCTACAGCTGGTATATCTACAGTAGTTTATGCATATCCAACTATCTACATCTTTTTTTTTTTTTGAAATGCAGACTATTAGCAGGTGGTAAAAACTGCCAGTCACTTTCATTTTTTTTGCCTTGTCAATATATATGACATATTTTCCCATATCAATGTATGTTGCTTTTTTCATCTCTTTTGAAACAACTGCAAATTTTCTACTATATGAACAAACCATAATTTATGTAATCATGTCCCCAATTTATAAATTGCCTCAGGGAAGTAAAAGAAAATCCATTCATTTTGCTTGCTGTATCTCTCTTCCTTCACCCCACCCATGCTGGGTTTTGATCTTACCTAACACATCACTTCTCTGCTCCACTATGCCTGAGCAAACACAGCCTGTGTGACATAAATTTACTTTTCCATACTCACACAATGTCAGATCTGTTTGCTGACTTACTTTCACAATGAATAGAGGATTTAGGATCTTCGTCATAATCTGCTAAAAACCAAGTTGAGATTCTCTGTGTCTGGAATCTTGAACCACCGTGTCATTGAAGTTATTTTCATTCTGTCTGTCCAAGAGAAATTCAGTATTTTCCTATGACAATGTCTCTCTGATTGACTGGTCTGATCCATGCACTTATAAATAAATAAAATGCTTACTGGATCTGTTGAAGAGATTTGTCAGAGTCAGCCTGTAAATATCAGTATGTATATATCTGCTTTATGAGAATGCACTGTAATTTATTTTTTAATTCAACAATAAATACAAGTATCTGTTTGGAGAAAGTACAATTCAATAAGGCATGGTTTTTGCCACTTAAAAACTTACAGGAAGATTACAGAAACATGAAAATAGATGGAGAATTTTTACTTTTTCAAAGGTAGAGGACTGATTTTTGTCTCATGCAATTTTACATTTGTGGAAACCTTACACGTTTAAAGCTTCCCACATTAATCCCAGGTGATTGATATCTGGTTGTGCTAGCTGATCCTCAACCACCCAAATAATTATGATGCTCTCTATCAGATATATCATGCGAGGAATTCCCTTGTATCAATGAGAGCTTTCAAGCACATTATGAGGCGTGCAATCTCAGAAGCCACAGAGCAGAAAGGGCAAACTGAGCTCATTACCTCACTTCAAAAGCCTTCTAGGTCATACTATATAGTTTTAGTGGCAGGATTTTTCATTCAAGTCTGAAAGTTATCTCTTCCCCTTCCCTCCTTTTATAGAATCACTAAATTCCATTGCTTTCACTCAGTATAAATTTCATTTATCTTCTCTCCACTTCTGCTTCCACAGGTTGATTCCAGGCATTCTTAGCTTTTGTATGTGGCTAGTAAAATCACATGTTAATTGGTGTTTCTGCTAAAAAAAAAATATGCCCTTCCATTTACTTCCAGTTGTTTTTCTGCGATATAATTACTGCCTATCTTTCCAGCATCCTTCCACTGCAATCCCTCACTTAGGGTTAATGGCCTTATTTCCAAACAGTCATGCATATTCGCAATGTGAATACTAGCAAATATTCTTTTAAAATGTTTTAAAATTGAGTTATTACAGTTGGAGGAAGTTGTGTAAATGACACAGAGTAATCTCTATGTGTCCTCCATATAGGTTTTACCAGGAACATGTTCATTTAATGTTAGGAATACCTCCTTTTGTCCCCATCTCACTCATTTCATTACCAGGCAAACAAGTGTACTTTGAAAAATTCAGTGACAATGGAAATAAATATCTATTTTGGTAATTTTAAATCATTATATATATGTGTGTGTATTCATGCTATGAGGTCTTTATGAATTTTAGGATGCTGATTTGTATGCAAAGATTTTGAAATTGTGCTCCAAAATAAACACATCTCAATTTCATTTTCGAAAAGCATTTTAAAGTTTGCATTTGTAATCATATTTGAAGATCCAACTTCAGTGTTCTCAAGTTTTCAAATTTCTGTTACAAGTACTGAATTAATTCTTTCCTTTTGACTCTGATGTTTTTCTGTGGGACATAGTGCCAGCTCTGACAATCATGGCCACCTGGAAAATAAGGACTGTTTGTGAAAAAATATTTATATTTTGTTTGAAAAGTATAGTATTTATAAAACAGACAAGATGTTGTCAGAGATATTGTCTGTCTGCTGGCTTGCTACCTGAATGCCCACAATAGCTAGGGTTGAGTCAAATAGAAGCTAGGAACTGGGAACTCGGTCTATTCTCACAAGTGAGTGGTGGGATCAAAGTATTTGAGCTATCATTCATTCATTGCTTCTCTGAGTGCACATTAGCAGAAAGCCATATCAGAAAAAAAAAAGTAGAGTGAGTGGGGGCCCATGCTGGTATCTGGCACGTTTCTACTCATTTTTGAACCATTACAACTTTGCTTAGAGCATATAGTAAGTGTACAATGAATTTAAAGTAATTTATACTCCATTTGAAGAAAAATGTTAAAATTCAGTGATATGAAACAGATGCATTCAATGAATAGTGCCTTAACCAGGGAATTATTAGCTTCCCTTTGTCATTATCTTTTCTAGAGAATTTAAAAGATGTTCAAAATCTTTCAATTAATAAATTAGTTAAGTTTATGCTATAGTTCCATAGGCTCTGGGATTATCCCTCCCTGTTTGCCAAGCACTCACTGTCCCACTGATTTCCCCTTTATTATTATTATAATACAGTCCTTCAGCAATGGTTGGAAGTCCATCATTCTGCTATTTAAGTGTATCTTGATGTTATAGGTATGGGCAATGGCAGAGAATCCAGCATCGTATTGTCAAGAAGATATATTTAACAGTTTTCTTGGGGGTCCATCTTTGATTTGGAAGTAGATGCATACTGCTTTGTATCTTCACATATTCATATGATAGTCAATATTACACTGTTCCTCTAAGTGACTATATCTACATACATGCTTACCTATATATCTATTAGTTTTGCGTTTTGCATGAAGGATGCCTTAGAGAGAACATGATATTTGTACTTTTGGGATTGGCTTATTTCACTGGGCATAATTGTCTCTAGTTGGGTAGTTGGGACCATATGGCTGAAAATGGTAAAATTTCATTTTTTTTTAATGGGTGAAGAGTATTCCGTGGAGTTAGATGACCAAAGTTTCTTTATTCACTCCTCTTTTAGTGGGCATCTGGATTATTTCCATGTCTTTACTATTGTAGTTTGTGCTGCTATAAATACAGTATTACAGATCCTTTTCTCATATGCAGATTTCATTCCCTTTGGATATATTCCTGGAAGTGGGATAGCTGCTCTTACCGTAGATCATTTTTAATTTCTCCTTGCACTCTCTATACTGATTTTCATAGTGGTTGCACTAGCCACACAACCATGGCAGAGGGTAACTTTCTCCCAAAATCCACAGCCACAAGTGTTTTTAGTGCTCTGAATGTAGGCCGACCTCATCAGTGCTAGATGGAACCTCAATGTGATTTTCATTTGTATTTCCTTCATGGCTAGGGAGCCTGAGCATTTTTTCATATATCTATTATTAGTCATTTTAATTTGTTTTTTGAAATAACTGTTAATTTCTTTTGCCCATTTCTTCACAGGGCTGTTTGTATTGCTGTTGTTGTGTTTTAAAGATTTTTGTCAATCCTGGGTTATAGTCCTCTATCAATTTTGTAGTGTCTAGATTTTTTTCTGTTGTTTCTCTGTTATTTCCTTGCTGAGTTTTTGTTGATCTGTCCATTGATGTTAATGGTGTATTAGGGACCCCACTATTATTTTATTATTGTATTGTATTATTGTATAGTATTTCTGCCTTTAAATAGATTAATATTTGTTTCACATAGCTAGGTGCCCTGGCGTTTGGTGTGCATACATTTATTATGGTGACCTTTTCTTGCTGAATGGATCCTTTTAGCATTATGTGATGTCCTTCATCTCTTTTAATGTTTTTCATGTCAAAGTCTATATTATTTGATGTAAGGATGGCTACACCAGCTCATTTTTCTTTTCCATTGGCCTGGAATATTTTTTCCATCATTTCACTTTTAGTTTCCACATATCTTTGTTGCTGAGATATGTTTCCTGTAGGCAACAGCTAGATGGGTTTTGTTTTTTTGATCCAGTCCACTAATGTATGATGCTTGATAGATGAGATTAACCCATTTACATTACATTACATCAGGGTTAATATTGATAAGCATTAATTTAGTCCTCTCATTTTAGCAATGGATTTAGTCTTCTTTTGTCATTTTATTGGGATGTTCTTTTCATTTGCTTTTGGTTTTGGTAGGCACTATTCTTTTTCTCTGTCAGTAGGACATCTTTAAGTATCATTTGTAGGGTGTGTCTGGAAGAGGCAAATTCTTTGAGCTTTACTGTAGAATAATTTTTTTTTTATTTTCAAAGACAATGGAAAACTTTGCTGGGTAAGTTATCCTGGGCTGACAATATTTTCCTTTTAGAATTTGGAATATGTCACTCTATCCTCTTCTGTAGAATTATTTCGGAGAGGTCAGTTGTAGGTTTGATGGGGTGCCTCTACATGTTAATTCATTTTTTTCGTTTGTGCATTTAAGTATCTTTTCCTTATGTTCAACTTAAGAGAGTGATTGTCATGTATCTTGGTGAAGATAATTTTAGTTAATGTCGCTTGAAGTATTGTGCCTCTCCTGCATGCTGTTCCCCAATTCTTTCCATATTATGGAATTATCCACTTAATATTTCACTGAATGCATCTTTAAACCCAGCTTCTCTTCTTGCACTTTCTATAACTCCAATAGTGCCTATGTTAGACCTTTTATTTGTGTCCTTAATACTTGAATACTTTTCTTAGCTTGACTCAGTTTCTCTTCCATTTTTTTTTTTGCTTGTTTCCCCATTGTGGCAAGAAATGTCTTCTGATTATGAGATTCTTTCTTCTGCCTTGCTCATTCTATTATTGAGGCTCTCCATTGAATTTTTAATTTGCTTCATTATGTTCTTAATTTCTAATATATCAGTTTTCATTTGATTCTTTGTTGTTATTTCCTGTGTGACATATTCCTTGATCTCCTACATGTACTTCTCATTATTGTTAAGAAGACTTACAACAAATTTTAAAAAATTTCTTATCCCTCATTTCCTTTATGTTTTCCTCAGTTAACTCTGAGGTTGACAAAGGCTTTTGCTCCTTTGTGGTGGAGGCATCAGTAATAGTCATTGTGCCTCTGTCTCTTCTATTACACTTGGTCATTGCATTTCTGATTAGCAGATTCTGCTGCTTAGGGTCAGTTTCAAATGCTGTGTTGCCCACAGGTCTAAAAGTTGATTTTACTGATTGTGTTCAGTATCCAGTTCTTCACTTGCAGTCACTTATGCTACTCCCTCCAGCAACTTTTATTCTCAAGTTCTTTTTTTTTAAAGACTTATTTTTATTATTATTTTTTTATTGGAAAGGCAGATATACAGAGAGGAGAGACAGAGAAGATCTTCCATCCGATGATTCACTCCCCAAGTGAGTGCAACGGTCGATACTATGCCAATCCGAAGCCAGGAGCCTCTTCCAGGTCTCCCACGCGGGTGCAGGGTCCCAAAGCCTTGGGCCGTCCTCGACTGCTTTTCCGGGCCACAAGCAGGGAGCTGGATGGGAAGTGGAGCTGCCGGGATAGAACCGGTGCCCATATGGGATCCCGGGCGTGCAAGGTGAGGACCTTAACCACTGCGCCACTGCGCCACCGCGCCGGGCCCAATTCTCAAGTTCTTGAGCTAGGATTTCACCACAGTCCCAGGTCCTGGATCACTGCATTCCATCCCCTGTGCTGTGACTGCACTGCTATCTGCACAGCCTTTCTCCTAGACTCTTGGTACGACAGTGGCTGTGATTAAGGAGTCGCATTGTTCTAAATTACTGTGTTGTCAGAGAGTTGGTCTTGGTGGAATCTGCTGGTTGTTATGTCTGAGGGCCACCTGGATCTATTTTGGATGGAACTCCCAGGATGCCAAATTTTCCACTATTTTCTCCATGGGAGGGCAATGCATTGAGCCAAAAGTGAGTTCTCTTCTGGCTTAGTGCATGCGCAGCTTGCTGTTGTTCCTTCAGCCCCACAGCCTTTTGCTCATTACCTAAAATGGTGCCTGATGGCACTGGTGGAGGTCTGGGCCTGTTGGCAGTTAGGTTTGGGGGCCACCTGGACCTATTTTGGGTGGAACCTGTAGGATGTTTCCCTGTGGGACCTGTGCAATGTGTCAGGCAGGAAATGAGCTAGTTCCTGGTTTAGTGCATGTGAAGCTCAGTGTTGTTTCTCCAGCCTCTTCCCCCACCTTTTCCTCAGTATGCAAAATGACACTTCTTGTGGTACTGGTGGGATTCTGAGCCATGGTATCTACCCTGTTCCTGCACCACCTGCTTGGACTCTGCAAATCAGCAAGATGGGCAGTCCTATGCTTGGGTTCACCTCCTGGGCTCCTGGTGAACTTCCCTTCTCACCTGGTCACTGGTGGAACTCCAATATCCAAGCACCACTGAGTTATTTGGTCACTGCAACAGTGCTCTTCTGTCTCCACTGCTTGCCCATGTCCACGGGATCTAGGGTCTCCTCTCTCATTGACCTGTCATCTCCTAATTCCTCGGGTTGCTCCCTCTCTGCTTCATCTTGGCTAATAATTCTCCATTGGTTTACACCTGTCCTCACCCTATTCCACCATCTTTGTCCTCAAGATAGTTCAAATTTCAAAAAATCTTTTACTCTCATGTTCATTAACACCTTTCTGGAATAATATGAAGTAAATATTATAATGCCGATTTGAATGCAAAATTGCAGTCTGGATTATGGAACCAGTTTTATTATCTGTTTTCTAAGCATTTAGTTAAAATATTTTTCCTAGGATTGGGGATTCTGATCTTGTATTCTGATGACTCATGTTTTGGTCTTTGATTAAGAAGAAATCCCACACAGGCCTCTTCTGGGGAATGGAGTCGTCACACTGTTCTGAGAAAGTATAAATCTTCTGTCAGAGTTGCCTAATTTTTGTCTCACTTGTGTCCTTAATCAATACTTCTGATATTCTGTGAGGCAACCCCTCCAGTTGATCTCCTTAAGGAAAGGACTCATGGAATAGTTTTTGCAGCTGATGTCCACTGAGAACTTTATTGCAAAGGACTAGGATCTTCAAATATCCTGGATGGTGTTTATCCCTATTCTGCAGTTTATCACTGCCACAAAGAAGCTGTCAGTCTCAAGCACTGTTTTCCAAAAACATTTCCATTAACACTTTTAAGGTGCTAGGTTGACATTGTGTATTTAAGAGTGTGGTGGTGTGACAATGAGGAAGAAGACAAACCATGGTACCCAGAGACTGAATAGGCAAGCATCCTGCCTCTCACCTGCATGCTCACATCTTCAGCTACATTTGGTGAAAGATGCATGGCTGCCGCCATACCAGCCTGCCCCGCGCTACCTCACCCCATCTGAGCATCCAGTTGTATTCCTCAACTCTGTGGAATTCCATGCTGACCACCAGACTCTCCTGCTTGCCTCCAAGATCACCAACTCCTTCATCAGAATGGTCTATCTCAGCCTTTTCTTGGTGCGATTAAATCCAGTTTTACAGACTGATTAGAAGTCGATGCCACTGTCTCCATCTCTGGCTTGCTCTTGTTTTTTTTTTTTTTTTAAGATCTTGTTTTGCTCCCAAGGCCTTTGTGCAAACCCATTTTATGTTTGTTAATCTAAGGACTAACAGTTCCCATGCACACCACATCTGTAATTCTGGGTTGGACATAGCTGTAGGATCCTGCTGTCATTGGTTAAGCTGCAATGATGGTTGTAAGTTCTTCTATCTTGATTTCTATTAATGAATATAAAATATTGTGTCCTGAGCATTTAGCAGCTTCTTTTTTTAAAATATTTATTCATTTATATATTTGAAAGGTGGAGTTGAGAGAGAGCCAGAAGTAGAGATTTTCTGCCTACTGGTTCACTCTCTCAATGGCCAGGGCTGGGTTAAAAGCACAGGGCTGTTGCTAAGAACCAGAAACAATATGGTCTCTTACGTGGATGACAGGAACCCAGGCTTGTTTGACATCCTCTGTTGCCTTCCTGGCCTGTAGCAGGAAATTGGGTTGGAAGTTTAGTAGCTGAGACTTGAATCAGTGCTCACAGCACATGCTAGAGTCCCAAGTTCAAAGTGGTAACGTAACCCACTACTCCACAATGCTGACTCCTAACAGCTTCCTTTACCTTTTGATCAATCATTGAAAGTGTGTGTGTATGTGTGTGCTTGAGTGGAGTAGATCCATGATGTATTCCTTCATGCATGAATTACAACCGGAAGAGTTGACTTCATGTCTTCCTTGTGGCCCCTCTAGTAACTGGTATTTAGAAATAATCACACAGGCATTTTTATTGTGAGCGTTGGAGTTTTTTTCTCTGTTGTCTCTCCTTGATATCTTAGAAATGAAAACAAAGACATCTCATCATTTTAGAAACAAATGTAAGAAGCAATGAAATGAGCGACATAGCACTTCCATTCTTGGCAAGGCTGGTGTTGAAAGAAAAGAGGAAGTCTGACCCATGATGTGACACAGCAGTTAAAGCAATCACCCGTAATGCCGGTGTCCCACAAGTATGCTAGTTTTGATTTTTGGCTGCTCCACTTTCAATTCAGCTCCCTGCTGGTGGCCTGGAACCCTACCACCCTTGTGGGAGACCTGGATGAGTTTCTAAGAATTTGGCTTCAGTCTGGCCCAGTGCTGGTAATTCCAACTATTTGAGGAGTGGACAAGTAGATGAAAGATTTTTTTCTTTCCCACCACATCCCTCCTCACCCCTGTGACTCTGTATCTCAAATTAATAAAACTTAAATTAAAAAGCAGGGAAGATAATATTCAAGTTGTTCTTAGAAGGGAATCCAAGGAAATACTTTTGTGCATGGCCATTATCCCCATCTCAAGTAACCCTTCCAACCACAAGGACTGGAAGGAGGCAGATGTGTACTGTTAGCTGTCATATTTTGTTCTGTTCAGTCAAGAATTAGTCAAATAAATAATCTCATTAAGGTAAACTTAAATGCTCAAGAAATCAAGTTAGCCTCTTAGAACAGTTTCAGTAAAAAATATGATGTAAAATTTTTAATGTGATGCTGTAGAACTTGTAGTCTAAATAAATTCATCTTGATTATCTGTAGAGAACATGCTAATGAAAAATTTTGAGATGTGGTCCCTGTTTTTGCTATTGGAGACTTTTCTTTCTATAATTCTATACAAAGTATTACACTGAGCTGACTGTGGTATAGCTTGGGGGCAGCTTTCATGTAAAGAAATGAAGGAATGTGCTAAATTTGTGTTCTTCAGAGAGGTTATTTTTGATGGCGTTTCATCCCAAGTGTAGTTATTATAACTCAATATGGCACAATTCTTTTCTCAAGTCTGCCATATTTGTAACTGGCACTGTATCTTATCCTACACATACACACACACACACACACACACACCCCTTCTCTTTGGGACCAATGAAATTAAAGCAAGAAATACAAGGAGAAAAATATTATTTGGACATTTTCTTCCTTTGTTCCTAGTTCAATTATTAAAACTAAAACCCATAGATTGGGAGTTCTCCAACCGATTTTTTTTTAAATCTCATTGAAATAGTCAATACAAAAAACTTACATGTATTGATTGCTATCATTGTGGTGATAATTTCAGAACCTCAAAGTTATGAGGAAGAAAGTAGTTCCCTGAGACATTCTAGACAAGTGCTATCCAGTAGGAATATAACAACAATAACAATGTTAGGTTCCCTGAACACGGACATTTTGCTCTTTATTAGATTAGCAGTATCATAGGTACTGAGGCAACCATGTCATAGATGAAAGGTACTGAAAATAAATGTAATTAAAAAATCCATGTTAAAAATGTAGTTCTAACTCATGTTTTATGTGTGGATTTATACTTCAGTGTCAATTGCAATTTCTCTTATTTTTAGTCATAACTAGTTTTTTTTGAAAGTTTTCATCTTTTCTAAATGGCTTAAGAAGATTATCTTAATTTTTATTCCTAAAATATATTGAAAAATGAATCCACATGTTCAGTCTTAATGTCTTTTTTTGAATCTTTTAATTTTTATTTAAAAATTTTAATTTTATCGTACAATTCTGTGTAGTCTGGGATTACTCTCCCCCCAATTCCCACCCCCAACTGACTTTTCTCATATTGTCACAAGGTTACATTTCTTCATAAGAAGTTACAATTCTATCAGTCTGCTATTTAAGTGTACCCAAACAATGCTGTTACAGACAATGTCATTCTTAATATCTTCTCTTTGGTTGTTGGTGGTCCACATTTCTGGTTTGCATGGTTTTTAATTTATAATTAGCTACATAATCATATGCTTTTCGCTTTGATTATTGGCTGCCTTTGAGAACAAAATATGCACACTAGCTTATGTCCCCAAACTGCAGTAAAGTAGATTTATGGCATTTTAAAAAATTTAATGCGATTTTTATTTTCTTTGTTGGACACATTTTGTTTCACAGTGACAGAAGGTGAAGATGCAACTTAGATTGAGGTCAGGGTGTGAAATCAGATTTCCCTGGAGGTGAGGCCACGAGGTGAGATGACAGCCTCGCCTCACTAGTCTTCCCACCTCCTTTTTAATATTCTTATTTTTGTGGTGAAGTAGCACTTTTTTGTGAACAATGATTGGGGTTAGCAATACCCAAGAGTATTTCGTGTGGAGAGAAGTGAGGAGAAACTTTTTTTAAAAATTGGGATGCTTTTTAAATAGAAAGGTGTGTGTTTAAATAACTTTGAATAAGAAATTAAAAATGATGCATAGATGTGAACAAACTGCCACATTGGAAGTAGGGAATGGCCAGCAATTTAAACCAATGTTTGCTATGTCCACAATGTATATGTGAATGCATTTTGAGTCCTGGCTATTCTGCTTCTGATCCAGCTTCTTGTTATATGCCCCAGAGGCAGTAAATATTTGGGCTTTTGCCAGCGTTGTGAGAGACCCAGATGGAGCCCTTGGCTGCCTTGCTCTGGCTGTTGCAAGCATTTTGGAAATGGACCAATGGAAGGAAGATCTCTTTCTCCTGTGTGTGTGTGTGTGTGCGTGTGTGTGTGTGTGTTCTCTCCTCCCCCTTCTTTTTTCTCTGTGTGTTTTTGTCTCATTCTGTCTTTCCAACATATGAACTTTTAGTAATGATATAGGGGAGTTCGCTTGAAGGGGGGATTGGAGAGGTGATAAGAGAAATCCCAGGAGCCGATGGAACTGTATCATAAAACAATAATTATAATAAATAAATAAAGATTAAAAATGTTAAGTATAAAAATAATTTAGTCAGCTGGAGTTCCTATGGATGGAAATGCTGTCATCTTTTAAGACAGCGACTGGGAAAACCTTTTCTGTTAAGGATCACATAGTAAATGTTTTAGACTTTGTGAGTCATATCTCTATTAGAACTTATGATTCAACTATGGCCTTGTAACTTGAAAATCAGCTACTACAGACAATATGTAAATGAGTGAACATGGCTATGTTGCAGAACTTTATTTATAACCACAGGCTTTTGGGGCAGAATTTGACAGGGTTTAGCTCACAGGCTGTAGTTTGCCGACCCTGATGGAAGAGATAAATCTTATCCAAAGATCTGCTGGGTAGCTACAGTGCTTCCTTTACCACTTGTTACTTTTTGGAAATACCCAGGTAGCAGAAAAGACTTCCGAGTCCCTCAGATTTCTCACAAGGAAGCATGGATCGCCTATGCAAACTTTAATACTCCAAGCCAGGAGGGGAAACTAGTTTTTCTGCCAAGGGGAGTTTGCATATCTATGAAATTATTTGTGGGTTATATTAAATTATACATGTAAAAATTAGCTTGTTATAAACTTATTGGATTTTAAATCTTGCCCGTGGCTTCCCTGGCTGGGTCAGAACAAATGATTTTGAGGGTCCATGTCCCATGGGCTGTACATCTCTCACCCCTTCTGGGTAATGATTTTATTAGGTTAGTTGAGTTTGCTCTAATACAAATTCAAAACAGTGGTGACTTGAGCAAGATAAAAAATACTTTCCTGGTAACTTCCCAAGTGTAAGCAATCTGGGGCTGACAGGGTTACTGCAGGGTATCCTCTGTTATCATATCCTTTATGGCTCGCTATGATATCAGAGATACCACCGGGAAAGGGGCAGGAATATCCTTTTCCTTTAAGAGCATGACCTGCGAGTTTCTCACTTCACGTCAGTTTACAGCATTGATCTGCACTTGGTCCATATGACTGCAAGAGAGGCCAAGCAGTAGTGTCTATTTGGGGCAACCATGTGCCCCAGTATAGTCAGAGCACCTATTATTACAGAAAAGAGAAATGAAAATCAGTGGTCATGCAATATTCTTTACTATAGTTTTTCACTTGAAACTTCTACATATAGGACAGTTTAGATCAAAATAAGTTAGTTGTATATTGAAGCTATATTGTGTTTAATGTGACTGAACTAGTCTTTAGTTATGTCTTCAGAAACCAATAACAGGTGTCTACTATACTAGGGTATTTCAAAAAGCCTGCATAAATGTAATTAAAATATAATTTTAATTTGATGCAAAACTTTCTGAAATCCATGCATATGAAGGTCTCAAAAAGAGCACAGAAAATATATATGAAAAGGTGATGTATGGATTTCAAATTTATTTTTGTATCAAGATAATCTTATATTTCCATTTTCCAAGAACTTTTTGTAGTGTTCTTGTATGTGGTTAGAATATTATTTGAAAGTTCATGTGGCAAATATGCATATACACTATTCACACTTAGCAGATATTGCTAAATAAATCATAGCACTTTCCTACTAAGCTCAGATTGCGCCTTCTACATCTTGCTTGGCATAACCTCAGGCAGTCTAATAGAGCTGATGCAAAATCAGGTATTTTTTGCTCTTATTATCTAAAAGTTTATAATTCTTTTCATAGCTTTGACATTAATCTTGCATTGAGACACTGATGTTGCATATAGAAGGCTTTTGCAATTGAAGGCTTTTCCTTAAGTCAACTCTCAGATAAACTAATATAAAGAGAGATTTCATACATTCATAGGTGCCATTTTAAGAATGCAGTGACCTCTTCCTTTCTCCTTCCTATTTATTTATTTATTTATTTTTATTTCCAGGGCAAGACGTGTCTCTCCTTTATATAGAAATCACTTTAGTCACAAACTTAAAATTGGGATAAATTTATTCAACTTATTAGTTTACAAAAGGTAAACAGATACTTAAAGAGAGCAAAGACCTTACTTGTGGTGCTCAGACTTGGGTAGGATTGAAACTGGCTCTCAGAACCACAGAATCCTATTCTTATCTGCCAAGGTCAAATTAATCATGGAGAGGAGCAGTTAAAAATCTGTGATAGCATCTAGTGTTTGCCCTATTGGTTCAGATGCTTTCATTTCTCAGGGAGTTCCTGGGTTTCATTCCTTTCTCTGTCTCTTGGCTCCGCCCTAGCAGGTAGTGGTGATGTCTCACGTAACTGAATTCCTGCTGCCTATACGTGGGTCTTCAACTATATTCCTGGCTGCCAGCTTCATCCCTGGTCCATTTCTGGTGTTTGTAGATTTCCTTCCCTTCCCTTCCCTTCCCTTCCCTTCCCTTCCCTTCCCTTCCCTTCCCTTCCCTTCCCTTCCCTTCCCTTCCCTTCCCTTCCCTTCCCTTCCCTTCCCTTCCCTTCCCTTCCCTTCCCTTCCCTTCCCTTCCCTTCCCTTCCCTTCCCTTCCCTTCCCTTCCCTTCCCTTCCCTTCCCTTCCCTTCCCTTCCCTTCCCTTCCCTTCCCTTCCCTTCCCTTCCCTTCCCTTCCCTTCCCTTCCCTTCCCTTCCCTTCCCTTCCCTTTCCTTTCCTTTCCTTTCCTTTCCTCGTTCTTTCGTTCTTTCTTTCTTCTCGCTCTCTCTTTTTCTCTGTATGTGTGTGTGTATACATATATTCTCCCCTCAAATAAACAAGAAATCAACATGTCAATTATAATTATGCTAAGAATTGAATGAAATTAGGTTAATTACATACTTTTAGTTTCCTCAGTTTCTATTTCTGGAAGTTTTAGGCAGGAATCGACACATTTTAACGTTTTTTTGGTGTTTGTGTAAAAACTGATGTCCTGAGCAGTCTGGGCCTCAGTGTTTGGCTGTTTCCACGTCTTTTCAACTTTGTAACACTGACTTGTCATGGTCAAAAATAGAATGTGAAGACATGTCCTAGAAAGGACATCCTCATCTTAGGTACATTTTGTATGGCTATTCTTGTAAGAACCTGGCCTTCCATTCTCTGAAAGATGCCTTTATATAAGATCCGGGATATCAAATTTAGTAGAATAGTTTTGAGATTAATTTATGACAGTAATTTTGTGTTATTTTTAATGTATTTTGATTCACTTTAATTGTCATTTTATTGAAATCTCTTGTCCACCCCAAATTGCACGCATTGTCTCAGTCAATTCTGTTCATCTCTGATTCTCTTATGTGCAAACAATACATCAGCCGGCATGCTTCTTGTTATTACCTTACGTGAAAAATTCTCATCAACAGCCAAGCAAGGATAGACATAGCAGGCTTTCAAAGAACAGAAAAGAAATCTCAGCAAAAATAAGGGCAGGAAAGATAAGCCAATTATAGAGGAGATTTAACTGTAGTTTCTACATCTAAGAAAGTATAATCTTTAAAAAAACATTGATTTTCAAGGATTAACTAAAACTCCCCATTAAAACTTTAATTGAATCTTCTAAGTATCAAAAATTATAGCACTTTCACATGGCAGAGAAAGCGAGTCTAGTACAATAGATCAAAGGAAATTTTGATGAGGAACATTTCTTTATTTAACTATTAATTACATGAAAAAAGCTTAGAAGACACTGAAAAATCTCTCCTTTTATGTTCTAATTTTGAGGGAAGAGCTTGGAAGCACTGAAACCTTTTGACTACAGCTTGAATACAGCAAAACCTTAAGTTCTTTTACTAAACCTTGAGTATATGATTTCTCCTGAGATAAAAATACAAAATTTCCTTTATGCTAAAAACAAATTCAGATGATTGTAGGGATGTCTGTGTATCATTTGCAGATCCTTTCTTGAATGCATGATTATCTAGTTATATTTTGCTACCTCCAAATTGGCCAGGAGAGACAGAGAGAAAGATCTTACATCCAATGATTCATTCTCCAAGTAGCCACAAATGCCAGAGCTGAGCCAATCTTAAGCCAGAAGCAAGGAGCATCTTCGTGGTCTCTCACAAGCATACAGGGTCCCAAGGCTTTGGGACATTCTCTACTGATTTCCCAGGCCACAAGTAGGAAGCTGGATAGGAAGCAGGGCTGGTGGGATATGAGCTGGTGCCCATATGGTGCGGGCAAGGCAAAGACTTTAACCATTAGGCTACTGTGGCAGGCCCTAAATACCTTTTGACTAGATAAGCAATCACATAGCCATGTGGCTCTTGTAGTATGCCTACTTATTCAGTTCTACAAAAAGCTTCTTTATTTAGCAAACATTTAATGAGTACATGCTATCAGTTAGAAAATGTAGGACTTAATTTGAAAAAGGTAAAATCATAGCTTTCAATCTTCCACCACGTACTATGGAGGATGAACAAATAATCTAAAATTTTGGAACAGCATTACTAGTGGCTGTGACATTGGTGATTTCTACCTGAGTGTTGACAGATGGAACTGTCTGACAATCTTAGAGTTCACAAAGTAGGCAAATTGGGCAAAAAAAAAGAAAAAAATCACACAGGTTTTCAAAAGTTTGTGAAAAATGTATACAATGGAAAAAAAACCCCACGCATAAATTTATTTATTTTTGCACCAAAAATCAATGTATTTTTAAATTCTATTTCCCAATGAGGTGCCAAAGGGCATGGAGGTTTTGGTTGTTTGGTACAGCAGGGGTGGACTACCAGAGGGAGCTGTGAATGTTTCACCTCATTACTTCAGAAATGTTTATTGGGTGACTCGGTCTAATTTGAGCATTGTGCAGATACCCGTAGCATCCAGAAACTCCTTGAGATACCCACAAAGGACACACACACTGTGAGTTATGACTGATGAGTAAGTGCCTCAATAGAAGCAGCTTCATTGATTCTTAAAGAAGTGACGCAGACTCTAAGGCCGGAAGTGCCTCTGAAGGTGGGCGGTCGTGTTCCCTCCTACTCAGAAGGCCTGCGGAACAAATGGGAGTGATAGACACTGGTCAGTTGCAGCAGCGTGTGTATACTGGAACTGGAACATAAGCCACTCAGAAGGTATATTTTTCTAAGGAATCAATCATGGGAGGTGTGTTCTAATTAGAGATGGCAGAGAAAATGCTATTTACTACTGATCTTCTTACATAATAACTTTTCCATTCTTGAATTTTTTTTAAAAAAAGATTTACTTGTTTATTGATTAATTGATTGATTTATATTGGAAATTCAGATACACAGAGAGAAGGAGATACAGAGAGAAAGATCTTCCAGCCGCTAGTTCATTCCCCAAGCGCCAGAAATGGCCCGAGGCGAGTGGATCAGACGCTAAGAGCAAGAAGCTTGTTCCCTGTTTCCCACGTGGGTGCAGGGTCCCAAGACTTTGGGCCGTCCTCTACTGCTTTCTCAGGCCTCAAGCATGGAGCTGGAAGGAAAGTGGAGCAGCACGGGCACAAACAGGCGCCCATTTGGGATCTTGGCACGTGCAAGGTGAGAATATTAGCCAGTATGCCACTGCGCTGGATCCCATGCTTTAATTCTTAATTTACTTAATGCCATTGTTGCAAAGAATTCATTTGAAGCACTTGCCTAAAGAATATTAGCAAGGTTACCTGTCTGATAGGTTGTCTGAGCCTTTGCATATCTAGGGTATTTGTCTCTCATTTTCATAAATGATCACAGTGCCCATGTAGGGAAATTCTAAACAACTCCCTATCCCCCAAGGCACTAGAATCTGAGTCCTTGTTTAACAATAAGATTTAGAGTTGGTGTATTATGTCTTTCTAATGTTTCCTTTTTAGTCAGCCTTGTTTTTACCTAAATATTACATTTTAATTTTGTATTGAACAATTTTGGCTATTTGTTGTAAAACTAAATGTACTGTGTGATCCAGAAATCACGCTTCCTGGAATTTACACAAATGAGCTGAAAACTCACGTCCACGTGAAAGCCTGCACGTGCATGTTTAGACCAGCTTTCTCATAATTGTCAAAATGTGGGGTCAATTAAATGTCTTTCAGCAGGTGAATGCATAAATAAACTGTGATACATCCTGGCAAATGGGATATTATGCAGTGCTAAAAATCAATGAGTCAAAGCCATGAAACCTTGTGGAGGAAGTGTAAGTGTATATTACTAAATTAAGAAAGCCAAATTCAAACGGTGCCACAAGATGATTCCAGTAAAATGACATCTGCAAAAGGCAAAACTGTGCAGACATTGAAAGGTTTCCTGGGAAGACAGAAGAGGTTGGAAGGAAGAACGAACAGCTAGAGTGAAGAGCATTCTTGGTGCAATGACATGACACCACTCTGATGGTATTACGGTGTTGGAACATGCCATGGCACAGCTGTCTAAACCCACAGAATGTGTGGTGCTGAGGCTGAACCCTAATGGGAACTCTACATTTTGAACTGTAATATCCTATCAAGGTGGATTCATTGTATCAAATATACCGCTCTGGTGGGAAATGTTGATCATTGGGGAGGGTGTGTAATGTGGCAACTTGGATATACTGGAAATCTTTCTACCTTTAACTCAAGTTTGCTGTGAGCCTATAATTTGACTATAGAAAGCATCTTACTAAGAAAAGCAAACTAAATTTCTGTATAAATAAGAACTCTTACTAGGATGTTTGTATTTGGAATGCTGCATCTTTACAGCTGTTTTAACAGGAAGTGCTGATCACACCTTTTATGGAGGTGCTGTTCACAAAGTGTCAGATGTCATTGGCAACCACATCTCCCAACGGACTGTTATGGTGAATCTGAATTCTGCTGTAACTTGAATTCATTTCCATTCTGCCTACAAACCTTGTAAAAACAGGGAAGGTTATAGCTGTAAAGAAGTTTATAAATGAAATTAATTTATTTATGGAAAATTGATCTTTAAAAATGCCATTGAGACAATTCAAAGGATGGATGAGTTGTTTTTCAATCAAGTTTGAACAAATGGCTATGTACGTTTAAAACTGTGTATTTGAGCCCCTGTCTTGTGCCATACACAATTTAATGAAAAATGAAGAAAAAGATAAACTTGTAGGAGAAGACATACAATGACAGACTCAGTTCCTTATACTAGGCAATTGTTTCATAAAGGTGAAGCTAAAAGCACAAATACAGAGTAGAAATATAGATAAAATATAGTACAAAAAGTGAGAACCTTGGCATTTCAGGTGTTATCAGAAAAAAAGTAAAATCTAATCCTAGATTTGAGAAATATTTGTAAATCCTGTATTCTTCAAAACCAGAAAAATATTTGTAAATCATCTAATTGATTATGAAGAATGTATAAGTAATTATTTAAATTTAGTAGTAGTAACAGTTTAAAAAACGAAAAGCAATCAAGCAGACACTCCTGCCATGGAAATACAAAAATGTCCAATGAGCTTATGCAAATATTGTTTAATAACATTAGTCATTAAAGAAATACAAATGAAAAAATCTACAATGAGATGTCACTTCACATCTAAGAGGAACCATGTATTAATAATTACCAACCAGGGCCTATGCGATGGCTCTATTGCCTAATCCTCCTCCTTCAAGCATTGGGATCCCATGTGAGCTCTGGTTGCTGCCCTGGCTCTTCCACTTCCCATCCAGCTCCCTGTTTGTTGTCTGGAAAAGCAATAGAGGATGTTTCAAGTCCTTGGTCTCCTGTACTTATGTAGGAGACCTGGTTGTGGCTTTGGGTTAGTTCAGCTCTGGCCATTGTGGCCACTTGTGGAGTGAATTAGCAGATGAAAAATATTTCTCTCTGTCTCTTTTTCTCTCTGCAGATTGGCCTAGCCAACAAAAATAAATAAATCTTAAAAAAATAATAATTACAAACCAGATGACATCAAGTGTCACTGAACATTAGCTAAAATGGAAACCTTCGTTCTTTGCTGGGAGAAATGTAAAGTAGTTCATGCACTTTGGAAAACAGTGGCAGTTCCTCAAATTGTTGAGCATACAACTACTGTGTGACTACTCTATGTGAGCGTTCATAACTGATTAATCATAAAGGTATAAAACTGAAAAAAAAAACACCAGGCTGTGTGTTTGGCACAGTGTGTGAAGCTGCTGCTTCGGATGCCAGAATTCCATGCTACGTGTCTGTTTCAAGTCTGTGTTGCTCTGCCCAGTTTCCTATGATGTGCTCTCTTAGAGCAGGCGTTCAGTGGTTGGATCCCTGACAACCACATGGGTGACCTGAATCGAGCTCCAGGCTCTTCGCTTTACCTTGGCCTGGACCTGACTAGTATGGGCTGTTGAGGAGTGAAGTAGGGATTGGAAGATTCTTTTGCTCTCTCTCACCTTCTGTCTTTCAAATAAAATGAAAGAATAAAACTGGAAACCACACTAAAGTTCATCAATTGATGACTGTAAATAAAATGTAGTATATTCTTATATACATAGTACTTGTCAATCTAACAGTGCTGACAAATGCCACATTATGAATCTGGACAGGATGCTACCAAGTGAAAGAAGTCAACCGCAGAAGACCACATTTACCCTTGCTCCATTCATATTAGATACTATCTAGAATAGGCAAATGAACGGAGGTAGAAAGTGTGTGCCTATTTTGAATTCAGTCTATTCTTTTTTCTACTTGATCAAGTTGAGAAATTAGGTTATTGATTTGAAATCATTCCTCTTAAATATACATTTTATAGGTATAAGATTTCATCTGAGCCCTGTTTTAGCATTCCATAAACTTCACATATTTTGCATTTTGGTTTACTTATATTCATAACAAGATATTTTCTAAATGTCTGTATTATTACTTATCTGACCAATAGCTTTGTAAGAATTTGCTGTTTAATTTCTACTTATTTGTGAATTCCAACATTTTTTTTCTGACAGTAAGTTTTAATTTTGTTTCAAATAAGGTAGTTTTTATTTGTTTCTAATTTTGTCAGATTTTTCTTGTGAATTTAGGGGCTCTGTTTTAAGGTGTATTTATGCTTAAATATCTGCTATTTAAAAATATTCTCTTTAAATCTGTGACATCTTATGCTTGAAATTCATTTTATTTAATATTAATATACCTGCTGCAGCAACATGATGATTGAAAGCATTCTCTTTTTGACATATGCAAAACCTTGAAATCGTCTAGTGAAAATCAGTAAACGTGAATTAATGAATTGACTAATTTGTCAGAACTTTGTATAGCTTAATAGGGTAAACTATTTCAGACGTAGAGGGACAGAGTGTGACTGCTGCTTACTTCAGATGCACAGGGATTTTTATAGCACTGTGCAATTACATTACTATATTGAGGGAAGAATGACACATAGAATATAAACAATTTCTTTTGCCTGTTGTAATTTTCATTTAAATTCTCTCCACGTAACTGCAATGTTCGGGTCGTATTCTTCTGTTAGGAGTAGAGGACATTCTAGGGCCCAACATCAGACCTATCGTCCTAGATCACATGCCTCTTTCATGGTCACAGGAAGAAAGGCAAAGTTTGTGGGCTTTAATGCAGGCAGTGAGAGTTTCTGTATGATTAAGTCTAGCTTCTTATTGAAATATGATATGAGGTCATACATGATAGTTTGTCTTGATTGAGAACTAAATAAATAAAAAGAAATATTTATTACATTGTGTACAATAGCTGAGAGATTACAAAATTCTTGATGTGTGCTATTTGGCAATGTAAGAGAACAACATTGGGACAACACAAGAAATGTATTGTGTCACTGGAATAAACTCAAAGATTTCTTTAGAAAAAATATCCCTTTGGGAACATGGTTGAGACCATTATTTCATTTCATGCTGACTTCTGTGACAGTGACTGTTGGCCCTGCTGTTCTAGTCCCAAGTGGAAAGTCATTCCCCGTCCCCAGGGACAGAGAGCTTTAGATAAATGCACCTCATTTACTAGTGTCTGTTTCCTTCCTAGATTGTTGTTCACTGTTTTATTGAGAAAACAAGACTGATCACCATGGTTAAGCCTGCAAGTTGGTAGAAGTTTACATGAGAAATATATTTCTTCCTTTTCAAAATTGTTCTATTGATCGCATTAGTTTCTGTGGTGTATAGCATAAAATAGAATTATTCCCAGGCTTTGTGCTTCAATCTTTTACAATATTGTCTAATTTTTAGAAATGGCAACAAATTATATGTTATCAATGATTTTAAACTGCACGTATGAATCATGTAATGCATTTGTATTAATCAGAAGCAACAGCCCATAACTTATACAGGGTGCCACTGACTCTGTTGCAGACATTAGAACCTTGTGGCAGTATGCATTCAAAGCCATGTTCCTATGGTTTTGCTGTTATGGGAAGTAGCAGATTGTTTTCGTAATTCTCATAAGTTGAATTTCCCCCTAAAGACTCATTAGCAAAAGGCATGTCGAATCGTGTGGTGTCATTACAAGATTATCCTCACTAGGCAACAAGCAACAAAAGGAGAGAAATGTTTCTGCTAATTTCTGAAGCGTAATAATCAGAAGTCACCCCAGAAAATTAACGAGATATTAGAAAAAGCCAGGCATTTGATGGATCACATCATATATATTTGTGTATATATATATATATATACAACTTGATGAAAGTTTTAAATGGGGGTGATTATTTGCTAACTGCAGGCAACGGTTTTCTTGATCAACTATTTTCTCATGACTGCTGTAATAAACATTGACTAGATCCACAATTACAAACGCTGAAATGATCACAGAACAATCTAAGCAGAAAAAAAAATCATGTGTTACTATATTAACAGTTAAAGCATTAGTTACACTCATCTGGGAACAGTTTCCACTTTCTTTGTTTTCTTGCTTTGAAATAAAATATTTTAAAAATTGATCAGAAAGTAAATCCACCCCCACGATGGAACAATTCCTCCCCACCCTGAATATATTTTTGTTTTCCGCATCTCTGACTCCTGGTGTCTGCCCTGCTGTTCTGTCTCCACCTGGCTGGCTTGTGTCTTGTGTGTCTGTCTCCATGGAGACTGACTCTCTAAGGGTGGAGCCCTGCACAGGCTCCAGTCTTGAATCTCACTGCACTGTGTGTTTCTAGGCCCTGCCTAGTGCAGACACAAGGAGAAATGAGCTCATTTTTTAAAGAAGGGAGGACCACTCCACCCGACCTGTGAGGCCGCAGATGCAATCTGATGAAACCTTGAGAAGAGGAATGGGATCAGTGTCAGGAGAACTAGGACATAAATTTGCCAGCAAGATAAAATGAAGAAAAAGCGGAATAGGGGAGAGAACAATAAGGGAAAAAGGGTATCTCTTACAAATTTACATCATCAGTCCAACTATGGGGGGGAAGGTCATTACCTGGAAATTCAGGCAATATGTGGTAACTGGGTGCATCTTCCTCCATAATATATGCAGTCATTCTTCATGGAAAAGTGCTCAAATCTATAAAAATTTTGTGCTGACAATAAGAGGAAGCTGGTCACTCAACAGGATAAAATAAACCTACCTATTTTTTTATTTACTAAGAATATACTCAGGCTTATTTAAAAAAACCCATAAATTCTTACAGAACCTATTATCATATATGTTTTATAGCTTTGATATTCCAGTCTTTTAATCTGTTTCTACCAATGGCAGTGTCTTTACACAAGCATGCCTGGGAAGTTTTTTTATTAGGCTATTAGACCTAAAAAAAAGTTCAAGTTGTTTATGTTATATTGATAAAAATTTACCAATTATAAAACCTAAATTAATGTGATAGACATTGGGAAAATGCCAGTTCTTCTAAGTTCTGGTGTCAAAAGCCATTCTGATAGTGGAGACACCAGAGCTGAGAGCTAAATTTGTTAGTGTTCTCAATAGAGCTGTGCAGAAAAACATTACCATCACCTGGGTGTATGTGAATATTTCTAGGTATGTGGTTAAAGCTACATTTTTGGTTTTGGTCACTCTGTCATGTCAGAATTCACTCCCAGTTTGCAGTCATGGCTCTTTGAATGGCTGTTTTCAGAAAGGACATTTTTTGAGGTTTAAATCTCTACTTTATGTTTATGCAAGAAGCATGCTGTGAATATTGTACATAAAGTGTTTTATGATTTGCACAGCCTCTTGAAGTATACTTGGTCACATCTGGTTCTTACAGTAAACCTGAGATATGAAATTATGAGGAGACTGAGGTCCAGACAGATGAGTTATATGCCCCAAGTCATACAATTGATAAGTAACTGTTCTGAAACTCGGGATTTTTCTTTCACTGTAGCATCTACGCTGCATTTGTGCTCATTATAAGTCCCTGACTGCTAAGTTTAGGTGCTTCTTATTTAAAAAGTTGTGGGAAGGAGTTATATTGAGAATCACTAGGGGATACAAGTGGGGTGCTGTAGTTCTCTTGGAATAGAGACACCATTAAAAAAAAAAAGATTTATTTATTTTATTGGAAATGCAGATATACAGAGAAGAGGAGAGACAGAGAGGAAAATCTTCCATGCAATGATTCAATCCCCAAGCGACCACAATGGCTGAAGCTGAGCTGATCCAAAGCCAGAAGCCAGTAGCTTCTTCCAGGTCTCCCACACGGATGCAGGGTCTCAAGGCCTTGGGCCATCCTCGACTGCATTCCCAGGTCACAAGCACGGAGCTGGATGGGAAGAGGGACGGCTGGGATTAAAACCAGTGCCCATATGGGATCTCAGAGCATTCAAGGCAAGGATTTTAACAACTACGCTATCGTGCTGGGCCCGAGACACCAAACTTTGTTGTGTACTTTTCTTCTACAAGAAGAAACAAATTTTAGCTGGACTCATCTACCACAGATGTAATGATTCCCACAAAATTTCTAGGAATGAATAAAAAACTCTTGGATTTCAGCACCTTTTCTTCAGTATGTATGCTCTACCTGCCAAAAGCATGTAAGCAAAAATAAGTGGATCTTAAATGTTCCAAGATTCTCCCAAAGCTGTTTTTCTTCGTGTTGGTGGAGAAGAGTATATTACCAAGACAGCCCTGTTTCAGCACAATGGATCTTCATGGGCTATACTGCCACCCCAGCCCTTCCCATGTGCCTCTCTATGTAAGTAATTCCTATTCTTGCACTTCATAGAGTCAGTGGACACCAACTAACCCTGTGCAAATATCAAGTGGATAATAGGGTTTGTTTGTTATTTGCCTTTCTGATGGCTAGTAATTTAGCAGATGTTAATTGAACATCTACTGAAGCAAGTGTTTTACCTTATGGGTATTAAAACACATTAAACATCATCCTCAAGGTTGTAGAGCTCATTTGTACAGTAAATTTGCCACCTGTATAAATCCTACTGTTGATGCTGTATCTGAGACTTTGAAACTGAGAAGCTGAAGCACTAGAAAGTTATTAAACCCGACAGCCTAAGATCCCATAAACTGATGGCAAAGTGAGGATGGGGTCTAACATGTGCTTCACAGTGGATCATCCCCTGGACTGCCTTGTGACATATGACTGCATCATTTCAGGATGAAGCACAATGATGATTACTGGCTAATTTTGGCTCACAGTGGCTTCATTATCAAGTGCACTTCCTGAGAGTCCTGTATTTCCTGGTTGAAGTGTAGCTGATGACGTCCTTGTAACCAAGGCACTATGCTCAGCCAGAATCTCTAACAGGGATTTTGCCAAGTAAACAAGCACTTTTCAAGGGAAGGAATGCAAAGATTAATTCAGCAGCCCTCACAGTTTTAGTCTTGTGATTCATAAACAATGCCATTTGGGTTTCAGTAACCCTAATGGTATAACAGTTGTTGACTTTTATTATTGTCTAATTAATCTGTAGTGTGTCAAGACGACAGTTGTAATTTTCTATTTATTCGGAGTTCCTCCCAGCCCCTAGTAGTCTTTGTAATAAGTCATGTGACATCATTTCAAAACTTTGATAATTAATGTCAATATTTGTAACCACTTTGATAGCTGTGACAGGTGTATTTATTCCATGTCACAAAGTATTTATTTGTTTGATCTTCAACAGGTTCTGAATTCAGAGGCACAGATGTGGAGTGGGCTTGTAGAGGGAGGAGTGAAGGGATGAAGCAAGGAGAGGCTGTGCCATCAGGTCTATTCTGCTCAAGGACTCCTGGAGCTGCTCTGCATGGCTATCATTCTAAAGAGGATTTGAGTTGACCTATCATGCTTGTGTAGAGGAAATCTCTTCTGTATGAAATAAGGTGTCAATATGACATTGCTTTTTCTATGACAAACTCTTGCTATCCCAGGCTGTCAATTCCTGGTTTCTCTGGAGGCATTCATGCCATTGCAACTTGTATTATTTCTCTGGAGTTGTCAGGTTCACAGTGATACCAGCCCCAGGCCACCACTATAGTACAGAATGCTGTCATTATGGGGACTCAAAGTTGCTTGTAACTCCAGCTCATAGGACATCTCCTCCTATTGCTTTTCTTCTGACCACTGAGCAATCAGAGCTAGTGTACCTTAGCAGGCATTCTGTGTTCCGTGGTACCTAATGAATCCAGGGTGGAGCACCAGGCAAGCCAGCTCTAGGCTTTACTCATGGTATGTATCAATGCCATTGTCAAACTCCAAGGCCATTAAAGTGGAGCACAGCCCATAGGTCCTGGCTAAACTTCAAGATGTATATGTTCTTTCCTTTGTCTTTTTAAAACTTCCTCTTTCCTATTTAAGTGGCCACTCTCATTTTCCTTATCACTTTGAAATCTGAGGACTGACAGTAATAGGTAGCAAATTTCTAGGCTCTGGCTGAACCTGGACCACACACCACACATGCTATTCATAGGATACTAGCATGTTATAATAGTGATGGTGCTTGGGATAATCTAGAGGCTAGATAGAGGTCCCAGTGTTAAATAATATGCAGTTAGTAGTCATGGAATGGAATGAAAACTATTGCAATTGAAGGCTTTGAGCGAACTTGAGACTATGACCTCATTATTGTTGTTCTTGTAGTCATTAGTGCTCATTTACATATCAACGTAAAGTGTGCCAAATTTTTTAAAAAAAACATTAGAATTATTTGATAAAAATGAGATGCAAGCTTAGTTGTTTTCTGGATAATAGAACCTTTTTAAGGCTTAGTTCCTGTAGTACAGCTTGAAAACCACCTGACAGTAATTAAATTATTCTAACAACTCACTCCCAACTCCCACACACATTTCCCCCCTTTGTTTTGTTATTTGGTAGCATGTGCAATTATCTTCTTTTAAGAAACAAGCGCCGCCACCCACAAATGCATGTGCTAGCTATAAAGCTGAACTGTGGATACGGGAACGAGGCAACCCTTTCCTTTCCTCACAGGTTGTAAACCGGTTTTCCAAATTATCTTTGATGTGAATTTTAAGTCCTGAGCACTGTTCCTAAGCACATGTAGCAGATGGTTAGGAGTGTTGTGTGATAAGGAAAGCTGGCCAATTTCTTCAGTTATTTTCTCCCATTGAACACATTCCGCAGAAATACAGTGCCATATTTTAGGGTGTGTCTTTACAAGGCCTTGTTCCTTAAATATGAATATAATCTGTTGGCATGTTCACTTTAAGATGGGTTTCTTTGGGGGATGTCTCTGTTGTAAGTGATCTTGTATCACTTTCATATAAAATTAGACTTATGTTGAAAGCTCTCTTGGGTGTTGCTGCCTAGGAATTAACCCAGCTGTTCCCTCTCTTCACTCAGGCAGACTGTGAGATGGGAGGCAATGAAGCAAGATGTTTATATATCTCTTAATGACCTCCATGCCCATTATCTGTGTGATGAGACAATTTACACAGAGGAGGAAAGAAGTTTCCAGGTCATCCAAGTTACTGTGTGCACAGATTTCACCATTTACCATCCTGAGGGCTTGAAGCATGTTTCCTCACCTGCACACACTCCTGTAAAACAAGGAGAGTCATTGCGACCTCTTCCTGTGCTTGTGAGGAGCAGAATGGATTAAGAAAAGTTATGTTTTCATAGGAGTGCCCTATAAAAGGTTGTGAAGTCAATGGATGAGTGACAGAGACATACTGCCATGTGTTTGTTTACACACAAGAGTATTCTTGCTGCAGCAACATCTCACTTGATCTTAGCCAAAAGGCCAAGAAGCAATTGCAGTAACATTCCTTTAGGGAGAGGCTGGTGCTAGAGAGAGAAGCCCTAGAAGGCCTCAGCCCAACTGCTTTCCAGCCTTGTTCTATCCTTCCTAATATGGTCCCTAGTGGCCAAATACTGCATCCTGAGACAGTGAGAATTAATATGTGATGTAATGTTGCCATTTGTGAGAAGAGCAGAGTACCACCCATCCGGGGTGAGGACAGAATTCCCAGTGCATAGGAAGTATCAGCAACTGCAGGTCTGACTGGTTAACAGGTCACCCACCATTATGGATGATCTGAACTTTGGTCAACTCAGTAAACAATGGGTAAAAATGTATGTGATATTATCCATCTTTATTTCCACTAGTATAACAAGCTTAGTCTATGTGTGGACTTTTTTACTTCTTTTTTTTAGAGATACATAAGCCTCCATCTTATGATTTTTCTATATTTATACTGTTCAGCATATGGGGTTTTTGGTATTTTTTGCTGGGATTCTTCCATTTCCTACTTATATAAATGTGTATATACATCTGTAGCTACAAGCTTCAAATTTTTGGGTATAATTTAAGTTCATTGAAAAGATTTGTCCTTGCATTTGGTCTAGACATTCAAATACAGTTTCACTTGACTTATGGTAAATTCATTTTTGCTTATTTTATTTGTAAAGACATTTTGTCCTCCAGTCCAATAGTTGCATATATAGATTTTTACATTTTAATTGTTTAGATCAATTTTCTGTAACTTTGGGAAAGTGGTAATAATTCATCCATTAAAATGTCGATATTGGGGGGGGGTCAGTTACTTCAACAAAAGGCAGAGTGATTTAGAAGAAACCAAGTACCTTATACAATGTAGGTAGCAATCAATGAGCTGACGCAAATACAGAACAAACGAAGTCATGGGAAAAGCTGAAAAAATTGTATGCCTAATGTTAATTTTAGCTCAATTTGTGCACTTGTATTTAAAAATAGTCTTTTCTCCCTGATTTAGGGTACATTTCTTTCTGTTCCCTTTGTCTCTGAATTAGTAATGGTGTTTAAGAGACCACTGGTAAAACTTTGAAAGCCTTTGCTTTGAAAAGCCATTCAAGTTAATTCTTAGGTGAATTAGAATAACAGGAAACTGTTGGGTTCCTGGGAACTGCTGTGCATTCAGTCTGTTTCAGGTGAGCTGAAGCAGAAAGTAGAAGACCGCAATGGCCATAACAAAAACCCAGGGAAAAGACCAGAAAAATTCTCTATTATACTGCAGCACTTCTCAGAGAAAACATAAATTGGCTGGGTCCAGTTTTGGTGAAAATGTATTAATGGAATTAGGGGAAACTTCAGATTAACCAAACCCATGGTTTAAAATGATAGTGTAGACTTTTCTAGTGTGGATTTTTCACAGTGTAGATTTCCTAGTGTAGAATTAGGTTTTTTAAAGCTTCATTTATTTTTGTTGGAAAGGTAGATTTACAGAAAAAGGATATACAGAGAAAACAATCTCTTGTCCACTGATTAACTCTCCAAGCAGCCGCAACACCCAGAGCTGAGCAAATATGAAGCCAGGAGGGAGGAAACTCTTCCAGGTCTCCCACACAGATGCAGAGTCCCAACATTTTGGGTCATTCTCTACAGTTTTCCCAGGCCACTAGCAGGGATCTGGATGGGAAGTGGAACTGCTTGGACATGAACCAGCATCCATGTGGTACCCCAGTTGTGTGCCAAAAGAGGATTTAGTCACTGAGCAATCATGTTGGGCTCAGAATTGAGGTTTATATTCACTTTGACCTTAAACTTACAGGTGTGTAAAGAGGATCCAAAGTTGCATCCTCAGACAGCTTTCGGAAAGCCACAGGAGCACTGCTGCTCATCCATGCATCAATATAGAAACCTGATAGTTTTTTAGGTCATAATAAGTACATTAATAAAAAGCAGTGACTTGCAGGACCAAAATGTTAGAGGGAGTGGAGGTTTTTAGGAATTTGGATCCCCTGCAGGTTTTACGTTTTGTACATGCATTTTCGAGCCAGGGATTTAAAGCAAGATTCACAGTAACATTGAGCTGACTGCAATAACCTGTGAGTACAGAGCCCTTCCACCCCCATCTGTGCTGTATAGATCAGTTCCTTCATACAGGGCACCAAGTAAGTTTTTGCTATTTTATTGAGGCAGACATTTTTGGTAAATGAAATGAAAACTGTTCTTTCCACTGACTTCTAAGTGCTGACTGGTCATGTGTTTTTTTGACAAGGAATTGTGTTTGACTGAAAGGCCGTTCCCTTGAGTAGGTTTGTACTCGAGGTCATGAATTGCTATTGTATTCCCTAAGCTCATGGGGCTTGTGGAGCATTTTAGAAAAGCCACCATGTTAACTCAGCTGGAATCGCCAAATTCCAAGCAAGCTAATTACATTCCTTCTAACTTAAATTGCATTAATTTTCATAAACTCCTCTAAGGTAGGCATTTTAGTACTTTGTAATGTTTTTAGCTGGCATCTTGGAAAGCAGACACACTACACGTATGAAGCAAGGAACTGAACTTGTTATCCTGGTCAAGTAATTGATATAAAATTGTTTTAATGTTGCTACAGCTACACAAAAAATGAACAAACTTGTTTGATTTGGTCTCTCAATAAATGAGTAAATTCTATTTGGAAGTACAAGTTGAAGTTTTAAAAGGTGTAGGAGAAAAAAATCACACAAACACTACTTGCTATCCTAGGGGATCTGTGCAATGCAGGATTCAACTAGAGGATGTACGTTTGTGATTATAGCCTGGAATAAGTGCTTGGTTGGGCTAATGCCAATCTTACATTGGAAAGTTTTCTGAAATGAAGCGTAGCCCTGATTGTCTTGTATGTCATTCTTGAATTGATTCTCTATGGAGGAAGTCCAGAGATACATTTGTTTTTGATTTTCAGAAAGTCATGATGTGTGTATGTGAGAGAGTTACTTTTATTGATGTCAACTTCCGTTTCTTTCTTTTTACTCTGTGTTAGTATCCATGGTCTTTCAGCCCAAGAATGTGTATCTCTTTGACCGCAGAACTTGTTGTTGGGGATCAGAGATCTGAGGGATATAGGGTCATTTTGCAGCATGGTATACTAGTAATGTTCTTTTAGAGTGCATGAACAAATATCTGTTTGACATTTCCATCATGAACCATTTATTTAGTAACAATACTATAATTACATGCATGGGTAGGTTCACATTGATTCCATATGAAATGGAATGCACATCTAATGTTTTAAATTTTGACAAGCATTGATTGATTTTTTTTTTTTGCAAGGGAAAAAGTAAGGATGGTAGAACGGAGAGAAGCAAGGAAGACGTTGTTGATGTTCTTGGCATGTATGTAACCGAAGATTGCAGTGGTAGAGTATGAATTAATGTTGGCTCAGGTGCTTGTTGGAGAATGGCGGCATGCAGTTTCTGTGAAAAGAGTCAGTGAAATGGAAATGCAGTGCAGGAAGTCTTTTCTCAATTCAGCACAATTCTGGGAAGAATACAGTGAGGAATTATTTTTCAGTTGTTTATATATAGTAACTGTTCCAGACGTTGGTTCCTAAGCAGGTAAGTACAGCTTTGTCCTAATCACCTAGGAAGCCAATTTCCTCTTGGAGTTACTTTCATTTTATTATAATTGAATTTTAAGGTAGACATTGTATGTATAGACAATGGTAGAAAGGCAAGCATCCTATTGTTAAAATATATTTAACAGTTTCATTGGGGATTATCTTTTATTCAGGAGTAGAGATGCATACATATGTGAAAGCAACCCAGATGACCATTGAGAAGAATGGAGAAGGCCTGGCACGGTGGCTAATGTCCACATCATGCACACAACTGGGACACCATATGGGTGCTGGTTTGTGTCCCAGCTGCTCCATTTCCCAGCCAGCTCCCTGCTTGGGGCCTGGGAAAGCAATAGAGGATGGCCCAAAGCCTTGGCACCCTGTACCCGCATGGGAGACCTGGGCTTCTGGCTTCAGATTGGCTCAGCTCTAGCTGTTGTGACCACTTGAGAAGTGAATCAGTGGACAGATGCTCTTTTTCTCTGTCTCTCCTTCTCTATGTAAATCTATCTTTCTAGTAAAAATATGTAAATCTTAAGAAATAAAGAAAGAAAGAGGAATGGGTATTGAACTGTGGTACATCTACTCCATGGAATACTACTCAGCTATTAAAAAGAATGAAATTCTACCATTTCGGACAAGATAGGTCCAACTAGAAAGGATTATACTTAGTGAAACAAGCCAATACAAACAGGACAAATTTATGTTCTCTCTGACATAAGGCAACCTTCATGTGAAATGCAAGACACATAGATATATAGGTAAGCATATATATATACATATATATAGGTCTATTCATCTGGAGAAACGGTGTCAGGGACACTATCATACCAGGCAGGAAGATACAGTGCAGAGATACAATTTTGTGATGAAATATTCTACTTGTTACTTTTAAATTACATTGTCTGATCATACCAGTATTAAATATTGCTCTGTAATTTGGAGCTCTTAGTACACCTAGAGTTTAGATTTTCTTGCTCCTCAGGGAAAAAATGTTCAGAGTTCACACTGTTAAGTGCAATATGATATCTGATACAAGTTTTATATAGAGTTAAACATGATAATTTTTATTTATTGCTTTTACAGACAAAATTTGAGGGCTGACTGTTCATGTGTAACCAGTCCTATGTCCCCACCCTCTAGTGTTCATTACCCCAACTAATCATTTCCCCTTAAGCATGGCCTGGATTACTGACTCACTTCTAGTCAGTAAAGTACAACATGATGAAAAGATACCTTTGATATTAGTTTATAAAGACTGCTATAGGTAAGATGAAAAAGCCGTTAAATCATCCTTCAGATGGTTCATCCTCTTCTGAACATATGTCAGGGCATTATCTATTGAACAGTAAATAAAAACATTTTCCATACTCAGAGTATAGTTTATATCTCTAACAAACCATTTATCAAATATATGAATCATCATATGTAAAAAATTTAAATAATCAAATTTGTGGTGACTTAAAAAATGGTGTATTCTAGGAGTGCTATTGCTGGGTCATATGGTATGCAGATTTTGAGTTGTTTAAGTGTTCTCCATACTGATTTCCATAAAGGCTGTACCAACCTGCAGCTCTGCCAGCAGTGGAGTAGGGTTCTCTTTTCCACTAAGGGAAATGAGCGAATCCCAAAAGGTTAGATACCACATTTGCCTTAATTTAACCTGTAATTTTTTTTTGTCGTTTGTTTGTTTTTGAACCCGTCATTGATACTGTCTCAACCCATGTGTTTTGAAGAATTGAACTTTCATTATCTTTAACATATTGTTTACTCAATATTATGTCAGTTAATTCTATAACATTGTATATTGTTGCTGATGTTTTGTTTCGGCTTTTAACTGACCAGGAATTTACTCTGTTAGCTCTACCTTCAAACCAGAGAAGGTCTCCCCAAGAAGCCACTGAACTTATCTGGACAATAAGATGCTGGATTCTATGCTAGGTATATGCTTGCAATGAAGGAATCTCAACTGAACTTGAATTGTGGTTATGCAGCAAGGGGGAGGAATCCACCATGGGGGGAGGGTTGTGGGAGGGTTGTGGGGAATCCCAGTGCCTATAAAACCATATCACATAATACAATGTTATTAACAATAAAAAAATGGTATATTCTGTCTATTCAAGTTAAAATGACCATGGTCTTATTTGAAAACTAGAGTCATTTTATTCATTTATTGATTTATTTCCAGAATATTTACTAAGCAGTGTTCTAGACTCAGAACAAAGTTAAGACAAATTCCTGCCCCATAGAACTTACATTCTATCCTGGAGAGAAAGATAATAGATGCTCACATAATGTCTGTTGCAACACTAATGCTGCCCCACAGCTCACCCTGAAGTCTAACAATTTAAGATGATCATTGTTACACTGTCTGATGTGTTTGAGAGTCGGCAAGGCTAGGTTTGACTACTCTCACCTGGCTGTTGTCATGAATGTAGGTTCTGGCCTGAGCTTGCATCCATCATTGCAAAGGCAAAAGAGAAGCTCATCACAGCATAAACACACAAAATAAAAAAGTTGTATAGTACAATGTCGTGTTGAATGTTACAATGAAAAAGCAAAGCAGAGAGTTGGGTAGAGACGAGAGCTGGAAGATACGAAGCAATCCAAGGAATATCTGGGCATAAGTGTGTCAAGCAGAGCAGGTTGAGGGAGCTGCGGCATAAGTTGTTCTTGGCCTTCACGGATAAAAACAGAGATGGGAACAGGCTTAACAGTGAAGGCAATAGTATTCATGTTGAAGCCTTTATAACCTTTGACTTCCATGAAGAAGTCATTGGAGAGTTTTGAGTAAAGGAGAGTAAGGTACTTGAAGTTGTGTTAATTATTTGAGATTCATTCATGTGTTTTGCTTATCAATAGCTTCTCTTTGTATTTATTAATATAGTTCTATGATACAGCTACATCAAAATGTATTCATTCATTCATCTGTTGATATTTAGGTGGGTTTCAATTTTTGACAGTTTACAATAAAGCTGCTATAAGTGTTTCATGTGTAAGTATTTACATTTATATAGATTCATTATTTTATTTCTCTTCAATGTTTTCTTAGATATGGAATGGCTGATCACATGATATGAATATGTTAACTTTAAGAAACTTCCAAACAGTTTTCCAAAATGATTTCACTATTTTACAATCCCACAGGAAGAATTTTGGTTCCTTACCATCACTGTTGAAAATTGTATCTATTTTTAAAATTTTCATAGTTGAATCTCATTTTAGTTTCAATTTGCATGTCCCTAAAGACAAATACTTTAAGCAAGTTTCATGCACCTATTTGTCACTTATATTTTATTTGGAGACATTTCCAAAATTTCAGCTCATTTTAAAAACTGATTTTTCGTATTGAGTTTTGGGAGTTTTATACATGTATTCTGGATACAAGCCCTTTATCATATGCATGAATTTGCAAATATCTTCTTCAAGATTCTGGCTCATCTTTTATTCTTTTTGACAGTTTCTCTTGAAAAGCAATATTTTTACTTATTTGTTTTTAGTTTTTTTCAAACTTTAAAAGATTAGTTCATAAATAGAATTCTGAGAATATAAATATGTCCTCTCTTCCCTCTCTTTCCCTTCCTCCCCCTCATCTCTCCCTCCCCACTCTTCCTTCCTTTTTTTTCACTTTAGAAATAGCATGTTTGTAATTTAATTAGCCAACAGCTAAATACTCAACCAAATATTTTGAATTTTGATGAGGTATAATTTAATACTCTTGGTTTAATGAATTATGGTTTTAGTGTAATATCTAAAAACATTCATAAAGTAAATGACTTTCCCTATATTTATTCATAGTTTAATGGTTTTTGCTTCCCTTTTAGTTACATAATACATTTTGAATTAATTTTTTTTATATTGCATGAGGTTTGCATTGAGTTGATCTTTTTGTATATGGATTTCTTTTGTTCCAGTACCACTTCTTGAGAGAATTCTTCTTTATCCACTGGATCACTTTTGATCTTTAAAAAATCAGTGCGGGCCAGGCACGGTAGCTTAGTGGCTAAGGTCCTTGCCTTGCACATGTGAGGATCCCATATGCGCGCTGGTTCATGTCCCAGCGGTCCCACTTTCCATCCAGCTCCCTGCTTGTGGCCTGGGAAAGCAGTCGAGGACAGCTCATAGCCTTGGGACCCTGCACCTGCATGGAAGAACTGGAAGAAGCTCCTGGTTCCTGTTTTTGGACAGCGCAGCTCTGGTCATTGTGGCTGCTTGGGGAATGAATCAGTAGATGGAAGATGTTCCTCTCTGTCTTTCCTCCTCTCTGTATATCTGACTTTCCAACAAACATAAATAAATCTGTAAAAAATCCGTTGTTTACTTTTATTTGCGGTCCATTGTGAATTATCTGTTCTGTTATTGATCTATTATTTGTATTTAGGCAAGTACCACATTTTTATAATAATTTTTTTAAAGATTTGTTATTCTGTGCCTTTTAAAGAATTTTCCTACTTGTCAAAGTTGTTCAATCCACATTTCCTCAGGTTGCTTTATGTATTTTTGCAATCAGTAGTAATAGTGCATCTTCTATCTTGATATTGTTAATTTGTATCTTCTTGGGTTTTCCCCTAATTAATCAGGTGTTAGTTTTATTTATATATTTTTAAAAATCAGATTTTTTCCTGTTTTCCATTTAAGAGATTCCCACCTTAATTTTTAGTATTTTCATCTTTTCTGCCTTTTGGGCTTTCTTTTACTTCCTATTTTCCATACCTGCAAATTGAAACAATTGATTTCAGACTTTCTAAATTTCTGGTATTTATTTCACTGCTTCTTTCTTTTCCTTTTAGTGGCGATTGAAAAAACAAATCTGTTTAGGTGAGTTTTTCTAATCAGTTTAAAAAATTCTTTCATTTCCCATTTAAAATTTCTTATGAGCCATTGGTTATTTAGAAGTATACTACTTGGTTTCCAAACATTCAACTTCCTTCCATGCCCTGCTCACCATAAAATGATGCTGTGCTGGTTGGCCATTTCTAATCACCAAGTTTCAGTTATTCAGAATTGCTGGATTTGCACAGAAGTAATTGACTGACTGATTATTCTCCTGGAAATGTGGCATTAGATTAATCATTATAAATAATGGGAAACCAGATAAGCTTCACTATCAGGGTCTGCATCTGAAACAGGAAGGAGGAAACGGTAATGCTTTAGGGTCTTAGCTTCCCTTACTTTGTAGATGTTGCAGCTGTGTCTTCATTGTATTTTATAGGCAGAAAAATATCATCCCTCAGCAGTTCCTATGATTCCAAATTTATAACTATGTCCAGGGTAATTCACCTGTAAGTCAACTAGAGATAAATATAGAGGAGATAGACCCATCTGTTGGAGTGATTTCTTAACTGCAGAAAACATTTTCCTTTCTTTAAAAGTAAAGCTGTAAAAGCTGTATAAATTTCAATCCTTAAACCATGAAATTCTAATTTTTCCACTTCTCTAGTCACTTTGAATAAATGATTTTGCATATAGGGGATGTAAAAAATCAACAGAATGGTGCAAGAGAGTGTGAGAGATTGATTTTGAGTACATGAAAGTCTTTTAAGGAATACCAAAAGATTCTGCAGGCAAATTAGGACCTGAATAATTCTACATGGCTTGGCACTGAAAGATCTTTATCTGCAGTTTTTAAAATATATACATATATATTAAACATATAAAAATCAACTCTCTTTCCTTAAACCTGTCATCTGTTTATGAAACATAACATTTTTCTTAGAAATACTGATAGGGGTTATTTAAATAGCCCTATAGAACCTTTAT